>NC_045772.1:101953949-102553949 GCF_008692025.1 Phocoena sinus | reverse complement strand
CAGCTCAGCTGTAACAGGGAACCCGCCACAGATGAGGGCTTCTGTTTGTAATCCCTCAGCCTGGGCTCACCACTCACTCCACGAGAAACATCCCTGACCCTTTCATCTGTAAGAGTCCCTTGCAAGCCTTCCAGTTTACTTCCTTTTCCACGTCCTGTGCTTCCTCCCTGCCTGGTTGACACTAATTCATCCTGAAACCCTCAGATGTCATCCCTCAGAGGCTCATCCTGGATGAGGATCCCTCCCCCATGATGTAGGTGCTCTTCCCCTGCGTTCCCACATCCCTTGAGCCTCTCTCTCTCTGACACTTAGTAGGGCACATCTAAGCTTCTGTTCACCCACTAAACTGTAAGATCCTTGAAAGCAACCGCAGTCTTCCTCATTTCTCTGCCCGCGGTGTCTCAGACGGTGCCTGGAGTCTAGAGGACGGGCAGCTTATCACGCTTGTGTAACAAGTGCCTGCAACACTTAGGAAGTGCACTCTGAAAAGCTATGTCTCCTAGAAAACGTTTCTAGATGCAGCTTTGGATTTGCTAACCGTTCCTCTTTCTTTCTTTATTAGATTAACGTGACGGCGTCAGGTGGATCGACAGCCCCCCCACCGCCCCATTTGTCAGGGGCTTGAGAGTGGGGAGACATGGAGGAGCGTAAGAACGAGGCGACGAATCGGGCTCACATCCTCTTTGACCGGTTCGTGCAGGCCACCACTTGCAAGGGGACACTCAAGGCCTTCCAAGAGCTCTGCGACCACCTGGAACTGAAGCCTAAGGACCACCGCTCCTTTTACCACAAGCTCAAGTCCAAGCTCAACTACTGGAGAGCCAAGGCCCTCTGGGCAAAGCTGGACAAGCGGGGCAGCCACAAAGACTACAAGAAGGGAAAGGCGTGCACTAACACTAAGGTAGGGGCAGCTGCCCAGGCCCTGGGCACTGACCCAGGGACTCAGCTGGAGAAGGAGAGAGCATTGGGTGGAGGTAGCCTGGTGAGGCCACAGCCTAGGGAGGCCGTCAAGCTCACACTGCGGCAGAACTCTGTGGATCCGCTACCTGTGTTCGTTCATTCGACTGTTCTGTGTGCCCCATTTTTATCTCGTGGATTCACATAGGAACATTCGGGGTTTCAGCTACTGAGAACAACCCTGCAGTCAAACACCATAGGAGTTGTTTGATTTTGCTGAGGCTCTAGTTGGATCTCAGACTGTTAGGAGGATGCAGGCCTCTGAACAAAGAGGTAGCCAGGCCCTATCAGTGTCCTGTCTGACTGTGGCAGCCTGGCACTTGGCAAAGTCATTGTTCCAGACTCAGCCTCTGGTAAGGTGTAGAGTATTTGCCAACTTGGGGATTTTTTTCCCACAGGCTTCAGACCTCCTTTCATCCATTTTCCAGAGGTCTATCTTGATAAGCAAGGGCTTTGTAAACCAAAGTATTTCTTTTGCTTTCTTCACAATCTAGAGAAATAAAGTTTCCATGAAGCGGTTAGGCCTGGGCAAAGACCCGAGATGCCCAGTCACCTGTGCAGGGGGAGGCATGGGGAGAGGAGAAAGGTAATACATTCCTGCTCTCCTCCTTAGTAAGAGCACTTTCTGTGAGAAGTTCGGAAAAGCTAGCAGGGAAATGAAGTTGCAGATGACTTTGTGACTGTTGTTACTGTCCTTTCAAGAGCCTTAACTTGCCCTGTGTTGGTTTGCATTTGGGTAGATATTCATCCACAAAATGCAAGTAATTCAAGTGCACTCTAGAGTTTTATATATATACATACATATATATATATATATATATATATATATATATACACACACACACACATACGTATACATACATACATATATATATATTTATTTATTTATTTATTTATTTATTTATTTATTTATTTATTTTTGGCTGCATTGGAGGGGCTTCCCTGGTGGTACAGGGGTTAAGAATCTGCCTGCCAATGCAAGGGACATGGGTTTGAGCACTGGTCCGGGAAGATCCTACATGCCGCGGAGCAACTAATCCTGTGCGCCACAACTACTGAGCCTGCGCTCTAGAGCCCGCGAGCCACAACTACTGAAGCCCACGCACCTAGAGCCCATGCTCCGCAACAAGAGAAGCCACCGCAATTAGAAGCGCACCACAACGAAGAGTAGCCCCCGCTCGCTGCAACTAGAGAAAGCCCGTGCACAGCAACGAAGACCCAACACAGCCAAAATTAAAAATATAAATAAATAAATAAATAAATTCATATGGAAAAAGAAAAAAGAATAAAAGGAATTGGAAGCCAGAAACAGTGCATGTCTTTCTTCTGAACGTGCATGCCAACTAGTTAAGATAAGTGTGTGGTCTCACCCTGAGTACTTCTCTAGAATATGGATCTTCAAGATCATTTCCCTGGATTTTCAGTCTAAAGTTGGTGATTTTAGAACTCTTTTCTGCACATAAAACTTTGGCTCTTGAAAATTACCACCTTGGAGTCTCTCAAGTGGTAGGTCCATTCCAGGACCCTAAAATTGCTTGGTGTTGTATTTAATGATCTGTGCCTCTGTGGACAGAGATCTGCTTGACTTAGAAACCTTCGAGAAGGTTTTTTCCTGTTGTTGAGAGATGAGATGTGATCTTCATATTGTGTGTTGATGTGAGGACCCAGATAAATGTGATCTGCAGGTGCCACGTCTGAGTTTCTGTCCAGCACTTACAGTTAAGTCTCCTCCATCCAGAGCGCCCACAGCTTTTCTCTGAAGCCATTGCAGGCACTCCTCTCTGACCCGGATGGGTTTGAAGGTTTCTTGGTCATGGGGAGAGTAGCCCTACTGGGGGGCTTTAGGGAATGGTGGTTATGCGCTCAAGAGGTGCTGCCTTCGCCCTGAAAGCAGCTGTGTTTTTCAGTGTCTCATCATTGGAGCTGGCCCCTGCGGTCTCCGCACAGCCATCGATTTATCCTTATTGGGAGCTAAGGTGGTCGTGATTGAGAAACGAGATGCCTTCTCCCGCAACAATGTCTTGCATCTCTGGCCATTCACCATACACGACCTGCGAGGCCTGGGTGCCAAGAAGTTCTACGGCAAGTTCTGTGCTGGAGCCATCGACCACATCAGTAAGTGAAATCAGTTCTTCTGTAGGATCCCACCCCTACCCTCTACTCAGTTTTCAGGAGAAAGAGTCAGGCAGATTACCAGAGGAGTTCGTACTCAGAAGCCCAGTGTGTCCTGACATCCTTAGTATCTATTGTGTAGAAAACACACTCAGCTTGGAGTCAAAATACCTGCCCTCCAGTGGTTCTGTAACCTGAGATTCTTAACTACCAGGGTGTCTCCTATGAAATGAGTTTAGATTAAGGAATTCTAACATCCTGAGCGCTTACTGAGCACCGGCAGTGGGTGGGATAGGATTGGGGCCAGGCTAGGAAACAGACTGCCAGTTTGGGCTTTGACCCTCTGGTGGCTCTTAGTCCGATGGGAGAAGCACGAGGTATGCGGCTTGCTGTGATATGCTAGGTGGGTACTCTCCTAATGTGAGAACAAAGACTCTGGGGATGGTCCTGGGGAGCCACAGTGATGAAAGAAGCAGACTCCTAGTCTGGCTGTGAGTGGCAAGTAGATAGTGGGATCCCTTTGGCCGAGTGATTCTCGTGAGGTCTGCAGCGTGGAGGGCTCCTGCTCTCCTCCTGTCCCCTCCAAGCTCAGCCTGGGCCTGTGATCGAGGCAGTAGAAGTTAATGCAGACGGTGCTTTTGTTTTCATGCCTCTCTGAAAAGCGGTTCAGAACAGACTGTTGTCTACATTATGAAGTTGAAGTCTTGTCTGTTGATCATCATTAATGATTGCAGGACAGCCTTATCAAGGAACTGTTGTTCTGAGCTCCTCAGATGTGTCCTGTAAACATTCAGCTACTCACCCCTTTGCTCTTTGAAGCAGTTGGCCAGCAGATGCCACTGGCCAGCAGATGCCACATTCCACCGGCAGCAGAAGCCCTCTGTGCATCTGTCGGGCTGCAATGGGTAACAGCCATCTGCAGGAATGAGATGTGCGCTAGCAGGGGATTGAACAAGTCTTTGGGAGTGTGACATGGAACGGTGCGAAGTGGGGGAGATAGCCGAGACGGCTGCGTGGAGGATTAGCACGTATTCCTAGCTCATTGGTCACAGCCTGTAGGCAGTCGGTGTTAACAGTAGACCGAGGTCAGTATATCAGCGGACTTGTCTGCCTTGTGTGTGGCAGGATTTGTCTTGGAGCTGAGAGGGTCCCACATCAGGGCCCAGACTTTCTCTCAGTGTACCTGGGGCCATCCGTGTCTGACACCTGGGAACTATTCATTGGACACTGAACAAATAAATAAGTCTCACTGTGATAATGAGCAAGATTTTCAATTACTTTGAGCCTTAGTTTCTGCAGCCGTAGACCAGTGGTGGGGGGGGAATGGTAAGAGACTAAGGTTGGTTTGAGGGATCCCCTCTCAGCGTGTAAGAGTGTGAAGATCAGTGAGGGAACAGGCTGAGAGAGAGATGCCGTGGGCAGTTCAGGAAGTGAGGCAGCCCTTTGTATCCAATTGGAAGCACCCCAAAAAGCAGCACCTTTGTATCCAATTGGGTGCCTGTCTTCTGCCTCCTGTGGTGAGTCCTGTCAGGATCGTAGGTGCTGCTCGGTCACTGTGGCTCTGTGTCAGGGAGGATGGAAGGGAGAGTCTCCTTCTGTCTCGGAGCTTTTGAGAGGTAGGCTTGTGTGTCTCTCTAGAACACCTCTTGCACTGAATTGTATTTGCCCTTGAGAAAGAAAAGAAGACGCTATGGAGCATGGCTCGGAAGAGCCGCCTGCTGTAGGTGGCTTTGAGCATCTGGATAAACTCTGCATTGGTGGACGGGGGGACCGGTGCAGTGATGCTGACTTGTCCTCTCTACCCGGTGGGCCCTCACTCCTGTAATCTTCCTGTTCACCCAGGTATCCGTCAGCTTCAACTAATACTTTTGAAAGTAGCATTGATCCTAGGCATTGAAATCCATGTCAATGTGGAATTCCAAGGACTTGTGGAGCCTCCTGAGGACCAAGAAAATGAACGTGAGTGAACAAATGAAGGAGGGATAAAAGGGCCTTGAAGAGGTGAGGAAAGATGAGATCCAGGGAGAAGAGAGGAATCTGAGGGTTGTTTTCAGAGCTAGTTAAAGGGGTGTCTCCATTTGCACAGCCTGTGTCTTTGGAGGAACTTTTGACTTATGAGGAGGCCTCTGACATAGTACTAGACATTACAAGGGCTTGGATTTGTTATAGGAAGTCGTGTGGTGAGGACGTTCCTTTGTGACCCTTCCTCGAGGCTTCTTTCTCTCTTTGGTTTGTACCCCATGCTTTTATGCCTGGTGTGTTTTTGGCGTGGGGTTTTGTGCAGTCTGTACACCTGGGTACCTAGAGATGTCTTAGATATATGAATGGGTCTGGGTGATAACCTTCATTTTGACTTCCGTCCGCAGGGATAGGTTGGCGGGCCCTGGTGCACCCCAAAACCCATCCTGTATCAGAATATGAGTTTGAAGTGATCATTGGAGGGGATGGCCGCAGGAACACCTTGGAAGGTACGGGTAGTGCTCCTGTCTCCTTCACCTGCTTCATGTGGAGGAACCCTGCCAAGAGCTTGTGTCTTCAGAGGCCCCGCTCCTGAGAATCCTCACGCGTGCGCTGCCTAGGCTGGGTGAACGGCAGGCCCCACCTTCGCCCCGCCAGCTGGTACTGGACCACTTCTCCAGGGCACAGGGAGACAAGCCACCCGTGAGCAGGGAACATTGCAGGATTAAACCTAAGTTATTAAAGCAGACGGCGTCCCTTTTTATGAAATGGAACCCCTTGTACTGAGTACTGTTCTGGTCCGTCAGATTTCCAGCGGTGTGCTAGTTGTGGGTGACTGACGTCTTTCCTGGATTGTTACAGTCTTTGGGAGGTAAACACCTTATTTCCAGATAGAGGAGAGCTGCCCTAAAACCTTCCCATTGATTCCCATCCCCATATTCCCTCATGTCTTCCTCAGCGCCCCACCTGTGTGACGTGATCTTCCTTCTTTAGCCAGCTTTTGCCACCTCTGAAAATTTCTTTCCTTCCAGGATTTCGTCGGAAAGAATTTCGTGGCAAACTGGCCATTGCCATTACAGCAAATTTTATTAACCGAAATACAACCGCAGAAGCCAAAGTGGAAGAGATCAGTGGTGTGGCTTTTATATTCAACCAAAAATTTTTCCAGGAACTGAGGGAAGCCACAGGTTGGTGTCAATGCCTCCACAGCAAAAAGGATAGAAATATAAATACCGCTTGTGATCTTTCTCTTGGAGGGTTTGGTCAGGGGGGGTCATCAGTGAAACTGCTGTGTTGTTTGCCCGTCTGCTCCTTCTTCACTCCCGTGCTTCATTCTGAGCATTATGCTTTCTGTGTCTCTGTCTCCTACTCGGGTGTCCTTTGTCCTCATTGCAGGGATGGGCTGCTCCTCCAGCCCTTCCCCCTGCCTGGCTCTGCATGGTGGTGCCTGACACCGTCGGCTCTTGGAGGGGAGCTCTGGTTTGTTGAGAACCTGACTCTAGGTGTTGAGTTTGTCTTCTTTTTCCTGAGTTTGTTTGGCTTTGAAGTAAACCACGTGCTAGATAGAAATGAGGTTGTTGTATGATAGCTTGTGAATAGATGGATTCACTTAGACATTTTGCTGTAATAAAAATGTGTGGCAAATTCCACTTACCTATTTTCCGGAAGAACATGGTTTCTTCCCACTGCATCTGTTTTTCAGGTTAATCGAATTAAAGAGCCAGTAGTGCACTCTGTACTTCCAGGCATCCAGTTGTCTGTCCTGCCCGTGAGAGTCCAGGAGATTCCCCCGTTGCCTTGACGAGCATCAAAGAGGTTTAACCGGAGAACTGACTCAAACCCTCTTACTAGAGGTTAACCTCTCCTTTCTTCCCATCCTTGTGTTTCTGCTTCTGATTGATTGCTGTTGCCAGGGTAACAGGGTGTCAGGTGAATGCAGAGCAGTGTGAGGATAACCAGAGCTCCCCCCCTTTTCATGAACAAATGTGCAGGAGGTGAGGGATCAGGCTCAGGTGCCTTTTTCATTTTCTCGTTCCCTGTTTGGAGTTCCGCAACCCTGGCCTCTGTGGGCCAGGACAGTCTCTCTGGCTGCCTAACCCACCTTCATCTCAGCAGACCCTTATGTGCACGTTGTTCTCTGTTGCAGGGATCGATTTGGAGAACATCGTCTACTACAAAGATGACACACACTATTTTGTTATGACAGCCAAAAAGCAGAGTTTACTGGACAAAGGGGTGATACTGCACGTGAGTCACGGATTTCTTTTAAACCGCTTTTTATGTTGTACTGGGTCATGTGATTACCAAGAGAAAGAATTTTATTGTCTGATGAGTTTTTTCATGCAAGGGGATGAAAATGAGTGCCTCACTCATCTCCTGGGACCATGTACTTTGTAGTCCTCTGATGTTTTTTAGTTTAACTTAAAAAAAAATCTTTTATGGAAAATTT
This sequence comes from Phocoena sinus, assembly GCF_008692025.1. Classification (NCBI taxonomy): domain Eukaryota; kingdom Metazoa; phylum Chordata; class Mammalia; order Artiodactyla; family Phocoenidae; genus Phocoena; species Phocoena sinus. Next base: position 102,546,472 of record NC_045772.1, on the reverse strand, counting down.
CAAGCACGAACAAAAGTGGAGAGACTTGTGTAATGAACCCCGATGTGCCTGTTATCCAGCATAAGCAGTTGTCAGCATGTGGCCAGCACTGTCCCAGGAGTACCCCAGCCCACTCCCCACTCCCACTTGGGGCTGTGCAAAGCAAATCTCACATAGCATTTCATGCATAAATATTCATTTTAATTTCAGGTGATTCTGTTTGTGGTTATGATGAGTTCCATATATGACCGATTATTGGTTGGTTAGTAGGTCATCTTTTAGGAGGGGGTTATAGAGGGAAGGGAGTTAGACCAAGAAGGAAAAACTGGTGTTTATGGGAGCCTGAGAATGGTCTGGCTTTACTGCAGGTATGGTTACAGTGCCTGGATCAGGCTATATTTGGACCTCTTTATGGCCTGACAATGAGGGCTCTTGTTCACCCAGAGCCAGGGCCAGCTAAGCCTTTTTTCCAGATGACTAATTGTATGAGAGTCCCTGGGATGATGACAGAATGTGGACGCAGAGAACCACAGGTGGATGGCTCCTTAAGGAGAGTTTCTTAAGTCTTAACTTGGTCTTGTTGGTCTGGATTTGAGAATTAACTGTCCCTGTGTGATGAGTGGAGAGAAGAGGCACCAGATGCGGTGATTCAGGCCTGTGCAGTTCCCAGCGCAGACTGGCGGCTGAATTTCAGGATGTCCTTTGTCTTTGCAGGATGATGATGAGTCGGGTGACTGCAGTCTGAGTTATGGTGCTGCCTTGTCTGCAGGCGGTGCTGGGGAGCTGGGAGCTCGTGGACCTCGTGTCTGTGTCTCAGCCCCGTGGCCCCTTATGCGTGTGAGGAGAACAGGACAGAGCAGTGGGCACAGCCCATTCTGCCAAAAGCATGAGCAAGATATATTTAGTCGGATGCTCTATCAGTAAGAAATAGCCGGTGAACCCACGGGTATGCCTTGGGACCAAGCTAAGACTTAGAGCCCATGGTGGCCACTTACTAAGTGTTGAACGAACAGTTTCCGGGACCAACCTGAGTATGTGTTTGGCTCTTACATCTTGTAGTGCCAGCGGAAAGTACCATCAGGGGCACTTGGAAAGCTTAGGGCCCACTTGAGAAGAAAGACTTGGCTCAGTGTGCCAGAGCCTCCAAAACAGAAAGGGAGTTTCTCGACCCTTTCTGTGGAAAGCCCTTTTCCCTCATCATTGTTTTTCTTTGCTGGTGGATTACTATGGGGACTTTCAGAATCTTGTGTATTGTTTTGAAGACTTCTGTTCCACTTTTCAGTGTATTTCTTCCCGGCCCCCAAGACTCCTATTGCCCCCACCTCCTCATCCCTCTGGCACTGAAGCTTTCAGGTTCTTCCTTTGGGTTCGATGAGCTATGCAAGGTTGAGTGTCCCGTGTAGGTCCAGCTGCTGCCCAGAAGACGGTGATTGCTGATAGCAGCCTGAACTATGAATGCTTTTCAGTTTACAGAGCGTCATCACATTAAATCATTGTGTTTGGTATTCAAAGCAACTCCGTGAGGTGGAGTGGACTAGACTGAAGAAGCAGTGACTTGTTCCAAGTAAATGGAAAAGCGGGTGCTCTGTTTCTAGGCGGCAAAACCTGTGTTCCTTTAGAAACAGCCTCCCCCCTTTTCTTTTGAATTTGCATAGAAGACTGCTTTGGGAACAGGGAGGGGAAGGCTGCAGAACTAGGTTCCGTCTGGCACGCGCAGCATGGCTGTGGCCGGCGGGCTCTGGCGCCCCTGCCTGGGCGTTTCCATCGAGCCTCTTCTCCCTCTGGAGATAGGACTACGCCGACACGGAGCTCCTACTGTCCCGGGAGAATGTGGACCAGGAGGCCCTGCTGAGCTATGCCCGGGAGGCGGCCGACTTCTCCACCCAGCAGCAGCTGCCCTCCCTGGACTTCGCCATCAACCACTACGGGCAGCCCGACGTGGCCATGTTCGACTTCACGTGCATGTACGCCTCCGAGAACGCGGCCCTGGTGCGGGAGCACGGTGGCCACCAGCTGCTAGTGGCCCTGGTGGGGGACAGCCTTCTGGAGGTGAGTGCTGAGCAGCGGGAGGTGGCAGTTCGGGTTGGAGGCCTGGCGAGGGGGCATCGCACTGAGGGGCAGCTCTGGGGTCCCAGCTGGGGAGCGAGTGTCTGCACTGCCACACGGTTTAGTGTACAGGGGAGGGCCCCAGGCCACGGGGAGCCCAGGCTTGCCACTGTGGGTATCAGTTCTGAAGGCTTTGTGACTTGCCCGTCTGCAGGTTGTGAAGTAGGGAAGGGAAGGGCAGGGTACAGCTGCTCTTCAACAGCAAACTCTTTCTCTCCTCCTTAGTTTAGTTTCTCTCTTTTAAAAGGTAATTCAGGTTAATTCTTTGTTTTCTGTTTCTGTAGCCTTTCTGGCCAATGGGAACAGGAATAGCCCGGGGCTTTCTAGCTGCTATGGACTCGGCCTGGATGGTGCGCAGTTGGTCTCTGGGAAGGAGCCCCTTGGAAGTCCTGGCAGAGAGGTAACCGGAGGGGCGTCCTTCTGCGGTGACACAGGAGGGTCAGTGGTTTGCTCCTCAGGCAGAGTTCAGGTTTCTCTTTCCTTCTTCATTAATGATGTTTTTATATTTAGGAGAGGGAAAGCAAGATAGGTATTCATAAAATTATAGAAACCTAGGGCTTCCCTGGTGGTGCAGTGGTTGAGAGTCCGCCTGCCGGTGCAGGGGACACGGGTTCGTGCCCCGGTCCGAACACGGGTTTGTGCCCTAGCCGTGGAGCGGCTAGGCCCATGAGCCATGACCGCTGAGCCTGCGTGTCTGGAGCCTGTGCTCCACAACAGTGAGAGGCCCGTGTACCACACACACACACACAAAAAAATCATAGAAACCTAAAGATTATCTAATCTAAGTGATGTTCTCTTATCCCTTTCAAATCAAATTTGTTACTGATGAATGGTATCTGAATCTTTGTGTAAAATTGAAGGATGCTCTCTGATTCCTTTGTGACAGCTACATGAACAAATATTCGATTGGCCAAAAGGTTCATTCGTTTTTTCCCCTAAGATGGCTCTAGTAGCACTTAGTTATCTTTAACTTCATTCGAAACAATTTTGTTAGATTGTATGTGACAGCTGTCATATCAGCCTGCATTTTAAAAAAGACTTATTGGGACTTCCCTGGTGGCGCAGTGGTTAAGAATCCGCCTGCCAATGCAGGGGACTTGGGTTCTAGCCCTGGTCCGGGAAGATCCCAAACGCCACAGAGCAGCTAAGCCCGTGTGCCACAACTACTGAGCCTGCGCTCTAGAGCCCTCGAGCCACAACTACTGAGCCCGCGCGCCACAACCACTGAAGCCCATGCGCCTAGAGTCCGTGCTCCACAACAAGAGAAGCCACCACAATGAGAAGCCCAGGCACTGCAACAGAGAGTAGCCCCCGCTCACCAGAACTAGAGAAAGCCTGCGTGCAGTAACAAAGACCCAGTGCAGTCAAAAAGAAATCAAATTAAATTAAAAAAAAAAAAGACATCAAAATTGGTGAATTTTTGTGTAGCCATTTTAATATTGAAGATGGAAGAAAAAAAGTAACATTTTCAGCATATTATGCTTTATCATTTCTAGAAAGGTAAAAACACACAACTGAAGCACAAAAAAAGATTTGTGCAGTGTCTGGAGAAGGTGCTGTGACTGACTGAACATGTCAAAGGTGGTTTGCAAAGTTTTGTGCTGGAGATTTCTCGCTGGACGGTGCTCCACGATTGGGTAGACCAGTTGAAGTTGATAGTGATCAAATCGAGACATTAATTGAGAACAATCAATGTTACACCACGCGGGAGATAGCCGACATACTCAAAATATGCAAATCAAGGGCTGAACATCATTCGCTCCAGCTTGGTTATGTTAATCATTTTGATGTTTGAGTTGCACATAAGTTAAGCGAAAAAAACCTTCTTGACCATATTTCCGCATGTGTTTCTCTACTTAAACGTAGCAAAAAATCCCGTTTTTAAAACAAATTGTGACGGGCGATGAGAAGTGGTTACTGTCCAATAATGTGGAATGGAAGAGATGGTGGGGCAAGCAAAAAGAACCATCACCAACCACACCAAAGGCCGGTGCTCATCCAAAGAAGGTGATGTTGTGTATATGGTGGGATTGGAAAGAAGTCCTCTACCATGAGCTCCTTCTGGAAAACGAAACGATTAATTCCAACAAGCACTGCTCCCAATTAGACCAACTGAAAGTGGCACTTGACGAAAAGTGTCTGGAACTAGTCAACAGAAAACGCATAATCTTCCATCAGGATAACGCAAGACCACGTGTTTCCTTGATGACCAGGCAAAAACTGTTACAGCTTAGCTGGGAAGTTCTGATTCATCTGCTGTATTCACCAGACATTGCACCTTCAGATTTCCATTTATTTCGGTCTTTACAAAATTCTCTTAATGGAAAAAATTTCAGTTCCCTGGAAGACTGTAAAAGGCACCTGGAACAGTTGTTTGCTCAAAAAGATAAAAAGTTTTGGGAAGATGGAATTATGAAGTTGTCTGAAAAATGGCAGAAGGTAGTGGAACAAAAGGGTAAATACATTGTTCAATAAATTTCTTGGTGAAAATGAAAAATGTGTCTTTAGTTTTTACTTAAAAACCGAAGGCACTTTTTGGCCAACCCAGTACATGAAAATAGTGCATTTAATCTTCCTGTCCTTAAACTAGAGAGACTTGTACTAATGAAATCAGTGCGGTAGCAGGGGATGTACTAACATAGGAGAAGAAATTAAAAGTGACTTCGAATCCAAAGGAAAACAGCAAAGTGCTTGTGAACATTGACTCTCAACTGTCAGACATTGTGAAGCAGATAATTGCAGATGAGGTAAGGTCTCGGATTCGCTTGCTAATAAAGAACAAGTGCCTTGACCAGAGCTAGAGAAAGAGGGTTTGCTGAACGAAAGTAGTGGTCGATACCATTTTTAAGTCTGTCGCCTAAGGTACTCTGGGTAAATTTGGTGGCAAGTTTTTTTCATCAGTGATTTTCTTAAAAATTAAACATTGGCCTACTTGCTAAAACAGCGCAGCAGTAGAGTAGAGTGAGACTTGGCTCCCTGCCCACAGCAGTGGACTTGCCCTTCTCCTTGGCCCCTAACAGTCTGGTGCCTGTGGGATCATTGAGATGGTGGGGATGGGAAGCCAGGGCTGATGTGCGGTTGGAGGCAACCCGACAAGGAGGAGGATTTGTCCCACCCTGGACTGTCAGAAAATAGAAATATTATCAGAGGGAGGGAGGAGCTTCTGGTGCTGTCACTGCTCTGAGTGCACTGTTGTTCATTGTTGCAGGGAAAGCATTTATAGGTTGCTGCCTCAGACCACCCCCGAGAATGTGAGCAAGAACTTCAGCCAGTACAGCATAGACCCCGTCACCAGATACCCCAACATGAACGTCAACTTCCTCCGGCCAAGCCAGGTAAGCGCCCCTGGCCCGTCATCCGTGTCCCAGCCACGGTCAGGACCAGTCAGACTCTGTGAATACAGGCGCACACAGCATTCCTTCCCAATCCAAGCATACGTCTTCCTGAGTTGGCTGAGGGAGGCATCTGCCGTCAGCAGACTGACCAGCTAGGGCAGCGGGTTGTCTGGTGACTGGAGGGCTCTGTCCCATCTCCTGGTTCCCGTGGACAGTGCAGGAGCTCAGCCCTCGTTCTCTAGTCAGGACGTGCAGCAGGCACCTGCGTCACTGCCACCAGTCACCGTGACCCGGGGGCTGCCGCTCACCTTCCCTGAACTTGTTTCCCCATCTGTACCATGGAGGTCACCATCCCTGCTGCTCCCAGGATCGTTGTGCAGGCAGACAGCACTGGTCACTTGAGAGAACATGGAAAGATAAGACCCTCTGCAAGTAAAAGATACTGCCGGCCAACTCAGAATGTCTAAAGCCTTGTTACTGCACTGAGAGTGACATTTTACAAAGCATAATAATCCCTGGGAGCCCAACAATGCTGAGAAAGCAGCCCATTCAACGTATTTGCCTGTGTTCTAGAGTAATTTTTTATTCACTTTACATCTAGGCCTCTGTGTTTGTGGGGGAAACCTGCTGTCACTGGGCAGCAGTAATGGCCCAGCAGAGACTGTGCGAGGGCCCTCCGTGGCTGTCTCTGAGCACAGGTTCTTACAGGTCACACGCATTTGTGTGTACGTGATCCACCGTATCCCAGAAAGGATTAAGGTTGGCGTTACACCTCCTGACTGCACTTTCCCCAGCCTTCCACTTCAGTCAGTGTGCTCTCAGTCGGGAATTTATTACTTGGTATGTGATTTTCCTTCTTTACAACTTGTAAACTTCCTGCCAGGTGCGCCATCTGTATGATACTGGAGAAACAAAAGATATTCATCTGGAGATGGAGAACCTCGTGAATTCCCGAACTACCCCAAAATTGGCCCGCAATGGTGAGTCCTGGTAATGGCCTTTCCGCCGTCGAGAGCGTTCTGTGTAATTGGCTGAGCTCTTGGTGCGCACAGTACTGGCTCTCATGTACATGGTTCTCACCAGAGGTGGTTTGCCCCCAGGGGACGTTTGGTCGTGTCTGGAGACATTTTTGGGTGTCAGGACTTGGGGGGTTACTACTGCTCTGCCCCCTGTGGTACACAAGTCAGCCCCACAGCGAAGGATCAACTGCCTAAAGCAGCAGTGCTGTCGAGGCTGGGAAACCTGGTCTAAGGTGTCGCGAGGGTATAAAGAGAAATCAGATACGGTGCTGTTGAGAGGACAGGGGTGCGGACTTGGGAGCACACACGCACACCAAGGTTTTCAGGGAAGGCTTTACAGAAGAAGCAGTGGCTTCTTAGCTGAGGACCACGATGGCTGCAGGACACGGTGATGGAGGCGGAGCTCATGCGGTGCAGGCCCCTGAAGAGTTCTTTAAAAGGAGAGTGACTGGCCAGCTGCAGGTGAACTGGGACAGAGAAGGGCACTGGAGCAGAGCAGGTAGTTCAGAAGTGCGCCAATGGTCAGGCTGGCCGGTCCGGTGTTGATGCCGTGGATGAGAAGGGAGACGGCGTCCAGTCCAGCTGTGCCCGTCCGTGAAGCGTGTGGCTTGCCAGCATACATGACGTCTCTGAATTTGGGTTTCCGTGTGTGCAAAGTGGGGGTAACCATGCCCACCTCACGTTGGCTGCGAGGACTCAGGGGCGTGTCGGGGTGTTCGCTGCAGCACCTGGCGTGCAGCGGGGCGTCAGAAGTGGCTGCCGAGAGCATAAGGAGCCAGAGCACTGGCAGAGTCTGAACAAGGACCCGGGGTTGAGAAGAATTGAGCCCTGTCATGGGCATTTTGAATTTGACATGCTGTTGGGATATCAAGGCAGATGTGACCACCAACAGGCAGCTGGAAGCATTTTCATCTTCCTCCACTGGGGTGTCACCTCCTTGAAAGCAGACAGTGTGTCTTTTATTTATTTTTGGCCGCACCGCACGGTTCGCGGGATCTTAGTTCCCCGACCAGGGATTGAACCTGGGCCCTAGGCAGTGAGAGCATGGAGTCCTAACCACTGGACCGCCAGGGAAGTGCCCAGAGAGTGTGTCTTTGTTCACTGTTATTCTAGAACCTGGAATATTGAAGTCGTCCAGTACATATTAGATCAGTGGATACACAGACTTGGGAGACATCTGAATGAAGTGAATTTCTGAAGCCAGGAGACTTATGATGGTGACACCAGCAGGAGTTCTCTGTGTCATTTCAGGATACATTTTCCCTGAAAGACTGAAGTGAAACGGGATTTTTAGATATGCAGTTTTTATTTTGTTATGTTCACAAATTTGTTATGTACAAATGGCTTAGTATAAGGTTAAGTGTTTTCAGCTGCTTAAGGTAAGGAACAGACTTTCTTGGACACAAATAGGCGTTCACAGATTCTTCTAAATGATCTAATCTGATCTAAATGTTCCATATCAGAGCTCTTCAGATGTGATCATGAAAAATGGTTTTTTATAAAGGCTCTTCGTGGTTTAGAAGAAACATCAGTGACAGGAAGACGTCCCAGTATGTGTGTCTATGTGTTGAGTTTTTCAAGATGTGACCACTTGTCATACTGAGTGCCAAGCCTGGCCTGGTCTGGCGTCCTTGGCCTTGCCTGTGTGGTCCTGCAAAGTTTCTTCACTTGGCAGATTGCTCGGTACCTTGGAAAGTGTGAGAGCAAGTGTTTAACGTGCTGCTAGGTGGAATGGAACGTTTCTTCTCGGGTGCTCCCAATGTTACCTTGAAGGGAAGGCGTTTCCTCCGCCACCTGCCAGACAACTCTCCAGGGAAATCTTAGAGCCATCACGTGTGAGGGTGACAGCTCAGCAGGTGGCACCCTTCCCGTACGTCCCTGTCCTGGAGAGTGGCCAGGACCCTGGGCTTCAGTGTGAGAGGATCCACAGCATCCACTTGTGATCTGTCATGGACGGGGCATGGACGTTGACCTCAGAGTCTGGATAAATTGGTAGTTTCTTGTCTACCATAAATTCCATGGGAATTCCCTGGCAGTCCAGTGGTTAGGACTCTGCAGTTTCATTGCTGTGGGCCTGGGTTTGATCCCTGGTTGGGGAACTAAGATCCCACAAGCTGTGCTGCACAGCCAAAAAAAAAAAAATTAAATTAAATTCCACTCTTATGGTACCAGTTAAGTAGCTTCTTACTTTTGAAAACCAGTGACGACTATTTTGCCCTTGCCTTCAGTATTTTTTCAACCTGGTTATGTGGATTCCCTATCAAAGCTACCAGGTGACCGCACTTCCAATAATAACATTGTTGTTGTTTTAGAGTCTGTGGCTCGTTCCAGCAAACTGCTGGGTTGGTGCCAGCGGCAGACAGATGGCTACGCTGGGGTGAACGTGACGGACCTCACCATGTCGTGGAAGAGCGGCCTGGCCCTGTGTGCCATCATCCACAGATACCGCCCTGATCTGATGTGAGAACAGGCTCTGCTTCATCTGTATTCCCACAGGACTTGCGAGTGCCCTGCTTCCAAGTGGCCAAACTCTGTACCTTTTCCTAGAACGAGATATATATAAGATACTTCTTCTGGAAGTCAGTCACTAATTTTAATTTATAGTTATATTTAAAGCTGTGTCTGTTAGGCATTATGTAGCTCAATCCAGGAATTATTAGCTGTTTGTAAAGTCTCAGCACTCAAAACGTGGAAAACCGGTTATAACACCCCCAGGCCTGTTAACATCACAGGAAGGAAAACTCTGTTTCTTGGCCCCAGGCTGAGAGCTCTGCGTTCAGCCAGCTCTCTCTCCAGTGCTGCTGGTCACGAGGAAAGCCTGGCCGGAGTGTGGGCTGAAGGCACGCGTGTCACTACCAGCAAAGCACTTCCTCCATTCACCGGGGCTTGTCGGCATTGTCTCTTGTCTCTTGCACTTTTTGCAAGCGTGCTCTGTTACACCCCTAACACTCAGGTGGCCTTACGCACCTGTGCGGTGACTTTTCCTCTTTTGGTCATCCTCTACTCACCTAAATGCAGACTAGTATGACAGGATGACCCAGGTCAGCTGTGGTGACCGGTGCACCTAGATTTCCCCGTAGGCATTCGTTACCATGGAAGCCAAACAAGAAGATTCGGAAACGAGCAGAGCATGTGGCATCATTTTGGCTGTATGTCCTTTCATCACTAGGTCCACTTACGGGCCCATTTTTGTGTATTTGTTTTGTTCTAATGATTGCTTAAGGAGTCCTGAAAGATCTGGCTCTCTTTTATGTTAATAAAAGAAAGGGGCTTCATCTAGTGCTTAGGAGTGGGGGTGCTGACGTGCTTGATAAGCGGAAGTGGCCTCTGTGCCCTTGTCCCTTAGCTCACGCCGAGACTGGTGAAAACTGACTTGGAGTAGGGCTTATTGACCCCTCTGGGGGGCAGGGGGCAGCCTGAGAACGACTGCGGTGGATGACACAGAAGTGCTCAGGAGAAGGGCCAGGCAAGTCAGTCCTAGTCCAGAGGGAGGTCAGGACAGAAGGGGGAGGGCAGGAGTCCCTGAAGGGAGCCTGGTGCCGAGGGGACACACTCCTGTGGGAATGGACCGAAGGCTGCCGGGGGCCCGGGCGTTTCCTCCTGACAGTGCCCAGAGCCGTGAGTAGCTAATTTGGCACCGTTTAAGCTGCCGTGACGTCACTCAGGATGAGGCCCCCCCACAGTTTAGTAGGCTTAACATACAGAGTACAGGAGTTTAAAAAATGAAAAACGGTTGCGGAGTCAGCAGGTTAACACAAAATAAGGCCTGCCCAGTTAATCTGAAATCAGCTAAAGGAGGATGCTGTCAGTCTTTACTTGACTGAATAGCAAGAAGCCTGAAACCCAGTGGGAAATGTTTGTTAATCTAAATACTTAGGAAATTTAACAGTGGAGAAATCTTCTGAGGAAAGTTTTGGAATTTCCCTTTTAATTAGAGGGGAAGGCTGAGTAAGATTCACCAGAGCTGATTTAGTACATCAACAGCTTGTCAGCTCCAAAGGACACAGGGGGTGATGGTTCCAGGCCTTTAGACAACAGCCTGATCCAAATAGGACCTTTATTGTTGTTGAGCCTGAGTTTAATACAGGCAGACCACACACGGGGCACAGGAGAAACTTAACAAAAACAGTTCCTTTTCTTGAGCTTACATTTTAGTAAGAATTTTATGTTATTGATAAAATGTTATGTTTTCCAACTTTTCCCCTCTTTTCTCTTATGGGTAGATTGTTAATCCTTTCTTCTCCCTGAGGATGATTTGCATTTCATTAGTAAAAGGAGGGAGACAGAAGTGAGAGAGAGAGGTTTGCTCTCCGATTTCAGTGAGGCCTGCACCCTGGATTTTAGCTGAAAGACCGAGAAATAATGATGACTCTGTGATACCGTGTTTTCTGGTCTGGGGACAAGCAGCCCATCTTGACACGTTTTCCTCGTCCTGTTTCTCAGAGATTTTGATTCTTTGGATGAGCAAAATGTGGAGAAGAATAACCAGCTGGCCTTTGATATTGCTGAGAAGGAGCTGGGCATTTCTCCCATCATGACAGGCAGAGAGATGGCCTCGGTGGGGGAGCCGGACAAGCTGTCCATGGTGATGTACCTGACCCAGTTCTACGAGATGTTCAGGGACTCGCTCCCCTCCCGAGGTAAGGGCCCCCCAGGGGTGCTGCCGTGTGGCTCCCCTGCCTCTCCTTCCCCTGTGCCCCTTCTTCCAGCAGACCCGCTTCTCTGCACTGTTGTCAGCCCGTCGTTCTGACCCGGGTCTTGCTCAGCAAACCTGCAGTTGTGGAGGCCATGAGCATTCCCGTCTAGAACCTTGTCCTTGACTCCACCACCCTTGTTCCCTTTCTCTCAGAACCAGACTTTTTGAAAAGGTGCTTTTGCTGTGGCCTGGACTTCCTCACTGCCTAATCTTTGTGACACTTTGCAACCCGGCCAAAACTGTTGTCCGTGGTCGTGAAGAATCACCAGATGCATGTTCTTCCCTCCTCTCTCACCTCTCAGGTACCCAGCTGTTCTGCGTTGTTCAGCCCTTGGAATGACGTCCTTTCTCTTGAAATTCTCTCTTCCTCTTGGCTTCTGTGATCCCGGACTATACTTGCTTTGTTCTCTTTCTTCTGTTAACTGTTCCTTCTCTGACTTCTCTTTCTTCTCCTACCTTTTAGTGTTTCCAAAACTCTTCCCTTGGCCCTCAGGCTGTCAGAAAACAGACTGAGTAAGCATCATGGTGCTTACAAGTGTTGCCCGTGGCACCTGACCTGGTTTACATCCCCTGCCTCCACCTGAAGTCACTAACTCCCCTGTGCCTCAGTTTCCCCATCTGTAAAGTGGGGATAATATGTGCATGGCGCGATTGTAATACGCCAAGGAGAGTGTTTGGCGAATGGAAGCACTTAAACAAATGTTAGCAATGTATTATTAGTTTCAATTATTATTTCAACATTACTATTGTTACTAATAAAACATTGGAACCCACAGAGTTTAGGTACCATTCTCCAGTGCTTCTGGCCCATGTACTTGTAGACATCTGTGGCTTTCTCTCATTAGAGATGCAGTTCTTACAACAGACACGCACAACTCTGACATCAACAAGCACACCCTGAACCCATGACCCGAGTCCCGTCTCCTCCCCGCCGATGCCCCTCCCTTTCTCTCCCGGCCTAAACTTTTCATCTTGAAGTGAGGCTTCGGCACTCTGTTGTAACCAGCAAGCAGATTGCAGCGTCTGAAAAGCAAAAGTGGAGGTTTTTGTGACTGAAGTGGATTGGGGCAAGCGTTGGTTTTGTTTGTATGGATGGAGAAGAGAAGGCCCAGCGTCCAGGGCTCCGTGTGCATTTTCTCTGTGGAGTTCCTACCGGGTTCAGAGTGCACGAACCCTCAGAGCTTCCTGAGGTTCCGAGAGCCTCCTGCAAGGAGGCACCCTCAGGGCTGTCCTTGGACACTGCTGGTTTCTGCCCGCAGACGCCTTGGACCTGAATGCTGAGGAGAGGGCCGTCCTGGTAGCCAGCACTAAATCCCCTATCTCCTTCCTGAGCAAGCTGGGGCAGACCATCTCTCGGAAGCGCTCTCCCAAGGTAAGTGGAAGGGTTTTTCCTCCAGCTGCAGAACTAATGGCACAGTGCAGTGACTAGAGGAATGCGGTTTCCCTTTGCTCTTGGTGCAGGACAAAAAGGAAAAGGACTTGGATGGTGCTGGGAAGAGGAGAAAGACCAGCCAGTCGGAAGAGGTGAGAAATATCTGGAATTTGCCAGAAAGATTGTACTGAATCGCCCTCCTTGGCTGAAACGCTTCGTTCCCAAATCGGCACTGCTAGATCTTCTCGGCTCACTCTTTGTGGGAATTGTTGCGCACAGATGCTTTCTGTGGCCTTTTGCCTTTGTGTACGTTTTTGGAGAGCATCCAGGGAACACACACATGTGCTCTGGGCCTTCCTGTCTCTTTGGAATCCCATATGTGGCGAAGGGCAGCAGCTTTCCTGGGATGTGACCACACCAGCAAGAGCCCGAGTGCCTCTTCATACTGCCCCTGGGCCCGAGGCCATCTTGAGATTTGAACCTTGAGGAGAGCCACTGAGCTCGACCTAAAGCAGGGACCAGCCGCTGTGCCAGGCCCTGGGGTGTGGGCAGGGGCTCCTCTAGCCGAGGCTGGCTCTTGATACCCCTGTTCACCAGGAGGACGCGCCCCGGGGCTACAGAGGAGGAAGGCCTACGCTGGTGAGCACACTGAGCGACCGGAGGGTGGATGTGGCCCTTGGCAACCAGAACAAGGTGAAGTACATGGCGACCCAGCTGCTGGCCAAGTTTGAGGAGAACGCGCCCGCGCAGTCCACGGGTGTGAGGAGACAGGTAAGCCCGGCTCACACCTCGCCCGCCCGGACCTGGGCTGGCCACAGAGGAAAGGGGGGTTAGTGAGTGAGACGGGGAACTTCCCGGTCCTGAGGGCTCAGGGCTCGAGACTGGCGTCTGCGTGGGGCAGGGACGAGGGTTCCTGTCCTCACCAGCCAGGCCCACCTGAGGATCTTTAAAATGGCGTGTCCAGGCCTGTGTACGTAGGTGTGTGTTCACGTACATGCATACGTAAGTGATATAAGAGGTACCTGCTTATTGAGGAAAATACTGGAAAGTGTAATTAAGGCCCCTATAATTCTGTTAATACTTTGCTATGTTTCTTTCTGGTCTTTTTTTAGTGCATTCTTGTTTTCATGGTTGAGGTCATTCTTAACGTACACTTTCCTGTTCTGCTTTCTTCGTGTAACTTTGGGTGTATTTCCATGTTCCAAACTCTTTATAAGCCTCTTCCAAAGTGTGTGCTCCATGCTTTTCTTAACTCTTCCTCTGGTGCTGGATGTTTAGTTGTTTCTCATCGTTGATGAAGGACAGAGAGGTAGACACTCTTGTGTGTTGCACATGGTTTTCCTAGACTGTCCTTGAACTAGGTCACGAGTGTGAGCGCTGTAAAGGTTCTCCGTGGACTGCCCTCACTCCCTGAGTCCTGCTGAGGGCTGGACTGCCATGTCTGTTAGGTCTCGTGTCTCCTCTTGCTTGTCTAAAAGTCACTAAGGCTTCTCACAAGAGGAGGTACAGGCATTGTGAGATCCACAATGAACATTTCTTCTAAAACTCCTTGTGCGGGGAGCACCTCTTCATCTTCGCCACGTGCGCCAGCCCTTGTTCCTGTGGACCAGGGACCAGGCCGACCACATCACTGACTTCTTCCCACATCTAGTGCTTGGTTAGATCCTCACGCTCCAAGCGTTCGTGCCGAGGCCCACAGAGAGCGTGCAGGCTTGATTGTGAACGTGTGAGGCTGCCGGGCGGCCGTAGCAGCCCAGGTTCCATCCTCCTCAGCAAGGCTGGGGTGCTCTCCACTAGAGGAAGTATGTCCCCACTCATTTTGAGTGGAAAGATTCATTTTCCAAGCCAGAATTAGTGGTTTAGGCTCAGAACATTGAGCTTGGGGAAAGGATAATCAGAATTACAGTTTCTGTTTGTCTTTTCTTTTGCATTTGGCTTCGCCTGAGTTGGGGAGGGAGGATTTTCCTTTGTAAGTGTAACTTCCTAGAACTAATTCTGTGCACCCTCCTTCAGTTCTTAGATGAGTGTCTATCCTCCGGGAGAACCATTTTTGTGTCTGCTACCTTAATGCTTTCTTTGTTTTTTTTTTTTTTTGTCTCCGTGTCCTGTCCCCTATCCAATACTTGGCCTGTGTGTCACAGCCGACACAAGAGCGTGGGCTCAGCCAGCCGTCCTGCTGCCTGCCTGAGCAGGGTCGCCCTGCTCCCACCCCCCAGTGGAAACAGGTAAAGGAACTGCCCAGGGACCAGAATGGGTGCTGGGCCTTCCCACCTGCTCCTCCTCCGAGCCAGCCGGGTGGGACCTGCACTGTAGAGCCCTAGGTCACGGGGTAGGGATCTCTGTGCGCATCTGAGTGGCGACTCTGGGGGAAGGTTTAACAGACACTACTGATAGTATTGCATGACTTGTTTAACTCCTTGGGATTTGGGAAAACAGTGAAAAGGGTGGGCTGTTATATTGGTGTTGAAACTAGCTGAAGTTATGTGGTACCTGTGTTCAGGTACTTAGCCTTTGGGGTTTTGCTGTTATAACTTTTGTCCCAAGTTGACCTTTGGCTGAAATGCATCCGCGTGACCCCTGGAGGACAATCCCGAGTTTCTAGAGCTTGGGGCTCGGGGCAGTGGTCTTCTCGTGTTAAACAGGAAAATGTTATCCAAGAAATAGTCTCAAACTGGTTTTTTCCTTGTTTCAGATCATGGACAGAGATGATCACGGGCGTTTTCTCAGTGTTTTGTCCACATTTAAAATACTCTTTTTGGAAATTTTCACTAAAGTTTCTGCAAGATCTCCTGTAAATCTGCTTCTCCTACATAGTATAGAGTGGGGCGGAAAGGAAGAGGGGCTGGCGCCTGGCGGGGAACAGGAAACCCGCCAGAGCGATGGGAGTCCTCTGCTCTGTTCCCCCCATGTCACAGCCCTGAGTGCGGCCTGGGTTTGCTGTCTCTTGGTTTGGAATCGCTGAGGACTGGGGTTCTGAGCAGTCAGAGGGGCTGACCCTGATTCCCTCCTGTGCTGGGAGGTGCTGGGGAGTGGTGAGTTAGATTTGAGTTGAATTACACTTAGGGCAGAATGTTTCTTTCTGACTTTTCTTTTGATAATATGCACGTTAAGGCAGGGCCCGTGAGGCTGAGGTGGAAGCTTGGGAGCAGCGTCCAAAGTCACCATGAAGCCAAGCTGCCTCTCTCCCCATGCTTGGGGAGGGGAGGTCTTCTGAGGAAAACTCATTAGAAATTCACTTCTATTTTCCTTACTTACCCTTTGCCTAGGGTAGACCTTTGAAGTCTAGGTGGAAGGTATGATTTGAAGGTTAGTCTTGAATTCAGTATTACTAAAGGGGAAGGTGAACTCTGCACTACATTCCCAGGTTCTTACACTAGTCACGGAGGTGGACTGAGACAGGGAAGCACAGTTGGTGGGTGAAGAGGTGACTCTGAGTGGCATGTCCTGGAGTGGCTCTGGGTGGGCATCCCAGGAAGCCCGGGTCAGGGACCCGAGGGGCTGGCTCGACTGCCACTGCTGCCTCTGTCCCGCGGAAGATGGGCTTGGCTCCTGCTGGGTGCTGGGCTGCAGGGGTGCCCAGAGCCCTGCTTCTCCTGTTGCTGCAGCGGCTGGGAGCCTCCAGCCTGTGCGGGTGCTGCCTGACGCACCCAGGTGATTTGTGATCACGGTTGGTGGAGTTGAGTATGTACCGCCAGGCTCTCCAGGCCGAACAGACCCTTAAAGTGAAGCCTGGTCTGGGGAAGGGGTACCGGAGATGCCGGTCAGGAGCAGCAGCCGGGTAGCTGGACCCCGTTAGATTCTATGTGTAGAGCGGAATTGTAATGTGCTGGGCTGTGAGACGACCCGTGACACACAGCTCTCACGTCCTCCTGAGATGTGTTCACAAACGACTTATTGCCAGTGCTAAGTCAGGGATGGCGTCATGAGCCTTGCTTTGCCCATTTATCCCCTGAAAGACAGAGCACTGGAGGGCCACGCCAGTTGACGCACCAGCCCAGGGGCACAGGAAGTCCAGGGGTGCGCCCTGGGGGCTGACGGCGCGCCTTCCTGTGACTCACTTGCTGTTCCCCTGGAAGCGGGTCCAACTGAGGCAGGCGGGTGTGGCGAGCACAGTGGTGAGGAAGAGTGTGGGGATGCTCGCTTCTCGTCACCTTCCTGTGGCGTCACCCGGCTCTTCCCTCCCCACCTCATCCCCTTCGGATCTCAGAAATGGGTCCTGCAGGCGAAGTCTGCGGTTAAGCAGCCTTGGTTTGGCTGTAGATGGTCAGTGGTGTGGGAACAGACGGAGGAGTGGGTTCTGTGGCCTCTTCCCTCCGGGCTTTGCTGGGAGCCGCCCCACACGGTAGCCCCGGACGTGAGGAACCTGAGGCTTCCTCTGACTCAGGAATCTGGTGGTTCCTTCAGCACTGCAGGGTTCTGTCAATCAGAGACAGGTTCACAGGAAGCGGACACCGTGGGAAAGTGATCCACGGACATTGTGTGGTGTCAGTTAGCGAAAGGTGTTAATTTTATACCCTGTTTCCTGTTCGTTCTTGTATTTCTGTGGTCGTCTCCCAGAACCTTCCGCGTGTGAGTGAGGGGACTGAGCAGGGGGAAGCAGTGGCAGGACGTGGGCGTGGGTGGCCCAGGAGGTGCTGGTCTGCTGCTGCAGGTGCCCGGGCGCCCCCGCTGTGGGCAGCAGTCGCCACGCTCCCCCCCGTAACGGGAGTCTGTGTGCCCTTCTCTCTACTTGTAACTGAGCCCCTTTTACCCCCCAGCCTCCCTGATAAGCCAGCAGAGGAGAATATGCCCTGGTCCCTGGCATTTAGAAAGCGCCGCCGTGCAGGTCCTGACCCCGCAGTGGCTGCAGAGATGACTCTGGGATCTGCAAACAGAGTGCCTCTGCCCCGAGGCCACGACAGGCGGGACAGGCCCCTGCCTGAACACGCCAGTTTGTGCTGAGGATGGATGGGTGGGGAAGGGCCTCTGGGATGCTTTTGGCAAATGCCTTCAGTCCTTCCAGACCCAGCCTCAACGTGGCCACCATTTCACCTGTGTTCTCTCTGTTTGTGTCTATTGGCGTAAAAGCGACAGGAAAAGGAGCATTCTCGGACCTGCCCCAAAAAAGTGATCACACTCTCTCCTCCCCCTACTCCGCCTCCCTGTCGGGCACGTGGCGACCAGCAGGTGACCCCCCTCTGCATGCTCCGCTGTCCTGTGTGCCTGCCTGCCTGTGTGGGTGGCCAGGGGAGAGACCAAGTCAGGATCCCCTCATTTCAGTGATGACTTACTGGCAAAGCGACCTTTGCTGGTGGGCCTCAGGATAGCACATCATCCGTTCAAACCCTGGGTAGTTTAATCTAGTCCCGCATCACAGGACTACAACTGTGCAGCCACAAACTAAAATTTAAACTGTACTTGACACAGATGTGAGGTCCAAAAGCCCTGGAGAACGTTTTTACATAACCCCACTGAAATCAGCCATTTTTGTCTTGCTGCCCAAGGAGATACAGTTAAGGTGAATGTTGGGAAGCTTTTTATAGGGCTCCACTCTGTGAGTTTGGCTCCTTCTGATTTTGAGAGCCCTGCCTCTTGCTTATCCAGCTTTTGCCAACAAACACCTGCCCTTTCCGTCCACCCCACTCACTGTCCAGGCAGACCACTGGAGAAGTGCTTCAAGGCGAGTTAACCCCACGTGCTTTGTGGCCAGCACGCTCGTACGAAGTGCGTTTATAGAACGGCTTTTTTCACTTGTGTTGTATGTCCCTATAAAGTAAAACACTGATTTTGAAGGTAGGATCTATGGAAAGACATTTTCTCAGCTATGGTAACCTATTTAGAAGGTGATCCCATAATGTGTCTGATATGCAGGGGCCCAGCCTATGCCCCTGGGTCTGGACGCTGAACCCTTGTAGGGTAGTGACCACCCTGGGCCCTGTCTCTGCCCAAGAACCAACATGGGGCATTTCCTCTGAGTCAGGCAGTGTTCTCAGTGCTTCTCCTGTGTCATCTTGGTCTGTTCTCACAATAACCCTACGAGGCAGGTCCTGTTATCCTCACCTTTTACAGATGAGGAGACCGTGGTGCAGGCTAGGGGGGCCAAGTAGTTGTGCGAAGTCACACAGTGAGCAGAGAGCTAGGGACTGAACCCAAGTGGTGTGACTCTGGAGCCCGAGCCCTGGCCTCGTCCTGCCCGCGGAGACCGCGAGCTCACGGGCTCTGGACAACAGAGTGGCCACGTCGGGCGCTCCAGGTCAGTTCTCGCAGCAGGGCAGGGCCATACGGTGAGTGCTGGGCTATCCAGAGAGTGACTAGGGGCCTAGACGGCCCAACCCCACGTCGCTGTGTTAGTGGTTTCCTCAGGGCAGCGGAGGCGGCGTGGGCCTGGGTCACGGTCCCCAGCCTCTTGGGTGCAGCTTCTGTGCTCCCCTCGCCCCTTAGTGCTGTGCGCTCTTGGAGTCTCCCGTGGGCTGTTGTCGCCTCTAATGCCTTGGTGTGGAAGCTTCACCCTCCTAACCTGCCTCTCCTGTTAGCCTTCCACTGAATGCCTCTGATCACGTGCCGCTGTGTGAAAGAAATATGTTTGTTCCACCTGTGTACTAACCGTAGTTCCTTATTTACCCATGTAGCTGACCTCGTTGGAGGCCAGGTGGGAGAACAGCTCTGCAGAGCTGCCCTTGAGTCACAGGATTTGATGTAGACGGGACTGTGGTTACTTGGGGTTGGGGACCAGTAGACAACAGGTTATGTGTTGAAATGAACTCTCACTTTCTGGGGCTGTCACTTAGTAGGTCCAGATAGAGCATTTGGATGGAGCTTAAGTTTCTATTTTGTTGCCAACAGACGTACAGCGATCTTGATGCTGACAGCCGTGGCAAGCAGAGTCCCCACCACGAGAGGGTAAAAGCACGACTGTGGCATGGGATGCTGGCAGCCACACAGATGCGGCACGCTGGGGTGGGGGCGCAGGCGTGGCCCCTCTCCCTTGCTTCTTCCACACTCTGGTCACCCAGCCAAGAGCCGGGACTCTTTTCGCTTACAATGATGACCCTTGCAAATAGCATTCACGGTGGAACATCCATCCACTCAGCGTCAGACCAGATAGGAACCCTGAGAGTTTGTGCCCTGTGAACGGCCTCTTCCCCTCCCTGCGCCCCCTTCCCACTCCCAGATATGCACCTTTGACTTCTGGGGAAGGGTCGAGGTCAGTAAGCAGGAGGCACTTGCTTGGCTACTTCCGGGATGCTGACATAGAAATACTGAGAAAGCCAAAGCTCTTAGAGCATGGGGATTCTTCAGGTGTGAAGAGGACGGGGGCGAGAAGGAAGGCGATGACAAGACGGGGTCCATAATGAAAAGTGGTATCTGTTCGAGACGCTAGTAGGGAGATGCCTGAGCACACCTGGCCATCGTATGATCTGACGAATTGCAGAGATGCTCATCTCAAAACCTGCTGACTATGAAACTTTTTTGGTTGTTATTGTTACCCTTAAATGGAGGCCTGAGTGGGTGTAGCTCTGCAGCCAGAATGAAGAATCATCTCTAACTGTTCATTTCACATGGGCCCTCTCCTCTTATTTTTGCCTCCCCCTCTGCCTTTGCTCTCTGAGAAATGCCCTCATGGCTGAGCAGTAAGTCTGGTTCCCTCCTGGACCCATTAGGAAAATAGTGGTAGCACTGCCTTCCTACCAGTTGCCAGGCAGGAAGCAGGCCCGGGGCGGGGGAGGGGGGCCTTTCCATGTCACCCGTGTCACCCACAGCTTCACTGCCTGTGCCCAGCCTTTCTTCCTTCTTCCCAGGCTGGTTCCTGTCAAGAAGAAAGCTAGGCACTTTGACTGCACAGGGCAGTGCCCTCCGTTTTGGGGAATGCCTATCTGAGGAGGCGCTGATGGTCTTGAATGAAACAGGGTCTCAGTGGGGAGCGGAGGGAAGTCAGTGGAGGAAAGAGAGATTGAATGGGGAAGCTGGTAGAAGTTGGGGCTGCAGGGCACCGAGGACAGGTGGGATTTGGAGCTCAGGAAGCAGCAGGGTTGGCGGGAGTTTTCCTTCATTTCCCAGGTGGGCTGGTCTCCAGGGTCTTTGGTGCAGGGTTCCAATCCAGGTACTCCTGGGGGGTCACTGTTTTTGTTCCTTCCCGGACTCTCCCTCTTCTGCCCGCCAGTCCAGCTGTGAGCTTGCCTGCTCGCTGCTGTCCAGGGATTTTCTCTCTGAGCCTCTGGAGCAGAGGCTGGTGACACCCCCCATCACCCATGACACGCCTGAAGCTTTGAAGTTAGTGCGAGCTGAAGGCCGAGGGGTGCTTCTTCCCTGCGGCCCGCAGGTATCTCAGCCCGAACCTGCAGGCAACGAAGCGGTTACTGCTCGCCAAGCTTGCAGCCCCTCCTGGCTTGGGGACCGGACAGTGCCCGGCTGCTGGGCCCACTTTTGCTCCACGTGCTGCATGCAGTCTGCAGAGGGTTGGGGCCAGCTCCGGGGCAAGCTCTGTGTCTGAGCCCCACCAGGAGGAGGAGGGGCCCCTTTCCTGGCTTTTATGGAGAAAGCGAGCTTTGCTCCAGAGCTGTCGTCTCCTGTCTGCTCCTCTTAAGGCCAGCAGAGTGACGAGCCGGTGGAATCTCCTTGTGCTCAAGAGAAATTCCAGCCCAGGCCGTGAGGGGCTCTGCAGGGCACACAGGACGTGTGAATAGGACGCTGCCTGCTGACTGGCAGCACTGTGCGCTTGAGAGCGGGGGTGCAGACAAGGCTTCCTGGGGGGCCGTGTTGCAGCGCAGGTGTGGCTGTGAGTGTGACGCACAGTGGGAGCCTGGAATGAGCCACTGATGCTTCTGGAACTAAGAGCGTTTCTTTAGTGCATTTGTCATCCAGATAAAGGGTCTGAAACTGCCAAGTTCCTTGTGTTCAGGTCAGCGTGTAACTTTTAACTTAACGTTTCCTTTGATTTTTTTCTCCGTCTTGTATTTTATAGCCAGAGCCAGAGCCTTCTCGTCGATTTTTTGTCGACCAGTGGGAGCTTTCTCTAAGCCTCCGCTCCGCCAGCCGCCCTGCCTCTCCCTCCTCTGACTTCCTCCGACAGGTAGCGGGGCCCAGGGCTTGGCCAGGCTCGTCCTCTTCAGCCTGCACTTTCTTCACCCACACGAACGGCAGCCTGTCTCCTTAGGAATCCAGTTGTGTGTGTCCGTCATGCATGTGAGGTCGGTAGGCGTCCACCTGAGTTAAGGAGGCTGCTAGCTTCACTGCAGCAAATTCTGTCCCAGTCAACCCATTTTCATTATAGTCCAACTGTATCAAATAATGAGAAAGCACTTTGTAGCCATTAGCTTTCTTTAACTCCAGACCTCTTCCTATTAATGTGTTATAAAATATGAACCATTGTGTAATTAAATCTCTTAAAGAGAGTGGTGGATACACAGTATTCTGGGTGCCTCTTGAACTGTAATCTCTTAAGGAAGAACTCTGCTATTTCCTATGATGGAACTGACCCAGCTGTGGACGAGTTTACGGAGAGATTGCAGGGGCTTTTGTCCTTTCTGTTTGTTTCCTGTTCTTGAGCTGGTAGCAGACT
The DNA here is from genome assembly GCF_008692025.1 of Phocoena sinus. NCBI lineage: Eukaryota > Metazoa > Chordata > Mammalia > Artiodactyla > Phocoenidae > Phocoena > Phocoena sinus. Next base: position 102,524,427 of record NC_045772.1, on the reverse strand, counting down.
GTACAGAATGATACGCATGTGTGGTGGCCACAGTATAAGTCCAGAGAGTGCTACATTTCGACTGTTTCTTAAGAGTGGGGAGAGGAAAACCATCTGCTTTTCATGCCAGAAACAAATAGGACTCGAGTCTCCACCTCTCTTAGGGGTGTGCTCGTCAGTACTGTCGCATCGCTGAGAACTGAAGTTGACAGATGCCTTTGCACCAGGCAGCCCTGGGCTATACTTGCTGACAGTGCTGGTTCTGATGGGAGAGCAGGGTCCTGGCTGAACAGGGAGGACCCTGGGCTTGCCCAGTGTCCCAGCCTCAGACTTGGCGTCTGGTCCACGCTCCCACTTATCTGCTGCAGTTTCCTACTCCCTGGCGTCAGCTGTTCAATGCTCAGCTTGGCTGTGCCTGGGTTCCTGTCTGTTCCAGGCTTAAGCTTCCCTAATGTTTCTAATCCAAAGAAGGCTTAGGTCTAAGAGCCACTTGTGTTTCTCGACCACAGATGGGTATAAGCTGTGGAGTTAATGAGCAGATGGCACTATCCTTTGGAAATCGCCTTATTTTAAATTGAAAATATAATTGACTCCTCAGTTCCAGCTGAACCTTGGAGAATTGTTTGCTCATTTGTGCTGCTGTCGTTCTTGTATTTGCACAGGGTCAGTTTCCCCCTAGAGCATTCCTCTGGTTTGTCCCTGCCGCGCCCAGGACGTGCCATTGCTCAGGCTGGTGATTCTCTTACACACGGTTTCGTGTGTTCAGACCGTTTCCTGATGGGGTTGTTGGCATCCCCAGCACAACTGCTCCTGGCATGTTTTGGATTTGGAATTAGAGGGAGGGCTCCTCAGACCCGGCGGGCACACAGCTGCTGAGAGGTGTGTCATACACACTGGGTGTCTGGGCCGTCCGCACAGGACGAGCTCAAAGCTGGGCTCCCACAGGAAGGTTTGCCATTGAAATTTATAGTTTTCTCCTGCTGCTTTTTCAACATTGCTAGAAAGAGGATTGAGGTGGTTGGATTTTTTTTCTTTTATCTTGTTTCAGCGTATAAAGATATAACCCCTCCTGGACTAGAAACACATTCTGGCTTCCACAGCAGCCGTGTCAGCAGTGCCCCAGCTGGTCCGGAAGGCTTGGTCTCAGGGCTCAGGGGAACTCAGAAGTCTCCATGGGGAGAACGGGCAGAGAAGGGTTCTTCCTGGTAAAGCCCGGGGGCCTCTGGTGCACAGGACAGGGACTCTGAGCGAAGGAGGTCATAGTGAAGACGGATGTCATCCCCGGTGACACTGGGCTGTTGGCATCCGTTACCCAGATGGAGAGTCGGCCTTACTTTCTTTCTAAATGAGGAAATAACTCCCCAGGCCCTCTCCCAGGCCCTGGGATGTGCCTTCAGTCTGATACCCGCTGCCTTAAGGGAGGTGTTCTCTTAGGTTCTTTGAGGTTCTCTGTGTGTAATCTGAGCCGCTGGGTGGTAGGCCCTTCTCACTCTGTTTGCATCCATCTTGTCGTCCCGCCTCCACATCCCCCGCACTTTGTCCAGAGGGACATGAGAGACCAGGTTCTCCTTACTGAATTTCACTGTCTCTGTGGCCATCGCTCCCGCCTGTGCTGACACTGGTGTGTGGACACTGACACCTAGTCCCCTGCTCGTGGGCACTGTGTTGGCATGTTTGTTGCTGCACCTCGTATTCATTTTATACCTTTCGAAGAATTTTTTTCCCCTGTCTTCTTAATTTATTTATTTTTTTCCTTCTCATTTCCCTTCTTTCTGGTCGTTTAACAATCTCCAACCAATAGAAGTATATAAAGATGTACACGGGCGGAGTGAGCTCATTGGCTGAGCAGATAGCCAATCAGCTTCAAAGGAAAGAACAGCCTAAAACCCTTCTAGACAAGAAGGAACTGGTAAGATACACTAAGGGCACTGTCTGTCTAGATAAGACAGCTCTGGTAAACAAGCCTGCTTTGTTCTAAGTAGCTCAGTGGCATATGTGGCTGCTGCGTGCCATGTGGTAATTATTTTTTGAGGTTGTCTGAATTTTGTAACTGAACTTCTAGGACTGAAACCGTTGTTTAGAATGTTGTGTGAACAGCATACTCAGTATCTCTAAAGTGATTGCTCTAGAGTCCAGGGCCTGTGTCCATGGAGAACCACGGGAACACCTTCAGATCAGAATCCGTTAAGAGGATTTGGTTTGCTTGTTATGAAATCGTGTAGAACAGACGCAGTGCCAAGTGCTGCGTGGGCACCGGAGGCACCGGCCTGCGGTGGTGTGCGGCTCCCGTCCCCAGGCAGAACCGCGTAGGGAGGGTTGTGCGCCCTGGGGAGGGGCCGGGAGGCCTCGCCTGATGCGTGTCCGCCCACCCCCCACCCCCAGGGCTCCATGAAGAAAGAGTTCCCACAGAACTTGGGAGGCAGCGACACTTGTTACTTCTGCCGGAAGCGGGTCTACGTGATGGAGCGGCTGAGCGCCGAGGGCAAGTTCTTCCACCGGAGCTGCTTCAAGTGCGAGTACTGCGCCACCACCCTGCGCCTCTCGGCCTACGCGTACGCCCTCGAGGACGGTGAGTCCCCGCGCTGGAGGCCGCACCCAGACTCAGGGCCCCCGCTGCGTTCTTACACTAACGCTCTCTTTTCTGCCTCTCCTGAGGCTTCCCATCCACCCCCCTGTAGTCTGTGTTTTCTCCCAGACTCTTTCTTATAAATATTTCTGCAGGGTCACCAAGCTGTATCATAGATGACTCAGTGACCATGGTGATGAGAAGGGCATGCGTTTACCTAAATCGTTTTCCTGGCTTCACAGACACCTGCTGTCGTACCTCACGGTGGGGATCTTAAGATAAAAGGGACCTGAGGAGAGTAAGTCTTTTTTGTGTTCGCTTTAGAGAAGAAGAATCACAGGCTTATAGAAGCCACATTTCTTGCCTAAGGTCAGTGACAGCACATTGAAACTGTATCCGCTGCCACTGTTCTCAGACCTTGGCTTCCTGAAGGTGCCTGAGTTATGCCCAATGTCACCCGTGCTCTCTCGTATCAGCATCTCTGGTGAATTGAGAGCACGTTGCCCAGGCCTCAGTCTAGTTACTGTGCTGTTCAAGCCCTGGCCTTTTGTGATATTTGTTGGTTTTATAGGCAGAAGGTGGAGAACTATGCAGACAGGTAACAAAGCCTGATGGAGAGGCGTGTCTGCCGCCTGAAAACCCTTTGGGGTTAATTGGAAAAGGTCACCGGAGACATCAGTGATCCCTACGCCCCTTCCTACAGGAAACAGAAGGGACCTTATGAGAGGCCATCTTACTGATTCAACAATAATGAAAAGACCCAGATTAATAGAAGGGGAAAGTAAATCCTCAGGTCCCTTGCACTGACTGAGGAGACTGTCAGGGGATGTCCCATGGGAGAGGGACGCCCTGTGGTGAGGAAACAGTCCTCCAGGCTCTTCGACTAGTGAGCGAGAAGCAGCCAGAAGAGCTGAGTGGTGACCTGAGAAAAGCTGACTCTACTCTTGTGGCACCTGGTCCTCTTGTTACGTTAGTGAAAAGCACCACCCAGCGAGGGAAGAGGTGAGACAATTGTCTAGACTGTTAGGTATCAGTATTCCCACACACCTGGTCTTTGGAGAATGCCTTTGCTCTCCCCGGATGGGGTTGGCAGACGGAGCCCACCCAGTGTTTCTAACTGTCTGCGAGTTCTGCCTAGAAAGATCCCTTCAGGTCCAGCGAATCGATCCACGAGTATTTTTGCCCATAGATTGTGCGCCACACTTTTGCCACATTCTCCTGAGGGCGTAGATGGTGTAAGAGGGGCTGTCCTGATGGAGTGATCCGGCAGCAGACGGCGTAAGGGAGTGACCAAGGGCCACGGTGCGTAGTGCAGACTGTAACTTTGTGAAGCACAGAGGAGGAGGAGTCCGGGAAGCTCAGGAGGGTCAGGAACTACTTAGCCATCCTGCCGTGGACTCTGGAGCATGGTGGGCGAGGGCTCAGCAGAGGGGCGGAGGAGCTGGTGTGCCCAGCGAGAGGGCAGCGGAGCCCGGGGGAGTGACCATGGTGTGGGGGCCGGACGAGCAGGCCCACGTGCTTAGGCACGGCCTTCCTGAGAGCAGGCCTGACCAGCTCCCCAGACTTCAGCCCAGGTGAACCTTTCCCTCAGCTCCGCCCTCCTCAGTGACAGCTGGACTTGGAGAAAGGAGGGAACCTTAGGGGTCCTGAGGGTTTAGCCTCATGAGGTTCAGAAATCTAATGGAAGAGCCTCAGGTAAGAGAGAAAAGGGCAGGGATTGTGGCTCCGGAGAGGGGGTTAACCCAGCCCGTGCCGGGCCCTTAACATATTGTGACATTTCATCCTCATGACCACCGGAAGGTAGCTAGCTTTATTGTTGTAATTTTACACATCAGGAAACTGAATTCAGAGAAGCTGTAAGTTACTTGTCCAGGTCCACACAGCAGTAAGTGACCTCTGAGGTCCCCCAGGTCAGACGTCCTGGGGTTAGCGCTTCTGGCCCACGGCAACTCCGGCCTGGTCAGTGGGGACTCACTCACTTGAGAGAGGCGTCCAGGTTTTACCCTTGTCCCTTCAGCCCCTTGAAAAGGATGGAGTCTTTCTGTTGCCACAGACTAGCTTATTTGCCTGCTGCCACCTCTTAAGACAAGGACTCTAAATCAAACAGTATGTCACATCTTTCCTGTCCTCTCGAGGAGAGAAAACACACACCATCCACTGAGGAGGTCTGAAGGGCCGCCCTCGGGAGTGACGAGCCCGCTGCCCCCCCGCCGCTGCCCCGTGTCTGCTCCCACAGGGCAGCCCAGGGGATCTTAAAGACACAAGCAGATCTCCCCGGCCTCCCACTGTTCACCCTGACGACCCCTGTGGCACAGGTGGACCCGCGGTCCCCGGGGCTGAGAGCTCCGTGCGTCCTCCCAGCCTGCCCCCCGGCCCCCTGCTTCTGCCTGTCCCCTGCGAGCTGCTTGCTTCTCCGTTGCACTGACACGCGTGCGCTCGCTGTGTCCTCTGCTGGAGCGCGCCCCTCCCACCCTCACGGGGCAGCCTCCTGTCGCCACACGTTCTCTCCCCGGAGAGGCGGCAGGGCTCCTCTGCCTCCTGACCAGAACATTTCTGGCTCTGACCTGTCCTGACGGCTCTGACCTGGAGTTGCTGGGGGAAGGAACCTGTGGCCCGTCTGCCTCAGGCTCGCCTCTTAGCTGTCTGTTTTCTCCAGTTCCATCTTCAGTCATTCCTACGTTTATTGTCGAGGTTCCTGAATTTACTTAGACCATCTAAAATCAGTGACTTGACGGGATCAACCATGCTTTGTGGTTGCTTTGTGACGTTAGCGTGGCCATACTTGCTGATTGAGATGGGCACCATTGTGAAGAGCCAGGCGTCCGATGTTCAAGTCCTGTCCAAGACTCGCTAGCGTGGCTTAGCCCTTCTGTGCCTCACTGGGTTTTGAGGATTAAATGAGTCAATAGTTGTAAAGCACTTACAGTATTTGGCACATGGTAAATGTTAGATGAAAATCAGCCCTTTTTGTTATTAACATAAGAAGCAAAAAGTATCACCAAGTTGGGTTTGGGAAGGGGTTTGAGGTGCATTAATCGAGCAGCTACAGTGCAGGACATGTGATGATGTCTCATTGATGGCTCTCACCCCACGAGACGGTGTGGTCTTCATGCTCTACGTGAGGAAACGCGTGCTGAGAGGGTCATGGACCACTGAGTGGCTGGGATGGTGCCTGCACTGAGCTCTGGTTTCAGTGTGTGTGTTCCTCCCCTCAGGTTGTGCTGCATTCATAGAGAAAACAAGGGTTTGGAATTTTCTTTTTACTTTTTGGTCAGGCTCATGGGACTCGTTTTTGAAACCTAAACCTCTTTACTTTATTGATTTAGGATACCGTAACAGAATTCAATGAGGATTCCCTGGTAGGTCAATCTATTGAGTTGTATTTTTAAATCTAGAATTCTGCTATTACTAGAAAAAAAGCAAATTAATGGAGGAAAAATAGAAGAAAGGAATGAACCTAACTGTAGTTTTGTAGTTAGGTTGTAGTTTTCTGATACTACAATAAATAAGACTTTTGGTTAAAAGTAATGGAAACCCAGATCAGATTAAAGTTTATGCATAAGATTGACATCTTTCTTGCAGATAGCAGGGCTGCCCCTTCTCTCTCCCCATCCCTAAGAATCTGTTAGCCTAACTTAGCCACATGCCAGATCCTAGAGCACCGTGTCCTGGGGTGGGCTGGAGGGAAAGGGGATATTCTGATTGACCTATCTGGGTCATTTATCCACTTCTGTGCTGGGTAATGTCAGGCCACGTGGTTGGCAGCCCCATCAGAGTCATGTGGAGGAGGGAGGAGTGTTCCTTAAAGAATGAGACACAAGACAGGCAAAAACTAGTGTGTGATCCAAGCACCAATACTTTTGTCTTGTCCTAATTACATTTTATCTTGGCCAAAATTCGCAAAAGTGAAATGGTTTATTACAGATTGTAGAAGGAGATTGTGTCCAAGCTGCTAAAAATAACCCACGACTCAACTCCCCTTATAGAGAGATAAGCAGTGGGGTTGATAGTCCTTTGCTCTCAAGTGCCCCTGACAGGAGGTGTGGTTCTCTGAGTTCTGATTACGTGCCAGGAGCTAGTGGGAAACTCTATTTCAGAAAATATACTATCTATATGAATACTATTTGAAATTATGAAAGTCCACAAACTCTCTTTTTCTAAAAGATTTATGCAGTGTTGGGAGGGGGAGAAGTACCCGTAAAAGGAGAACAGAAGTCAGTTACTTTGAGGGGAAAAAAGAGAGAGAGATGTAATCGGATCACCAGGAGAAGGGAAGAAGAATGCCATTCATTTATCTCCTTGACTTTTTTTTTGAGATATAATTGACACATCGGTTTATGTGTACTGCCCGTTGATTTGACACATTTATTTGTAAAGTTATTACCACCACAGTGTAACCTAGGCTAAAACCACAGTGTTACCACCTCCGTGCCATCACATAGTTACTAACTCTTTTCTGTGGTGAGAACATTTAAGACCCACTCTTTAAGCAACATTCAAGTATATGACGCAGTATTATTTGCTTTGATCACCATGCTGTGCGTTAGATCCCCAAACTTGTTAATCTTATAACTAGAAGTCCCTACTCCTTGGCCAATATCTCATTTCCCCTCCCCCCACCCCTACTGGCCACCATTCTACTCTCTGTTTCTTGGAGTTTGTCTTTTTTAGATTCCACATGTAGGTGATATACAGTATTTGTCTTTCTCTGTCTGACTTATTTCACTTAACACAATGCCCTGAAGGTCCATCCAGGTTGTCATATAGCAGGATTTCCTCCTTGCTCATGGCTGAATAATATTCCATTGTGTATACATATGTGTATGTATATATATATTATATACATATATCCATCCGTGGATGGAAGCTTGGGTTGTTCTTGTATCTTGGCCATTGTAAATAATGCTGCTATGAACATGGGGGTGCATATATCTTTTATTATAATTAGTGTTTTTGTTTTCTTCGGATAAATACCCAGAAATGGAATTCCTGGATCATATGGTAGTTCCATTTTTAATTTTTTGAGGAACCTCCATACTGTTCTCCATAGTGGCTGCACCAATTTACATTCCCACCAACAGTGCATGAGGGTCCCCTTTTCTCCACACCCTCTCCAACGCTTGTTACCTCTTGTCTTTTTGACAGTAGGCATTCTGTCTGGTATGTGGTGATATCCTGTGGTTTTGATTTGCATTTCCCTTATGACTAGTGATGTTGAGCCCCTTTTCATCTATATGTTGGCCATTTGTATGTCTGTTTTGGGAAACTCTCTTCAGTTCCCCTGCTCATTTTTTAGTCAGGTTGTTAGGTTCTTTGCTATTGGGTTATATGAGTTCCATATATATTTTGAATATTAACCCATAGTTTGGGACCTTTTTTGTGGTGTGCAAGGTATATATATTTTAATAACAATTGTTTTCAAAAATTTATTTTTTATTTATTTTTGGCTGCATTGGGTCTTAGTTGCGAGGTGCAGGATCTTCATTGAAGCATGCGGGATTTTTCATTGCGGCACGTGGGCTCTTCGTTGTGGTGTGTGGGCTTCTCTCTAGTTGTGGCCTGCAGGCTCCAGGGCACATGGGCTCAGTAGTTGTGGCATGCGGGCTTAGTTGCCCTGCGGCTGTGGGGTCTTAGTTCCCCAGCAGGGGATCGAACCTGTGTCCCCTGAACTGGAAGGCAGATTCTTTACCAGTGGATCACTAGGGAAGTCCCTATAATAACTTTATTTTATTTTATTTTGAATTTTATTTTATTTATTTTTTTATACAGCAGGTTCTTATTAGTTATCCATTTTATACATGTTAGTGTATATATGTCAATCCCAATCTCCCAATTCATTACATTTTTTTTTTTAAGTTGCGGCATGCGGGACCTAGTTCCCCGACCAGGGATTGAACCCAGGCCCCCTGCATTGGGAACACAGAATCTTAACCACTGCACCACCAGGGAAGTCCCCATACTCTTTTGATTACTATAGCTTAGTAATATAGTTTAAAATCAGGACGTGTGATGCCTCTAGCTTTGCTCTTCTTTCTCAGGATTGCTTTGGTTATTTGGGATTCTTTGTGGTTCCATACAAGTTTTACAATTGTTTTTTGCGTTTCTGTGAAAAATGCCATTGAAATTTTAATAGTGATTACAGTGAATCTATAGATGGCTTTGGGTAATGTGAACATTATAACAATATTCTGATCCATGAACACTGGATATCTTCCCATTTATTTGTGTTTTCAGTTTCTTTCATCAAAGTCTTATAGTTTTCAGTGTATAGGTCTTTCATCTCCTCGGTTAGGTTTATTCCTAAGAATTTTATTTTATTTTTTGATGCTATTATGAATGGGATTTTTTTCTTCATTTTTTTTTCTGATGTTTCATTGTTAGTGTATAGAAACACAACTGTTTTCTATATGTTGATTTTGTATCCTGCAACTTTCCTAAATTTCTAGCAGTTTTTTTGGGTGGAGTCTTTAGCATTTTCTGTATATAAGATCATATCATCTACAAACGAAGACAGTTTTACTTCTTCCTTATCTATTTGGAAGCCTTTTTTTTTCTTTTTCTTGCCTGATAGTTCTGGCTAGGATTTCCAGTATTGAATAGGAATGGTGAGAGTGGGTAGCCTTGTCTTGTTCCTGATCTTAGAAGAAAAGCTTTCAGCCTTTTCCTGTTGAATATGATGTTAGCTGTGAGCTTGTCATATATGGCCTTTATTTTGTTGGTACGGTGCTTCTATACCAAGTTTTTTGAGCACTTTTTATCATGAGAGGATGTTGTACTTTGTCAAATGCTTTTCTGCATCTGTTGAGATGATCATTTTTTTCTCTCTCTTTCTGTTAATGTGGTGAATCCCATTTATTGACTTATGGCTATTGAACCATCCTTGCATTCCTGGAATAAATCCCACTTGATAATGCTGTATGATCCTTTTTTTTTTTTTTTTTTTTTTTTTTTTGCGGTATGCAGGCCTCTCACTGTTGTGGAGCACAGGCTCGGGACGCACAGGCTCAGCGGCCATGGCTCACGGGCCCAGCCGCTCCACGGCATGTGGGATCTTCCCGGACTGGGGCACGAACCCGTGTCCCCTGCATCGGCAGGCGGACTCTCAACCACTGCGCCACCGGGGAAGCCCTACGATCCTTTTAATGTGCTGTTGAATTTGGTTTGCTAATATTTTGTTGAGAATTTTTACATCTGTATTCATCAGGGTTATTGGTCTGTAATTTTCTTTTCTTGTACTGTCCTTATCTGGCTTTGGTAATGATGGTCTCATAAAATGAGTTTGGGAGTGTTCCCTCCCGTTCAGTTACTTGGAAGCGTTTGAGAAGTATTGTTAATTCTTCTTTAAATGTTTGGTAGAGTTCACCAGTGAAACCATCTGGTCCTGGGCTTTTCTGTTTTGCGAGGGTTTTATTTACTGATTCAGTCTCCTTACTCAATATTGGTCTGTTCAGATTTTCTGTTTCTTCCCGAGACTCAGACTCATTTCTACTAGATTATCCAGCTTTTTGGCATATAATTGTTTTTAGCAGTTTCTTACGATCCTCTGTGTTTCTGTGGTATCAGTTGTAATGTCTTTGTTCATTTCTGATTTTATTTATTTGAGTCTTCTCTCTTTTTCTGAATTAATCTCATAAAGTTTTGTTACTTTTGTTTATCTTTTCAAAAAAAAATCAGGTTCATTGATCTATTCTATTGTATTTCTGGTTAGGTCCTCTTACTTTAACTTTGGGAATAGGAAAGTTCATTTGTCAAAGGAGCCACTCTCTCCAGATGAGAAGGATGAGTGGAATTACTCCTGTTTCAACAGTTTCTGTAATAGGGTCTATCCTTTAATTTTCGAAAGCCTTGGCTGTAAGTGGGGGGAAAGAAAGAGTTGGGAAAAAACAACCCTCAGTGACTGAATCCCACTACCAGCCTCGTGGGAAAAGCCAAGGTTGGTGTTTTTCAAACTTTTGATCATGTCCACAATAGGACATACATGTTACACTAGGACCCAGAAAACCCAGGTGGGCACAGCTGAGCTGTGAGAGATAATCCTTGACTCTGAGGATGCCACAGTGCATGCTGATGCTTTTTATTAGGCTTTATTCTGTTTTGTTTTAGTCACAGTGCACTGTAGGATTTTTGGTTTGTTTTGCGTTGTTTTTAATGCTGGTCCTGACCCACTGTGGGTGGCGCTGGCCCACGGGTGCTTGCAGAAGGACGGCAGGAGGGCCCCAGCGGGCTCATGTTCGGTGCCGCCCCACCCCCGGCAGCCTTCAGGCCACCACCGCTTGTGTTCATTCTTGGTTTCCCCAGAAATGCTCCTCTGGCTCTTCATGTGACCACATCTTTGTTCTGCACACACTGCCACTTTGTTTGCGGGCCCTGCCGTGCAGGCTTCGGTCTTTGCTCCAAGCCCTGATTGGGTGATGGCTCCGTGGCCTCCACACATCCGGGCACAGGGGAGAGGAGGGCCTGGCCGCCCTGGACAAGAAGCCTGGGCCTGGGGAAGGCCGGTGCCGGGGCGAGCGGACGACCGTGCCAAGACCAGGGGTCAAGCTGGGAATCTCAGAGACTTGCTCACCCTCTTCCCCTGCCCCTTGCTGCCTGCAGGTAAATTCTACTGCAAACCACACTACTGTTACCGGCTGTCCGGGCCTGTACAGAGGAAGAGACCAGCAGTGGCCCCTCTGTCTGGAAAGGTAATGTTGATCGGCCGCAGGGGGCGGGGGGGCAGCAGGTGCTGTTTCAGTGTGGTGACAGGTCAGGGTGTGGCCAGCAGGCCCTGAATGGTCACTGCATTGCCTTTCCTGTGAGTGGGAGGGCCTGAGAGATGGTCACAGTCCGATATGGGGAGGGAGCATCTTTTCAAGCCTAATCTAATGTTGGGTTTCAGTAAGGTAATGTTCCAGCACCACCTGAGTTGGATTTGGAAGACCATGTCAGACCTTGTCTTCTGCTTACTGTGTAAAAAAAGCCTTTTGCCTTTGAAAATCTCACGCTTCCTGAGAGGAGGACACCGGAAAAGGACTTGGCTAGAAATAAATGCTCTGCAGCCAATTGCTTGAACTTTCTATATTCTGGGAATTACTTATCTAAGAACCTTCTTTTTACAAAAAAAAAAAAAAAAAAAAGTGTAATCAGCTCCCGCATCTGTCTTTCCAAGTGAGCTGTGTATTCTCTCCCCTCTGTGGTGTTGCCCTGTGGGCGTGCAGTTGACTGATGCTCCCAGGAGGGCCTCTGCGGACTGCAGAGAGCCTGTGGGGGAAGGGACGTGAGGTGCCTGCGACACCCGCGTGAAGTGTGCCCTGGTGCAGCTCTGGGTTTCCTGGTGAGGGCAGCAGACCAGCAGCCAGGCGTCATTGTCTCCTGAGATGTGGGTGCTTCACTCAGTCACTCTTCCTCTTCTTGTGGACTTTCCTAGGAGGCCAGGGGACCCCTGCAGGACAGCCCTGCTGCAGACACCAACGGACAGCCCAGCGCCAGTGCCAGCCCTGCCGAGAGAACTCCAGGTAGCCTCACTTCCTTGTTTGGCTGGGTGGCGCGTCACTCTCTCGGCCTCTGTGACAAGGCCAAGGGGATGAGCCAGCACCTCCAAAGCAACATTTCTTCAATTGGGCATCAGGTGGCCCAAAACCCTCTGGACTCCTTTTTCATGTGCCAGCTGCTTGCATTCGGAGTCCCCTTTCTCTATGGCCTGTCGGAGGTGCTGGTACAAATCAGAGGGGAGTTTCACTGGCCGACCGTGAGCCAGTAGGGGTGCCTTCTGGTGAGCGGCGTCACCCAGGCTTCGGAACTGTCTATTCAGAATCTCAAATTTTTATTGCTGGAGTCCTGGGACCTGCCCACATCCATCAAATACCTTGGGGGGTTGGCCCAGGCCCTGTCTAGGGAACAGGAGTTCAAAACAGGCTGCTTTTAGCACTGACCCAAGTGATGACCCAGGGCAGTGGGGCCTTCCTGTAGTCCCTCACTGTGGGCTCCTTGGATAGAGCGTGGAATTGTGAAAAGGCCCCAAGGTCTGAATGTGTGTCCACCTGAACTGGACATCCTCCATCCTCTTCCCTGCTCAGGTGTCCAGGTGAGCTGCCACTGCTGTCCCACCTCACCTGTAACCCCTGAGGGACATGCCCTGTCCTGGTCATTTTGGGGCATTTGAACTCCTAACGAGGATCAGGCCCTGATTGGTCCCACTTTCACTAACCTCTTCCTGTGTCAGGAGGTGAGTGCCACCACCCCACATCTAAAAACACATTTGTTCTGGTCTCGAAGGTCAGGAGAAGGAAGGGCTCATGGGCACCAGACTTCTTATGAAGAATTGTGGTTTTTCCTTAAAATCACCTCTCCCTACTCCCTGCCAAACCAGCCTGTGACATGTGTCCACAGTTCCACAGATGTGGGTGGTCCTGATGCCCTGCGCAGCCCCGACAGGTCATAGCCCACGGTCACTGTAGCCAGTCGGAGAGGAAGTCGTCAGGGCCCTGTTTTCACCTGTCACAAGTTTCTTCCCTTCAGAGCAAATAGGTCTCAAGCAGCCGTTTACAAACTCACGGAAATCACCATATTGAAAACTAAAGATTATCAGCTAAGGCCAGAAACTATGGAGAGGGAGTTGGTAGTGGAATTTCCAAAATGGGAGAAGAGAAAAGTTATCCACTGAGCCTTCAAATGGGAGGTTAGCAGAGTTGCTCCTTCGCCCGTGCTCCAGAACTAACGCAGGCCCCGTGGTGTTGCTCTGGGGCAGGAGGGTGTCCCAGACGCTGGGCAGTGCCCCTGGGTGCAGTGACTGGAGTTTAGGTGAACTCAGCTTCTGCTACTATGTGTGTCCTGATAAAATCTAGGCAAGTTTTTAAGTGCCCTGCAGATTGGACCAATATTTTATAGCCATGTTTAAGCTACAAATGACTTGGTACCCCTTGAGCCCCTTTATAATCTGTCTTTTTCAAGAAGTGCTGACGGCCCTTGCAACAGGGGAGCTGGTAGAGACAGGGCGTGTGCCTTTGAGCAGGTGGGAACCACCTGGGTGCTCAGCAAACAACTAAAATGTTCGGCTCTCTTTGTGGGCATCTGAAGAAGAGCGAAGCCAGCTGAGGTCAGGCCGTTCCTGAGCCTAGGTCGTGCACTCTGTCCAGTTCAGTTTGCCGTCTCTGCCTGCCTGCTTTGAAAGCATAGTGGGCTTCGGGTTTTTAGCAGTTGTGGAGAATTAAGCGTTCCATAGAGAAGAGGACCACTCTGTGAGGCAGGGAGAGAAGATGAGAGCTGGGGTCGTGGTGACAGAATCAAAGTCCTGAGGACCTTCTTGATTCTGAAGGTGATGCGCCTGTCACAGCATGAGGGGTTCAGGATGTGAAGCCCAGTTGGAGGTGCCCTGTGGGCAGTGGCAAGGCCAGCACCGGGGCCGCTGGGGTCCAGTGAGTCCCTGCCTGTGGAGGCCTGAGCTTTCTGAGAGCGCGGTTCCAAGTGGACGTGCCGCGGAGCACCAGCACTTCCCCTTCGTAGAACAGGAGCAGGGTCGTGGGTGTATGTTCTAGCTGGCAGGAAATCGGTTTCTTTTTCTCCTTTAATAAGGATTCCCTTCTTTAAATCCCAAACCAAAGCTTTGATTGGTTAACTAGAACTTCCTTTTGAAAAGCTTCAGAAAAACTCAGGTGTTTCGGGGCTTCAGGAAGCGTGTTGTGGACGGCTGTGGTCAGGCTGGTTCTGGGCACGTCCCCTGGGCTGCGCTCTGAGCAGAGCGAGTCATACGTGGAGCACGGTTCACACCCCAGATCCACGTCCCCCAGGAGGCCGTCTGGAGGAGACGTGACTGTGGCTGGCACTGCTCCGTGCCCCCCTTTAGCTTGTGGCATTTCCCTCGCTTCCCTCATGTTCTTCTCTTACACCAAAACGACTGCTGTTGCCAAAAAAGCAAACACAACCCGCGAGTTAGAACCTGGTCCGGCGTCATCTGTCTCTGGCCCCCTGGCCCGCAGCTGCCGCCTGATTTAGCATCTTTGTTTGTAATGTGCTTTTACTGTAGAAACCCTCTTTGCTGTTCTCAAAATCAGTAAGTGCTTTGTTTCCAAGCTTCTTATACTTAGTGCTGCAGGTCAGTGGACCTGGCACAGATTTTCTTACCCTGGCCTCCTAGTACCTGCCCTGACTTTAGGAAACATTTGGATAACAACAGGCAGAGAAAGAAAACCCCCAGTGGGATGTTGTGCCCTCGAATACAAGACCCTCAGTTGAAGGTTTTTAGATCCTTTTTTCATCCGGAGGAATCCCCTTTGCACCTCACATAGTGGGTAACCAGAACTGAAGCGTACAGGCATGGGGTATCACAGGGAACAGAAGAGCTTTGCTTCCAGTACAGGTGACAGACATGGGATGGGAGAAAGGCTTCATTGTCTGTCGTCTTACAGAAAGATGATCTTAACATAAAAGGCTGCCTCACTGTGGCTGCCGCATGCCGCGTCCCCAGACACACCTGCACGATCACCCTTGGGTTCCATAGTCTGGATGCTGAATGAGCCATTAGGAAACGCAGGCGTTTCCCACACCAGCTAGAATAGCCACGCGCGGTACAATCCTGGGTTCCTGCCGTCAGGAGGATCTTCCCACTGCTTCCCAAGTCCTCTTCCCTTATAGGCATTTCTGGAAAACCTATTTAGAAAAGCAAAGAGAATTCCGCATCCAGCTTCACTCTCCAACCCCACCCCAAGAGTCCAAGTAGACGGTGATGTGTGAACACATCACTAAGATATGGCTTAGTTTCATATCTACAAGTACACGTTTATATGTTGTGCCCTAAGCGGTGATAGCAATACTAGCGAAGCTTCCCCGAGCTTCTTGCCCCTGGGCTCTGGCTTACACCGGGGACCGTGCCACCGACCTGGCTTAGTGTTCCCGGGGAGGTGGGGACCGCGGGGGCAAGTGCCCCCGGACATGAGCAGTGCACACTCCCCACCCCAGGAAGGTGACTTAGACAAAGCAGGGGAGCAGGGCTCTCGCTCAGAAACCCCACGGGACCGCTTCACTTCCAGGCGCGGGTCTGTTAGCACAGCTCCCTGCTGTCTCTTGGTGTTCAGTGTGTCTGTAGGACAGTGGAATCCTTAGTCTCTCCTGAAAGGGGCCTCAGCATGGCCTTCAAGGCCTGGCCAGTGAGTTAAAAAAGTGGCCACCCACTTTTCCTGATCTGTTAAGCTTGGGGTAGAGGGCGGGGGCAGGCAGCAGGCGGGTCCCCAGGAGTGGTACAGAGGCCAGAGCTGTGCCAGGGACGGTGCACCTGTCCGTCTCCGGCCTTCCTGCCGTGAAGCCTCGCCTTTGCCTTCGTCTCTAACCTGTGCCGTTGTGCGTTTTGGTGTGTTTCTTTGTGAGTTGTTTTTATTTAATTGTGTAACTTTGTTTTTCCGTTATTGTGAAACTAAGGTGTTGTGCTTTTATTTTTTTATAACAAGTGTTACCGTTCTTATTTAAGAGAATAAATTCCAAACAATCTTCAGGTTTCTGAGTATTTCTTTTCCTCCCTTTTCCTGATTGGAGGGTGGGGAGGGGTCGCTCAAGCAGGTCAGGAGTGGGCGTGAGACCACGGTACCTCAGGATCCTCACTCCTGGGCCGGGCTCGGGAGAGAACGTAGGTGTGTTAGAATGGGGCAACAGTGTGTTTATACCTAAAACACAGGTTCCCGTTAGTGGAAGGGCCCCTGTCTGGGGGGGGGCATGGTGGAAGACATTTTGCTTCCTTGCTTGGAGGAAGATGCCACCTGTGTCCCCCACTGCATCATCCGGCACGAGGGCCCTGAGGCGGGAGCAGGTGAAGGAGAAAGCTCTCCGTGGAGCCTGCCTCTTCCTGAGCCCAGGCCGTGCCCTCCTCTTTCCGACTAGCTGGTACCGTGGGGACCGGAGCGCTTGGGCGCCTCTTCGCCGCCTTGAGGCTTTTGCCTGGCGTCAGGGACGGTCCTTGCTCTGTCCTCCCAGCTCTGTCCTCCCAGCTCTGTCTGTTTCTGTGACCTGGACACACAGGCAGGGGGTCCAGTTCTGCTTGGCTGCTCGAGCCTGGAGGGCTGAGCCCCCTTCTCACACACACACTGTGACCTTGGCAGCGGGGCCTCTGGTGCCGGCTGGCCCGCCGGCCACAGGGGCACAGCCGTTTGGGTGCTGAATGGGGCCAGGAGAGGGCACATCGGAGGGGGCTGCTCAGCGCCAGTCTGCGCCCACCGTGCTCTAGGTGATGGCGGCCTCCCGGCCTCCCCTCCACCCGGCGGCCCCCTTGGGTCCCTGCGCGGCCACAGCACCATCACTGGGTTGGGAGTTGGTCCCAGCATGGAGAGCGCCTGCCTCTCCCGGCCTGCTCGCCACCCTCCCCCTTCTCTGAAATCAGTCAGTCTGGTCTGTCCTGGGCCCTGCAGAAGGCTGGGAGAAAAAGGAGTCGGGCTGAAGACCCTGGAGAGCTCCCTTTGGGTCGAGTTTCTTTCTGAAACTTGAAGCCCATTCTCTTTTTTTCTCATCGGTTCCCTGGCCCTTCCCTCACTGGGACACTGCCCAGGAGGGCTCCTGTGTGCGACGGGGTGCAGGAAGCAGTGAGAATGGGCTGCCCTCTGTTCCCGTCCTGTCCCCTGAGGGGCCCACTGAAGACAAGCCCCCGCTCGGGCCTTGCTGGGGTGTGATAGCCAGCAGACAGCTTCAGGAAGACTCCTCCCCAAACGCCAGGCCCTTTCACAGAGCTCTACAACCTCACCAAGACTCCAAAACTGGGCCTTACCTGGCACCTCAGTCCAGCCAAGCATCCAGCAAGTGCCGGCGAGTAGATCCGTCCTGAGGGCCTGCGGGGAGGAGGCGTGCGCGCTGGGGTAACGCCTCTCGCTCCACAGCTGCTCTGGGGTCAGCGAGGCTTTGCTCCAAGAAGGGCAGTGGGTGAGAGGTTGAGTCGCCCCTACACCCGAGCCAGGCAAACCTGACCTCGCCCTTGATGGTGTCCACAGGTGAGGTTAGACTGCCCCCCATCACTCACAGAGGGGCGTTGGCATAAAGGGCAGTTTGGGGATACCTTCCGGCAGAAGGGGGTCCGGGGCCCTAGCTCTGCCTACTAAAAACAGACTCCTGGGGCCATGCTAGTGATTGCTAGAAAAATCCTTAAAGTTGAGTCAGAATTTCTTTTGCCTCTTACGTGTTCTTTACCTCTATATCTGTGCTCACCAGCTTGCCGTGACTGTGCATTAGTTGTATGAAACTGTCCCTGGTATGAGTTCCTATTCTGTACTTGGGTAAAATGTCAGGGTTATTTCCACTGTGTCACTGTTGTTTCATAGTGTCCTTGCCTGGAATTGTAGGTCTTCGGTGGTTATTTTGTGTTAAGGGGCCCCGGTTACCGGAAGAGCTCGGGCCCTGCAATCCAGGCACCTGCTTGCTTCTCTGCGGTTCCTGCGCCCCGGGTCCCGGTGTGACTGGGCCTCCATCACAGCTGACTCCCCAAGAAAGCTCGACCCTACTGGGGGCCCCTGCAGACCTGTGCTGCCAGGCGGGGGTCGGGGCTCCAGAAGGACCTGGGCCTCAAACACACAACGAAATCGGGGCTGTTTCAGTGCAGAGGCCTACATAAACATTCTTTCGTTCAGTTCTCGTGTTCTTCCAGGGTAATAAAGCCGGGCACCAGTGGAGGTGACTTCCTGAGACTGTCATCCTCCTGGTGCCTTGCGGCTGCTCAGAGACCAGACCCAAAGAAAAGTGTGCCTAGGGACCTGAGGGCGGAGAGTCTGCAAGGCGCCTGAGCTCCACCTGGTGCCGATGGAGAACAGCTGATGTTGTTACAATATGGTTACAGTAGCCTGTTTATTCTTGTTCCCCTGTTTTCTAGAACTGAGTCAGAATCTAGAAAGACCAGGCTGGAGAAGACCAGCTGTAACATTTCCCTCCCACCATTTGCCACCAGCAGACTTACCTGGGTCAGTACGTTCTTCCTCTAGAAGAGAAGGCTCTGCCCCAGGTTCTGTCTCCTGTGAATTACTCTACACCAGTTCCCTGCCTGCCTTCAGTGGGGCATCAGCATTGCTGGAGGCCCAGGAACACAGGGATCCGGGTGCCGGGAAGGCAGCCCCAGTGGAGGCTCTGGGCCCTGGGGCGACGGAGCTTGGCCAGCTGCCTGCGTGCGGGAAGGGCCAGAGTCTTGCTGCCCTCGGGGGCTGCTGAGAGCCAACAGCCGTGCTCCGGGCGACTGCAAATACCACGCCAAGGGGCCATCGTGTTTACAACCGGGAGAGCCCCCGCTTCTGTTGGAGTCTCCCTCAGATAAAAAAAGAGAGTGAAACTTGAAGTGTGCTCACTGCTGTCAGTCTCCCCCGAGTGTTTATACTGGTGAATCTGCCCTTGGGCCGACGTCACACGAACTCAGAGAGAACAATTCAGGAATGGGGTACAGCTAGTGTGCAGCACTTACTGTGTGCCAGGCACTGTCCAGACGCCTTCTGTATACGCGTCCCTCATCTAATCACACCGTAGGCTGTGAGGAAGGTAGCGTTTTGCAGACTGGATCGAGGCCCCGTGACTGACCCAGGCAGAGCCGGGTGGAGTCGGTACAGGACGTGCACCGTGCCGCCCCCTCCACTCCCGTGTCCTCCAGCCTCAGCTTCTCCGCACGGGGCAGCGGGAAGAGAGCTGCGTGTCAGCTCTGCCAAGATGACTTTCTAAAAACATGCACGAATGCCCGTGTCATCTGTGAATGTGCATTTGGTTATTTCCAGGAAATACGTGTCCCCAGATTTTTAGCGGCGACCCCAGGGCTGGGAATGTGCCTTTGCAAAGAGGGTAGATTCCAGAGCAAAGGGTTTCATCACTGGTATGTGAAGGGGGAGATCAGAAGAGACGGAGGCGGAGAATAATGATGTTGAATCGACTGCTTTTCATTTTCTCTGTATCAGCACTCTTTGATCAGTTCAGACGATACCAAGCCTAAAGTCATGCTATTAAGATGTCCCTCCACACGGAACCTCCCTGTCAGTCTGGAGGAGCCGGGCTTGTGCTCTGGGATGGTGTTCAGTGCTACTCAAGGGCAACAGTCTAGCTACTTCTGACTTGTACGCCTGTTGCTTATTTCTCCTCTACGCTCGCATTTTATCACACTTCTCTAAGAGGCCCCCGGGGGTGGTGGAGCTGACGGTTTCGTTCTCTTGCTACTGATGCTTTACAGCTGCCATTCACAGTAGTTGCCTGGCCTGGCCCTGGGTGGGGTTGGCAGAGGAGAGGGAGAGATGAGGGTCTGCCTCTTTCTGTCCTGACACTTTGAGCAGAATCACCCATGACAGGAGTTAAACACGGACATTCTTACCTGTCGGAGTTTGGGCCGCTCCAGACTCCACTCACATGAAATGACGCTTAGATCCAGGCTAAGCATGCGTGTCATCGCAGTGAGCATTTTGGGTTCTGCCATGTTGGATCAGCTTGGGTTGGACACGGAAGCAGCTCGGGAGGCCTGAGCATGTCCAGGCCCAGCCTCGGGCAGGTGTGTCATGTCGGGCCCTGCGAGCTCATAGAGGATGTTTTTGGAAAATGGAAAAAGAAGAGAGTTGGGGACACGGAGAAAGAAGCAGTGTTTTTCCTCGTCGTGTTTCCACGGCTGCTTTTCTCCCTGGATTTAGTGAGCAGGCCTTCTGACGTACCTGTCAGCCTCTAGCACCTGGCCTCTGTCCCCAGGCCCCACGCCGGAGGGCTGGGCGGGTGGACGGGGGACGGTGGGACGGACAGCATCTCCGTGAGAGAGAGACTCCTCTGTACCGAAGGACAGTGAAGGGCGGGGCATGTCTGCCCGGCACAGGGATTGTCTGCTCCACACGGCCCTTCCCGACAGGCCCTCCACGCGCTGCCCTCCAAGGTTCAGGGTGCCTCACTCTGGTGGCAGCATCACTGCTCTGTCCTAATGACTTTGTCCATTGGGCCGCGGTCCAACATCTGGTGTGCCGGTTGGCCTGATCAGTGAGAGGTGGGAGATAGTCTGCTGTGATTTCCAGGCAGGGCTCTCGGGCTCAGCACTATTGACGTTTGGACGGATAGTTCTTTGTTGTGCGTTGTTGGCTGTTTGCAGTATCCCTGGCCTCTTCCCACTGGATCTCAGGACTCCCCCCTTCCCAGGCTGTGACATTGCCAGGTGACCCCAGGGGAAAAGATCACCTGGTTGACCAGCACCATTCTAGACTAAAGTCAAGAGAAGTAAGGACAGGCCCTAAATGTAAAATTAGCCTCCATTTGATTGTTCCCATAGGAGACCAGGGAAGAGAGTGCGTGAGGACAAAGAAAGTGATACAGACCACACTGGACAGCAGTGGCCTGCCCGCCCCTGTTAGGTTGTGGGCACACGCCTCCCAGCACGTGACGCGGTGTACACGTCAGCAGCCGTGCCGGTACTGTGTGTGCTGTCAGACACCGAGGAAATGTTTTAGAACAGAGTCCGTTTTCCTGAACCACAGTGAATCACCCTGCGCCCCAGAATGTGCTCATCTTCTGAGGTGACCACAGCCTGGGAGAGCAGAGCTGGGTCTAAAGGGGACAAGCACAGATCTTGAAGAGAAGATGCAGCCTGTTATCCTTGCTGTCTTCGGTCATTTATCTCTCTGAGCCTCAGTTTCCCCATCTATTAAGATCATAAAATGGAAGAAAGGCTCCCTGCTGCTCCATGAGATTGTTGTCAAGAGCAAATAAGCTAAAACGTGTGGAAACTTGTTTATTTAAAAGGATTACAGGAGTATCAACTCTGATCATTGGTGGAGATTCCAGAAAATGCTGGCATAATCAGAGCGAGAGTGAGTTAGGGTTATTTCTGCTGACTGGGCGACGCCTCCTGCGGGGTGAGGACCGGACGGCCTGCTGGGATGTGTTCCCAGCCAGCAGAGATTTGGGGAGACAGAACAGTGAGGAGGGCTGGCCGTGTCTGGTCCTGAGACAGTGGGCATTGAATCTCTGCAGGGCTTGGCTAAATTTGGCCTTGCTTGTTCCTCAGCCTGCGTGGATGGGCTGTGAGGTCACCTGCCAGGTCACGACACCCTGGGGGCTCTTCACCGTAGCAGCGGAAGAAAAGCAGTCCTGGATAGGTTGACATTAAGCTGAATTTCAACACCCACGTGCGAGTCAGAGGACTGTGCAGGATTATAGCTTCGCTTAGGCAGAGGTAGGGTTACACGTGGGCCTGGGGACGGTGTGGCTCCCCACAAGCCGCCAGGGGCTCCGAGCCACCTCCCGGCCTGGAGGCAGCGCAGGGACAGTGCTTCGTGGGTGTCAGGCTGGTCGCCGGAGAGGGCTGTGAACTCCCAGCACCAGCCGTGCAGGCCCCCGTGCCCGGAAGTCTCAGGGACCGGCTGACAGATGAGAGCACAGGTGTGACAGGGCCGCCGAGGTGCGCCTCAGGTGGTGCTCGTGGGCATTGCCGGAGGAGCTTGGCTCCTTTCCCACAACAGATCTATGGTGCCCGAGGGGAGGCCGTTGCGGAGATGCTGTCTTTGGAAGGAGCCTGTCGCAGAGCAGAGGGCCTTTCGTCGCGAGGTGGGTTTGTCCCTGTTGATCGTTGGATTATGGGCAGGGCCTCACTACCCACCTTCCACGGCTCAGAGGCCAAGCCCGCTCTGGGGCTGTGCAGCTGGCCCCCCGAGAGCCCCTCGCAGCCAGCTTGGGATGCACTCCGGACTGAAGTGCCCCGGAGGGGAGGGGTGCAGTCTAAATGCATATCTTGGGAAAAGCTCATCATCTGGCAGTGCCTGGTGGGCAGACTCGTGGTCCTTCTCTCCCTTCCCACCTCTCCCCTCCGCGTGCTCGTACGGGTCTGGTCCTCCAGTGCGCGAGATGCTCCCTGGGGCTCAGCTGCTCTCCACGGTGAAGCGAGGACATGCATTTAGGACATCAGGTCGTTTGAGATGGTGTCTTTTCAGAGCCTTCCTCCGTGGAGTCTTGTAGGACGTTGGCATCTTCAAAGGAATTTCTGTGTCCCGGGCGCTAAGGGAATGGCTACTGTCTTCACAGAGGTGGTGTTCCTGCCTCTTCTTGGGGCCTGGAACAGTATCAAGCTCCTTGAGACACGCAGAGGCCCTCAGTGTTGTGTGTCAAGATGAGGAAACTGAGACCAGATTATGTCCAGCCAATTCCTTAGAAGTATAGTGAGGTGTTGCTGTAGTTCAGATACAGGCTGAGACCTTCCATCTTGATTGTTTATTCAAGACGCTTTACCGAACACTTGTTCTGCTGCATTGATGGCACCAGAACCGCAGGAGGCCGGGAGAGCCCTGTGCAGCGGACCCTCCAGTTTGGGGTGCACTCAGGAGGTGGATGGTGTGATGAAGGTGCGCTAGAGCCCTGGGGGTGCGGAGGGGCCAGCAGCAGCAGGCAGAGGCCCGGGCTGGGCTGACCTGTGGACCACCCTTATCTTTACCCGCCTCTTATTAAGATTTCAGAGGCTAGCCCCATGAGTGGGCTGGTGGACAGGCCCCTTACCTTGAGCTGTAGGGACCCTCCTGATCTGCCGGCCACACCCATGGCTCCCGTGTGTGCACAGGTGTGTGCATGTGGGCGGCCAGGTGGAAACAGCAGAACTGCAGCTAGAGCTCAGCTCTGTGGGATTTAAGAGAAAACACAGCAGACCCCAACGCTTTAGACAGCAGAGAGGTGGCCATTCTGCGGGGTGACCCAGCTGACTGTTAAGGGTCAAGTCGAGTTTCATCTCAGAGATATTTCGACACATGAAAGATATGTTATCAAGAGAGCTACACGAAGCCTGGTAAGGTGTTTTTTTTTAATGGAGACTTAGGTACGTGCCTTAAAAGAGACCTCTTTGCCTTGGCCAGTTAGAGTGACATGTGCCAGGATTTCCACCTGCCAAAAAGACACCTTTGGGAGCTGCAGCAAAAGTCACATCTTGTTAGAAAACTAACGTAACAGCAAAAGTCCCCCGGGATCCTGCAGATGGGGAGCCAAGGGCTGTGGCGATGGACGAGCCCCTCGGCTTCCCGAGGGGACTCTGCGGGCTGCAGGCTCCCACCTCCCAGCTGGTGGGTTTCCTGGGACAGTTCTGACTTGTCCCTGTTGCGCTTCCCGTCCTTGGCCTCTCGGTCACTGCCTGACTCTTGGTAATTCAGTATCTCCCCCTTGCGTCTGCGTGACCTGCTTTTCTCTGTGCCGCATGTGAGCACGCAGTCCCCCGGATGACGAGGAGACGCTGGGTGTGGAGGGGCAGTTAGCGATCCCGTCCCTCGCTGCACAGCCACACGGCCCCGGGTGCCATCCGGGACCGGTGTCCTAGGGCCTGGACATCAGAACCCTGGGTGGCAATAGCGCCGGCAGCGCCCAGCGGCGGGGCGTGCAGCCCACGTCACAGTCCTGACTCAGCCGGTCGTCCCTGTTCCTTCATCACCTGCTTCCCGAGCAAAGGAGCATCTGACACCCTCCTGTCCTGTGACCTCGGGACATGCAGTGAACCCCACCCCCTGACAGCAGGAAACCACAGAAGAGTCTGTCGGAGGGTCCACGTGCAGGGGCCGCAGTCACCTCACCGAGGCAGTGCTTGGAAACTCCTTCCTTTGGCCTCCAGAACCAAAGCGCCGGTGAAGTGTGCGGTGTCCTCCAGAGGGAGAAATCGCCGTGCGAGGCCTCAGGCGTGCGGCCGGCCCAGCAGAGTCTGCCGAGGCCCAAACCAGCTGTCCCACGGCCCTTCTGAGAAGGCCGTGGAAGCAGCCCCAGTGAGCCTTTCCCCCAAGGTGGGCCTCCTCGTCCCGCAGACACCAGACCCCACTGTCCCGCCGGACGGGAGCGGGGACAGGGTCCCGGGCAGAGCGGCCGCCTGCTTCTCGGACAGCTGAGCGGCAGCTCAGCCGGCAGCTTGAGTGGCAGTGAGGTGGGGAGAGTGGGCTGCTTCTTCCCCGTGGGGCTGCCGGGCCACTCATGTCACGGGGCCCCTCTCGAAGGCAACGCCCCACAGAGGCAGCTGTCTCTGGTCCGGACAGCGGTCCTGTCCCGGGGTGGCCACGTGTTGCCGCAGAACTGCAGCAGGGACCCCCTCGCAGCCCCGTGAGGATGGGGGCTCCTCGTGAGAAGGGCCATCTCTCCCCCAGGGTGATTTCACGCGTGTTGCCAAGGGCTTTGGCAGCGCTCGTCCGTCAGCTGAGAGCAGGTTCTCCCGTGAGGAAAATGTTTGCTTGAGGATGATGTATGGAGCTCATACAGGCAGTGACTGGCCCAGAGCAAGGCCCGTCGCTCAGGCTCAGAGCCTTTCTCTTATTTAGGGTGCCACCCAGATCCTGGAGCTGTTTCCCTTCGGTCTGTGGAGCTGGAATTGGCCTCCAGTGACCTGAGATCTGCTTGCCTGGACTTAGGGAACAGTCGGCCTAGGAATGATCCCAAATCCCTCATCCCACTTTCAGCTGGGAAGCCCCTGTGTGTTGCTGCATCAAAAGCACGTGACGTGGAGAGGCCGGGGCTCTTGGCCCGACCCTGCTGGTTCACTCTGACTTTCCAAACTGCCCTTCTGCAACCTCTGCTCTCCTGGGCTCCTCTGAAGCTGACGAGACAGCGGGGACCCGGGGGCGGCAGGTGGGGGTCCTCTGTCACGGTGTCAGAACCACTGCCAAGGCCACCTCCACCATTACTTCCTTCAGTGTCTTAATTTACCATCACCATCCGGTTACTCTGGCCAATGGCCCTCTGCTCAGGACAGAGAGTCAAGGACGCTGATTCTGTTGGTGTTTGTGTGTCTGAATTTCCCATGACATTTTAAGCTTATGGCCCGGGAATGCTAAGCACGCTTTGGCAGTTGGTGGATCTGGGGTACTTGCCGAGCATCCTCTGAGTGCCACCTTCCCTTTGGGAAAACGGCCTCCATGGGGACCCGGCCCCGAGGGAACATCCTGCTTTCCCTGGTCGCTGAAAGTGGGTGGAGACCAGAGGGGCCTGGGGCCTGACCAGTGAGTGACCCCAGCCCTCCCGCCTTTCGCAGCATCTCCAGTGGGAATGTCTTGGGCTTCACGGCCCACAGCCTCCTCTCTGTGGGGACCAACGTGTGAATGATCTTGAGTGTTTCTGGCTTCGTTTTTGTTGCTTGTGGCCAAGCCCAGTATTAAATTAACATCTCCCCTCCCCAGAGCCCCAGCCTCTGGGCTTGGGGTTGGGTGATCCCCTGCTCTATGCAGCCTGTGGAAACTCCAGAGAATTGACGCTGGGAGGGCGGGATGTCATTCCAGACGCCAGACGCTCTGCTCCAGGACATTTCCGTGGAGTCTCTGTCCTTCGTCATGAAGGTCACGGTGGGGAGGAGATCGTGGTGAAGACGCCCCTGCGGGGGAAGGCAGAGCAGGACTCCAAGGAAATGCGCCTTGGTGGCAGCACACCAGGCCTCTGAGCAGACGCTGTCCTCCTGGGTCGGGTCTTGGCCGCACCGCTCACCAGCTGTGTGACCTTGGGCAGCTTACTGTCTCTGAACCTCGGTGATCTCATTTGCAAACTGTTACCTACCTTAAAGCTGGCGCCTACCTTCGTGTTCCTCCAGACCGCCCTCCTTGGATCCCTGGGTGGGCCACGCGCCCCTTTTCCATGCTCCCGTGGTCCCGCGTGTGTGCTCGAGCCCTGACGCCTCTAATACGCCTGGAACCATCCCTGTGAGGACTTTCTTTGCCATGCCCGGCCTGCGGCGCTCGGAGTAGAGAGCGTTTTAGCCTGTGTTGTTTCCCCAGGTTCTCGTGGAATTCCTGGGAGACACTGTGCGTTTCCCCCAAGGGTCTTCCCATGAGTGTGTTCCTTCTCTACCTTGAAATTGCTCAGTCGGAACTGGTGATGTGAGTTGTTTTCCCTTAAGTGACAGCTCTTACTCTGTTTTTCTTCTACCATCTAAAAGAAATACTGGTCTTTATTCCATATTCATGGAATTCCCCAAAACTTTGTGCTCAGGTAGTTGCCACCCATTTATTTCCCTTTCCGTTTAAGGGCAGTTGTCAAAAATACACGATGGGAAGGACAGAATCAAGTGGTACTGTAGTCGGGGACCCTTGGCCTTGTCTTTATCGAGCTGGGTTTTGATGAGGAGAAGGGAGGCCAGGAAGGCTGGTGTTTGGAAAGGCTGGCCCTGCGATTAGAGCCTGTGCCCTCGGAGGGCCTGGGGGCAGGTGTGGAGACTGTCTAGACCGTGTCCACCTGCTGTGCTCCCTGCCTCTTTCATGCTGTCATCTGGAGACCACGTGTTTCCTAATTTTCCACACGCCCTCGTCCAGCATCAGAGCTCACACTTCGGGGGCCCTGAGCTCAGTGTTGAAGGATAGTCCGGGGGTGTCCAAAATGAGGTTCCCGGGGCACCAAGACCGGGACGGGCAGATGTGTGCAGACGGCACAGGATTCGTGCCCAGACCCCATGGTTATACGTTTACCTGCATTTGTAAGTGAACACGCCCCAGGTCTTGCTTTTCAGAAAGAATCTCTAGTGATTTGAAGGGTGCTGTTTGGTGGGAGATCCTGGTCACTGCAGCAGATGCGCTGAGACTTCATTCCGTGACTGCCCGCATTCACGGGGTTATTTCTAATCATTTTACGAGGAGGTTCGGAACATGCGCATGACAGAAGGGCCAGCCTTCCAGACGTTTTCTGCACAACCTCTCACGTCACAAAAGTTACTGAATCAGTGTTCCCACCCCGTCCTTCAGCCCTTCATCAGGGGGCTTCTGGGCTTCGCCTGAAGACCACCTGACACTGGCTGGCGTGACCTCACCTGCTAAACCTAGTGTCGGTCCCTAAAGCTGAGAGTTTCGCCGAAGCCAGGTGCCTGCCCTGGCGGGACGCAAGGCCCTGTGCCCCGCCCCGCCCCGCCCCGCCCTGGTGCCTGCGTCCCTCCACCTGGGCCCCTTCCCGGTGCTGCTTGCTCTGCTCAGAGGCTCTTCCCACCTTCTGTGTCCAGTAACTGTCGTTTGCAATCCAGGGCAGATGGATGCAATGGACTTGTACAGATCGGTGGTGAAAATGTTCCTGGACCTCAGCTGTATCACCTAACTCCTAGAAGAGGGAGGCAGAGTGTACGGAGCACAGAGATGGCACCTGCACAAATGCGCGTACATGCGCTGTGTAATTCACTTCGTACTCGTAGTAACCCCGCGACGTGGGATTGTCCTTGTTCATGGATCAGGAAGCGAGCTCTCAGTGGTTGTGTGATTTTCCTAAGGTCCTTCGGCTGGTCACTGGCGGAGTCCGTTGTCTCAGCGGGTGTCTGACTCCGCACCACATGTGACGTCCTGTCACAGTGGACACAGGAGAGTGGTCGGTGGGCCTCTTCTGCCCAAACGTGGGGTCACAAGGTGTATTAGGAAGGGTAACGATGGAGATGGGGGAGGTGAGGGGTGCGTGACGGCGACATCAGACACCTGAGACCTCAGAGTCCACAAGCCCTTTTCTTTTCTTTCTGTTATTTTGGCTGCGTTGGGTCTTTGTTGCTGCACGCTGGCTTTCTCTAGTTGCAGCGAGTGGGGGCTACTCTGTTGCAGTGCGCGGGCTTCTCATTGCGGTGGCTTCTCTTGTTGCGGAGCACGGGTTCTAGGCGCACAGGCTTCAGTAGTTGTGGCATGAAGGCTCAGTAGTTGTGGTTCGCGGGCTCTAGAGCGCAGGCTCAGTAGTTGTGGCGCATGGGCTTAGTTGCTCCGTGGCACATGGGATCCTCCCGGACCAGGGCTCGAACCTGTGTCCCCTGCATTGGCAGGCGGATTCTTAACCACTGCACCACCAGGGAAGCCCAGTCCTCAGATTTCTTCGCAAAGGAATGATAGAGTCTAGAAACCGCCATCGTGGGCCTCCCAGAGCAATAATTGACCAGGCAGGGTCATCAGTGGATCTTTAGCCCCCTGACGTGGGTATTCTGGGAACAGGTAGTCCAGAGTCTCTCCGCATCACCGCACAGATTACTTATTAATTACAAAGGGGAAAAGGTCTCTTTACCACAGAGACGTGGGTTGGCGCCAGCTCGACCAAGCTGTCCAGCCGGTGTCACCAGGACCGAGGGGGCCTGACTGTCCTGCGTGGGTGCAGTGGGAGGAGCCCAGAGTCGTCCACAAGGTGTTCCCGTGGAACAAAAAGTCTTGCCGTGAATCTAAATGTGAGACAGACAAACTCACAGTGTGAGAAGCTCTGCAGAATAGCTTACCTGGATACCTCAGTAGACCAACCAGATGCAGTGCCCGAACCTCGACTGGGTCCTGGACCATGGGGTGGGGCAGCAGGTCCGGACCATGGCATTGCAGCAGCAGGTCCTGAACCAAGCGGGTGGGGACATTGGGTCCTGGACCATTTTATGGGGGGCAGCAGGTCTTGGACCGAGGGGGTGGGGCAGCAGAGAGGACTCCCTTCTCAACAGGCTGCTTTCCCTTGAGGGCCAGTCCTGCCCCTGCCCTCTGGCCAGTGTGCACTGCTTCCCAGGCTGTCACGTCCCTGTAGGGCAGATGTGGGGTCTTTTGTCTTCTGCCCCCTCACACCAGAGACCTCTGGGCTCTCCGGGGCCCGACCTTGTTGACTGCTGCCGTGTCCGGCTCCCTGGCCTCGTGGGACAGCTGCCCCTCCTTCCAGGGAGAAGTTCCTTCCCTCGTCCCTGTCGCTGATCCCAGAACTTTGCTTCTTGCTTGTCGTGCAGGCCCGAGCGTGAACGGCCTGGAGGAGCCCAGCATCGCTAAGAGGCTGCGGGGCACCCCGGAGAGGATTGAGCTGGAGAACTACCGCCTGTCGGTGCGGCAGGCGGAGGGGCTGGAGGAGGTGCCTGAGGAGACGCAGGCCGAGCACAACCTGAGCAGTGTGCTGGACACGGGGACGGAGGAGGACGCGGCCAGCAGGTCAGCCTGTGGGGCTGCGTCTGTGACGGGCAGGGGAGCGGGGCCCTGAGCCCGACGGCCTGGGTTTGCATCGTGACCCGTGACTGGACGGTCGTGTGACCTCTCTGCCTGTCCCCTCGTCCGTGTGAGGGGCGGCAGCGCCAGGGCCTCCTGCAGAGTTGTGCGAGGGTCCCGGGGTAGAAGGTGCTTAGGACAGAGCTGGGCACGTGTAGGTGCTTGTAGGCGTTGGCTGCGGACTCCAGCGTCCAACTCCTCAGCTGGTTGTCCTCCGGGGCCTGTGAAATATATAGGATGTGCATCTTGGCCCCCTTGTGGTAAGGAAAGCGATGGTGACCAGGACCAGGGTGGAGGGTTGACTGAGGTTCAAGCCCAGGGTCTCTGGTCCACATCCAGGGCTCTCCGTGTTCCCTGCCGCCTGGTGCCCCAGCTCCCCGTCTCGTTAGTCAGAAAGGACCAGTTTGTTTGACTTAATTCAGAGATTCAGTACTTACTGAGCGCCTACCAAGACCTTAACCCTGCTTTTCATTGAAAAGGAACAGAAAAAATGTGCCCTGGGCTGTTGTTTACAGATGTGTCGGGGGAGGGGCTTCCACGGGGCGGGGGTGGCGACCGTGCCCCTGGGGGTGGGCTCCATGGGGGCTCTGGGGTGACTCAGCCACCGGGTCGCCGTGCAGTCTTGGGGAAGCTGTCTCATCTCTCTGGGCTTCTTTCTTTCTCCTGTGTGTGGAAAGAAGCAGAAACCTGCATCCCAGGGCCCCTCGCAGTGCGTGGTGCCGGCCGGCTGAGCCGCGTGCACCTTTGGGGAAAGTGCCCCACACACCCCCTCATCTCTGTCCTTGTCCGCGCATTCCCGCCACCCGCAGGCCTGCCTGAGTCAGTGGGGTCAGTGCCCAAGTCAGGGCTCAGCAGTGAGCAGGCTGGAAGAGAACAGGACAGGCAGGTGGAGTGGAGTCAGGACAGGCGGACCCCCTGCAGCCCCCCTTGCAGAGCCTCCCCAACCAGCGCCCTCAGGACGCGGCGCTCCCGAGGTGGGGCCGAGTGGAGGGCTGGGCTCGGTGACATGGGCAGACCCTGTCCTGCAGGAATAACATTTCCTGCACTGTGATCTGTAAACCGAGGGATTATGGGGCAGGAGTGGAGGTGATGTAGCCTGGGCTTTGCAGGAAGGCTGAGTCACAGCCTTCGCAGCAGGTGAGGTAGAAGGATAGGTCAGTCAGCACCCAGTGGTGTAGTAAATGCCCCATCGTACTCAAGTTCCCATTTGAAAAAGGGCTAAGCGTGGGTGCTATGTAAAGTGTAACGACGGTCTCGTAAGAGTGCGGCGCCAGAGCTCATTTCCCCAAGGAAGCCGTAAGATGCCTCCATCCTTCCTTGGGGAGTCGTCGGACTTGAAGATGAGAGATGACAGTTTCCAGGAACTGACCGGTCCAAGCGGGAATTCACTCTCCTCTTACCTTGGGCGCTGCGGTGCGGGCAGAGCGCGGGGTGCCGTTGGGGCGTGACTTTGTGGCAGACACCCCAGACTTGAGGCCTAGCTCCACCTTCTGCTGGTTGGGGGCAAGTTTCTTACGCTCTCTTGCCCTCCTTTCCTCATCTGCAAAGGACACTGCGCTTCAGAGGTTTGCTTTGAGCATTAAACCAAATAAAGTAGTGGGCACAGTGTCTGCACCCGGTGGGCAGTTGCTGTAATCACTGTCTTACCTGTGGATCCAAGCACAGCCCAGGCAACCCTCACTAGGAGCGGCAGGGTGGTGATTCCTGTTTGGGTTTCCTTGAACAGGTGGTTTAAGTGCCAGAAATCGGGCTTGCCTCAAATTTGCCCTGGGGCAGTGGTGACCAAGCTTCGCCTGCATCAAAATCACCTGCCGGCTGGCTCGTGAGAGCACAGACAGCTGGGAGGTTTCTGTCCCAGTCCGTCTGGGGTAGAGCCCGTGATCTGCATGTCTCAGAAGTTCCCGGCTGGTGCTGTGGTCTGGAGACCACGCTGTGAGAACCACTGCTCTAAATTTCTCAGATGTCCCTGATGCGACACGTGCGACACTTGGTCAAAGGATAATTCCTGGCCCTGCTCCTGCCAGCGTCTCACTCGGTGGGCGTGGGGTGGAGACCAGGAACACCTGTTTTGACAGATACCCAGGCGATTCCCATCATCTTTGCGGTTTCCTTCACACCAGCAGAGCATCTCGACCGAGGCCTCATCGGCTCCATGACCTTCCTTGGAGGGGGGGAAGGAGCATCTTCCGGAGGGGACCCTGGAAACAGCACTTGCATTTTCTCTGGGAGAGCCTGGGTGCCGGGGCAGGAGAAGGCTGGTCTGGTTTCCGTGTGTTTTCTTCTTCCTGTGTCGGGGAGGGCCGGAGCCCAGGTGTGCTTCCCAGACGGGCAGCCAGGGCTGCAGAGGACTCCCTGAAGGTCACAGGAGACAGGCCAGCCCAAAGGGTGACAGCGTGAGGAACAGCCCCTCCTGCGAGGCACACCTGACTGCTCCCCTTCTCACCCTCCACCCGCAGGGTGCCGGCCTGAGCGCGGAGTGGTCTGCACCGCGTGCAGATCGCAGGACCCGGCTGGTCTCCTCCACGGGCGGCTCAGTGCTTACAGGGTTGGCAGGGTGGGCGGGACCTTGTCCCGCTGCGCAGGACGGGTTATCGCTCGGAGACGCTCTGATTACCAGCGGGTTAACTTAAAAGGGAAGCCATCAGCAGCTTCAGGTGGTGTCCATGCACGGCGGCTGCCCG
The DNA here is from genome assembly GCF_008692025.1 of Phocoena sinus. Taxonomy (NCBI): domain Eukaryota; kingdom Metazoa; phylum Chordata; class Mammalia; order Artiodactyla; family Phocoenidae; genus Phocoena; species Phocoena sinus. Next base: position 102,492,370 of record NC_045772.1, on the reverse strand, counting down.
AGTTCCCAGGTCGATGCGGCAGCCAGGAACCGGGTCGTGACCTTCCTCCTGGGTTTGACGGGGTGACCTGATGTGGGCGGACGCTGGGGGTTCCTGACTTCTCACCCAGACCATCCCACCTCTGGAAGCCCGCTTCCTCATTTGTGGGAACGGGGATGATAACAGTGGCTGTGCCCTTGAGCTACTGTGCGATCAGTTGAGCTGGTCCATGTGAAGTGCCTCGTGCTCCAAGCACGTCCTCTTCTCTGGATCTGCTCGTCTGCTGGCGCTTTTAAGTCTGCAGCAGACCCTGTCCCTTGAGAAGCTGGTCCGTTGGCTTTGTGTCCTCCTGCCAGCCCACCGTGGGCTCCGTGAGAAGACGGCGCCTGGGGAGGTTCGAGGAAGGCGCTGTGAGAGGAGTGATTCGGGCACACCCAGCGGGGAGGCTTCCGCTGGGGGGGTTCCAGCGGGACGTGTCAGCTCTGCCGATGGGCTTTGCTGAGGGGCTTCACAGGGACCACCTCCCACCCTGTGAACGCGGGTGCAGCCTGCCTGGCCTTCCTGGTCGCATCCCTCGTCTGCTTTTGCCCATCTCGGCAGTGCTAGGCAAGCGATGAGAGGGTGTGGCCTGGGAGGCTACCTGGATCGAATAGCCACACGGGGCAGGATGGAGTTACAAGTGTGGAAGCAGATCCCTGCTGTCGTGGAAAGCTAGCCTTAACGACTGCATTTTCTGGCTCTGTGTATCCTGGGAGGCTGTGTCCTGTGGTCTTCCTCTCCTCCCTAAAGGACAGGGAAGTTGGTTGTCTTGTGTTTTGTTCTGCTGTAGGGGTTCTGCCCCCTGGAAGTGTTCCAGGCTGTAGTCCAGGCAGGGAATGTGCCTCACACAGATCCTTCCTCCTGCCCCTCAAAGGCCAGACCCAGAGATTCAGGCACTGGGAGCAGCCCGAGAATATATCATAAGATGAACCTTGAGTAGTGACTTCACACTGTGAATCTGACATGACGTGAGGAGCCTAGCCAGACCCGGAGGGCTGCTCTGAGGGCCTGTGGACGGTGATGCCTGGAGAGGAGCAGCTGGCAGTACCTGTCCACCTCTCTCTCTTTCACCAAGGCAGGCAGGCAGGCAGGGCGGCTTGCCTGTGTCCCATCTCTAGAAGCGCATGGCACTCCAGAAGCATGGTTGACCTTCCGCCCTGTTTTTATGCTCTGTGCCTCCCTTGCTATTCTCCGTGGTCCTTGAGCTGTCACAGCTTCAAGTGGGGCCTCATCACGCAAGCTGCCCTCATGACACGGCACGGGGAGGGGCTGCCCTGAGCCCACCTCCCAGAGAGCTGCCCGCCGACAGCTGGGGCCCCAGTGCGCCTGGCATGAAGGAGGGCAGGCTGGCCTCCCTGTCCACCTGAAGTGTTGCAAATCGACCTGAGGTTAGAACCTGAGGTTCTTACCCTGATTTCACGTTTGAAAGATGTTAAATGACACACACGGGCTCACACGTTGTCGTTAGTTAATAAGTGTAAAGAAGTGAAATCACAACGATAAGGCAAAAATCATGGCTAAGTAAACACTGAGGGCTAACAAACTCCAGAGGACAAGCTTTCTGTGGTCCACATTCTTATGTCTTCCCACTTGAAACTGCCTCGCACAGACCCCCACCGCCCTGCATTTACCGGCCACCTTGTCTAGTCCTGGTGTTCGCATCTTATCTCCCCTGACGCTGAAGATCTTTTCTGTGGCAGCTTTGTGACGTCTAGGAAGGGCACTGTGGGCAGAGACACTCAGTAAATTGTAGTTGAATGAATGAGTGAAGTGGGAGTCACCAGACTGAGCTGCCGGCAGTGAGGAGCCGCTCTTTCTTTCTGAGGTCAGCGGCTGAGCTTCAGTAGGTGCTCAGAAACGTCTGCTGAGTACACGCATGAATGAGTTTGTAAATGTGTAAACACGCGAATGGATGGCTGGAGGACCGGAGTGTAGCACAAGCGTGATGCAGTCAGTAAAGTCTCACTCCACTAGGGGCACCCGCTACAAGCCGGTGTTCACACCCCCTTCCCGGCGTGGACACAGGCTTGGAGAGCATGACCAGCCAGCTCGTGGTCACACAGCTGTCGTGGCGGAGCCCTGCGGCCCAGTGAGGGGTCGAGGGACACAGCCCGGGAGGCCACCATCACCTCTGACTCGATGAAAGTGATGGAGTCCCCAGCGCCACCCTCGGGTACAGTAGTTTTCTAGAAAGGCTACAGGACAGAACCCACTGGCGGGGCTGTGCTCACGGCCCTTCTCTGTTACGGAGCGGAGCGTGGAGGCCAGTCTGAGAAGGGCGGCTCCCGTCCCTGCGGGCTCAGGCAGAGCCACTCTCCTGGTGTTAATGTGTGAGGACACCCACAGAGCCTTGGGGTCCACGTTCCCTGTGGAATGTGGTTGAGCCCGGTCTCCGGGTCGGCTGACGCTGGTGACCCAAGGCCTTCACCCCAAACCACGTTCTTAGACTCTCCATCCTGACCGGAGGCCCCAGGGAACCAGGCCTCCCCATCAGGCAGGGCATCCCGGGGCTTAGGGTCTCCTCCAGACACGGGCGGCTGGGCCAGGCCCTCTGAGCAAGGCGGGCGCTCTCAGCCCCGGGAGCAGGCGTCGGGGCCCTCGCGCAGCGAGCACCCCTCCGCAGGGTGGGGGCTCGTCCAGGCGCCCTCACCCGCAGCGCCGCCCACTGCACTGTGGGGTTGGGGAGCGGGGCCTGGGGCTCCCTTTCCTGCGAGCAGCACCCCCGCCAGCCCGCTTCCTGCCGGCGGCCCTTCTTCCCACCCGGGATCGTCCAACGAGATGGTGCGTCCACGGGAGTGGAGGTGCTCTTCACCCTCGGTCCCCAGGGTCACGAGCTTCGAGCCTGTGCTTGGCGGGGCTGCCCCGGCCCGTGTGACCCATCTCGCCCTCCATTCACCCTCTGTGCGCTGGCCCCAAGGTGTCATCCCTCCCTTCCCGCCTGGCGGGTGCCTTGCCGGGAGCCTCTGCCTGTGCCCCTGGCTTTGAGCCACCCCCTTCTCCGTTCTGTGGCCCCCTCACTGGGTTCTGTGGTCACTTCTGCAGCAGTTCTGAGTCCGAGATGGAAGAGGAGGAACCCCCACTGCCCCCCTCGGACCTGGGCGGCGTTCCCTGGAAGGAGGCCGTGAGGATCCACGCTCTTCTGAAAGGAAGGAGTGAAGAGGAGCTCGAGGCCTCCAGGAGCTTTGCGGCTGGGGAGGAGGACGCGGAGGACGCGGGGGACGAGGAGGACGAGGAGGACGAGGAAGACGAGGAGGACGCGTCTAGTGAAGGTCAGAGTAAAGCCTCTTCTCCCGACCCGACCCGCGTGTGGGAGGCTTCCGTGGCCGGGCTCACGTGGCATGCCTCGCACAGGCCCCAGGGGGCCCATGAAGGGCTGTCCGGGTAGAGCTGCACGCAGAGGCAGATGAGGGCATCCTCCAGGTCAGGCCACTCGTCCTGTCCTGTTCCAGCTAAAGGAACGAAGGGAACGTAGCTTTCTGGGGGTTCCCTGGCTCCTGGTCCTGGACGTCGGAGGCTGCCGAGCATTGAGGAGGTAGGGCCCCCCAGGAGGGGTCACCGGTGGTGCGTGGTGACGTGTGGGACCCGTGTCCTGGTAGGTCAGTCAGGCTGGCTCTGAGATGCCTCTTGTCTCGCACTCAAGGTGTTGGGTCCTGCCCCGTCCGCCTGTGTGATCCCGGGTGGTGAGGAAGAGCTTCCTGGGCTCCTTCTCTGGCCTTTGTCGGAGGGTCATTCTCCCTGTCCCGGCTGCACCGGGCCTGGAGTGGTGAGCAGGGCCAGGCAGGCAGAGCCCTGAGTCCGCGGGAACTCGTGTCTGCTTAGGCCGTGCTTTCCGTGTGGGGTGTGGGCAGGATGAGGAGGACGTGAGCCGTTAGCCAAGGAGCCTGGCCCGTGGGGCTGGCCCTGGAGGGCTCTGCGCCTTGCAGGCCTATCTCTCTGTTCCTCCTGGAGTTCCCTGTGCTCGCGGCCAGTCCTAGCCCAGGCTCGTTCGCTCCAGCTCAGTGAGGGCCAGGCACTGACCGGGCAGGGTGCGCGTTACCCGTGGTCCTCAGCTGGCAGTGGAGCCCCGAGCTGGCGGCCCTGACGAGGTCAGGCGGCAGAGGTGGGGCCTCCCTCGGGCTCCTGGAGCCCCCGTGGCCCCGGTCCTGCTGTGTAGGCCTCCCTCCCACCCGGAGGTTGGGGTGGGACCCCAAGGCAGCACGTGGGGCCTGCACACCACCCTCGTGTGAGGAGTGGGGGGATGGCGTCCGGGCTGCTTCCTCCGCCGGCTGTGTCTGTAGAGCCGAGTGCCCCGGCGTGAGTCAGTGGGGATCGCGTGCACTGCCCGCCCCAGGGGACACAGCCAGGGGTCGGGGCGTGGTGCCCCCTGTTCAGGAAAGCTTGGCCCTGCTTCCCTCCCGAGACCTGATCTCCTGGACGTGGAAGTAGCGTCCGGCTCCAGCCTGCGGGAACGGGCTTGGAGTGGAGGAATCTGGGGATGACTCTTCTCTCTGTCCTCTCCTCCCCGTCTGCCCCCACGCGGTGCTTTGCTGTGGGTGTGGAAGGAGAGTACTGGCCCCGGGACAGAGAACTCCTGCAAGGCCAGCTGCTGGGGCACCTGCCAGAGGAAGAGGACATGGGTACACGTGAAGGTACCTCTGCCCACCTCCACCCCGGCCCCTGGCAGCTGTCCAGCCGCCCCCGAGAGCAGGTCCCCTATGGAGAGACGGGGTTTCCTAGAGCTGCAGTGGCGGGCGAGGCATCCACCCCTGGGTGCCCCTGTGCCCCTTGACCATTTGCTGCCAGTCCCTCATCCGGTTACGACTCAGCTCCTCCTCTGATGTGAGCCGAGCACCCCACGTCACAGTCAACTCTCAGAAGTGGCGGGGCCAGCACAGGCGCCCGGAGCCCCTCCCCTGTGCCTGGGCGATGAGTCCCCAAGGCTGCATGCACTGGCGACACGCAGGCGCGCCCCAGGGAGAAGGCTCGCTGTCTTCCCCTGCTTGCCTGGAAGGTGGAGAAGGGGCCTGCGTTTCCTCCTTGACTTAATGTCTTGGTCTGAAGACAGTCGGGCTCTCTGGTGGCTGCTGTGACTCAGCCCCGTCCAGCACCTCCAAGGCCCCTCGACCCTAGAGGAAGCCCTTAGAGGCCAGCGGCTCCCAAGAGAGCACACGGGCTGCGACCCCACGCCCAGCACAGCCCCCATCCACGTTCGGTGGCCTTAGCGGTGAGTTCTGCCCACGTCACGTTCCCTGTTGCTTGGAGATTAGGAGGTTGTTGTTTTCATGATGAAGCCAAAGCCAAAGCCAGGTTGCCCAGTTAGACCGTAGAGAGTCCTTCTGATCAGGTGGTACCCGCTCTTGCTGCCCGAGAAGCCACCCTCCCTCCTGTAGGGTCCCCTCCCCCAAGTTGCTGGCTGTCCCTCATTTTAACCCAACTGTATGGCATGGTCCAAGCACTGATGATGGGAGCCTTCGGGGCAGGGGTGCATGCAGATTCCTTGGGCCCCCGAGAGCAAGAACAGCCTGAAGGCGGGGTCCCTGGTGAGTTCTCACCTGGCTAAGAAGCCGAGCCTTACGTCCAGGGGTGGGTCAGCGGGGCCCCTGGTAAGTTCTCACCTGGCTAAGAAGCTGAGTCTTACGTCCAGGGGTGGGTCAGCGGGGCACCAGTATCGTGTTCGGGAAGAGGGCTTTGACCTCAGAAAGGGCAAAGAGGGGTTTACTTCTTGTTCCCGTGAACTCCCAGTGCTCTGGGGTCTGCAGGACAGACTCCGCTTCCTCCCCACCGCAGCCTTCTCTGAGCCCACCCCCGCCCCAGCCCAGCATATGCTGCATGAGGCCCATTGTAGAAGGGGATGTTTTTCTCTTTAGCTGCAGAAGATAAAAACTAGAATCCCAGCAGCGTCACTGTCTGCCCCACGTGAGCCGGCTGCCCTGTCCCGCCCCACCTCTGTGTCCACGCGGCAGGGGGCCATAGGCACGGGCTGTGTGGCCAACAGAGCCACGTACTTGGGACCTTGGGAGGCTGGCCCTGCAGAGGCCAGTTGTGACCCGCTCTTTTCTCCTAACTGGGCGCTTGGGTCCCTCAGACGCAGTTAAGATGAAAAGAGCTTCAGAAAGGAAGGTACTTTCTGCATCGGAGGGGAGTGTAGGCCTCTCTTCATCCACATTGACAGCTGCATGAGGCTTGAAGGGACTGAATCAAGTTGAACGAGTAGAAGTCGGGCGTGTGTGCGTGTGCGCGTGTGTGCGCGTGTGCTTATTCTCAGTCCTTGCCTCTTTCTGATTCAAACTGATCCTGGCAAGTATGGTAACTTTTCCTTCTGTTTCCTCTCCTGTGGTGTTTGATCCTTCCTTCCCTGGCCTGTTTACTTTCTCCTTCCTTCCTTCCCGTCATCTCTCCCTTCCTCATCTCCTCTGCCCCTTGAACCTGGTACACTAGCTGGGAGCCCAAGGCTGCAGCAGCTCGTAAATCCAGCCGATCCCTTGGAGATCCAGGCTGACGTGCACTGGACGCACATCCGTGAGAGCCAGGAGGAGCAAGTGTCACCAGCCTCTGAGTCCCCTCCTTCCAGAGGTAACTCCTCCAGGTGCAGGGTGCCTGGCACCTCTGTCCCGCTTCCCCTCGGGCTGCCGGGGACTCTCCTGTAGGGCGGGGCCCCCAGGCTCCTCACAAGTAAGAGCCAGCGGAGCATGTCTGCTCCCTGGGCTCTCGTCAGAGGATATGTGAAGTCTCGGTGGGTAAGAGGTGGGCTGTTGTCCGCTGACGCGAAACAGTGAACTTGACGTTGGGAAAACCAAGAATTTGCTGACGTTGCCCATGTCACTAGGCAGGGTTCTTCCTTCTCCACTTGGAGGAATGTCCTGTGCTTTTCCTCGTGCGGTGTGTCTCGGTGTGAGTGTGCACGGACAGGATGGGGTCAAGGGACCATATCTTGGACTGAAATAAAGTTTTAAGAAGCAATTTATATCCAGGAGGCCTCTGAAGGAGCATCTTTACCAGCTCTAGGTTTTAGGGGAGGTGCTCTGCATCCCACGGCAGGACGATGATGAACCTTGCTCTGGCTTCTTTGAAGGAAGGAAAGGAAAACCTGGAGACCGTGCCCACCTTGGTGCTTCGTCCTCTGTCTCTTGCTCACCTGTCTCCACGTTTGCACTCGGTGCCTGTTGGGGACACAGCCTGCAGGGTGCCAAGGGCGCAGAGTGGGTGGCCCGGCCTTCATGGGAGTTAGCCACCTTCGCCGCAGGCAAGGCCCACCTCTTTAGCCACGTTTGCGGCCGCGTAAACACCCAGCAGCTCCGCAGGAGCCGAGAGAGAGCCTGCTGACCGGGGACGCCCCCTTGACCCTCCCGTGCTCTCTCTCCTCTCCCTGTCCCGACACCCCGCTTGCCCCTGGTCGGGGCCGGACGGGCCTCGGGCTGTAACGTCGTCCGTCTCTCTTCCGTGTGGACCACAGGAGGACCTCTGCTCTCCTCGCCGGGAACGCTTACTCCCGTGTAACTTTGTATTTATCGTCTGTTTCAAATTCAGGGCCCGACCTTCCCTCCGTTCGCCGTGCAGCAGTGCAGGCCTGGCTGGAGTCGGTCTCCGGAGGTTGTTGGGTGATGTTCGTTCTCTGCCCGCTCACCATAACCACTCTCTCGGCAGCTCTGCTGGTCCCTTAACTCTGGACTTCCAGTGCTGCCGCTAGTGCATGCGCGGCGGAGGGCGGGGGCACGTGCATGCCTCGCTCAGGCCGCCGCCCTTGCATGGACCAGACACGCCACGCGCCCTCCTGGGAAAACCAGAGCAGAGCAGTAGTGCAGTCGGGCGGGGGCGGGTGTCGTTTTGTTAGCAGACATAGAGTGAAACCGAAGCCGAAGGACTGTGCACAGCACTGAGGCTCAGAGTCCGCAGAAATGAGGCTGGACAGTGGCTGGGTGTGGGCTGGAGGATTCTCGCAACAGTCAGTTACGCTCCTGTGGTGCCACGACTGAGGCAGTCAGTGCTGGGGTGAGGGCCACGAGGGAGCCGAGAGACCTTGCTTGTCCTCAGTGCACTTTTCGGCGGGGGGGCGTTTCTCAGTGAGGGGCTCTGGCATCCGGGCAGGACGTGGGACAAGCTTGGCCCCCACCGGTTGTGAAATGCAGAAGGGCTGGTTGCCCCGCCAGCCGCCTGCCAGCCGCCCGTTATCCTCCTCGGCTCACAGGTCAGGAGGCACCTTCACGCCGAGCCGTAGAGAGGGCTGCGGTCACCCTCTTCTAGTTAGTTTTGTCCCCAGGACGGTTGGACGAGGCTGAGGTATCGGGACGCCCCAGCGGCCGCTGAATAGACCAGAGCCGAGCGTGTCGGCGCCGCCTGCTTCCTTGTGTGTGGCTGCTTCTAGCACCCGCTCCATCCTAACTTGGATTAACCCCCAGTTCCCTCCCTCAAGCTATGTCTCTTTCAGCGTTGCTGCTGCTGCATTGATGCTTGTCGTGTATTTTGATACGTGTGACAGTCGTTCCTTTCAGGGTGCCGCTGAGGACCGTAGACTCCTAACCCCGAGTCTGCGCAGATGTTTCTCTGAGTAGGAGAACCGCTGGGGGCCGCAGGGCCAGGTCTGGGCTTGGGCTGCTCTAGTGTCCTGTGTCTGGAGCCACGCCAGGCTGGGGAGTCCGTGTCACTCTTGCTTCCGACGGACTTGCCAACACAAACGTGCAAAATTGCCTCTCGATGCTCGGTCACTCACAGACTAATTGTAGCACGCGTGTGGGCCCGGCGGGCGCCCGCCGTGGGGTGGGCCCGGGTTCTGTCCCCATCAGCGGCCAGCTCGCTGTCCCACAGGAAGCACCGGGAGGGGAGGCTTGTTTGCCTCAGAAGTCCCCTCCGCTGGTGTGTGATGAGGGAGCAGCAGTGCCGGCGCACAGAGGTCTCAGTCTGTGGAAGTAGCTGAGCGCTCTCCCCGGGACTGGCCCTGGCAAATGCCGTCGTCACAGCAGGGCGTCCTGGCCCTGCCTCGTCCGTCCCACACGGATTTCATAGCACTCTCCCGAGCGGGTGTGCACCATCGCCTCGTCTTAATAAGCCGAGTGCACAGGAGGGGCGGTGAGGATACGTAACAGCTTAAGGAATTATTTAACAACACCAGGACTCACCCACATGCCACCTGGGTCAAGAAATACCTTCCTAGCACCTAGAGGTGCCCGCCTCCAGGCCTCCACGGCTGTCTTGTCCCCAGTTTCCTCGTGCTCTGGCCCTGTGGCCACTCACGGTCACTGCTGGGCACCGCACAGCCCCGCGCGCCGGGGATGCGGCTTCACGAGGCTGGGCTGCTGGCCATCGAGGGCCTCATGGTCCTTTGGCCTGGCCTTGCGTTTCCGCGGGCTCCTCTGCTGCCCAGCCTGCCGGGCTTGACCCTGAGGCCAAGTATGTGCGGGTCAAAGGCCAGCCCCTTTCCTGAAAGGAGACCCGAGAAGAGCCCCCAGGGCACCCCCAGGAGGAGGGACCCCTGGTCCAGGCGGCACAATGCGTCTGTGGCTGCTTCCTGCTGCCTTCTTGTAACCTGGACTGTAGTCCGAGTTCTTGTGCAGGGTTAGGAACAGGTGTGAGTGTGTGTGTGTGTGTGTGTGTGTGTGTGAGAGAGTGTGAGTGTGTACGTCAGCCTCCTTGCTCAGGAGAAATGAAGCTTTGCCGCATTTTGCGGCGCTGAAGGGCTGGTCTTGAGTCCAAAAAAACGAACTTTCCACGTCCCCTTGTCCCTCTCTTACGCTTAAAAAAAGTACATGTCTAAATTCTCCCAAGCGGGGCTGCAGCCCTGCCGGTCGGTCACCCCCCTGCACACGGCACTGGTGCCAGGCTGAGCGGTGGGGCTGCAAACAGATCCCCCAGCTGCCTGGGCTCCGTGTCTTCCCTGAAAGGCAGGGTTAGCGGCCCCCTCGAGGGTTAAGCGGCTCGTGCACGCTGCGGTGGGTGCAGGGCCCTGCTGCCACGTTTGCAGCTGGGTACCTTCCTGATCCGTGTTCAGGAGGCCCCACCCAGCCTGGCCCCGCCCTGCCCTCGGAGCCCTCCCGGCCCACCGACCCCCACCCAGGCAGGCTTCTTCCCTCTCCTCCTTGCGGTCGTCACATGACAGCCCTGGGAACCCCCTGCCCACACGTCTGTCGTCTGTCTGTCCGTCTCTCTCCTCTTCCTTCCTTTGAACATCTCTGCCTTGCAGTCCCGTTTGACGAGGACGACCTGGAGGAAGATGTGGACTCAGAGCCAGCAGAGATAGAAGGCGAGGCAGCGGAGAATGGGGATACGGGGGACACTGGCGCAGAGCTGGGCGATGGTACGGGGACCCCAGAGCCTCCCCCAACCGTGGTGCCCGCCTTCTTCCTCCCGGGGAGGGGCCCGCAGTGGTCTGAGCTCAGGGAAGACGGAACACACATTAAGACGAAAGTGAGGTGCTCAGAGGAGCGGCCGTTAGGGCTCCCGGTTCCTTCCTTGTTCGGCCACTAATCTGAAGATGTGTCGTTTCACCCACCCTTTGGACGTGGGCTGCGCTCGTTAAGTCTTGGGGAGAAACCGAGCAGATTCAGGGCTTCCTACGAGGCCTTTAATCCAGCTGCTGCCTCTGGAAGCTGGTACGAGGAGGAGATGGCGTTGAGGGGGAGGGGCAGGGACTGGGCTGGGAGGTGAGAACGGGTGGGGCTGGGCCGGGAGGGCTCCGAGTCCCCGAGGCTGGTCCTTCCTGTGGAGCCGTCCGTGTGCTCAGGAAGGCCCGCACCCTCAAAAGAGAGGAGGTGCCACGGGCGTCCTGGGGCTCCGCGTCACAGAGGATGCCGTGTTGATGGACGAGTCTCAGGAGGGGGACCAGCGGGTAGCGCCTGGCCGGGATGCAGAGCCGGCTGGACCTCACGCTGCAGTTGGTGGCCTGGCGGCTGTCCTCTGAGGAGCCGGGAGCCTGGCAAGGAGCACAGCCTCACTTGAGATCTGTGCTCACTTCCCTCGACAGGTCAGCACTGGTCGGACGACGTGCCGTCAGAGGCCGACACGGAGCTGCAGCAGGTGGCGGCGGGAGTGGGACTGGAGCTGCGGGTGTCTGAAGGCGAGGAGGAGCCACTGCCGGCCTTGGCGAGGCGCCCAGAGAGAGGTCTGCGTGCGAGCCCCTGCCCTCCCCTCCCTGCACGGCCCCTTCCTGCACGGCCCCTTCCCCTATGGCACCTGTGCAGCTCACCTTTGGACCTTTGGATGCAGATCCTACGCTGGTGACATGGCCGCGGTCGGGACGCCCTGGGAGCAGCCCCGCTGCAGTGCGAGCGGGTGTTTCCTCTTGCAAATCCTGCGTCTGTTTTCTCAGGTCGCTCCCAAGTCTCCAGCCCCAGCCGGTCCCCTGAGGAGCACTCGGTCCTGTCCTCCCCAGCCCACAGCCCCAGGGCACAGGTAAGGATTTGGGGCCCACTTTGGAGGCAGAGCTGATGGGACTCCTTAGGGGCCTTGGTGTGAACCCAGTTTTTTTATTCCCTGTGCTGATGGGCTGTTGAAAACAGGAGTGGCCCTGGGGCTCCGGCCCAGTGTGGCCTGCTGTGCGCCAATCCCACCGCTGAGCTTCCCACTACTGTTCTCTGTGTGTCCATACAGCATACCGTTTTAACATAAATTTATTTTTAAGTTAAAACAGTAATATTTGTGGGATTACTGGTTTGATACAACAGATGTGTTTTTTCTCGATATTATGCTAAAATGAATGTATGATTTTCTAAATTAAAAATACTTGTCCAGGTGACCAGTGGTCTTTGAACTACGCACTGCAGGACGCTCCATAAATACATAGTAACACTGTGTCCTGTGGAGCACGTTTAGGGGAGGCCATCTAGAGGGCGGCCGGAGCTTGAGGCCTGGGGCTACTTGGCTTGGTCTTTGGGGTCCTGAGGAGCAAGGTGATTTGGGGGGTTTCATCTGCAATGAGGCCGGGGCGTGGCGGGAAGGACAGTCCGGGAGGCAGACTGCGATTGATGCTGTTTTAAGTCTCACGTCAGAGACCTCGGAGCTCTGGGGCTGGTCGTTAGCATCCTTTGGCTGGTGTCAGTTCAGGGCCCAAAGAACCAGATGCGTTTGGGATGAACCAAACCTGAAAGCTTCACATGTTCACTGGGTGAGGGGCTCTGAAGCTTGACAGACGGATCAAAACGGGGGGTGTTCTCCTGGCCCTTGATCGTGGCCCCCCACATGGAGAGGGTGTTTCAGGAAGCTCAGGTCCTTGGCGGGAGAGCATGCCCATCAGAGCCCTGCCTTCTAAGCAGCTCCTGTCACCTTGCTTTCCCACAGGGCACCCGAGCCCCGCGCGCCTCTGCAGCCGCCATGAGGGGGTTGCCCGCGGAGAGCCCTGTGCCAGAGCCAGAGCCAGAGCTCGCCCATGGGGAGCCCACAGCCGGCACCCCTGTCCAATCGCAGCCTGAAGCCAGGACGCCGCCCTCACCTGCAAGCCCACAGCGCCGGTCCCCGCTGGCCCCCCTCCCCATCTGCTCCCAGCCTCAGCCGTCCGCCGAGGCCACCGTGCCGTCCCCCACCGTGTCCCCCATCCGCTTCCAGCCTGTGCCGGCCAGAACCTCCACCCCCCTGGCCCCCCTCCCCGTGAAGAGCCAGGGGGTCACCAAGGACACACTGGGCAGCCCCCTCCCTGGGGACGAGGCCCTGAGACGCAGCGACCTGGTGGCAGAGTTCTGGATGAAGAGCGCAGAGATCCGCCGCAGCCTGGGGCTCACGCCCGTGCGACGGGGCCCTGGACCCGAGCCCGCGTTCCAGCCCGTGCCCCTGCAGGCCTGTCGAGCTGAGAAGCTCCCCCAGGGCGAGGGACCCTGGCTTCTGAAACCCACACCTGTCCCCGGGAGGCTGGGGCCGCCTGCCGCCAGGGGGACCCAGCCCTCCCCGCCCACCCCGGGGTCCCCACCTGGCAGGGAGCCAAAGGGCGCCCGGGCGGAGCACAGAGACCTGTCCAGCAGCTCGGGGCTGGGCCTGCAGGGCAGCTCCTCCCGCACCAGGACGCCCGGCAGCCAGAGCTTCAGCACCTCCGACTCCACCATGCTCACACCCCCCTCCAGCCCGCCGCCCCCGCCTCCCGACGAGGAGCCCGCCACCCTTCACGGGAAGCCGGCCCTGGCGGGGCCGCTCGCAGCCTCGGAGCCCCGAGCACCGGCCACGTGCGCGCGGACCCCGCGGGAGCCCACCCGGCCGCCCCCGGAGGAGGCACCGAAGCCATTTGTGGAGAGCGTGGACGAGATCCCCTTTGCGGACGATGTGGAGGACACGTATGACGACCGCACGGAAGACTCGAGTCTGCAGGAGCCCTTCTTCACGCCCCCCTCCCGCTGGCCCTGCCCCGAGCAGCCCCTGGCCCAGGAGAGAGGCCGGGGGCCTGAGAGTGGGCTCCCGCCACAGAAGCGGGGGCTGCCGCTGGTCTCCGCCGAGGCCAAGGAGCTGGCAGCCGAGCGTATGCGCGCCCGGGAGAAGTCAGTGCGGAGCCCGGCGCTGAGGGATGCCATGGCCCGGCAGCTGAGCAGGATGAAGGAGATGGACACCGTAGCCACCGCCCCCAGGGCCCCCAGGACCCCGGCACCCCGTAGAGCCACCGCCGTGCCCCCCAAGGGCCCCGAGGAGCCCACCCCAACGCACAAACCCACGAGTGAGGAGGTCCCGTCCCCTCCCTCGGACTCAGGGGGCCTGGACGGCTCGGTTACCTCGTCTGAGGGCTCCAGTGGGAAGAGCAAGAAGAGATCGTCCCTCTTCTCCCCCAGAAGAAACAAGAAAGAGAAGAAGCCCAAGGGTGACGGCCGGCCCGCAGAGAGGCCCAGCCCCAGCGCCCTGGAGGAAGCAGCAGCCAAGCCCAGGTCCCTGTGGAAGTCCGTCTTCTCCGGGTACAGGAAGGACAAGAAGAAGAAGGGCGATGGCAGGTCCCGCCCCAGCACCCCTTCCAGCGGGACCACTGTGGACACCGGCAAGCCGGGGGCGTCTCCCGCCACGAGAGCAGGTACAGCAGCACGGGGGCCCCTCCCGGGCAGAGCGCACGGTGCGGGCTCTGCAGCCCCCGTAGCTCCCTTGAAAGACCCGCTTCCCATTCTGCCCCCTCCCCTGGGGCTTCCTAGGGAGAAGGAAACTAAACCCAGGCCCTTCTGAAACCAGCGTGCAGCTGGGCGGGGGCCGTGGGGGGGCTGTGACTTCCCAGGGAGGGCCTGATGGTGAGTGGCTGGGCGCTGGCTCCAGACGGGGCCCCTTCGGTGCGTGTGGGCCCAGTCCCGCCCGGATGTGCGTCAGCATCCAGGCTCGAGGCTCCGGATGCGGGACAGACCCAAACCGGGGAGAACCACACCTCCGTTCCCCTGCCCTGGGCTGCCGTGGGTGTGGAAGTGGGGGAGAGTACCCCGTGTGGCCACTGGTCACTGTCCCTGCTCTGCCTCTACCCCCGCAGAGCTGCGGCCCCGACGCCAGCTGAGCTGCTCGGAGGACTCGGACATCTCCAGCGACGATGTCCTGGAGCGGACGTCCCAGAAGTCCAGGAGAGAGGTGGGTGGGCCGCGGCTGCGACTCCGTCCCCTGTTCAGCGCCTCACCCCAGCCGACGCACGGCTGAACCCCGCGCCTGGCCCGTGTCCAGGCCAAGACACGGCGGGAGCTCTCCTCTGGGCCCGAGCCGCCTGTGTCAGGGCCAGTCTGAGGGGGAGCGCGTCCCTCTGACCACAGCTGTCCCCGGGCCCCAGGCGCCCTCCTCATCCACGCCGACAGCGAGTCTGGGACCCCAGCCCTAGGATCCCACGAGCTCCCTGTCGCCGGGGGCCGTGTAGGGAACTCTGAAGTCAGGGCTGCGCCCAGGACGTGCTGACCTGGCACGACGTTATGTCCGGGTACGTGATAACGTCACCCCGGTTTCGCCCCGAGTACGCTATTGGAGCGCGGGAGCTGCGTGGGAAGCATCTTGTGCTGAGGACACATGAGCTCCGTCTGTGGGGGAAAGGGCTGTGTCGTCTGCAGGCGACTCAGGAGAAGAGGCACAGGTTGGCGAGGGTGTCGTCCGCCTCTCCATCTCCTGCAGGTCTGAGCATCTTCAGAGTAAGAACTGAGGGGCGTGGGACGCCCCCAGAGCATGGGGCTGCATCAGCCGGCGGGTGGGGAGCCTCCTGCAGACCCCCATGGGAGCCTCGGGTCCGCGCAGTGGGGCACGTGGTTCCTCGACCCTGCTTCAGGCGGCTGTGAAACAAACCTGAGTTTCGTTTCATTTAAAAAAGCAAAAAACTAACTAAAAATGACTTATTTTTATTTAAAATGTTTATATAGAAAAATTAATACAGATTTTAAAAAAATCACCTGTAGCCCTGTCAACAAGAGATAACTCATGTTTCCCACTTTGCCTCAGTTTGACTCAAATACAACCAAACCATGCGGCCTGGCCCACTGGCCCGGGAGCTGGCAGCCACGTTCCCGGGGCTGAACCCCCAGAAGTCGGTGAAGCACCAGCGCGTTTCTTTTTTTAAGTGAAGTGTAGTTGATTTACAGTGTTGTGTTAGTCTTAGGTGTGCAGGAAAGGGATCTAGTTATACATATACGTGTGTATATACATATATATACATATATTCTTTTTGAGATTCTTTTCCATTATAGGTTATTACAGAGTGTTGAGTAGAGTTCCCTGTGCTGTATAGTAGGCCCTTGTTTATTATTTATTTTATATATAGTAGTGTGTGTCTGTCAATCCCAGACTCCTAATTTATCCCTCCCCCACTTCCCATTTGGTAACAATTTTTTTCTATGTCTGTGAGTCTATTTCTGTTTTGTATATAAGCCCATTTGTGTCATTTTTTTAAGATTCCACATATAAGTGATATCATATGGTATTTGTCTTTCTCTGTCTGGCTTACTTCACTTAATGTGATAATCTCCAGGTCCATCCACGTTGTCACAAATGGCATTATTTCATTCCTTCTTATGGCTGAGTAATATTTCGCTGTATATATGTGCCATGTCTTCTTTATCCATTCCTCTGTCGAAGGACATTTAGGTTGCTTCCGTGTCTTGGCTATTGTAAATAGTGCTGCAATGAACATAGGGATGCACGTATCTTCGAAGTATGGTTTTCTCTGGATATATGCCCAGGAGTGGGATTGCTGGATGATGTGGTAGTTCTATTTTTAGTTTTTAAGGAACCTCCATACTGTTCTCCATAGCGGCTGCACCATTTACATTCCCACCAACAGTGTAGGAGGGTTCCCTTTTCTCCACATCATCTCCAGCATTTATTATTTGTAGGCTTTTTGATGATGGCCATTCTGACCAGTATGAGGTGATACCTCATTCTGGTTTGGATTTGCATTTCTCTCATAATTAGCGATGATGAACATCTTTTCATGTGCCTGTTGGCCATCTGTATGTCTTTGGAGAAATGTCTGTTGAGGTCTTCTGACCATTTTTTGATTGGGCTGTTTGTTTTTTTGATATCAAGCTGTATGAGCTATTTGTATATTTTGGAGATTAACTCCTTGTTGGTCTCATGGTTTGCAAATATTTTCTCCCAGTCCGTTGGTTGTCTTTTTGTTTTGTTTATGGTTTCCTTTGCTGTGCAGAAGCTTTTGAGTTTAATTAGATCCCATTTGTTTATTTTTGCTTTTATTTCCATTACTCTGGGAGATGGATCCAAAAAAAAATTGCTGTGATTTATGTCAAAGAATGTTCTGCCTATTTTTCCTCTGGGGGTTTTATAGTATCTGGTCTTACATTTAGGTCTTTAATCCATTTTTTTTGTTTTGTTTTTTAGTTTGTTTTTTTATATAGCAGGTTTTAACTAGTTATCTATTTTATGCATATTAGTGTACATATGTCAATCCCAATCTCCCAGTTCATCCCACCACCACCACTACCACCCCACCACCCCCTCCGCTCTCCTACCTTGCTGTCCGTACGTTTGTTCTCTACATCTGAGTCTCAGTTTCTGCCCTGCAAACCGGTTCATCTGTACCATTTTTCTAGGTTCCACAGGTATGTGTTGATATACGACATTTGTTTTTCTCTTTCTGACTTACTTCACTCTGTATGACAGTCTCTAGATGCATCCACATCTCTACAAGTGACCTAATTTCGTCCCTTTTTATGGCTGAGTAATATTCCATTGTATATACATGTACTACATCTTCTTTATCCATTCGTCTGTCGATGGACATTTAGGTTGCTTCCATGACCTGGCTATTATAAATAGTGCTGCAGTGAACATGGGGGTGAATGTGTCTTTTTGAATTATGGTTTTCTCAGGGTACATGCCCAGTAGTGGGATTGCTGGGTCATATGGTAGTTCTATGTTTAGTTTTTTAAGGAACCTCCATACTCTTCTCCATAGTGACTGTATCAATTTACATTCCCACCAACAGTGCAAGAGGGTTCCCTTTCCTCCACACCCTCTCCAGCATTTGTTGTTTGTAGATTTTCTGATGATGCCCATTCTAACTGGTGTGAGGTGATACCTCATTGTAGTTTTGATTTGCATTTCTCTAATAATTAATGATGTTGAGCAGCTTTTCATGTGCTTCTTGGCCATCTGTATGTTTTCTTTGGAGAAATGTCTATTTAGGTCTTCTGCCCATTTTTGGATTGGGTGGTTTGTTTTTTAAATATTGAGCTGCATGAGCTGTTTATATATTTTGGAGATTAATCCTTTGTCGGTTGATTCATTTGCAAATATTTTCTCCCATTCTGAGGGTTGTCTTTTTGTCTTGTTTGTAGTTTCCTTTGCTTTGCAAAAGCTTTTAAGTTTCACTAGGTCCCATTTGTTTATTTTTGTTTTTATTTTCATTACTCTAGGAGGTGGATCAGAAAAGATCT
Source organism: Phocoena sinus (assembly GCF_008692025.1). NCBI lineage: Eukaryota > Metazoa > Chordata > Mammalia > Artiodactyla > Phocoenidae > Phocoena > Phocoena sinus. The sequence goes on along the minus strand of NC_045772.1, from coordinate 102,474,575 downwards.
TGCTGAGATTTATGTCAAAGAGTGTTCTGCCTATGTTTTCCTCGAAGAGTTTTATAGTGTCCGGTCTTACATTTAGGTCTCTAATCCATTTTGAGTTTATTTTTGTGCATGGTGTTAGGAAGTGTTCTAATTTCATTCTTTTACATGTAGCTGTCCAGTTTTCCCAGCACCACTTATTGAAGAGGCTGTCTTTTCTCCATTGTATATCCTTGCCTCCTTTGTCATAGATAAGTTGACCATAGGTGTGTGGGTTTATCTCTGGGCTTTCTATACTGTTCCATTTATCTTTATTTCTGTTTTTGTGCCAGTACCATGCTGTCTTGATTACTGTAGCTTTGTAGTATAGTCTGAAGTCAGGGAGTCTGATTCCTCCAGCTCCGTTTTTTTCCCTCAAGACTGCTTTGGCTATTCGGGGTCTTTTGTGTCTCCATACAAATTTTAAGAGTTTTTGTTCTACTTCTGTAAAAAATGCCTTCTTTTTTTTTTTCGCGGTATGTGGGCCTCTCACTGTTGTGGCCTCTCCCGTTGCGGAGCACAGGCTCCAGATGCACAGGCTCAGCAGCCATGGCTCACGGGCCTAGCCGCTCCACGGCATGTGGGATCTTCCTGGACCGGGGCACGAACCCGTGTCCCCTGCATCGGCAGGTGGATTGTCAACCACTGCGCCACCAGGGAAGCCATGCCATATTTTAAATAAATTTATTTATTTTATTTATTTTTGGCTGTGTTGTGTCTTCGTTGCTGCTTGCACGCTTTCTCTAGCTGCGGCTAGTGGAGGCTACTCTTCATTGCGGTGCGTGGGTTTCTCATTGCAGTGGCTTCTCTTGTTGCGGAGCACGGGCTCTAGGCATGGGGGCTCAGTAGTTGTGGCTCGTGGGCTCTAGAGCGCAGACTCAGTAGTTGTGGCGCATGGGCTTAGTTGCTCTGTGGCATGTGGGATCTTCCCGGACCAGGGCTCAAACCTGTGTCTCCTGCATTGGCAGGCAGATTCTTAACCACTGCGCCACCAGGGAAGCCCTTGAGTTTATTTTTGTGTATGGTGTTAGAGAAGGTTCTAATTTCATTCTTTTACATGTAGCTGTCCAGTTTTCCCAGCATCACTTATTGAAGAGACTGTTTTTTCTCCATTGTATATCCTTGCCTCCTTTGTCATAGATTAGTTGACCACAGGTGCGTGGGTTTATTTCTGGGCTTTCTATCCTGTTCCATTGATCTATGTGTCTGTTTTTTGTGCCAGTACCATACTGTCTTGATTACTGTAGCTTTGTAGTATAGTCTGAAGTCAGGTAGCCTGATTCCTCCAGCTCCAGTCTTCTTTCTTAAGGTTGTTTGGGCTATTCAATCACCCCCTTTAATTTAATAGATAAGTGCTGGTCCTCAGGCTGTAGTTACTAGTTCCTTTGGATTTTTTCATGTGCCACATGGGGAAATTACCTGTCTCCTTTTTAACTGCCTTGTTCTGATAATGAAAACCTTCCTCACTCTGGCTTGAGGCAGGATGTGCACACATGGCCAGGTGTGGCCTCTGGGAGGCCCTGACGTGGGAGAAGTGGCTGCCCCTCTCACTCCCTTCCTGCCTTTGAGCTATTTAATGGGGCTGCCAAGCACCTCTGTTCTAGGCTCAGTGGGTGAGAAGAGGCCACACTGACTGCCTGCAGTATCCCTGATGGAAGTCTGTTATTCGTGCCATTTAGGTCCCTTTCTTGGTGTATAATCGGGAGATGGCCACCCCCTCCCAGGGCCGCTGGGGCCTGTTCAGGGACACCAGCAGGACAGAGAACTTGGGTGACAGGCAGTCTGCCCGGGTCTCCCACCACCTGCCCCCAGCCATCACCCCGCAGTGTTCGGCCAGAGAGAGGAATCTGAACTTGCACAGAGAAAGAGCTCCTGTGACCTTATGGTTACTTTTCACACAAGGGGACTGAGGACAGAGCACAGGAAGTTTGGGGCCTTCAATGAAGGAGGCACTGACTTCTCGGCAGAAGAGTGACCCCTGGCTTCACTCAGGCGGGTTCACTGAGGTGGCGCTGCTGGCGTCTCACTCCCAGCCTACACGCAGCCATCCTGGCTGACACGGGAAGAGCCGTCATGCGTTTCAGTTGTGCACGTTTGTTTTAAACTTGTAGCTGATTTTGCTCCATTTCTGGGTCCTATTTTAAATTTTTGATCATTGTTATTAGTGCCATTCTGCTTTGTTCTCCATCACGTCCCCTTAAAAGTCGGTTTATGTTCAGGACATGATGTGCATCGAAGGCCGTGTCCTGTCCCCGTGGGAAGGCCTTGCTGCAGCCCCGCCCGGCCCGGCAGCCGAACCCTCACTAACCGTGTCCGGGCACGCGTGGACGGCGGCAACGGACAAGAACGGGGAGGTCCCTTGCTTGTCGCAGGCTGGGGGGCCAGGTGGTGCTTTTGCTCCAGATGCCAGTGGGGACAGGGAGGCCCCTCTGGGCCTGGGCGCCACAGGAACGGGGAGTTTTTGAGCCCTTGTCTCCGTGACCTGCAGGGTACATGCTCGGGGAGTCCTGAGACGGTCCTTAAGTGGTGGCTCTCCACTAGCACTGGAACTCTTAGAATAACGATTATCAGGATAAACTCCTGAGTTAAATTCGGAAGCTCCCTTAAAGTCTGCACAGGCTCCTTTTTCGTTTTCTTGGAGGCAGTAAAGAAGGTGTCCCTCAGTGTCGCCCGCATTCACCCACTGTGCCCTCCGCGCCACGTTCGCAGGTGCAGCTGTGCTGTCTGGCTGGGAGCCCCCCTCCGTTGTTGACAGCCCCACAGCCCTGCCAGAGCACATCCTCGCTCCTCTTGGTGTGCAGACCCCTGATCTGTCCAGGTTCACTGGCACCCTTCTTCCAGCTGCATTAGTTGGTTTGGGTTCGCTCAGACTTAAAATAGAAGCACCCTGTTGCCTTCAGGCGCGGCTTCTTCAAAGAACCTTGCCAGTAGTGCTCATCTGAAAAAGGTGGCTTTTGATACCAAACCAAAAAGTAGAAGGATCCTGGGTTTTCTTTTTCCTTTCCCTGTGTGCCCCCTACAAGCAAGAGGCTTGGGGGAAACATTTGATCAACATGTTTATCCCCACTGTCTTAAAGAAGAGCAGATGTCCTTACATGGGAAACCGGTGATCTCAGCAGTAAAGGCGCCCCACCCTCCTGTCCTAACTGCCCAGCAGTCATTGTGCAGCCAGCCTCCTGTCCCTGCCCCATGGGAGCGTCTCCCATGGATCTCCACGTGCCCCCTGGCCCGTGGAGCTCCTGCCAGGCTGAGGGTCTGGGCGTCTGCGCACACCTCGCCCCCGCCTGCCCTGCGGCCTCCATGACCCTCACTGAATAAACCCCTATCGTCCCCTGCAGCCGAGGACTTACACGGAGGAGGAGCTGAACACCAAGCTGACCCGGCGTGTGCAGAAAGCAGCCCGGAGGCAGGCCAAGCAGGAGGAGCTGAAGCGGCTGCACCGTGCCCAGGTGAGCCGCTGGGAGTCCGCACCCACAGGAGGGCGGGAGAGGAGGCGAGCAGGGCCGCCACTCGTGCAACTGCAGAAGCCTCGCGGGGGGCGCTGGCTGGGGGAAAGGGAGGGGCCCGGCTTTGAGTCTCCTAGATCCCTAGCTCTGGAAGAGCCACTGTAAAGCCAGCTCCTGCGTTTGTCAGAGCTGTTAGCAAGAGGCAGCTGTGACTGGCTGGCCTCCGACACGCCTGGGATTTAGAGGTTGGAGCTGTCCTCAGGATCCCAGGCCTTTCAGGTTTTTTTTTTTTTTTTTTTTTTTTTTCCGGTATGTGGGCCTCTCACTGTTGTCGCCTCTCCCGTTGCGGAGCACAGGCTTCCGACGCACAGGCTCAGCGGCCATGGCTCACGGGCCCAGCCGCTCCGCGGCATGTGGGATCTCCCCGGACCGGGGCACAAACCCGTGTCCCCCGCGTCGGCAGGCGGACTCTCAACCACTGCGCCACCAGAAAAGCCCCCAGATTTTTTTTTTTTTTAACAAAAAATAATTTTTTAACGCAAAGTATTAAATGATACCTAAATACAATGTGGTTTTTTAATGAAATCGTATGTATATAGCTGTGTTCATAAAGATTAGGACAATAATCAAAAGCTCTACAACAGCAAGAAACATGAACAGCAAGTCCATTCCCAGCGAAGAGATTCCTCTGGTTTTCCAAAACCAGCCTTCTCGTCCTCTCCCCGGACGTTACTCTGGATCTGCGTTCCCTGCGTGACCAGATCCCTGGATTTTATTTCATTTTCTGTGTGAAGATATGTCCCTGCCGCTGCTTCGGGGTGGGAGGTCGTCCCGGGTGTCAGTCATCCCCGAGAAGCCTCACTCCGTGCAGAGTGGAGCCATGTTTCCTCACTGAGGTGGAGTTGGTTCACGATGTTGTGCTAATCTCTGCTGTACAGCGAAGTGATTCAGTTATCTACGTGTATACATTCCTTTTATACTCTTTTCCGTGATGGTGTATCCCAGGAGATTGGCTGTGATTCTCTGTGCTGTACACCAGGACCTTGGTGTTCATCCATCCTACGTCTAATAGTTTACAGCCACTAACCCCAAACTCCCAGTCCCTCACCCCAACCCCTGACCCCAGCAAGCGCGAGTCTGCGCTGGGCAGTTTTAATCTTGTCTAAGCAGGATCTGTTTGAGACTCTCAAGAGCCCCGCTGGGGTGTTTGCACCCTCGTGTGCTCATGCCACGCTCTGGGCACCCGCCCGCTTCGCCCTTCTCCCTCCTTCACGCTGTCGTGTCGCCCGCAGATCATCCAGCGGCAGCTGGAGCAGGTGGAGGAGAAGCAGCGCCAGCTGGAGGAGAGGGGTGTCGCTGTGGAGAAGGCGCTGCGTGGGGAAGCAGGTACCGGCTGGGTTCCTGGCGGACAGGGGATCCCTGAGGAATGCCCACCCAGCCCCGCGGGAGGCTAGTTCCTGTCCTGCCCCTGGGAGTCAGCTAGTCTCCAGCAGGATTCTCTCTCTGGTCCCCTCGTCACTGAGAGCCGGGGCTTCTGTTAAGCAAAGGAGGAGAAAGGCCCGTGCATCGCAGGGCTGGCCGTCCCCTCGGCCCACCATCTGCTGCTGATGCCCTGGGCCTCCTCTCTCCTCCCTCCTCCCCATATTTTCCTTGAGAAGACAGTGACTGGAACGGGGCAGGCTGTGCACAAGGAACCATCACAGAACTGCTCGTGCAGGCCACCCCCGCCCCCCCGCCCCAACGGGTGGAGCTGGTGCCCCGGGTGGACCAGGCTCTGTCCTGGAGGCTGGGCACTCAGGGTAGAGCCCAAGCAGAGCAGACCCTGGGAAGTGGCTGTGAGGGCCATGTGCTGGTAACTGCCCTTCCTGGGGCAGGGCCATGGGGGCAGTGCAGTCACACCACTGTCCCCAGAGCCTGTGGGTGGGCCCAGCACAGTGGGGCTTGGAGAGCAAAGAGGCGCCGAGGGCCCAGGAGGCCCTCTTGGTTCAGGACCTCGAAACCACTGGATCAGCCCCAGCTGGTAGCCCCAACCCAGGCACAAGTGATTCCTCCCTGCCTTCCCAAGTCCCCGAATCTGGAGCCTCCATCCCTTTGTAGAGAGCACGGGCCTCCAGGGTCAGCACTAGAGTCGTGGGACCAGGGATGAGGACAGGTGGTGACGTGGTTTTCCTTGGGAGCGGGGGCGGGTCCTCTGGGCTTTGGGCTGAGGGTAAACTGAAGGCGAATCAGGAAGAGGCAGCCACGAATGCGGCCTGTCGCTGCCTCTGATCTTGCTGGAAGACTGACCAGTGGTTGGCCTCCGAGTGAGCGGCTGGTGTCGGGATGCGTTCGTGGGGCTCTGGAGGACTGGGGTCAGGCACAGAGAAGGTGTCTCCCGTCCTGACCCTTCACGGCCACGGAATGCAGCTAGCAGTGGACTCAGGGTGACCTTCAGGTGAAGACAGGACACGAGGCAGGAAGATGAGGCTGTGATGTCTTGTGCCTGATGCTGGACTCACTGTGCCACCAGATGAAATGTGAGAACTTGACTCCGGAGGCGAGCCAGCCCCTGTGCCCGGGAGCGGGGACTCAGGTTCACCCAGCAGGGCCCCCGCCCTGCGTGCCCTGACCCGGCCTCCTCTGTCAAACGTGACCACCTGGATGGAGCAGCCCTGCAAGCAGTGGGAACGGGGACCCGCGGGCCCTGCCATCTCTGGTCTCTCTGGTTGCAGAAGATGCCAGGAGGAGCCTGGACCCTCAGATTCCTCCTGCCGAGGTGGAGAGGGGCCACAGTTTGCATAAGTGCCCCTGTGCCCCACAGGGCTCTGAGGTTCAGATGCACAGCCAGCGCTGATGGTTCCGCCTGGCATTCAGATGTCTGTCAGCTGCCCTGCGGTTTGTCCACAGCAGCTCCTCGGCATTTCCACAGCAAGCTGCATTCCTCAGTCTGCTGCCTGCCAAGGGGCCAGAGAAAAGGGACCACTGAAGATTGACCTGGGATTTTGCTGAAATTCCGCTTACTAGTTGTTTACATAATTACCTTTTTGTAAACACATACAACCAGAATTTCGTCTAAGTCAGTGGTTTTCAAACTTTTTTAAAAAGCAGCAGAACGCTTTTTTACAAGACAAATTATGAGTTCAAGTTTAACGCAAAAAAAAAATTACTCTTAAATGTTAATAAACACAATTTGAAAATGCAGGTTGTGGAGAGCTGCAGGGTTAATACCCTCCATGTCCAGTCCAGCCCTGGACGTAGGGTGGGCACCTGATGCGCAGAGGTGGGGGCAGGTCGTATACAGCCATGGGAATCTCAGGACATGCACAGTGAGAACGGTCTGGGTGTCTGCAGCTTCAAGTCAGAGTTGCTCTCTCAGTGGAATCACTACAGATCCAACTGCAGTTCAGATTCTTTATGAAGAAGAGATCAGATAAATACTCCCAAACATACAGTGAACCCAGAACCAGGTGTGCTATGTGTTGTGGCACCTGGAGGACCACCCTGGTACCTGGAGGATCATCCTGGCACCTGGAGGATCACCCTGGCACCTGGAGGACCCCCCTGCACCTGGAGGACCACCTTGGCACCTGGAGGACCACCTTGGCACCTGGAGGACCACCCTGCACCTGGAGGACCACCCTGGCAGGACACTCCGAGAGTGAGACCCTGCTAGCAGGCCAGGATTGAAGTTGATGAATGAAGTGTCATTTTCCCACGCATCACAGGCAGGGCAGACACTCGCACACAGAGGGCAGAAGAAGCCTGGTCCTGGGGCCTCACAGAAGCGAGTTTACCTGCAGCACAGATTAACATGTTGATGGGCTTCAGTGGGTTACACATTGGCGGATCAAAGATTCGAACATGGTGTGTCCTGTTTAAGTTTTTTTTTTTTTAATTTTTTACTTTTGGCTGTGTTGGGTCTTTGTTGCTGCACGCAGGCTTTCTGTAGTTGCGGCGAGTGGGGGCTACTCTTCGTTGCGGTGCGCGGGCTTCTCATTGTTGTGGTCTCTCTTGCGGAGCACGGGCTCTAGGCGCACAGGCTTCAGTAGTTGTGGCTCATGGGCTCTAGATCGCAGGCTCAGTAGTTGTGGCGCACGGGCTTAGTTGCTCCGCGACATGTGGGATCTTCCCGGGCCAGGGATGGAACCTGTGTCCCCTGCATTGGCAGGAGGATTCTTAACCACTGCACCACCGGGGAAGCCATGTTTAAGTTTTTTGATGAGTTAAAAGTAGTGGGGAATCGGGTATTTGGGAGACCCCAGAACAGCACTTGAAGAGCCGGAAGCTTCCAGAGAGCAGGTTGAAACCACAATTCTGGTCCAGAGTCTGCTAAGCTTCCCGGAACTTCTGTCCAAATACATGTCTCCTGTTTCAAAGACGGGCTGCGGTACCTCCGTTGGGAGATTCCCACAATGCATTTGGAAACACTCGACACAGGAACCCAGTACTTCGCTTTTCTTCTTTTAAGCACATCACTTCCTAGGCTCCCTCTTGGCAGAAGCCCCTGGGGCTCTGCTCCCACCTGACAGAGGTCGTCTTTGAGGCTCAGCGGTGCCTTCTCTTGGGCTTCTGTGTCCCATGCCTCCTGCTCGTCTGCTTGCCCGCGGCCGAGCCTTTGAGAAGGCCACTCGGGCTGAGTAGTGCTGGTCAGCTCCTTCCCTGAACTGGCCATTCGGTCTCACCCGATGGGCTCTCTGAGGGGTCAGACTGGTGGCCTAGCTGCCTTCCAGAGAAGGCTCGCGTAGTTCTGAGTCTCACGTATATCCGCACGGCAAGTTTAGCTTCAGAGCCTTGGATAAGACGGAGACTCGTGAGGTTTCTGGTCTGGGGCAGCTGGGAAGCCCTCTTTGTCTCTGGAACCCACTGGATCAGCCTCAGTCTGCTTTCCGGTGTGTGTGTTTTGGAAGGAGCCCTCGTGTGGAACCAGAGGCTGCCAGGACCAGCTGTGAGTTGTGGAGGAAAGGGTAGCGAACCGCAGCCAACTCCACTCTGCGTGCATTACGGTCCTGGGGGCCGCCCTCGCTCACAGCGCCTGTGTTGGGGTCCTGGAATACGATGAACAAGAATACGTTGCCGCCCGTTGCCTGCTCTTGGGGGCCTGAACGCAGAAGATACAGGGCCTCCTTCATCTCAGACCGTCCAGCAGAAGTGCTTCTGCTTCTGGTGGGGTCGGTGTGGACAGGGCAAGCTGAGGGCTGGTTCCTGACACAGCTTTTTTAGGGTGTTCCCGTTTCGCCTTCAGCCCCTCAGCCTGGGGCTTCTCATATTCAGCAATTAGGTTCGTAGCCTTTGACCTGCCCTTGAGTTTTTTAAAATCTTAGATGAGGTTGAGTCCCAGCAGGCTTCCCAACCAAGCCCAGGCTTCTGTCCTGGCCGATCACTTTCTGTCAGTGCAGTCACCTGTGGTTTTCTGTGATCGCCCCTCGCACCCAGAGGTCTGTGGCTACAGTGTGCACATGGGGGAGGGGGCACCTGGGGGGACACATGCTTTCCAGCTGCCACCTGTCCCCCTCCTGCTGCGTCTCTGGGTGTTTCTTATGCTTCACGCCGTTCATTGCTCGAGGCTCGGGGGGACCGGAGGGTTATCTGATGCAGTAACTCTCTTCACCGATTCCTTGTTGTAGACTATTGGGGAGAGTCTTATTACACTGACCTCATCGACTTGCGTCTGGGTGGTATGTATGCAGCCCTGTTGCTGAACTAACCCTGCTGATGCCCCCCTCCCCCGCACCTGCTCACAAACAGCAAGAAGTCATCCCGATAACCAGCAGATGGCAAAAGCACAGGCCCTTTTCCAGCTCAAAGGGAGCAATGCCCGACCCTCCCCCTGCCCGTATGTGCTCCAGGGGGAGACCTGAGATAGCTTTTGCTGCCCGGGGTTATTTTAATGTTTTATAAATAAAAGTTCACCTACCCCAGCCTGTCAACCTCAAATCTTCACTCTGGTCCCACTAATATCGTTGGGTTGTTTGACGGTAGGAACACACGCGACACATTCAACACGCACGCATACACACACACTCTACCATGACCTCCCCTCGAAGCACATCCCTCCCACTCCCCCCAGGAAGCTCACTGCCAACCACACTGGGGAACCAAACACACAGAGAGATCGGCCTCCACTGTCTCCGTCAGGTCGTGCTCGGGCGCCCCCTGAGAGGTCCAGGTGCCTGGGAGTGGTGTCACGGTGATTTCTGCCCAGATTCACCAGACTTGAGGCTGTGTTGACCGATGCCTCTGAGAATGTACCCCCCTCCTTGCTCTGTCCAGGGACCTACTTTGCAGCTCTTTTCAACCAAGACAGGAAAAGTCCCAGGCAGTGGTCCTCCATGTATGGTCCCTGGAGTGGCAGCATTGGCACCACCCCTTGGGGGCCTGTTAGAAGTGCAGGTTCTCAGGCCCCACCCCAGACCTTCTGAGTCAGGAACCCTGGAGGTGAGGCCTGGTTACCTGCATTAACAAACCTTCCAGGCCGTTCTCATGCCTTCTAAAGTGGAACCGCCATCTCAAAGGAACTCAGTGTGTTTGTTGTCTTGCATACAAAGCTCACCATTTGTGTCGGATCAGAGAAACAGCCAAGGCCTGAGTCTCACCTCTAGACCTTGGGCACCTTTCCTCCTGGAAGGCTGCCCTCGTATCAGGAGCCGAGGCTCCCGGGGCCCAGCGCCTTCTTGGAGTCCTGAGTCCTGGGTCAGGCTGTCTCACCTCTTCATCTCCCCATGCAGGCTCCATGCCTGAAAGTGCTCTTGAGACAGACAAGGGGACAAAGGTCACTGTCTCTCGTATTTTACTGTAATCCCATCCTTTTGAGTCACTTCTTGGCCCATTCATTTAAAAACCAAAGCATGATTCTGATTGCGACTCAAGACAGAGCCCTGGCCTTAGAGAGGCTCCACCAGTAAGGAGGCTCCCAGCCTCCCAGCCTCCTTGGGGGTGGGCTGTCGCTGGCCTCTGCTCTGCTTTCTCACCCCATGTCCACGGGTTCGCCCCTCTGCATGGCCCTCCAGGGCCCCGAGCTTCTGGTGTCAGGTGCTGCCACCTCGTGGCCGTTGCTGCTGTAGAAGGGCTGATGCTTACACCCCGACTAACAGACCCCACCCCTGACTAACGTCCTGGGCTCCCTTTCCGCCGCTTCCCGACACCCCTGGGCAACGTTTATGTCGATTCCAAACGAATGTGACAAGTGTTTTTTTGTTTAATTCAGAATCTACTGGGAAGAACTATCGAACCCGTTTCTTTAAAATTGCGTTTGCCCTTCCCTCCCAGCTCGAGTACTGTTGCCACACTGATTACCTCGTGTGGCTAGTTTTGTTTTCTTTGCTCCTGTTGGCTTGAGGGATAAGATGTTGGCTGTTTCCATTTCTGTGTCCCTGGACTTCAGCTTCTAGCCTTCTGGGTTTAGAATTCCCACAAATTCCAGGGGAAAATGAAATAAATAGAAAAAGGAACTCAGTGTATCTCTGAATTGTGAACACCTGCACTAAACACCTTATGACCCCTGCTGCCTGATTCACTTCCTGCTCTGTCAGTTCTCTGTGATTTCTGGGTAAAGTCCAGCCTCGGCGGGCTCTGCTCAGCACACAGAGGCTGCTGCCCTCCCGCAGGGTCTGGGAGGAGAACAGATGCCAGAATCAGCCCCCTTTTCAGTTCCTGATGCTGTTACCTTCTTAGAGTGCTTGGTAATCTCATTATTTGGGGAAATTTTACCCTTTTGAAATTTGGAGCCCGAAGTGTAGAATCTGATTGCTTCTCTACTGTTGTATCCCCAAAGAGCCACAGGGAAACCCAGCACCAACCTTACTTCCTGCGTGGGTAAGAGGAGGCCAGCCTCCAGATCCCTGCCCGGCCTCTGCCCACCACACAGACGTGCTTCCGTGGGGTCTTACAGTGGCTCTCAGCTAACCTTTAAAGTCACCAAATCTGTAAAAGCCTCTTTCTGAGCCACAGAGTATAAAGATCCCCTTTTCACAAAGCTGAATCTTGTGATTTCAAAGGACAGAGGCAGCGTCCTCCCTGCCCAGCCATCAGTCTTGCTGCACTAGACCAAGGTAGGCGACTGGACATCTTCAGATAAAAACATCTCTTCTGCAGAACTTTAAATTAGAAATATATACACCTGGGGACTTCCCTGGCAGTCCATTGTTTAAGACTCTGTGCTTCCAATGCAGGGGGCGTGGGTTTGATCCCTGGTCGGGGAGCTAAGATCCCCCGTGCAGCACGGTGTGACCAAAAAAAAAAAATTAATTGAAATACATACACCTGATTTCTAGTTTTCAAAGACCTCACCTCGTGATTTGTATGTCTCAAGGGGACATTGAAAGAACATGAGTGGTTTAGAAACGTAGTGGAAAGGACTGGGGAGGGGCTTTCATTGTTGCTGTGAGTTGTGGCGGGAAGGCAGGGAAGCACGTCCCGCCTGCCCACTCCCCCTTCCGAGCCCGCCTGTGCTGTTTGCCCCACTGAGTTGATGCTAGCAGATTTTGGGCTGGTCTGTTCGGTTTGAGCATTAGCCTGGCTCTGGTTTTGCTTTAGGAACTTTAAATCCTTGAGATTCCCCAGCATTCCCGTGTGTGTGCGTGTCCCAGCCTGTGTGTATACATGTGTGTGTGTATGTGTGTGCGTGTGTGTGCGTGTTGGATCTCAGTTTTCACATGCATTTTTTTTCCCTTCGTTTTTCCCCAGTCTAGAGGTTTGTTCCATACTGAGTTTTCTTAACAAGGTATCTCCCCAGCTGTCTGTCTGTCGGCCGGGTCTGCCGGGCAGAGCCTTCCACCCTGTCAGATGCTGCATGCCGCCCTACGGCTTGCAAACCAGCCACTCTGTCTCCAGCTACCCTGACGTTCCCTGTAGTAGGGTGATTGGGTGGGAGGGAGGATGCAGTGCTGCAGGCAAAGCCTTTACGAGGAAGCAGGGGAGATGGAAATATATAGAAAGAACAAGTGGAGGGGGGTTGCCGCAGGACTGGTCGTGGGTGCCCACTGTTCCACAGCCTGCAGGGTCCTGGACCGGCCCCGGGCCACCAGAGAGGCAAGGCAGTCGCTGGAGAGCACCTGACTTAGGGAGACGAAACCTGGCTTCAGGCCCGCTTCACCGTGTTCCCAGCCCAGCCACTCGCCTTCTCTGGGCTTCTCTGTTAGGCGGGGCGCAGGCGGCTTGGTGGCCCTTCCAGGTCTGGCACCCGAGTGGGCTCTGTGTGTGACCCCTGTCCTCCAAGCTGCGTCCTTTTGTTGGGTTTGCCTGGAGCCTCTGTCGGTCCTCTAGGAAGGGCCCTCTGTGCTGGGAACGGGAGAGCGAGGGTGGGTCCTAGTCGGGCTGCACACCTCAGACCCTCTGAGCCTCCGGCCCCTCCTTTGACGGCAGAGCTGCCGTGCCTGTCTGGCTGGGCAGCCCCCGGGGCCAGTGCAGGGGCCAGAGGAGGCCACACAGGTGCCCGTGGTTTGAATTCTGACGCACTGCCACGTTCACGTCACGCGTCCCTCTGGAATCCATGAGATGTGCCTGGCTGCACGATGATAATCTGCAGCTTTTCAAGTTCAGTGACACGCGTTGCTTGACCCGAAGTTGGGGAGGGTGGGTGCTGACGGCCACCCTGCAAGGCCGCACCTGGCACGCGGGCTCTGGGTGCTCTGGGTGGCAGCTGGGGTCAGAGTGAGTGATGCACATGGACAGGACCCCATCTCCTCGACGTTATACAGAAACTAATGTCAACGACTTCTATTTGCCCTGAGTGTGACGACCTCTCTGCCCTTACAGCTGGTGAACCAAACCTGTGTCTCTCATGTCTCCAAATGAGGCAAGAGACTAGCTCCAAACCAGCGTCTCTGTGTCTCCCTTGCATGCTCGTTTCAGGTTCAGGTCTGGGGTGGAACTCCCCTTGTTTGGCTGATTTTTTCCTTCAGTTTCTTCTTTATAAAACAGTATTTATTGGGTGTTTTTTCTGATTATAAAGTATACATTATGGAAATATCAGAGCGTGCAGGAAGGCTAAGGAGGAGAGTCACAACCCGCCCTTCATGGCCTCTGGCCATTCCACATGTGCTTTCCTAATTTCTGTCTTGAGTCCTGTTCTGCGATCTCATGCCGTGTTCTGTGCTGGAAGGGCGTCTGAGGACGTGGGCTGCATACAAGGGCTGAATGCTGCGTTTTGTGATGTCTAGAAGGGGAAGCACATTCTTACCTATGCTGCCGGCGCGTGCCTCTTTGTTTCGGATGCGTGTGGCTGTGTGTCGTGTCCCTGTCCCTTGCTAACAAGCAGGGATGCTGTTCCACTTTCACTGCAGCCTGTTTGCATTTAACATCTATCCCAGGAAGCGTCAGAGGTGGGGACCCTCTAGTTTGTGGGCATATCCAGGTGTCCTGAGCACCAGCCTTTAGACAGAGAAGGTTGGATGTAGATGAGTTATAAGTTGGGGGTGTTTGTAAGAAAGGAGGGCTCGCGCCTGCCCCAGTGAACAGCTGGTCACGCCACTCGGAACTCTGGACGTAATTGCTGCACACGTACCACACACACACACACACACACACACACACACAGCCTCTGCACACCTACCACACACACAGCCTCTGCACACCCACCTCACACACAGCCTCTGCACACCCACCACACGTACACAGCCTCTGCACACCCACCCCACACAGCCTCTGACACCCACCACACACACACAGCCTCTGACACCCACCACACACACAGCCTCTGCACACCCACCCACACACAACCTCTGCACACCCACCACACATACACAGCCTCTGCACACCCACCTCACACACAGCCTCTGCACACCCACCACACATACAGCCTCTGCACACCCACCCCACACAGCCTCTGCACACCCACCACACACAACCTCTGCACACCCACCACACACACACAGCCTCTGCACACCCACCTCACACACAGCCTCTGCACACCCACCACACGTACACAGCCTCTGCACACCCACCCCACACAGCCTCTGACACCCACCACACACACACAGCCTCTGCACACCCACCACACACAGCCTCTGCACACAGCCTCTGCACACCCACCACACGTACACAGCCTCTGCACACCCACCCCACACAGCCTCTGACACCCACCACACACACACAGCCTCTGCACACCCACCACACACAGCCTCTGCACACAGCCTCTGCACACCCACCACACACACACAGCCTCTGCACACCCACCTCACATAGCCTCTGACATCCACCACACACACACAGCCTCTGCACACACACCACACACACAGCCTCTGCACACCCACCACAGCCTCTGCACACCCACCCCACACACAGCCTCTGCACACCCACCTCACACACACAGCCTCTGCACACCCACCCCCCTACAGTCTCTGCACACCCACCACAGCCTCTGCACACCCACCCCCCACACACAGCCTCTGCACACCCACCACAGCCTCGGCACACCCACCCCCCACACACAGCCTCTGCACACCCACCTCCCACACACAGCCTCTGCACACACACAGCCTCTGACACCCACCACACACACACAGCCTCTGCACACCCACCACACACACAGCCTCTGCACACAGCCTCTGCACACCCACCTCACACACAGCCTCTGCACACCCACCTCACACAGCCTCTGACATCCACCACACACACACAGCCTCTGCACACACACCACACACACACAGCCTCTGCACACCCACCTCACACAGCCTCTGCACACCCACCCCACACAGCCTCTGCACACATACCACACACACAGCCTCTGCACACCCACCACAGCCTCTGCACACCCACCCCCATACAGCCTCTGCACACCCACCTCACACACAGCCTCTGCACACATACCACACACACAGCCTCTGCACACCCACCACAGCCTCTGCACACCCACCCCCCATACAGCCTCTGCACACCCACCACACACACAGCCTCTGCACACCCACCCCCCACACACAGCCTCTGCACACCCACCACAGCCTCTGCACACCCACCCCCACA
Source organism: Phocoena sinus (assembly GCF_008692025.1). NCBI lineage: Eukaryota > Metazoa > Chordata > Mammalia > Artiodactyla > Phocoenidae > Phocoena > Phocoena sinus. The sequence goes on along the minus strand of NC_045772.1, from coordinate 102,459,177 downwards.
CACAGCCTCTGCACACCCACCTCACACACACAGCCTCTGCACACCCACCACACACACAGCCTCTGCACACCCACCCCCACACACAGCCTCTGCACACCCACCCCCACACACAGCCTCTGCACACCCACCACACACACAGCCTCTGCACACCCACCCCCCACACACAGCCTCTGCATACCCACCTCACACACACAGCCTCTGCACACCCACCTCACACACAGCCTCTGCACACCCACCTCACACAGCCTCTGACATCCACCACACACACACAGCCTCTGCACACACACCACACACACACAGCCTCTGCACACCCACCTCACACAGCCTCTGCACACCCACCCCACACAGCCTCTGCACACATACCACACACACAGCCTCTGCACACCCACCACAGCCTCTGCACACCCACCCCTCCACACACAGCCTCTGCACACCCACCCCCCACACACAGCCTCTGCACACCCACCTCACACACACAGCCTCTGCACACCCACCTCACACACAGCCTCTGCACACCCACCTCACACAGCCTGACATCCACCACACACACACAGCCTCTGCACACACACCACACACACAGCCTCTGCACACCCACCTCACACACACAGCCTCTGCACACACACCACACACACAGCCTCTGCACACCCACCTCACACACACAGCCTCTGCACACACACCACACACACACAGCCTCTGCACACCCACCACACACACACAGCCTCTGCACACCCACCTCACACAGCCTCTGCACACCCACCCCACACAGCCTCTGCACACATACCACACACACAGCCTCCGCACACCCACCACAGCCTCTGCACACCCACCCCTCCACACACAGCTTCTGCACACCCACCCCCCACACACAGCCTCTGCACACCCACCTCACACACACAGCCTCTGCACACCCACCTCACACACAGCCTCTGCACACCCACCTCACACAGCCTCTGACATCCACCACACACACACAGCCTCTGCACACACACCACACACACACAGCCTCTGCACACCCACCTCACACAGCCTCTGCACACCCACCCCACACAGCCTCTGCACACCCACCACAGCCTCTGCACACCCACCCCCCATACAGCCTCTGCACACCCACCACACACACAGCCTCTGCACACCCACCCCCACACACAGCCTCTGCACACCCACCCCCACACACAGCCTCTGCACACCCACCTCACACAGCCTCTGCACACCCACCCCTCCACACACAGCCTCTGCACACCCACCCCCCACACACAGCCTCTGCACACCCACCTCACACACACAGCCTCTGCACACCCACCACACACACAGCCTCTGCACACCCACCCCCCACACACAGCCTCTGCACACCCACCACAGCCTCTGCACACCCACCCCCCATACAGCCTCTGCACACCCACCACACACACAGCCTCTGCACACCCACCCCCACACACAGCCTCTGCACACCCCCACCCACACACAGCCTCTGCACACCACCCACACACACAGCCTCTGCACACCCACCCCCACACACAGCCTCTGCACACCCACCCCCCACACACAGCCTCTGCACACCCACCACACACACAGCCTCTGCACACCCACCCCCCACACAGCCTCTGCCACACCACCACACACAGCCTCTGCACACTCCACCCCCACACACAGCCTCTGCACACCCACCCACACAGGCCTCTGCACACCCACCCCCCCATACAGCCTCTGCACACCCACCACACACAACAGCCTCTGCACACCCACCCCCCACACACAGCCTCTGCACACCCACCCACACACACAGGCCTCTAAGCACACCCACCCCCCACCAACAGCCTCTGCCCACACACCCACCCCCCACACAACAGCCTCTGCCACACCCACCACACACACAGCCTCTGCACACCCACCCCCACACACAGCCTCTGCCACACCCCACCCCACACCGCCTCTGCACACCACCACACACACAGCCCTCTGCACACCACCCCACACACAGCCTCTGCACACCCACCCCCCAATACAGCCTCTGCACACCCACCACACACACAGCCTCTGCACACCCACCCCCACACACAGCCTCTGCACACCCACCACACACACAGCCTCTGCACACCCACCCCCCACACACAGCCTCTGCACACCCACCCCCCACACACAGCCTCTGCACACCCACCACACACACAGCCTCTGCACACCCACCCCCCACACACAGCCTCTGCACACCCACCACACACAGCCTCTGCACACATACCACACACACAGCCTCTGCACACCCACCACAGCCTCTGCACACCCACCCCCCATACAGCCTCTGCACACCCACCACACACACAGCCTCTGCACACCCACCCCCACACACAGCCTCTGCACACCCACCTCACACAGCCTCTGCACACCCACCCCTCCACACACAGCCTCTGCACACCCACCCCCACACACAGCCTCTGCACACCCACCCCCACACACAGCCTCTGCACACCCACCACACACACAGCCTCTGCACACCCACCCCCCCATACAGCCTCTGCACACCCACCACACACACAGCCTCTGCACACCCACCCCCACACACAGCCTCTGCACACCCACCTCACACAGCCTCTGCACACCCACCCCTCCACACACAGCCTCTGCACACCCACCCCCACACACAGCCTCTGCACACCCACCCCCACACACAGCCTCTGCACACCCACCACACACACAGCCTCTGCACACCCACCCCCCATACAGCCTCTGCACACCCACCACACACACAGCCTCTGCACACCCACCCCCCATACAGCCTCTGCACACCCACCACACACACAGCCTCTGCACACCCACCCCCCATACAGCCTCTGCACACCCACCACACACACAGCCTCTGCACACCCACCCCCCACACACAGCCTCTGCACACCCACCCCCCACACACAGCCTCTGCACACCCACCACACACACAGCCTCTGCACACCCACCCCGCACACACAGCCTCTGCACACCCACCCCCCACACACAGCCTCTGCACACCCACCACACACACAGCCTCTGCACACCCACCCCCCACACACAGCCTCTGCACACCCACCTCACACAGCCTCTGCACACCCACCCCCCACACACAGCCTCTGCACACCCACCACACACACAGCCTCTGCACACCCACCCCCATACAGCCTCTGCACACCCACCACACACACAGCCTCTGCACACCCACCCCCCACACACAGCCTCTGCACACCCACCCCCACACACAGCCTCTGCACACCCACCACACACACAGCCTCTGCACACCCACCCCGCACACACAGCCTCTGCACACCCACCCCCACACACAGCCTCTGCACACCCACCACACACACAGCCTCTGCACACCCACCCCCCACACACAGCCTCTGCACACCCACCTCACACAGCCTCTGCACACCCACCCCCCACACACAGCCTCTGCACACCCACCACACACACAGCCTCTGCACACCCACCCCCCATACAGCCTCTGCACACCCACCACACACACAGCCTCTGCACACCCACCCCCCACACACAGCCTCTGCACACCCACCTCACACAGCCTCTGCACACCCACCCCCACACACAGCCTCTGCACACCCACCACACACACAGCCTCTGCACACCCACCCCCACACACAGCCTCTGCACACCCACCACACACACAGCCTCTGCACACCCACCACACACACAGCCTCTGCACACCCACCCCCACACACAGCCTCTGCACACCCACCACACACACAGCCTCTGCACACCCACCCCCCATACAGCCTCTGCACACCCACCACACACACAGCCTCTGCACACCCACCCCCACACACAGCCTCTGCACACCCACCTCACACAGCCTCTGCACACCCACCCCTCCACACACAGCCTCTGCACACCCACCCCCACACACAGCCTCTGCACACCCACCCCCACACACAGCCTCTGCACACCCACCACACACACAGCCTCTGCACACCCACCCCCCATACAGCCTCTGCACACCCACCACACACACAGCCTCTGCACACCCACCCCCATACAGCCTCTGCACACCCACCACACACACAGCCTCTGCCCACCCACCCCCCATACAGCCTCTGCACACCCACCACACACACAGCCTCTGCACACCCACCCCCACACACAGCCTCTGCACACCCACCCCCCACACACAGCCTCTGCACACCCACCACACACACAGCCTCTGCACACCCACCCCGCACACACAGCCTCTGCACACCCACCCCCCACACACAGCCTCTGCACACCCACCACACACACAGCCTCTGCACACCCACCCCCCACACACAGCCTCTGCACACCCACCTCACACAGCCTCTGCACACCCACCCCCCACACACAGCCTCTGCACACCCACCACACACACAGCCTCTGCACACCCACCCCCATACAGCCTCTGCACACCCACCACACACACAGCCTCTGCACACCCACCCCCCATACAGCCTCTGCACACCCACCACACACACAGCCTCTGCACACCCACCCCCCACACACAGCCTCTGCACACCCACCCCCCACACACAGCCTCTGCACACCCACCACACACACAGCCTCTGCACACCCACCCCCCACACACAGCCTCTGCACACCCACCCCCCACACAGCCTCTGCACACCCACCCCCCATACAGCCTCTGCACACCCACCACACACACAGCCTCTGCACACCCACCCCCACACACAGCCTCTGCACACCCACCTCACACAGCCTCTGCACACCCACCCCCACACACAGCCTCTGCACACCCACCACACACACAGCCTCTGCACACCCACCCCCCATACAGCCTCTGCACACCCACCACACACACAGCCTCTGCACACCCACCCCCACACACAGCCTCTGCACACCCACCTCACACAGCCTCTGCACACCCACCCCTCCACACACAGCCTCTGCACACCCACCCCCACACACAGCCTCTGCACACCCACCCCCACACACAGCCTCTGCACACCCACCACACACACAGCCTCTGCACACCCACCCCCCATACAGCCTCTGCACACCCACCACACACACAGCCTCTGCACACCCACCACACACACAGCCTCTGCACACCCACCCCCCACACACAGCCTCTGCACACCCACCTCACACAGCCTCTGCACACCCACCCCCCACACACAGCCTCTGCACACCCACCACACACACAGCCTCTGGCCTTAGTCGTGAATTTTCACCCAATATCAGATTCATGCACAAAGCCCTGTGGAGAACACAGAGAAGAGCTTAAAAGAAAGAGAAAACATGGCAGTTGCACTCACCCCGTTGCAAAGTAAAGGGCCTCTCAACCAACAGGTGGCTGCTTGGCCCTTGTGTTCACCTAAACAGGCTTGTTTCTAATGGTCCAGGCCCTGCCTACCACGTGGGGCCATGGCTCCTGCGTGTGCCCTGTGGTTCTGTGATGGTCCCTTGCTGACGGTCCCCGCTCCTGAGAGCCCCAGGCCCCGAGTCTAGAGATGTCCTCTGCACGACTTCCCAGCTTTGTTTCTGTGAGTTTTTGGCGTGTCCTGTCGTGCAGTCCGCAGTGTGACAGCGTCCCCAGCTGTGGCGTCGACCCTCTGCAGAGAGGGAAGGGGCAGAGGAAGAGGGGCAATCGGCTCTCTCTGGCTGTGGGGGGACAGAGATTTGGGCAGTGGGGACCGCCTCCGTGGGGACACGCTGGACCAACGAGCCCTGGCTCAGAATCAGAGCATCACAGGTGTCGGCCCTGGAGGCCCATCAAAGACTGAGCGCTGCCTCCGTGGCGGGGAGCTCCTCTATGGGTTCAGTGCCCAGAGAGCCCCCCAGCCCTTAGATTCACCCACGTGGTAACATCTGAGAACTCTCACTCAGGCCTGGCTATTCCACGGCAGCGGGCAGGCCTGCTGGCACTTTGGATGTTTTCACCGAGGGATCCCCAAACCCAAAAGGCCCCCAGATTGTCATCCCCAGCTCTCCCGCCCTCCCGGCAGGACCACAGGAGGAGGGAGCCCGCCCTCCCCAGGCCCGGGGCTGTTCCTGCTCAGTCTCTGTGCCGGATACAGGACTGAATTCATTTGTAGACGTGTTTCCCTCGCTTCTGCTTTTCCATTTCTTGTATTTTTTCTTTTCCTCCTGTTGTTCCTTTCTCACTTCGTTTGCTTTCTGTCCTCTGCTTGTTCTCACTTCTCCTCTCCCTCCCCCTCCACTTCCACCTCCCCCTCCTCTCTGTCCGTCTCGCCTCGTCCTCCTTGTTTGGCCCTTTTTGAAGTTGAGCCCAGTGGCGGGACTCCACGACGTAGACCTCTCTCCTTCTGCCCTTGCTGTGTCCAGGAAGGTAAAGTAAACCCCAACCTTCTCCCCACCGCCTCTCGGGGGGCCGTAGCAACACTAGTCAAACAGGGACCGGAAACCCAGCTCTTTCTCCTTCTTCTGGTACCTGGTAGCCCTGTTACAAACCCCCTGAGTATGTGGCAGTCCCTTACAAGGTACAGTATCCCTTCGACTGTCTCGGGGGGCTGGGGGGCGGGTGCAGGCAGGGAGCAGGTCCAGGTCTGGGGGCCTCAGGCTGCAGGCATCCCCGGTTCCAGGCCACCACTCGTGGTCGGGCCTTTCAGCCTCCAGTCCCGCAGATAGAGGGACCGGGACGCGGGTGAGGAGCCCTGCCCCGTGCGGCAGTGACGTGTGCTGGTGACGTCGAGGAATACTGTCCTTACAAAGACTGTTCTGCACAGATGCCCCAGTTCCTTCCAAACCACTAAAAGCAGACTTCTCTGCCCTGTGTCTTGCTGAGTGTGTGTGTTTTAAGTTTGTCTGGTTTGCAGTCCCTTGTGGTGGTGATGGTCGTTGACAAGGCATGCGGGCGGGGCCGGGGAGTGTGACCACGGCTAACCCGCTAACCTTCCTCTGCTCTCCCCGGCGCTCGCTCACCGCTGACCACCACCAGCTGCGTCCACCTCGGCCGTCCCTCCGGAGCTGGCTCGAGCGCTTCAGGAGGCATCCTGGCGCCCAGAGAGCTTACCTGCCCCGGGCCCCGTGCTCCCCGTACGCCCCGCGGGTGCCCTGTGCAGAGCCGCTCAGGAAGGAACGCGCGGAGCTGGATGGGGGCTACCGGGCGGTCGGGAGTGCTCTGGCCCTGGTGCCCAGCACGCACTCCGCAGCGGCCAGGACCCAGGACAGTGCAGTGCAGACGCGGCCCCTGCCCTCGCGTGTGGTGGGAGGTCGGGGTCCCTGAGAGCCACCCCGTGTGTTCCTGGGCTTGGTTTTACTGGGAGAGGACTTCTGACCAGTGACCCGTAAAGCAGAGGCACTTGGAGAGACCTCCCCGTCCCGGCCTCTTAGCCCAGCCGGGGGTGGACTTGTGGGGCCCATGAACACCTGGAGTCCTTGGCAGAGGTATTGGATGTGTTCACGTGCAGTTTTCCAGGAAGAGAGTCCCCAGGTTTCCTGAGACTGTCGAGTGGCTTGTAATCTGAAAACAGCGAAGAGCCACCGCAGTCTGGCTTCTGCGTCTGGGCAGGACCCACTACGGCCGTGGGCTTCCTTGTGTCCCCTCCGTGGGCTGTGGCTCCTTGGAAAGGTCTTCCTTCCCTCCTGCGGCGGCTGAGCCCGAGGGGGCCAGGCCGCTCCTGGTGGAGACGGGTGTCAGCTGAGTAGGGTGCACCAGCCCCAGAAGCTGCTGCTGGGCTTGGATCAGAGCAGGGGCTTGGGGGGAGCCTGCCGTCTCCCTGCCCTGGTGAGAGTCCCCACACCTCCCAGGGACGTACTGCGTCTGCCATGCAGGGGTCGTGGCAGCATCTGTCAGGAAGCCGCAAGTTGAGAGGCACCTCCCTGGTCAGGGTATCGGAAACGAGGAGGCTTCGGGGCAGTGACCCTGTGGAGGTGCCGTAGTGAGTGTCCCCGGAAAGGAGGGCCGAGTACCCTTTTAATCTCCATTTGCCTCTTCATTAGACTGGCCTCAGAGCAGGCCTAGTACCTAGCAAGTACCAAATACGCGCTAGATGAATGAAAAAGAGAAAAAAGGAGGGCAGAGCACTGAAAACATGCCAAGAGAAAGCAAGCGGCCGAGCAGGAAAGGTCCAGGCGAGCTGCCTCCAGTGGCTGGGGCGTGAGGCCAGCCGGAGGGACAGAGGAAGGTGCAGGCTGGGGACCCTTGGGGGTGGGCGTCCTCGTGCCCGAAGGCAGACTGGGCCTGGCCCGGGAGCGTCAGGCAGCGCCCTGCTGGGCTCTCTGCACACTTTCCCTGTTGCCGCGTCCGGGCTGGGGACGACGGCACGGCCTGCCCGACACGCCCTCTCTCGGCAGGCATGGGCAAAAAGGACGACCCCAAGCTGATGCAGGAGTGGTTCAAGCTGGTGCAGGAGAAGAACGCCGTGGTGCGCTATGAGTCGGAGCTCATGATCTTGTGAGTGGCCTCGGGTCTGGGGGAGCCGAGGTGGGATGTGGGCGCAGGGCCCGTCGCAGCAGGAGCGCAGCCCCCTCCCAGTTTAGGGGGTGCGGAACTGTGCCACCCCCCACCAGTCACTGGCTCGTTTTCCCCCCCAAATCCCCGGAAACCCCAGCGCCCGGGAGCTGGAGCTGGAGGACCGGCAGAGCCGGCTGCAGCAGGAGCTCCGCGAGCGGATGGCCATGGAAGGTAGGAGGGGCGGGGAGGCAGGTGTGGGCCGCTGCCTCTGGCGCTGGGGACTCACGTGTTTGGTTCTGCCCAGATCACCTGAAGACAGAGGAGGAGCTGTCGGAGGAGAAGAGGATCCTGAACGAGATGCTGGAGGTGGTGGAGCAGAGAGACGCCCTGGTGGCCCTGCTGGAGGAGCAGCGGCTCCGGGAGAAGGAGGAGGACAAGGACCTGGAGGCCGCCATGCTGTCCAAGGGCTTCAGCCTGAACTGGTCCTGAGCGCCGCCCGGCCCTGGCTGGTCTGTGCACCGTCCGACCCGGGCTGGCTGCTCCCAGACCACCCAGATCCGAGGTCGGAGTGGGCCTGCTGCCTCCTGGGAGTTTGCACTCAGACCTCCTCGTGGCTCTGAGAAGCAGTCAGACACCGAGCTGTGGGAGCCCCAGTGAAGACGGTGGTCCAGTAGTGCAGCCTCCTTGAAGAGGCCTCCCTGCCCTCCTGCTTCAGAGACGGGGAACGCGGATCCTGGGGGGACGCCTGGTTGATGGGACGCGGCTCCGCCCCGATCCCCAGGCCCAGGGGGCCAGCGCAGACTTCATCCAGGGCTGAGGAGGCCCGCCCCGCGGCCCAGTGCCACGCTCCAGGCCTCTCCTGGCTGTGGCCTGAGGCCTGAGGCTGCTGCATTTGCTTTTAATTCACAACACTGGAAGATACTGACTTCAGGGTCGGGCAGAGACCCTCTTCTGGCCCCACCACAGGCCTTCGGCCTTGTCACGGGCTCCTCGTGGCGGGCGGGAGGCCTCGCCTCGTTCCTGGGTTTGCCCCGAACGAAGCTGACAGCCTGGGAGGTGTGGCCTCTTTGTCAATTAACTTATTTTTTTAATACTTGAAAAGAAGCAACTTCACTTTTATATCTTTACCAGGACACTGATTGCTTGGCACCTGGGTAGGGGTGTGGAGGTGGGTCCCAGCTGACCGCGCTGTCACTCAATTCATTACTCTTTCATCGTGGGGCTGACCTGAACCCTCAGGTCAGCAAGACCCCCGTGTGGGCCCGGCGTGCAGCGCCCGTCCTCCTGTGCCCGGCCCCGGGCGTCCGTGTCTACACCGCTCGCTTGTCAAGGACGCGTTTGAGCTGCTGGAGGCCACACCATGAGGCACAGATGCCTCTTGGCCTCCCTGTTGGAATCCTGGCTCTGCAGAACCCATTTTTCCTCCATTTTGGTGCCGAGATCTCACCTGCCACAGCACGTTTATTAAAGAAAGTTTTAGGCCGGCTACACCAGCGCGTGGGACCCTGCTCAGCGAGGCCCAGATCCAGCCAGCTGGAGCTGCAGTGACGGCACACTGGGGGACTCCAGTTGGGGCCCCCCACACACACACATGAGCTCCGGCCCAGCTCCAGCCCAGCACCTCTTCGTGGGGAGGTACTGGACAGGAAGCACCGCGGAGCCAGCTCGTGCCGTGGCTCAGCCAGAGGCCGGCAGTGTCCAGCCTGCAGAGCCACTGTTAGACTCTGCAGGGGCCGTGCTCGTCCACAGAGGAGCGAGGGCAGTGCCAGGCCAGTCCCGAGGCCCTCCAGCCGACTCCTGGTAGAGCGGGACTGCGTGCAGGGAAGAGAGCCTCAGGGCAGGACAGGGGGCGTCCACACCGACCTTGGGACGTCCCTGGGGAGCCACATCGTGCCTCAACTTGAACAGTCATTCTCACTGCAAAGGAGCAAAGAGCTGTCTTCTTCAGTCTGTCCCAAAGCTGCCGTCTGGAATCCAGGGCACGCGCTGCTCCAGCCCTCGCGGCTCTGACCGTCACCTCTTGCTTGATGAGGTAGAGCCTCCATTTCTATTCTCGTTTCTTAGAAGGGGGAGCGGAGGGTGTTCTAGATCCCATCCTTAAATCCCAGCCTTCCAATAAAATTGGGCTTGGGACAGAATTCATCGCCTGTGTGGCCTTTGCCTACCCTTCCTACCCACCGCCCCGGTGCACCGCAACTGCCAGGCCCGTCCCTCGAGCTTCTGCCCACCCAGGACGAGGACAAGTTTACAGAGTGGCGAGGAGGGACATGACACCCGCCCCTGCGGAAGCACACCGTGCCTGCAGGAACGAGGACGGCCTGGAGGCTGCAGAGAAGCTCGGAAATGCTCCGCCACTCCCTCCCGCAGGGCTGCGACTTCAGGTTCTAGTCGAGCACTTTTTCTGAAAGCTCCCGTTTTATAACCACTAGTTTGCAGGTTGTTGTAGTGCCCTGCTGACGGGCTGCATGCAGTGTTTCCCAGCTCTGGAAATGCACTCAGCTCCTGTCAAGTCCCCTTGAAGGCAGGGCAACAGGAAATCTCTCTCTGAAATGCCACGGCGTGAGCAGGCCCAAGCCCGAGGCCCGTGCAGGGAGAGCCGGGTTCAGCTCCAGCAGGGCCAGGGCGGCAGCGCACCTCGCCTCAGTCCGAGGCCACCAGCAGCTCCACCTGAGGGTCCAGTCCTGCTCAGATGGCGTCTTCTGGCCTTTGCCCCGGGAGCTGTCCTCCAGCTGCTCTGACCAGCAGTGATAGACTATCCACTATCTTTTCAAAGAGCAGAATTTTTTCAGTGGGGCAGAAAGTGGAGAGAGTTTAAAGAAAATTTTAAAGGTGGTAACAACTGATCTACAAAGGGGAATGGGCCATTTTATGCGCAATAAAAGTTTTTAAAACAAGTACGGAGGGTATTCTTGGCATGAGCCAGGGCACGCTTTTTGGTGGGTTGGTGTCCACACGTGGTGGCACCTGTCAGTGTGTGTATGGGTTTGAGGAATACAACCTTTGTGCTTTCTCAGCCGACTTTATTTTTGTCCATGTTGTCCTGGTCTGGCCACCTGCTGACACCCGTTGAGAAACTGTGTGTAACACCCAGGGTGTACGAGGCCGCCCTCCAAAGCAGCGCCAGGACCCTCCCGGAGAGATGCGCGTTCTGTGAAGTGGTCTCCTCGTCAGGGTGACCCCGAGGCCCTGGCAGCCCGGTGCTGTAGGCTCTGCAGCCTGCAGGCCTAAGTCGATGAGATGTATCCACCTCCCCAAGTACATTCAGAGCACAGGGTCTTGGGATCCCTGATGTTGAGGCCCCAGCGCCCTCCTTGTGCGCTGGCTGCGGGGCGTGTGGCTGGCCTCTGTCACCGTGGAGCTAATCCCAAAGGCACAGGGCTTCCCTCTGGGGTGGCAGCGGGCGGGGTCGGTGCTGGGCCAGCTGATTCCCAGAGCCTCCGGCACCATGTGCGCATCAGGTAGAAAAACAAGCAGCGTGGCCCTCGATTCCTCAAAGGAAGTCTGGGTCAGGGACTGTGCCTGGTGGGGGCAGTGGGGCTGGTGCCATCTGTGCTGACCCCCTTTTGTTCCTAAGAGGGGACCCTTGATCAGAGATGGAGACAGGCAGGGTTTGGCTGTGGTTCACAGGCACCCACGTGGTAGGAGGTGATGGTGGCTTCAGGCAGACAACTGAGGGAAGGCTGCCCTGCAGCTGCCACCATTCGTCCAAGAACCCATGTCCGTGGCTCCAAAATCCCTCCTGAACCCTGATCCCCACGGTCCCAGAGTGGGAAATGGGAAGGACAGAACCGGCTGTTGTATTGCCCGGAAGACTCCCCGAGTGCGGCTCGGCGGGGAGGGAGGAAGCATCCCCGGGTGGGCCAGCACCCACAGCGCACAGAGACCTCCAGTGCGGTGCCCAGGGGCCGGGGCTGCCGGGCTTGGCAGGGAGCGTTTTGTGGCAGCCCCACGCCCATGTCCCCTCTCTGAGGTGGCCTTGCAACTTGGACTTCAGCGGGGCAGTGGAGAAGGCCCCTGATTCCAGGACAGACGTGGAGAGAGTGCCCAGGGTGCACACAAGCACACACGCTGCCCCTGCTGGCTGAGGGTCTCGGACCTCTCGGGGTTTCCGGTCACTAAGTCACTCAACAACCCGCTTCCGCCGCCTGCAGCGTGTCCAGGGCAGCGCGAGCCGGGGAGGCGCCTCGGCCCGCACCCGCGTCTGCCTCAGGCAGAGGGAGCAGCGGGACGGAGCACGCGGGGGCAGAAAGGGGGCGGCCCAGGGGCGGAGGGCGTGGGGACTGGGGGCCCCGGGCGGTACTCACCTCTCTACCTGTCCTTTGAGGTCCACAGCCTCGGCTCTGTCTTGGTGGGAAAGCGCCTTGAAGGTTGGGAGCTGGTCCACCCCCGCCCAGGGCCAGACCTTTCTCCAGGGCTGGGGTGGCCCTCCCTACACGTCAGCCAACCTCCCGCAGCCTCCAAGCAAGTTACTGGGCCTCCCTGGCCTCCCAGACTGACCCCTCTGAATGCACCACGACCCACTGGGTTCTGTGGGGCGGGCGGGGAGCACAGAGGAGGAGCTTGGAGGGGCCTGGGTGCTGGAAAGAGCTCTCCCGGCCTCTGCTGGTCTGGCTCTTGGTCTAGAGCGGGGAGGGCCCATGGCCCCGCGGCCCGATTCCCACTGCACGCCTGGTACCCACAGCCCTCGGGATGTGAGATGTCAGCCCTCGCAAACTGGCTGTCAGTCTGCATCCTGGTGACGGGATGGAGGAAGGCTGGACCCCACAAATCCCGAGGCAGCTGGGCGCCAGGAGGGAAGAAGTGGCGTCAGCGGCCGTGGAACCCTGACCCCTAGAGAAGGCTGGGGCGGGGGTGCTGTGGGAGGTGGAGTGTGAGCCTAGCTGCTGCCCAGAGCCCCCATCCCGAAGGGATTTGTCTTGGGGAAGTCAGAGGCCTCACCTCCTCAGCTTGAGGGGACAGGTGCCCGTCGAAGCAGCAGCGACTGTGGGAGTCCCCTCGGAGCCCTGGCCTCAGCCCTGCAGGCTCCAGGGCCCCTGGCTGGTCCAGCCCCACACAGGCCCTGCGGTGCAGGCAGCTCAGGAGGAGGGCGGCGGCACATCCCTGTGCCCCCTTCTTCCCCTTCCTGCCCCTTTAGAGCCCAGCTCCCTCTGCCCGGACCACCTCGCACACGCAGACCTCTGGCTCCCGGCTGCCCACATCATGGCTTGGTGTTTGTACACATTACAGATCAGACGCCAGTAGGTCTTAACATCCATCACCTCACATAGTTTTTTCCTGCAGTGAGAACTTTTAAGATCTACTCTCTCAGCAACTTCCACATACATGACACAGCAGTGTTAACTACAGTCACCATGCTGAACATTTCATTCCCAGGACACATTTGTTTTATAACTGGAGGTCTGTACCTTTCGACCCCCTTCACCCATTTCACCCACTCCCTGTCCCTGTCTCTGGGAGCCACGAATCTGCTCTCTGTGTCCATTTTTCTTCCTTCCTTTCTCTCTCTCTCTCTTTTTGGCTGTGTTGGGTCTTTGTTGCTGCGTGCGGCTTTCTCTAGTTGCAGAGCAGGGGCTACTCTTTGTTGTGGAGCACAGGCTCTAGGCAGGCGGACTCAGTACTTGCAGCACGCAGGCTCAGTAGTTGTGGCTCGTGGGCTCTAGAGCGCAGGCTCAGTAGTTGTGATGTACAGGCTTAGTTGCTCCGCAGCATGTGGGATCTTCCCGGACCAGAGCTCAAACCCGTGTCCCCTGCATTGGCAGGTGGATTCTTAAGCACTGCACCACCAGGGAAGTCCCCAGGTTTTGTTTTTGTTTTTAGATTCCACATGTGAGATCATACAGTATTTGTTTTTCTCTGACTTATTTCACTAAGCCATAATGCCCTCAAGGTCCACCCACATTCTTGCAAAGAGCAGGAACTCCTATTTGTGGCTGAACAGTATTCCATTTATAGATACACACACACACACACCACACATGTGGCTCACATCTTCTTTATCCATTCATCAGCCAATGGACTCTTCGGTTGTTTCCATGTCTTGGCCATGGTGAATAATACTGCAGTGAACAGGAGGATGCAGGTGTCTCTTCAAGATAGTGATTTCATTTTTTGGATAAATACCCAGAAGCAGAATTGCTAGATCATATAGTAGTTCTATTTTTAACTTTTTGAGGAACCCCCATACTGTTCTCCATAGTGGCTGCACCAGTTTACATTCTTACCAGCAGTGCACAAGGGTTCCCTTTTGTCCACACCCTCACCACCAACACTTGTTATTTCTTACTTTTTGATAATAGCCATTCTAGCAGGTGTGGGTGATCTCACTGTGGTTTTGATCTGTATTTCCCTGATGATTAGTGATACTTAGCTTCTTTTCATGTGCCTGTTGGCCATTTGTATGTCTTCTTTGGAGAAATGTCCAAGTTCCTCTGCCCATTTTTCTAATCAATTTTTTTGCTTGTTTTTGCTGTTGAGTGGTGTGAGTTTATATATATATGTATATATATATATATATATACACATTTATATATATATATATACACACATTTATATATATGTGTATATATATATATATATATACACACACACATATATATATATATATATATATATATATATATATTTTTTTTTTTTTTTTTGTGGCAGCTCCGCATAGCATGCGGGATCTTAGTTCCCCAACCAGGGATGGAACCCAGGCTACATTGGAAGTGTGGAGTCTTAACCACTGGACCACCAGGGAAGTCCCTTTTATATATTTTGGATATTAATCCCTTATCAGATGTATGATTTGCAAATATCTTCTCCCATTCCATAGATGGCCTTTTTATTTTGTTAATGGTTTCCTTTTAAATTTGATGTAGTCCCACTTGTTTATTTTTGCTTTTGTTGCCTTTGCTTTTGGTGTGAAACCAAAAAAAATGATTGCAAAGATTGATGTCAAAGAGCTTACTGCCTATGTTTTCTTCTAGGAGTTTTCTGGTTTCAGGTCTTACATTCAAGTCTTTAATCCATTTTGAGTTGATATTTGTGTGGGGGGTAAGACAGTGGTCCAGTTTCATCCTTTTGCATGTAGCTGTCCAGTGTTCCCATCACCATGATAGGGGTCACTGTAGGAGCGGCCAGCAGCCAGAAGCAGCAGTGAGAAACCTCAGGAAAAAGTAGAACCGAGGTCAGGCTCTGGCTCTGCTTAGCTGGCTACACCTCTCAGTCAGAACCGCACTGCAGGACTTCCCTGGTGGTCCAGTGGTTGACTCAGTGCTTCCAATGTAGGGGTCGTGGGTTCGATCCCTGGTCGGGGAAATAAGGTACCGTGAAGTGCGGCCAAAACAAAAAAACAAAACGCACTGGGTTTTGTGTTCTGTTTTCATTGCCGAGACCATCATTCTGTTGGTCTATGTATTTATTTTCTCATTTTTAACACATGGATGGATTATAAAGTCCACAGTATAGCAGAAGCTGCAAATTAGAACTGGGGGCTGGACCGGGGAGAAGGGACCTTGGGGGGCCTACTGGTGTGGGTCCCACCTGGCCTAATGGGCAGTGGCTGGCACAGTGTTCAGGATGAGATCCCACTGCTCACCTAGCCTCCTGCCCTCCCATGTCACCCACTCCGCACAGCGATGTCCCCTGCATGCAGAATGCCCTTCCCCTCTCGCCACATCTGGTCCCTTTCTGGCTTTCAGCTGCTAGTTTAGATGTCACCTTCTTAGACGACCCAGTCCCGCTGGCCACCCCGCTGGCCACTCGCCCTTATAGCACCCTGCTCAGCATTCAGTGCGGCACCCACCTCCTGTTCACACGTTCATTCCACGCTGAGTGCCCCTGGGTACCGCGGCGAGAGAATGACATTCCAGGGAGGGGACACCTTCCAACACACACACACAATTACATCATATTTCAGGTGAAACGTGCTGGACAGAATGGAGTCAGGCCCAGGGAAGTGCAGGGACAGTGGCAGGATTCGAGCAGAGAGGGTGCAGAGCACGGAGGACTTCATGGGCTATTGAAAAGGCCCCAGGAAATCCAAGAGGGTTTTCAAGAGTGGGGTAACAACACCTGACATTTTTTTTTTTTTTTTAACCCCTGACATTTTACAGCAGGAGGGAGGATACTGGAGCCAAGGTGGCAGGGAGAGAGCGGTTAGGAGGCAGCTGCCCTGACGGGAGGAGGGGCAGCTTGGACCCTGCGCAGGTGGGAGCTGCCGGGATGCTTGGGCACGGCTGGCGGGAGTGCGGAACGGCACAGCCACTCTGGAAAACCGACAGTCTCTGATAAAATTAAACATTCCCCAGCGCTATGCCCCAGCAGCCCCACTCCTAGGTATGAGACTGAAGAGGAGTGAGGACACACATCTACAAAAAGGTTGGCAGGACAGTGTTCACAGCAGGACTACTGTGACTGCCATCTGGGGAACATGTTGCTGCCGGAGCCACAGCAGCCCTTCACGGCCCAGGAGGCTGTGATGTGGAAAGTGAAATCACAGTCAGAGGCCTGTGTAAAAAGGCAGAGACGCATGTCATCCATCACTCAGGTTTAGCGGTCAGAAGCTGTGAGAGTAAGAGGAGAGTTGGGTGGTGCTGAGGCTGGAAGGATTACTGGCTTGATGCATTGGTTTGAAGTTAAACTCCTCCTGACAAGACCACAGTGAGAGCCTGGGAGCAGCTTTTAGGCAGCATGATTTGGCCTGGCTGGTCCACATAGGGTACTGGCAACGCATTTATGGTCCTAGAGATGAACTTACGGCTCCAGAGTGTGGGTGTGGGTGGGTGGGGACTGATGGCTTATGCAGGCGGCCTCAGCGGCCAGGTGAGGAGTTCTGTCCCTGGCCATTGCAGGGAGAGAGTGATGAGCTGGGACCCCTGATGGGTGGCTGGTCCTGTTGTCCCTTCACACCAGTCATGTGTCTGTTGGGATGAACCTGCTCTCGTTCAGATTTTCTAGATTGTCCCTGTTCATACTTCCTTCAGAGCTGCACATAAAAGCCAAAACTTTCACTTAAAGTTAGGTGTGAGACAAAGTTGGACTCTTGCAGTGGAAATTGGCAGCTCCATCCTTTCCTTGCAGGGCTGTGAAATCAGTCCCTCACTCTCTCTCTCTTGTTTTGACTGCCAGGAGCCCCATTTAAAAGTACTTGCTGTTTAATACTTTTATCACTTGGATATGCAGCTCTGATAAAGAAATCAAGTTGGGACACAGATAACACTGCCTAGATTTAAAAACTGTTCCCTCAGTGGCCTCTGCAGGGGCACGTGGTTCCCAGTTGCTATTATGTGATCTTTATTACATAGTTTTTTTTTTTAATTAATTTATTTTTGGCTGTGTTGGGTCTTCGTTGCTACACGCGGGCTTTTCTCTAGTTGCAGAGCAGAGGCTACTCTTTGTTGCAGTGCACGGGCTTCTCATTGCAGTGGCTTCTCTTGTTGCAGAGCACAGGCTCTAGGCACGCGGGCTTCAGTAGTTGTGGCATGTGGGCTCTAGAACGCAGGCTCAGTAGTTGTGGTGCACGGGCTTAGCTGCTCCGCGGCATGTGGGATCTTACCGGACTAGGGCTCGAACCCGTATTCCCTGCACTGGCAGGCGGATTCTTAACCACTGCGCCACCAGTGAAGTCCCTATTACATAGGTTTTATTCACTGTAAAATTGGTGCCACAGTTATTTAAGAAAAATTGGAAAGTACAAAAAAGTAGAAAATCCTGCGATTTTATCATTTCACTGTAACCAGCCCATGGTTTCTGGTTATATTTCTTTCCGGTCTTTTTTCTTCTTTTTAAAATTCGGTTTCTATTCCTGAGTTCGCGTGTAGCGACTGCCCTGGTCCCTGGAGGCCTCTGTTCCTGCTTCTCCGCGCGCGGCCTCCAGGGACCTGGCGAGGGGCGGGGCCTGGAGGTGGGCCTGGGGCGGAGCCTTGTCGGGGTGCGGCCGGGAAGGGGCGGGGCCGCAGCAAGGTTGAGGAAATGATGGGGTGGGGGCGTGGCCGGGGCGGGGCGGCCGTGGCCGGCAGTGAGGGGGCGGAGCCTTGTCGGGGCGGGGCGGGAGCTACAGGAAGTGGGCTTGCGGCGGCTGCGCGCTCCGCCCCCGGAATGTCGGCTTTTTCCCGCCCGAGCCCTGTGCGCAGCCGTCTCGCCGCCTGCCGCCGCCGTGGGAGGTGAGTACCGCCCGGCGTCCCCAGTCCCAGTGCCCTCCGCCCCTTGGGTCGTCCCCTCCCTGCCCCCGCGCGCTCCGTCCCGCTGCTCCCTCCGCGTGAGGCAGACGCGGGTGCGGGCCCTGGCGCCTCCCCGGCTCGCGCTGCCCTGAACACGCTGCGGGCGGCGGAAGTGGGCTGTTGAGTGATTTAGTGACCGGAAACCCCGAGAGTTCCGAGACCCTCAGCCAGCAGGCCGGGCGCGGGGCGTGGGGCGTGGGGCGCGTTTCTTTCATCCAGCGAGCGGGACACGCTGCGCTGCCGGGGTGGGATGGCCCTCACGGGGGAGGGGATGGTCTTCACTGAGGGGGCCTCACCCCTGAGACCCTTTCGGGCGACTCCGCCGCGGCCATGCCCCTCCTGCGGGTCTGTCTGCTGCCCAGGCCTGCGTCGGCGGCCTCAGCAGGGGCACGTGGTTCCCAGTCCCATCCCACCCGTCGGGACGCAGGCAGGTCGGGCTGGGGGCTCTCCTGGGCCCGGGTCCCTGCCATCTCCGGGCAAACCCTGAGCCCGCCGGGAGCCACGGGTGACTGTCCCTGGAAGAGGGTCTGTGCTCGAGCTGGGGGAGGGTGGGAGGAGCCCTCCGGCTGCAAGGGTTGAGCTGGCTCTAGGAAGGCACCGCGGGGAAGAGGATGGGGCGGCCCGCGGGGCGGCTTCTGGACTCCTGCCGCGAGGGAGGAGCGCAGTGCACAGGGGCAGCCTTAACGCTGGGGTCCAAGGACGGACTTCTCTGGGCTGGGCCCAGAGAAGGCTCCGCGGGACAGGGTGCTGTGTGGTGGGAATGGCGACGTCGGGACACCGGGATGCAGGCTTTGGAGCAGAGAGCTGCCGGAACAGGGGCTGGGTCCCGTAAGTCTTGTCTGAGGAGGTCAGGCCATCCGAGGTGGACTCTGAGGGGTGGATAGGAGCTTGCCAGCAGTGCGGGAGTGCTGGGGGAGGGTCCCCACTCCCGGGCCTTCGCAGACCCAGGACTGGAGGTCCCACTTACTGCAGATGCGAGCGGCCTGCCCGGAAGCCCCGGCACCCAAGGGCAAGGAGGAGGGGGACCGGCCTGGCGCTGCGGCCGCCTGCCTGTGGCGGGGGAGGGGTGGGGCCTGTGCTCCGATGGAGGAGCGCGCGTCGTGCGCCGGTGCCCGGGACGCCGCGTCTGGACTGTCGGCCCTGAGAAGCCTCGCTCCAGAGCTGTGGCAGATGCTTCTGTGGCTGCGCCTCTGGTGGCCGGATGTCAGGTGGGGGCTGTGGAGGGAGTGGAGGCCCGGAGTGCCCACCGCCCCGCTGGGCCTCCCTTACACAGGATCTGACAGCAGCTCCTGGGCCCCTGGGGGTCACGCGTGTGCTCGCCCGAAGCACCCGCGGAGCTCCCTGGGCGGGACACGTGGGCAGAGCTTTGTGTCTGGACGGATGCTGATCCGAGACAAGACGCTTGAGTGTCCTGCCGCCCCAGAGCCCCGGCTCTCCCTGCGGGGCTGCGCTGCCTGGGTTCCCGGCCGCCGCCCTATGTCCCAGCCCTGCTCCCCTGCACCTGTTAGACCCGGGGTGGTGGTGGGTAGGGCCTGGCCTTTCTGCAGACCCCTCCCTGCGGGCAGCCTTGGGGGCTGGGGGAAGCGTGGGGCGGTGCCGTGGACCCTCTCTGGACCTTTTCCCCAGTGCCCGACCCGGTCCTTTCCCTCCTTCCTCTCCCTTCCTCCCTCCTCTTCCTGCCTGTGATGGGCTGAATGGGGAAGTTTCCAGTGAACAGCAGACGTGATCATCTAGGTGAACCACAGAGCAACCACTTCTGCTGCAGATTGAGTTCTCGGTTGGCTTTTGTGTATTTGTGTCCAGGGTTCTAGAAGCCACTACTGGGACAATGAGGAAGTGGCTCGTTTGCAGTTATCGCCTTCCCTCAGTGTCCTGTCATCGCGGGCGGGGAGGAAAGAGTTCCCTCCGGGTCACAGCGCAGGGTGGAGAGGGGCTGGTGGTCACCTTCAGGCACAGGAGTGCCGTGGGTCCCGGGGACCTTCTGCCGCGGTGGAAGGGTGTGGCGGCCGGGAGCGGGGCTACCACGCGTGGCGGAGGGCTCTTCCGGGGCCAGGGGTCCGGGTCACCAGGAGGGCCGTGGGACATCCCTTTTCTTCTCCCTGGCTCCAAGGCAAGGGAGGTTGTTGGGACAGAGGCCCACCTCGACGCTCTGGAGCAGCCCCCGGCACACCGGCCCCTGCGGGCCGTCTTGCTGCACCCTGTGTGCACACACCTCTCGGCCAGGGCCTGCGCAGGTCGGGGAGCGGTGGACGAGGACACTGGGACTCGGAGGCTTTTTGCACTGGGGGGTGGGTTTCACTTCTGGGGCTTGTGTGACGGGGTGGCTCCCCCTCTTTATTCCACCCTCCCTTGGGCTGCTTTTTTTTTAAAACCTCTTTATTGAGATATTTCACGTACCATAAAATCTGCCCATTTAAAGTGGTTTCCAGTTTACTCTGAGAGCTGTGCAGCCATCACCACAATCTAATTTTAGAGCATCTCAGCAGCCCGCAGAGAAACCACGTACATTATCAATCACCCCCAGTCCCCTTATCCCCACAGCCCCAGGTGACCCTTGTCTACTTCTTTCTCTGTGGAGTTGCCTGTTCTGGACATTTCATATAAATGGAATCATACAGTCTGTGGTTTTCTGTGACTAGAGTTTTTTCACTCAGCATAATGTTTCAGAGTTCATCCATGTTGTAGCCTGTATCAGAATTTCATTCCCTTTTATGGCCAAATAATACTCCATTTTATGGATCTACTACATTTTCCTTATCCATTCACCAGTTGATAGACATTCGGCTTTTTGCTACCTCGAATAATGTCACGATGAACATTCGTGTACAAGTTTCTGTGTGGACGTGTGTTTTCATTTCTCTTGTATATATGCATGCCTAGGAGTGGAATTGCTGGGTCTTGTGATACCTCTGTTTAGCATTCTGAGGAGCTGCAGAACTGTTTTCCAAAGTGGCTACGCTGGGGCTTCCCTGGTGGCACAGTGGTTGAGAGTCCGCCTGCCAATGCAGGGGACACGGGTTCGTGCCCTGGTCTGGGAAGATCCCATATGCCGCGGAGCGGCTGGGCCCATGAGCCATGGCCACTGAGCCTGCGCATCCAGAGCCTGTGCTCCGCAACGGGAGAGGCCACAACAGCAAGAGGCCCACGTACCGCAAAAAAAAAAAAAAAAAAACAGAAAACAAAAAACAAAGTGGCTGCGCTATCTTACATTCCCACCTGCACGGTATGAGGCTCCCGGCTTCTCCACATCCTCGCTACCACTTGCTATTATCCTTTTGGTTCTAGCCGTCCTCGTGGGTGTGAAGGGGTATCTCACTGTGGGTTTTTTTCCTTTCTTTTTTTGGGGGCCGCGCCGCACACGTGGCTTGTGGGCAGCTTAGTTCCCCAACCAGGGATTGAACCTGAGCCCTCAGCAGTGAGAGTGCAGAGTCCTAACCACTGGACCGACTGCCAGGGAATTCCCCTCTCATTTTGGTTTTGATTAGCATTTCCGTAGTGGTTAATGTTGAGCGTCTTTTCATATGCCTGTTGACCATTTGTATATCTTTGGATCCTATTAAAATCTTTTGCCCAATTTTTTTTTTTATAAATTTATTTATTTATTTTTGGCTGTGTTGGGTCTTCGTTTCTGTGGGAGGGCTTTCTCTAGTTGCGGCGAGCGGGGACCACTCTTCATCGTGGTGCGCGGGCCTCTCGCTGTCGCGACCTTCTGTTGTTGAGGAGCACAGGCTCCAGACGCGCAGGCTCAGTAGCTGTGGCACACGGGCTTAGTTGCTCCGTGGCATGTGGGATCTTCCCAGACCAGGGCTCGAACCCATGTCCCCTGCATTGGCAGGCAGATTCTCAACCACTGTGCCACCAGGGAAGCCCCTTTTGCCCAATTGTTAACTGGGTTGTCTTTTTATTGTTGTTAACAAGAATTCTTTGTATATTCTGGGTACACGTCCCTTGTCTGGTAAATGATTCGCAAGCATTTTTTCCCGTTCTGTGCGTTGTGTTTTCACTGATCGTTTCCTTTGAAGCACAAAGGTTTTTAATTTTCAAGAAGTCCAGTTTATCTTTTTCTTTCTTGTATAACTTGTTCTTTTGGTGTCATATCTAAGAAATCACTGCCTCTCCCCAGGTCATAAAGTTTTATTCCTTTGTTCTCTTCTAAGAGTTTTTTTTTTGAATGGTTTTAGCTCTTATATTTAGGCCTATGACATGTTTTGAGTTAGTTTTTGTATATGATATGAGGTAGGGGCCCAAATTCATGCTTTCGCCCCTGTGATACCAGCTGTCCCAGCACCGCTTGCTGAAAAGCCTGTTCTTTACCCTGTCTTGGCCCCTTTGTCAGAGGTCGATGAACCATAAATATTAGGGTTTATTTACGGACTGTCATTTCTGGTCCATTGATCTGTGAGGTTATCCTTTGCCAGTACCACATTGTCTCAGTTACTGTAGCTCAGTCATAAGTTGTGAAGTTGGGGAGCGTGAGTCCCGCCAGTTTTGTTCTTTTTGACTTTGGCTATTCTGTGCCCCTTGCATTTCCTCATGAAACAGGAGCCATTTGTCACTTTCTGCGGAAAAGCCAGCTGGGAGCCTGAGGGTAATTGTGTTGAGTCCGTGGGTGTCTGGCGGGGGCTCCCACTGGCGGAATGGAATACATCTTCCAGTCCATGGACAGGAACGATTCCATTTATTTAGATCTTTACTTTCCTTCCACGATGTTCGTAGTTTTCGCTGTACAAGTCTTACACATCTTCTGTGCAGTGTATTCCGAAGTATCTCATTTCTCTTGATGCTGCTCTGTTTCTCAGTTTCATATTTGGGTTGTTTATTGCGGGCATGTAGAAGTACAACAGATCTTGCAGAGATTGTGTCCGGCAGCGCTGGTGAACTCATTTATTACTGCCAGGGGTGTTTTAGTGGATTCCTTGGGCTTTCCCATATGTAAGGTCATGTCCTATCAGTATCTTAAAGTCTCTCAGTTGCTCCCAGTGTGTGCAGCCAGGATTGAAAGCCAGTGGTTCCTGGGCCTGTGGGATGGAGGGAGGGCTGAGGAGCAGAGCAATCACTGGGGTTTCTGAGGATGTGCCCAGCGTCTGGGGAGGCCTGAGGGATGGAGAGCTCGGTGCAGAGGAGCCAGAGAGACAGACCAGCGTCCACACTCCAGCTTCTGTCCTGGCGAATCCAGGTGGCAAGGGGCTGGAAGTGAGGCCACACTGTGTTCTGGGTGAGTGGCAGCTCCCACCCCGCCACGAATCGTCAGAAGGGGCCCACGTGGACACTGGCCTGGGCCTCCTGTGGCTCTGCATTGACCCTGTTCACCCGCTTCGGGGGAAGGACTGTCTACGTGACCTCAGCAGACCTGGCGGGCACCTTAGAAATCCACGTTATCTAGAAACTGGTTGTATCATCTGTCTTACTGGTTCCCTTATTAATTAATGAGCTAATAATTAAAATCTTGGACGTGTGTTCATTTTATTGTTTTGTATTTGTATGAAAGTCATGGTTTCTCCCTTTTCTTTGGCTGGCAGTTTTGGAGCCGTCCCTGGAAGCGTGCCGGTGGGTCTCAGCTCCCAGAGGCCACGTCTCAGGGCCAGTGGAATGGCTCCCTCTGTCCTGTGTTTGGCTGCGTTTTCACATGCGCACCAGTTACTCCTTTGGTGCCTTTGCTGACTGTGGTCCTTGTGGGCAGGTGTCAGAGGTCTACTCTGTGTTGAGCGGGAGAGGACAGAGAATCTGGGTGGTCAGACGGTGGTTTGCGTCCTTGGTCTCTTTTGAGCTCAGTTCAGAATTTTTATTTTATTTATTTATTTTTTTACATCTTTATTGGAGTATAATTGCTTTACAATGGTGTGTTAGTTTCTGCTTCATAACAAAGTGAATCAGTTATACATATACATATGTTCCCATATCTCTTCCCTCTTGCGTCTCCCTCCCTCCCACCCTCCCTATTTTGTGCCACCACGGAGAACCACTCCTTGACATCCGGACCCGTGAGCCTTGGTGTTTCTGTGTTTACTCTTGACCTGGCCCTGAAGTTGTGGGACAGATGCCGTGTGCCCTGTGGGTTGTAATTCAGCAAGGCCTTGGCCTCTTGGTGTGTAAATGTGTAAAACGTTTTCTCATCATTAGGCAGTTAGGTTGTGAAGTGTCTCAGATTGGAGGAACTCTGTTCTCATTGGCTTGTGGACCTAAATAAATGCTTATATAAATATTTCTAAAATTTCCAGAAAATCTGGAAATCTCGTTTCTAATAATTTAAACGCATTAGACTTTAAAAAAATTTAAAATACACAGAAAGAAACTCAAATTTTATTTATTTATTTTTGGCTGCGTTGGGTCTTCGTTGCTGTGCGCGGACTTTCTCTCGTTGCGGTGAGAGGGGGCTACTCTTCGTATGGTGCGCGGGCTTCTCATTGCGGTGGCTTCTCTTGTTGCGGAGCGCGAGCTTCAGTAGTTGTGGCACGCGGGCTCAGTAGTTGTGGCACGTGGGCTCAGTAGTCGTGGCTCACGGGCTCTAGAGCGCAGGCTCAGTAGTTGTGGTGCACAGGCTTAGTTGGTCCGTGGCATGTGGGATCTTCCCATACCAGGGCTTGAACCCGTGTCCTCTGCATTGGCAGGTGGATTCTTAACCACTGCGCCACCAAGGAAGTCCAAACTCGAAACGTTTTAAGAATACAGGTTTACAAACAGACTCACAGGTACAGAGAACAAACCAGTAGCTACCAATGGGAGAGGGAAGGGGGAGGGGCAAGACAGGGAGGGGATTAAGAGGTACAAACTACTATGTATAAACTAAATAAGCTACAAGGATAATATTGTACACCACAGGGAATACAGCCAATATTTTATAATAACTATAAATGGAGTATAACCTTTAAAAATTGTGAATCACTATGTTGTACACCTGTAACCTATACATCAACTGTATCACAAAAAAGAATGCAGGTTCACATAATTAAGATAAATCTTTGGCAAATGAGGATAAATTAATAATTTGGGGTTTTAAAAAGCTGTGTCTTTTCTCTGATTTATCAGTATTATACTTAACATTGATTACATGTAATAATCAATATATCAATATAACGTTGATACAATACATTTTATTGTAATTGGTTTCCCCCCGAACTTCTACAGGTTTACTTATCAAATCAGCTAATACTACTCTTACGTGATGTTTAAAGTTAAGAGAAATGTAAATTTGTTTTCAACTAAGTTGAATAGAATTCTGACATTGTTTTTACTTTAACAGTATTCCAGGGTACAGCTTGGACGCACATTAAGTTGAGTTAAAGATGGCAATCACTGTCTACCTAGGTAATTTCTAAGTAAGACAGGATACCGAAGCATTGGGTACCAGGCGTAAGTTCAAGTGTTTTCAGTGTCCTCAGCAGAGGCTTCATCTCTGGCTGGTGTCGCTCAGCGTGTCTGCACTGTGGGGATGCCCAGGGCACGTGTGCTGCTGGAGATAGCGTCTGAGTTGTGTGACACCCGGGCACCTGGCTTTCTGTGAAGGAAGGTCAGTCACTTGTGTTGAGTCTTAATTAAAATGGACGACAGAGAAAAACTGTTGTATATGTGCTTTTATTTTCAAGGAAAGGGGGTCTTCACACCCCCCCTCAAACTTTTTGGTCTCTCTTTTACACATAAAAATTACTGAGGACCCTGAAAAGCTTTTGATTAAGTGGTTTTTATCTATTTTCTGTGTGAGAAAGTAAGACTGGAGAAAATTTTCAAATATTGTTGATTTGTTTGAAAATATCAATGCCTGTTGCTTAACGAATATTTTTTAAAAATACTGTATTTTACAAAACAATGTTTTTAGTGAGAACATTGTTTCATGTTTTTGTAAATCTCTTAAATGTCTGAGTCTGAGAAGAAGCTATGAAATCTCACAGTTTTAGTAAAGTTTGCTTGTTTTGATGATCTTGCCTCCTTTACTGTCAAAACGAGGTTTTTTTGTTTTGTTTTGTTTTTAATTGTTTATTTTTGGCCCCACCGCGGAGCTTGTGGAACCTTAGTTCCCCGACCAGGGATCAAACCCACACCCCCTGCAGTGGAAGCACGGTGTCCTAACCACTGGAGCGCCAGGGAAGTCCCCAAAACAATAATTTTTGATGCTTTATGTTTTAAGGGGAAAAACAGCCCCACAAAGAACAAAGGTTGATCACTTATGAGGAGCTTAAGGTTTTCTTAGTTTGGTTCATTGATAACCATGTCCTGTTTCTCAGGCATCCGTGACCCCATCTTAAGTGCCCAAGTGGACTCTGACAGAGCTTCCAAAGGTTGGACCCTGAATTTAGAAAAAAAAATGTTTTCAGGATATCTTTTACACCTAAAACTATTATTGAGACTTCCCAGAGTGCCCCTGGAGAATCCCACAGGCCGTTTACCTTATACTTATAAAGAGAGCGATTATACAATTAAATTAATCAGATTTGGCTGAAGTGTTACTGTGTGAGGCTGCTTTGGTTATGTTTACGGGAAACCGTTACTCATTTAAATGTTTCTGAAGCTGCGTGCTATATGGGGACGCCTTTATTCTCAGGGGAAACACTGATCACGGTCTTTTTTTTTTTTTTTTTTTTTTTTGCGGTACGCGGGCCTCTCACTGTTGTGTCCTCTCCTGTTGCAGAGCACAGGCTCCAGACGTGCAGGCTCAGCGGCCAAGGCTCACGGGCCCAGCCGCTCTGCGGCATGTGGGATCTTCCCGGACCGGGGCACGAACCCGTGTCCCCTGCATCGGCAGGTGGACTCTCAACCACTGCGCCACCAGGGAAGCCCTGATCATGTTTTTTAACGTACTGTACCCCAAAGGAGAATCTGACCCCTTCCGTTCTGATGTTGTCAGTTAGAGAAACACATGAATCACCCCCGGCAGCCTGTGCCCTCTGGGGATGAGTTGGGGCTTTGCGTGTGTGTCCTCATCAAAGAAGGACGGAATCAGAGACTTGTGGAAAGGACTGGTACTAGGTACTTTGAACTAGCGAAACTTCACAAACAGGCATTTGTGTTCTGGTTTCAACAACTTAGAGCTTCGCCCTAAGTGCAGGTCAGGGTTTCCAGGCTCTGGGTGCAGACGGCGTGGGCGCGGCTGCTGGGACCCACAGACCGAGGTGGGAAGCTGGTGGTCTGCTCGGAATATTGCTGACATCTCCATTTCTGTTTTCTAGACACACGAAACTTTCTCTTTCTTCAACTGTCTGTAAGCCATAAAAACCTGGTAGACGGAAATGACAACTAGTTCTTCCTGAGAGAATTCTTGCTAAGTTTCCTCATTTTGTGTGATGGTACCGCTATTTGCATAGGTTCAAAAAGATGACTCTGGGGGGGGCGTGTTTTCTTTCAAACTTTATTGTGGTAAAATACATTAAAATTTTACCGTTTTAATCAGTTTACGTGTACAGCTCAGTGGCGTTAATAGGAATTAATAATTCTCTAGAAAACAGGCACAACTTCTCATGTAAGTGGGGGGCAAGACGGTGTGTGTCCTGCGTCCGGCTTGTTTTGTTCGGTGCCACATCCTCAGGGTTCCTCCACATTGTCGCAGGTGCCAGAATCTCCTTCTTTGTTGTGTGTGTGGTTAAATATACGTAAACTTTTCCACTGTAACCACTTCCGAATGTCCCCCGCACTGAGATGCCACCACCCCCGTCCTCTCCAGGACCCTCGCATCTCCCCGCCCCGGGCCAACAGTCCACTTTCCAGCAGAGAAGCAGCTGCCCTTGTGCGTCTGGCTCGTGTCACTCAGCTCAGTGCCCTCAAGCTCTTCCCTGTGCAGCAGGTGCCATAACCTCCTCTCTGAGGCTGAACGAGACTCACCGCGGGATGGACACACTGCGTCTACCCACTCACCCATCGGTGGATGTGGCGTTGTCACCACCTGTGCTGTTGTGAGTGACGCAGCCAGGAGGATAGGTGTGCACGTACCCGGAAGCAGAGTTACTAGAACAAGCGGTAATTCTGTGTATAAGTTGGTGAGAAACTGCCTGCTGTCCTTTGTTCTTTTTTTTTTTTTTTTTTTTTTTTTTTTTTGGTACGCGGGCCTCTCACTGTTGTACCCTCTCCCTTTGTGGAGCACAGGCTCCGGACGCGCAGGCTCAGCGGCCATGGCTCACGGGCCCAGCCGCTCCGCGGCATGTGGGATCTTCCCGGACCGGGGCACGAACCCGCGTCCCCTGCATCGGCAGGCGGACTCTCAACCACTGCGCCACCAGGGAAGCCCCCTTTGTTCTTTTTACCAGAATGTAATATAATTGGACACCTTGAGAGCCTTCCTCAGAACGTCCTATTTCTGAATGATGCTTGTGTGATCGACTGTGGCAGGCCGCTTGTCACAGAACTGAGCTGCCTGTAGAGAGTGAAGGCTACAGAGCCCCCAGGAAAGCCAGCCTGGCCCTGGGGTCCCCGCCCTCCGTGCAGGCCAGGGAATCTGAGATAAGTGGGGACCCGAGTAAGAGAGGCTGGGACTGAATATATGAGTGGATGATGGCAGAGCAGCCTGCCCGGCCCCTTCCCCCAGCCCCCACCAGTGACCACCAGCCCGGGAGGTCAAGTCAGAGTGCTCTCTGGGACAGTCCAGGGAGCTAAAATTAACTTCAGGACTCGATTGATACCCGACAGCTTCTCTCCTTTCTGTTTGTGCCTCCAACGTGGGGCGACACAGAGGACGCCATCGCACAGGGAGCCACGGCCAGCGGGCCCCCTGCTTCCCTCGCGGCCTCCTCTGCAAAGCTCCCCACCCACTGCCTGCATTTGAGTCTCTGCCACGTGCAAGTGTCTGGATCCGTGGCCCCCGTTCCCCTGTTCCCCTGGCTGGGCTTCCTTTTCTCCGCACACATTTAGAGGGGCCACAGGTGGAGCCTGTGAACTTCCTTGGCCTGGTGCTCCTGCCCGCCCTCGGGGTAGCAGAGTCCAGCCTGAGCTTCCTGGTGAGAATTTCCAGACAGAAGCTGATCTTGTGGCATTAGTCGTTGTTTAATCTGAATTTGAAAAAGAAACCTAGGAGGAATGGCTGGTTAATTAACATTCTTATGAGACCCGCCCTGTTTGTGTCAAAGAATAATCTTTGAGATCATTACCAGTCCGGAGACTGTCAGAAAATCTGTGGAAGACTTTGAAATGGGCAGAAACCCTGGATATTCTGGCCAGCTCACCCTTTCCTTGTCTTTGAGGCATTTTATGCCTCTGTGAGCTGCAGAACCCGGATGCTGATGCAGGTGATTTGTCCCTAGAAATACAGGTGCCCTGCCGTGGGTGCTTGTGTGCTGAGCGGTTTTAACATCTTTGTTTCCCCCATTAATCAGTTACATAAAATCTTTAGTAAGTGTTCATTTCAGAAGGAGGAAAAGGAAATCCGCCTTCTCCAAACCCACTGTCTTTCTGAGGAAAACACTGGGGCCCAGCCATTCTGCAGAGGCACTTTCTCCTGTGCATCCATCCCGTCTGGGTCAGCATCCGTGTTCTGCTCTCATTCTATATCCTTACATATAGAGAGAGAGCTATAAAGACATATATGCACAGGTGACCTTCGAACAACAAAGGTTTGAACTGCATGGGCCCCCCTTCTGTGGGGATGTTTTCCACTAGTAAATGCCCCACGGGCTGTTGTTGGTTGAATTGGAGAATGCAGATCGCGGATACAACTATATTCTGACCCCACTGACCCCCGCGTTGTTCAAGGGTCACTTATGTAAAGGCATTAAAACATTTTGTGGAAGTACCTGTTGAGGTGGGAAACGAGCACAGTGGATCAGGGCCACGGGGACGGTGGGGAGGGCGGGTCTAGGCGGAAGGCAGATTTTATGTGAGTTACCCCTTGATGGCTGCCTCCCCGGTTTTCGGAAGCTCGTTCCTGAGAGGACGTGGTGGAGGCCGAGGCTGTGACTGTGGACGTGGGTTGGCTTCTGCGGCCTTTCCCCCAGGGGCCTGCTCTGTGGCACATTGTCCTGCAGCTCTGCCTCCTGCCCTAGAGGCCGGTGGAGGCCCTCGGGCCAGCGTCCTGCTGCTTCCTGTCTTTCCCTCCACGTTCATCTGCGTCCTTTGCAGCCTGCCCGGCCCCAGGGTGGGCTCATCCGCTCCCGGTGGGTGGCCTGGGTCCTGGGGATGCAGGCCCCCAAGGCCCCCGCCCGCGCTCCCAGGGTGGTGGTGGGGGAAGCCTTGCCCTTTCTCCCTGGAGAGGAGCTGGTTGTTCTCTTTTTACCCCCCCGTGTATTTAGGAACCGTATGGAAGTTCCAAATTTGACAGTTACTGCCCTACAAGGGGCCCTGCACCCACCCTGTGTGTGTCCTCTTCCAGGCTGCCGACCCGCACCCCTGTGAGCTGGAGCCCACGACGCTGCCTGGGCCATGGACTCGAAGGTCAGATGGGTGGTGGTCCTGGGGGTGTGGGCGGCGGAGCCTCGGATCCCAGCTCTCGGGAGCACAGGGCGGAAAACCCCCGTCCCCGCACCGCTTCCGCCCGCTCCCGTGCAGGACAGGCTCAGAGCTCTAGCGTCGCCGGGGTCGCGTGGGCCAGTCCCCTGCCTCAGCAGGATGGGGCTTAAATGGCGCCTTGTGCTTTAAGCGAGTTTAAGAGAGAAAGTCGCGCCTGGCTCAGCAGAAGCTCTTCTTCACCTCCTTCCAGTCTTTGCCAGGCAGTGTGGCATCTTCGGGTGCCCAGCCCGGGGCCCTCCGTGTCCCCACCAGCCCCGTGGGGGCGGCCGCGGGCCTGAGGACTTACTAGGTGGTTCACGAGCATGGCCTGGTTTCTGCATCTCTGAGCAGACAGCGCCTGGGGGCTGGGTGTGCGCTTCTCGAACAACCCTCTGCAGGCCTGGGAGCCGTGTGGTTCCCAGCTTAGCAGCTCAGGAGAAACGTCAGCTACTTGAGCAGAAGAGGTTTCGGGCGCTGCCCAGGTGCCGCTTCTCCTGACTTCAGTGGGGAAGGGCAGACACGCTCCCAGGGCTTTGCTTTCCCCTTTCTTTCCTTCAAGCTGAGGAAACCGAGACAGGCGTGCCCCACAGTCAGGTTCATGGTGAGACATCCAGCAGCTTCCTCCTTCCCCCGTCAGAAATTTCACCCTGCTAATAGATTTTCTTTTATCCCTTTGATTTTGTTTCCAGGTTTTTTTTTTAATTACAGTAAAATTTACCGTTTTAACCTTTTATTGATTGATTGGCTGTGCTGGGTCTTCGTTGTGGTGCATGGGCTTCTCATTGCAGTGCGCGGGCTTCTCTTGTTGTGGCGCATGGGCTCTAGGCGCGTGGGCTGCAGCACGCGGGCTCAGCAGTTGTGGCTCGTGGGCTCTAGAGCGCAGGCTCAGTAGTTGTGGCGCACAGGCTTAGCTGCTCCACGGCATTTGGGATATTCCCAGACCAGGGCTTGAACCCGTGTCCCCTGCATTGGCAGGCGGATTCTTAACCACCGCGCCACCAAGGAAGTCCCCATTTTAACCTTTTTTAAGTGTCCGGCACAGTGGCATTAAGAGCACTCGCGTCGCTCTGCCACCGCCGCCCCCTTTTCTCTGTGCATTTGATGCTTCAGGGACCACACAGATGAGAGGGATGGAGCAGTGCGTGTCCTCTTGTGTCTGCTGATATCACTGAGCATGATGGCTCGGTTTGGTTTTTGTCTTTTTTTTTTTTTACTGTTTGTATGGCGCTGTTCATCTGTACTGTAGCATTCTTTGATTTTTTTTGATATGTAGAAAATGAGATTGATTTTTTTGTTTTGTTTTGTTTTGTTATTACTGTTTGTTTGGTGCTGTTTTCTCCAGGTTTGGACAGCAGGATTAGTCTAGTCTATCACACACATTGGACAGCTTTCCATCGTTTTCTCTGCATGGGAACTGATTTTATAGCACAAGTTATTTTTGCCTCCTATAGATGAAATCTGTATTATGTCTGGCAAGATTTCCTAAGTCTTGATCATTTCTCTTGACATACTTTTTCCTGTGACCTAAAAGGATAAACAACTATCACATCTTCCCCCTTCTGAGACATCCATTTCAGCTTGTGTCACTCGTCCGTCCTTGGCTTGTCACCAAGCCCTGCTTGTTCTTAGTGTTAAATGCCGTTGGTCTTCTGGACCGGCTGCCTGTGTGGGAGTCCAGGCCAGCCTGTTCTTGACATGCTCAGAACGGAGTCTGTCCACACGCTTCCCAGCCGGATGGCACTAAACACTTGGCTCCAGGGCCTGAGCCCTCTAGCACCGGAAGCTCTCCTTCTCGCCCGGCCACTTCTGTTCTTTGTGTTTCAGGGGGAAAGGCAGAGGTCAGTGCATCTGGGTTTGACACCTGACCTGGCGTAGCTGGTGGCAACCGCTGCTGCACACCCAGACTTTGGACCCTGTTTACTAACCTCTTGAAAAAGACGGTCTGGTTTGGTTCCCTGGGGCTGCAGCAGGGAAACCCCACCGGCTGGGTATTTTCCTGAAGTGTCTGGAGGCCACAAGTCTGATATCAGGGTGTTGCAGGGTTGGTTCCTCTGGAGGCTCTGAGGAGTCTGCTCTGGCCTCTCCAGCTCCAGTCTCCGTCTGCACTGGCATCCCGGTGTGTGTCTGTAAGCCTGCCCCTTTCTCTTGTAAAGACATGGGTCATGGGATTAGGGCCCAGATCCAGGATGACCTGGCCTTAACGTGACATCTGCAAAGACCCCATTTCCAAATAAGGTCCTGCTCTCAGGTCCTGGCGGCCAGCACCTGGGCCTGTCTCTGGGGTACACGGTTCAACCGCAGCCCTGCCTCAGCCCCTCTTCTCTCCTGACCCAGGACGTCTCCTGAGGTAGAGACGAAGCACATACTTGAGTTTCTCAGCTGCCTTGTGCCACTGGCCTCACTGTGAAGATTCAGTAGAGTAGAGCTTTTACATACATTTTCCCCCTTTTAGGAGTAATTCTGGAGAAGTAAAGGCTGAATAGCAATACATAAGCACCTTATTTTATGCATTTCGTTGAAAACAATTTGTCCTCTAAAAACTGTTCTCTCAAAGTTTTCTGATTTTCCTAATCAATATTTTTCTAGTATTTTCTGATGAAAAACATTATGGACTTATAAGTAAATTTTACCTGCACCTTCATTTTCTCCCCATGACTTCTCCCAGCCCAGGCCGTGTGTTTTGTGTGTATTGATCTGGGCGGTCTCGGCATCCTAGCCTCTCACGATGCCCTCTCATCCCAGGTCTGGGGGTGACCTGAGCACCCCTGGTCCTGCTCTGCACTTGCCTTCTTGTTGCCACTTGCAGTGGCCCTCCTGGTTCCCCTGTGCTGCTCGTGGGCTTGGCCAGGGGTTTATCTACCTGAGGTCAGCCAGGCCTGCCCAGAGGCAGGTGTTGCCTGTGGTCACTACTGCCCAGGCTGTATTGAAAATCTGCTTTTGCACAATACCCTCCTGGGCCCACAAAGGACGTGATGGAAGAGGATGAGCTTCTAACTGCTGGATGCACTCCCAGTGAGCGTGGGCTCTGGCTGGTAAAAGATACGCAGGGCCCGGCACAGGCGTGCAGAGCCAGGATGGCACCTAGACACATACGTGCCTGACCGCCCTCCCCGGGGCACACCAGCTGGCCGCTGGCAGATGGGTCAACTTCTGCAGGATTGGAGCTTTTCAGCATCTGTACATGGCCCTGCGGACTGGCCCCTGCCCACTGGCAGGGAGTCCAGGCCCCGGGCCAGGGAGGCCATCGCGGGCCCGGCTGCCCGGCCTGGGGCCATGTTCCCACAGGACTCTCCTCTCAGGTCAGCAATGGCGCCAGCCCCCAGGATGAGCGCACCACAAGCCTGCTGGTGTTCAGCTTCCTCCAGAGCTGCCCGCACTCCCGTTGCCGCCAGGAGCTGGAGATGCTGGGCCACAAGCTGCCCGTGCGCGCGGCCTACGACGACGAGCTGCAGACGGATGGCAACTGGTGCAGCCACTTCCGTGGTGAGGGGGCGACAGAGACAGGTAGGCGCCGGGCCAGCCTCCGCGGCCCAGATGCGGGCTCTGGGGCCTTCGGGCTCAGGTCCACCCTGTGTCCAGCGGAGCAGGCCTCGCCGAGTCCAGTCAGTTGAAACCCA
Source organism: Phocoena sinus (assembly GCF_008692025.1). Lineage (NCBI taxonomy): Eukaryota > Metazoa > Chordata > Mammalia > Artiodactyla > Phocoenidae > Phocoena > Phocoena sinus. Next base: position 102,424,594 of record NC_045772.1, on the reverse strand, counting down.
CTCGGGCTCCTGAGGATTGTTTGCATTTGTGCAGCGCCCGTACTTTACTCCTGTGTATGTTATGGCCATGACGATCTGCACGGTCACCAGGGCAGCGGGGACCTGGGGCTCTTTTCTTGGGCCGGGCCATCCTCCGTGTGTGGCAGATTCCAGGTGTGCGTCCTGTCCTCCCGGCCTCAGCTTTGGCCACCAGTGCTGCCTCCACGGAGGCCACTGGGAGCTGACGGCTGGGAGCCCCTCTGGAGGTGGGCCGGGCACAGCATATCCTGGAGCTCCCTGAGGAATTCTGTTGGGTTCCTGAACCAGCCTGTGCTTTGGGGGCAGGCTCCCATGTGTTCACGACCCTCCCGGGAGGCCTGGGCTGGAGTCTGCTGCCTGGTGGTGGGGGTCACTGACCTCTTGAGGCTGATGTGGCCTCTGGGGCACCAGCTGTCTCAATTCAGGTAGCCAGCGGCACAGCAGGGGGTCCCCACCAGCCAGGGTTGCCTTAGGCCCCCTTTGGGAAGGGGCAGGAGTAGCTCTGCTCTCAGATCTGCTGCCCCGGTGGCCCCCGTCTGCACCAAGCCCCCCTCAGACCGTGGAGCCTCACTGGACGCACAGGGCAAGGTGGGCGCTCGGGTAGGAAGCGGTGTGTGGTCAGGAGCCTGAGGAAGTGTGGAAACAACGCGCAGAACGGAGGCCTGGCCGCCACTTGTCGGTGGATTTGTTCGCTCGGCTGGACGGGAGGAGGTGGGAGAGCGGGGCCGTCGGGGGCTGTGTGGGAGGCGGGTCAGGACAACCGCACGGGCCGGGCTGCGAAGGGGACCACGAGGGTGGAGCGTGGCCGGGCTGTTGACCCAGGTCTCGGAGGTCTCTGCAGGCGAGTGGTGACCTGTCCCCGAGCAGAGATGGGCGGGTAGTGGGAGGTTTTGGGGTGAGGAGGGCTCACGTTGGGGTCGCACAGACACGTCTCAGTGAGGTCAGGGCTGCAGCCGGGCCCGCGGAACTCCACGGGCGCAGGGCTGTGCAGGCACTGCCGGCAGATTCCACCAACCACAGGTTGGAAATACTTGGGGGAAAAAGTTCCAGAAAGTTCCCCAGAGCAAAACTTGAATTTGCTGTGCGATGGTGTTGTATGAGGTGGAGGTGATCACGTGAGGGACGCCGGCCCCCGGAGTTTGGTGCCCGCAGGGGTCCTGGGCCGGTGCCCACCCAGACCCCGAGGGACGAGTGTGCGGGCAGCTAGGCGAGGTTGTTGGTCGGGGTCCAGACCACAAGGCGTGGCACTTGGACCCTCTGGTTCCCCAGCATGTGTAGACGTTACGTGTACACTACACGGAGGTGTGTTCAGTGTGCAATGGCTCTGTCTTAACAGCGTTCGTGCCTTAATTAAAAGGACTTCTTCACTGCTACATGCTAACCATCCTCTGAGCCTGCAGTGTGTTGAAGCAGTGACGTCACTGGTCACCATACAAACATATACTAATGAAAAAGTTTGAAATATTGCGAGAATTACCAAAATGTGACGCAGGGACACAGAGTGAGCAAATACTGTTGGAAAAACAATGCCAACAACTCTCTCAATGCGGGGCTGGCTGCCACATGCCTTCCACCTGTGTGATGGGCAGAGAGGGGCTGGAGGTGGGGCGAGTACGCTTTCTGTGCTGTGGGGAGCAGCAGCAAGGGGGCTGGTCACTCAGTGCCCTGGGTCCCCAGCTGCGTACCTGGGAGTTAGCCCACAGCTGGGAACCCCAGAGCCCATGGAAGATTCTGTTCTGGGGGAGGGGCTCAGATGGTGTCCAGGAAGGAAGAGCGTGGCATCTGGGGAGGGGTGGGGGGGAGGCAGAGTCCAGGACGAGAGGCTGTGGAGCCTCTGTCCTGACCGCTTCCTCTGCCAACAGCCGTCGCATGCTGGGCTTCGAGCCCAGGTGTGGCTACCCCGGCATCACAGGTCCTTCTCCCGCCCGGCCCCTGCGCCTGGTCCCGTGTTCACACCGTCCTCACTGGGCTGTGGATGCAGGACCCACCCCTTTCCTGGAGCAGGAGCGGGGTGTGAGCGGGGCATCATCTGACCCCACCCCCACCCCTTTCTGCACGTTAGACTCTGAGACTCAGGAGGAAGTGGTCCGGGACATCGCCAGGCAGCTCGCCCAGATTGGGGACAGGATGGAGTGCAGCATCTCTCCGGGGCTGGTGGCTGGCCTGGCCGCACAGTTCAGTAACACGAGCCTGTCGGAGGAGGTGAGTGAGAAAACCCACGGGGCTCGTCCTCTGCCTCCTGGCAGACAGACCAGCGTCCAGGGAGGTGGCTCAGCTCGTGACTGCTGGAGAGAGAGTCAGCCTGGTGAACTGTCTCGGAAAAGTCACTTGACAGCTGAAAACCTGAATCTGAAGTCAGACTCGAGTTTGGGGACAGAGCCCCCCAGAGATTAGCGAGACGGATGTGACTCCTCCTGAAACATGTTCCACTCCTCTGACCGCTGCGGTGGCGGGGCCCCGTGACCAAGAAACGCCCGCGGGCTGGGCCCGGCGGGTCGGGCCTCCTGCCTCTGGGAAGGCCCGTCTGTCAGGGAGCCTCGCTCTGAGCTTCGCTGGCCGGCATGGATCAGACACAGGCTGATCGTGCCATTGCTGCCACGTGTTGGCGTGTGGAAGGTCCGTTCCGGTCTGCTGGTGCACGAGGCCTCTCCTGGCAGGAGGTCCCCATCCCCCTCCCCGCTCCCATGTACCAGGCTGGACCCCTAGGCGGTGACTCACCTTGATCTCAGGTGCCTCCAAGCAGGAGATGAGGACCCACCGCGGGTGTGGGGGGGGTGCCTCGCCTGCCCCCCGCTTTGCCTCCTCAGCTGTTTACAGCACTTCCCTCCTCCCCGCAGGAGGCCTGGTAACCGCGCCTCTGCTTCCACCTGTGCAGGACAGGAGGCGGTGCCTGGCGGCCGCGCTGCAACAGCTCACACGGCTGTACCCTGCGGATGTGGACCGCGAGAAGACCCTGCTCCTGCTGACCCTGCTCGTGGCCAAAAAGGTGGCTGACCACTCGCCAGCCGTGCTCCAGGATGTCTTTCACACCACAGTGACCTTCATCAACCAGAACCTTCTCGCCTACGTGAGGAACTTAGTCCAAAACGTAAGAGCCAGTGGTGGCAGCTCCTGGGCTCTTAACCCCCGCTTGGCGTCCGCCTCTCCCCACCCCGGCCCCCTCTGAGCTCTGGGACCCTCGCTGCAGGGCTGCCTGCTGGGGACAGACCCCAGGGAAGGTGGTCACGGCCCTTCCTGCTCAGGAGGAAAGGCTTGGTTCTGCGTCCGGGAGTCCGGTTGTTTCTGAGAGGAGCTGCCGTCACAGGGCAGCGGAGGCCGACTGTGCACCCTTCACAGGCTTGTAAGAGCTGCTGGGCGGGGAGCAGGAGAGGGGGCCAGAGGGGCCCATGCTGGGCTTCCCCAGTCTGCTGTCAGCCTCACCTTGTCACAAAAACGAGTAAAATTTAAATTAAAACATGCTTACCAAGGAGGGGGAGCGGTCAAAAGGGGGTAAAAACTGTACACATCTGTCCTCCACCCAGGATATTAGAAAGTCTGGTGCTTCCGTTTCATAGACCACCTGGAAGGGAAAGTGGATGTATCTTATCTATAAATTTTGAGGGTTTATGTGTCGGGAGCATTGCTCAGGTGTCTGACCCTCTTAATGTGTAGTCGATGAGCCTTAAAAGCATTCTCTCTGCGTGGCCTTCGGTTATACGGGCTTTTAAAAGTAAAAACCGGAGGGAGAACACAAACCCAAACTCGTTGCAAAACCAAGCTGAGCTGTTGTTGGAAGGAGATAAGCCTCTGTTAACAGCTTCCAGACACTGTGGGACTGAAACAGAACCTTGGTCCAGTCCTCTCACCCACTGAGATGCCTCTTGGCACCATAAGTAAGTGACTTGGTGAAAGCTGTGTTTGTTTGCAAAGCCCCAGCTGCACTTCTGCTGACTGTGGCCCTAGAGGCTCAGGTCTAGGGTCCTGGCTCAAGAGGGAGGCTGGCTAATCCCGGCTGTTGTCCTTTCTTGCTCCAGGAGATGGACTGAAGGGACGACTCAACAAAAGTGCGACTGGTTACAACTTGAGATGGTGACAGCAGTGCAGCTGTCTCCACAGAGATGGAGCCTCGGCCACTTAAACATGCTCAGAGAAGACAGGCACGAGATGGCAGCTGTGTATCTCTCACCATTTTAAAGCCAGGGACCATTTAGGAATTTCTTCATGTACGTGTGTGAATGTTTCACATCATCTACATCCATCCACACATTGTGCCTTTACCTAATGTCTGCTGGAAAGGTCCCCCCCCCCCCCCGAAAATCAGATCTAGAAGCGGATCGTGAGTTCCCTGGTGGTCCAGTGGTTAGGACTCCTCTGCGCTTCCACTGCAGGGACCAGGTCTGATCCCTGGTCGGGGAACTAAGATCCCACAAGCTGCAGCCAAAAAAGAAAAAAAGAACAACAAAATGAAAGCAGGTTGACAAATAAAAGGCAGAAGAAAAAGAACACACAATGTTTTTTTGTTTTTTAAAAAAACCCACTTGGGACTTTCCTGGCGGTCCAGTGGTTAAGACTCCGTGCTTCCACTGCAGGGGTGCAGGTTTGATCCCTGGTCAGAAAACCAAGATCCTGCATACCGTGCAGTGCAGCAAAAAAAAAAAGCGCACCCTTGGTGGTGGTGTTACCACAGGCAGTGCCAAGTGTGAGGGGACCAGGGATTGGAGAGGGAATGCATGGGTCTCTTACAAGTGATAAATTCCCCTCAACAGGGACACCTTCATAGTAAGGAAGTGCAGTCTTTTTTTTTTTTTTTTTTAGGTTTCATAGAGAGGTTTAATGCTGTGTGTGTTCACATATTCACATACCAAAGCTAATTCCACCAACACAGGAAATCTCTCACCGTGTATTTCCTCGAGGTTCATCCCAAGAGCCCGGGCCATTCCAGATGCAGATGGACGAAGGCAGCACCACCAGATACCGGAGGGGTCCAAGGGGATGGGTTTAATTAATCGTCTTCCTTGAACTTGCCGTTGATGTAGGGCACCCGGTCCAGAATCGGTCAGTGGCCCATACCAGCCCCACGGCTCCCACGGCACCCCGCTGGCCCACTGTGGGTGACCGGTTTCTGGCCAGCAGCATCGTGGCTCCGTCCCGGCTCAGGGTGACCCCAGCCCCGCTGGCTCAGGCGCACTCGGTCTTCCTGTTTAGAAACCAAGCAGCACAAGAGGTTCTGGACTCGAACGTTTAACAGGAAAATCAGACTTTTGTGTGTTTGACTTTTTCACTGTGAATTCCTTTTACTTGAGTCAGGAACCACAGGCATTTAAAAGACGTGGAGGTAATTTCAAGGCCTATGTCAACCAGTTTCCAAAATCATGTAACTAAACGCACCCTTTTCTCTTTCCAAGAAGTCAAGGTTTTGATAAAAATTTTAAGCTACTGGAGAAGCTACTGCATCTGTCCTGTGGGGCATGTCTGTGAAGAGTCTTACACTTTCATCGTCAGCCGTGCCCCCAGCTCATCTGCACCTATGAAGCTGCTTATGGAGAGAAAAGGTCTCTAGGCATATAAGGTGAAAGAGCGGTTAGACAGCATTTGTGGTGGCTCCCTTTTCTAGACACACAGTCGGTATACAAGTAATAACAGGGACTTCCCTGGTGGTCCAGTGGTTAAGAATCTGCCTTCCAGTGCAGGGGATGCAGGTTCGATCCCTGGTCGGGGAACTAAGATCCCACATGTCACGGGGCAACTAAGACCCGATGCAGCCAAAAATAAATAAAGTTAAACAAAACAAAACACTATAGTCCAATAAAATTTGAAAAAAAAAAGAATACAATAACAAAACGCAATCACTTAGCACCAGAGTAAACCAGAGTACTTACTGTTAGAAGCAACACAGCCCGGTCTGTTCTGAGCGCTAAGTGTTTACTAGGGTTGGTCTGTGTCCAAGTTCAATGGTGGGTAGGGTCCAGGTCTCACATCACCAGTAACAGAAACGCCTTGTTACTGTGACCATGATGCTCTGGGGAAGGACAACTCGGACACGAGTAATTAAGTCCTGATAAATACGTTGTCACCGAAACCACTTCCCTGTGCCCCGAGCTGAAACTTACCAGAAAAGAAAAATGACTCCGTGGATCAGCATCGAACACAGCACCCCAGGGCTGGGTCTCGGGCTGACACCTGCAGAATGCTGCAAGTCCTAAAAGCAAGTAGGTGTGGCTGTGCCTCTGGAAACAATCTTCTAGATTTAAAGGGTTCATGTCACCGTGGAAACAGGGTGAATCGCACAGGGATCAGTCAGTACAATGTGTCTCAGCAGGGAGATACTTTCTTCCAGGCCCAGGAGCAATTTAAACTCAAGTAGTCAACTCTATAAACTAATGGAAGAGAAAGGAGCTCTAAAGCACCGAATAATCCCAGACTATCTCTTACAATACTTTAAATTTTTCAGGGACCTCCCGGGTGGTCCAGTGGTTAAGAGTCCACGCTCCCACTGCAGGGCCACGGGTTTGATCCTTGGTTGGGGAACTAAGATCCCGCGTGCCGTGTGGTGCAGTAAGTAGGTAAATAAATAATTTGTCTCAGCATCTTTACCTGCCACTGTTTTGCGTACATTAATACAGTAAGCCACCGTTTTAATGCAGTTTATACATGTTTTGGTGTCAGTTTTTCCAGACCAAGTCAGATATACTTTCTTGGTCATAAAGCAAGATGACCGCTCTTCTCCACAAGCCAGCGTCATACAGAGATTCCAGCCTTGAGCACATCCTGGCTACCAGGACTCGGGTACATGCTGGAAATTGGTGCATTTTACATCACAACCCTCGTGGACAGAATTGAGATGTTTTTAATTAAGAGAACGTTTCATCCTGCTTTTTAAGTATTTGAATTAAGTGATGGTTAAGAGAACAAAAGGTGCTCGGCATCACTGAAAGTCCAGAGACCCATCCGGTGTACTCAGACCGGCTCCTGCTGGGCTGCTTCTCGGGGCTGCAGCCCCGGAGCCGCTTTTATTCAGCAAGTTCACCAGCTGTGCGAGTGGGCCTTTGGGTGTTGCTAGCGGTTCAGAACCTGCAGTCAAACCACATAGGTACGTATGTAAGATGACAAGGCTGATGGTCTGGAGGCAGCCCTCCCGAGTCGAGGCAGGGGCTTGCTGTGTGAACATCAGTGTCTTCAAGGCTCATTTCATTACATCCTCTGGTGTCTGCTCCCAGCGCCGCCTGCAACAGAGCGCCATTCACAGAGCTGCGCTTTGCTGCATTCCCCCAGCGAGCACAGAAGGCCAGTGATGAAGGCAAGCGGAGCCGGAATAACCCACAAGCCAGCTGTGCGGGCGAGCAGAGGGACCTCGCATAGGAAGAGGGTGTTACCACGGTGACCGTTTCACCACAGGCCTTAGGAGGGATGATAGCGTCAGAATCCATAATACGCAGACCGCAGCCAAGGAACAAGTCAGGTAGAAAGAGGCACTTTTAACCTGAAGAAGGAAATGAACAAGCGTGACAGCAAGGAGAGCACAGCAGGTCTAGGAAGACAGTAAGTTGTCACTTCCTTCGGCGCCGACCAAGAACCAAGAACCCAGTTCTCTCACCAGAAACCGCCGTCCAGACGCAGCAGGGAGGGGCCCACCTCCTGGCTCTCCCTGGGGAAGGAGGCCAACACTTGCTCTAAATAGCTCGCGGGAGGGTGCGGTGTGGCCATGAGGGGCGGCGGGATTGGCGGCGCTGCGGACGCCTGGGGAACAGCCCCCTGGGCTACAGCAGCGCTTGCGGTGTAGACGGGACGGTGGAATAATTATCTTGTGCGAAGGAAGGGGAGATGCGGATCAACATTTCAGCAACTGACTTCCCCATTAGGCCGCGCTCCCAGCGTCAGCTCCCAAGACGTGCCTGTGTCCGAGTGGGCGCCCCCTGCACCCCGGGGGGCACAGACAGGCACCTGTCCCCCACACCACCCAAGGAAGCCAAGGAGACCCTAGTCCAGCGGGGCGGCTCTGGAACCGCCAGGCGCCAGGTCCATGTTGGGAGAGGCCCCTCGTGCGGTGAGCAGCTGGGACAGACTGAGGAAACCTTGGCTCCTGCGTGCAGTCCCACGGAGCTGGCTCAGCACCTGCCCAACCGCAGCCTCCCCGGGGCACGGGCCGCCCCACGCGGGACAGGGTACCTGCCGGTACCTCTGCAGGTTACAAGGATGGGAGATGCCGGGGAAGCCCTAGACCTGAGTCAGAAGCTCTGTCGCCTGCCGCACAGATGCCAGACGCCTTCAGGATAGTAGTGACCCCAAGGGGGTGCAAAGGGGAAGCGTGATGAGGGAGGCCCTCCGACAGCCCCTGGCGTGTTATGACCGCTCAGCTCCTCTGCTGAGACGATAATGACCACCCTTGTTTAGGGAAAGGAAAAGAGACGCTCCCTGAACTCAAGCCCAGCTCACAGCCGACCCTTGCGGGGAGTGGAGAACAGGGGGGCTCCATCAAGGACAGATCCTGGTCCTCTGGGGAAGAGGACACATTCTCCTGGCATCAGGTGTGTTGCTGAGACTTGACACGAGATACTGCCTGCGTGGAACTGGTCCAGAGGCTAGAAGCTGTTTCTACAAAGTGACCAGACAGCCCCTCTTGATGAAATGACCACGTCAAATTCTTGGTAAGGAAAGTTTGTGTAAACAGATGTAAGAAATTAAGAGAAGAGGGGGAAAAAAATCTTACCTACAATACCTTTCATTTCTACAAAACATCTCTTAAAATAATTTAAAAATTCTACGGGTATGACATTTGTCCCCATGCCAAGCCTTCAGGGAAAAGGCAAGGAACAGGCACAGCTTTTATATTAGCAGGAATCAGCAAGAGCCTGAAGAAGTGAATTTCTATGGGAAATGAACAGGGGCGGTTCACACCCAGGGAGAGAGAACAGGCGAGCGGAGGATCAGCCTCTGGGAACCAGATGGTCAGCAGATGGCTTTTCATCTAGAAGGCTCTCTGTGGGCGGTGCTGATGGCCGTAAGGCACACTGGGACTGACTGGTTTCTGAGGCCCTGGAGTTGTCACCACTTTACTCCAGAGAACATAAACTAGCATTCTTTAATCCTGGTATTTTTCTCAAGAAACCTTCAGTGGCTTTTGCCAAGTGATCAGAAATCATTACATTCAATACAGCAGTTAAGAGTTCTGCAGGACCTACCAACACAGCAGTTCAAACGAGGGTGACGAGTCTGAGTTCCACACCTGCGTCCCACCATCACCCTCCCTCTACCTTAGACTCAGATGTTCCAGTCCCACCAAAAAGGGGGTGCGCAGCTGAGAAGCAGTTTTTAACGTCACAGTAAAACATGGGAGCCGCTACCACCACAGTCCTTACTAGGCGCTCCCTCCTCCCGTCCGCAACCAGAGGGGACGCTGAGGTCCTCCTATCACTCGGGAACCCCGTGCTTGAAGGCCACGCTGTCTGGGTCACTGCTGAGTAAAGTGTGGCCCCGCCTTACCCCTCCACCGTGGAGAACGCAGACCTCAGCCTCCGCAGCGCAGACCTCCCGCCAGCCGCCCTCCCGCCAGCAGCTCAGAAACGAACCGGCTCCTGTTAGTGCTTCAGTGCGTTCAGCCAATGGGCTTGAGGATCCAGAGTTTACATGTAAACACTGGAAAGAGAATATTCTATCATAAAAGGGAAGAGAATGAAGACAACTCAGCAGTTCGCTCTTCCCCTACAAAGCACCAGTGCTGCAGTCGGAACACACGAGGAAAACCCCCACTTCCCTCACCTCTGGCTCCTCAGTGAAGGACACCAAGACCCTGACCAACATCCCTCCCCAACGAGACACAAAAACTCAGAACGCACGATACACTGCCTGGTAAAGCTGCACAGACACACACATTCCAGACCTTTCTGACCAACTTCTAAACAGTATCGCTTTAGGAAGAATATTTAATTTAAAAAAATAAATTAAAACAAATAAAGCACATTTAGAACATCAAGTTTGGGTGATCAGGATAAAGTGATTTTATTACAAATTTCAGGATTTAAAAAGTAACCTGTTACATTTACTAGGATAAATCTGAGATGACCTGTCTCAAGCACGTGTGTCCCCATCCGTGACACTGACCTCAGGCATGATGAGACACGGTCCCCCCGTGAGGGATGCGGTCAGCGGATGAGGCTATGCTGAGTCTCCACGGGCACGTGCTGACCGTGATCATTACGGTTTGTCACTCTGGCATTTGCGCCGTAAGGAGCTCAGTGTAAGCCTCCGTTATGGAACTCTGAAGCCAAGCGAGAAACCTCAAGGGCAGCATCTCTTCCCTGCTTTTTACTTCAGTGATATTTAGGAGACTTCGTGTACTGAATGAGGGTTATGATTCCCTGGTCTGTAAGCCCGCGTGTGGAAACCCTTATCACCTGGCAAGAGACCGCCGAGGAGCGGCCTGACTGGGAAGGAGGCTGAGGCCAGAACCTGGGAATCCCGCTAGTCCAGGTCACGGACAGCGATGCCCAGCAAGAGAGACGCTGCCGGCTGGCGAGGCCCCGTCGGCTCAAGGGTGCCCACAGACAAAAGGGCTGCGAGCAACCTCGACAGGCCAGCTAAGCCACCCTCCAGCTTCCGACGCGGAGACAAACTTGCCCCGCAGTCCCGGAGAGGGGCCCCAGGTCTCTTCCATCTTGTATGTTTAAAGACTAAAGGCAGCATCTTTACAAGGGGAACTGCGGGAAGCATCGGGCGAGCCCTCTGCATGGGGCCTCGGGGCACCCTGGGGCGAGGCGGGCAGGGCAGTACCTGAGAGGCGGCTGAGACCCAGCAGAGCACCTGGGCTGCGGGACTGAGGGCGGGAAGAACAGAGGAGCTGAGAGACTCCAGGCAGGAGTGCGCCAGCAGCCGAGGGGCCCACAGCCACGCCCTCCTGCCTGGGGTCTGCCCCCCAGGCGCCCCCATGGGGACCCTCTCGCTCTGAGACTGTGGCTCTCACGGGGATGACGTTATCCCCGGGGGACGTTTGGCAACACGGGGAGACACGTGGGGTGGGGCTGTCACCACTGGGGAAGGCGCTACAGGGCTGGTGGGCGGAGGCTGCACACCCTACAGGGCACAGGCCCCAGGCCCGGGAGCTACCCAGGGGCTGTGGACGCCAGGCGGGGGGCACTTTACACACAAGACCCTGAACCTAGCAGGCGCCCAGGCCTGGGACCTCCAATCAGACCACTGTGCGCAGCCTCCAGCTCAAGCCCTAACACGTGGGTCGGCCCCCTGCCCTGCGGACTCAAGTCCTCCTGACCCTGGAGTGTCCAAGGGATGTCCAGCTAGCTTCTGGCCGCTCCAGTCCAGTTGACACAACTAAAACCTTACACCTTTTTGTGTTCTCGCTCCGAAAAATCTACTTCCTTCTCAGAGCCAGTGCCACCCCAACTGCCACCGCCAGGATGGCAACAGCGGCGGCTGCCCCCCCGAGGAGCAGGAGGGACTTGCCCTCGGGCGGTGGGCCAGCCTCCTCGGGGCCGCCCGGGGAGGGCCCTGCGCCCAGCTCCCCCCACCCGCGGGCCACCTGCCCTCTGCCCGGCGGGGCTGCTGGGGGCTCCACCGGGGGCTCTAGCGGCAGGACCCCCTCCTGCTCCAGTTCGGCAGCTCCGGACGCGGCCGCTCCCGCCTCTTCTTGGGCGAGTTCCACGAACAGAGATGTCGTGGGACTGGCTGGCTGGCCGGCCGACCCCTCGGGACCAGGCTCCCCGGCCGCCATCAGGGCAGGGGCCGCCACGGCCGCCGCCTCCGCGCCCTCGGGAATCTCCTCCTTCTCCACGTGCACGATGTCAGAGTTGGAGGAGTTGTTCTCACTCTTCTCTCCAGCCCCGTTGCTGTCCAAGCTCTTGACTTCTTCGGGGTCCACTGTGACCTGCTGCCACGACTCGGGACCCAGGGACACCGGTGGGCTCTCGGTGCGCCAGCTCTGGCTGCTGGACAGCGACACGGGGAAGCCCTCGGCCTGCCAGGACGCCGTCGCAGTCGTCGGAGACTCCGGGGGGCTGGCGAGCGTGGAGCCGCCACTGGGCAGGATGTAGATGTCGTTGCTGTCCTCCGCGGCGCCCGCGGGGCGCTCCTCGTCCTCTGGCTCCAGGGCAAAGACAGCGCCCTAGGAGATGAGGGGGCGGTCAGTGCAAAGAAGGGGAAACAGACCTAAAGTAAATGTAAATCTGGAGGCAGCCCCTTTCCTAAACTGAACTTCCAGGGATAAATGCACTGTTTAAACCTACAGTTTTTGGACTGAACGTGTTTGCTTGTAGACCAACACAGGGGAAGAATTTTTAACAAGACGATCCTCTGACCAGTTTCTTCAAAGCTGAAAAAGCAAAAAGCTGATTTATATTCTAATCAATTTATACACATTTAATGCAATAAATAATGCAACACAGCGGAGAAAAAGGCAGGCAGCTTGTGCCCTAGGGATCTATCGCTCAGCCGGGCTGGTGCCGTCAGGAGCCCAGACAGGGAAGGACGTGCTTTGCTGGCAGCTGGGGAGGTGCGGGCGCCTGGCGGAGGGACGTGTGAGGAGCGGGGAAGAGCCACCGCCCAGCAGAGGCCCAGAAACATCAGCCGGGGACGGGAAGCAGCCTGCCGTGACCAGGGAGGTGCCGGCAGCAGACGCCACGGCCCTGACTCAACGGCAAGGGAACGGTCATCGGCCACTCGGTCACGGATGAAGCCGCCCCGACGATGGGGAGGGTGCGGGGGACGCAGGCCTCCCGCCCTCCTGGCGGCGGGAGCCACACAGCAGCGACACGGCCACGGGCGCTCCAGGCTCCCTGCGGGGGCTGTGTCAGCTCCGGTCAGAAGGAAGAACACGACTCAATTTTGGTTCTTGACAAATTCACCATCTAGACATGAAGACCGACACAGGAGGCACACGTTTCACCGCGACACCGGCAGCCCTAAGGCAGGGGACACACGGGGACCAGGAGGTTCGCGGCGGAGACAGACGGGAAGTCACCCAGAGTCTGGACGACGCCCACAGATGCTACGGAGTCTGCGAAGCATATGCAAGCAAACCAGTTCCCACTCTACTTTGTGGTTACGGTGCCGTTTATACGAAGCAGAGCAGTTCTGCTCTGTGATCCGGTCACACTCGAGTTGTCTGGAGATGAGCAATATGGTCCCTGTGTCCCCTATCCTTAGACTCACGTCTGCAGCCGAGGGCCTGAGGGTCAGAGAGATCCACGCGCTCACCAGTGGGAACTCCACCAAGGGCTAAAAACAGAACCTCCAACAGCAAGAACTGATTTAAAAAGCAAAAGCAAAACAAAGGAACCATAATAAAACAGGTAAAAATTTTAATCCTCAGAAAGGAGACCTTTGCTACTTTTTATTTAGGGCTCGAAGCCAAAACAAGTGAAATGGAAATTTCACAAGTTGCATCGTGAAGAAACGAGCGAAAAGTTAACAAACTACAACAGAATTTAGCGTAGAACTACTGTTCTCTTTATCTTTAACAGCTCAGAGCTGAGAGTCAGAACATTCTTCACCCTGTATCTGGAAGGCTTCTTCATCCAACCAAGATACTGGATCAACACGGTTGTCAAGCGACAACTCTGGGTGACGATATGGCCCCAAAGCCAGTCAGTCTTAGTTGCATCTTTCCTTGCTGTCATGGACTCTCTACCTTACGACTTATTTCTGTATTTGGGACGTGATTATTTTAATGACGATTCACCAAAAATTTTGTGCTTTTAGTAAGAAGTTTTAAAGAAAGAATAGATGACCATTGAGACTTTCACTCCTGGTCATCTGAAGCAAAAATATAAAAATAGAGGCCTCTCTCTTGACAATTACTGTCATTAATGAAGACTAGGCTTTCAATAAAAGATAAAGCACTGTTTTGGGTAATACTTTACCTAAAACTTAGCACATCAGGGGACTAACATCTACAGCCAGCCTTAGATCCATTCCAACAATTTAAATAATTTTTAGCACAAAATATGTGTATTGCTGGAAACAGCTATCTCTTTAGTCCCACTGATACAAAAAACAGAAAGGAGTAACTTCAAGGGCTCAAAAATATAAAACGGATTGGGACCAACTAGAGTTTAAATATGCATGAAGGGGGAACTCCCTGGAGGTCTGGTGGTTGGGACTCCACACCCTCACTGCCAATCCTTGGCCGGGGAACTAGATCCTGCAAGCCGCACGGCACGGCCAATAAGTAAATAAATATGTACAAAGAATCAGAAAACTATGTTTTGTTTAAACACATGAAGCCCAGTGAGATCAGGTAACTTGCCCAAGGTCCCTCAGCTGCTGTGAGAAATGGACGCCAGTGTCCTTTTGAATATTTTACTGAAATTAATTCATTTCACTTTCACAGATAAGGAAACTAAAGCAACTGAGATGGGTAAGTAATTGGCCGGAAGTCCAAAGCTGGGACTGGATCTAACCAGGCCGTTTACCTGCAGGGCCCACGCTTTCGTCAACTGTGCTCCCCTAACGCTCGAGCCCAAGGCTCCCCCCAACCCCAGACTTCCACACTGGTGCTTTTTCCTCAGTTTACAGCAAGAAGCAAATGGAAAAGGTTATTCTTGGTGTTTTCGTCAAGCAAATACACAAAGATGTGTTCATGAAACCCTTCAAAGAAAAAGGGAAGTAGAGAGGAAACAAATATGGAGGTAAAGGGACTCTTGTAGAATAAACGTAAGATAAAATGTAAGCGTAACCTTGGTTTTAGTGGTAGGAACGAAGTAAAAACCGCTTGGAGATCACTCAAAGAACCATTTCAAAGAGTGCAGCAGTGCTTTACCACGTCTGTATTAACCACATTTGCTTCGAGTTTTGTTCTGGTTCACACCAGTTACAAATTATTCTGCCACTTCAAGCAGTGTTTCACACGCAGGGTCACAGCGGCCAATGAACTTAACTGTTCCAGCCGAGGACACCGGGGCCGACTCCCAAGACCCCACTCCCTGGTAACTCAGAGACCCACGTCCCCTGGCGTGTACCAGCCAACCCGTATCATTACGATCTCTCTCTCAAGTATTCACCGGAAAAGACAAACACAGATACCTTGCTTCTCTACATTCAGTCAAACAGGGTACTAACGACCAAATGCCTCTTAGATCGCTATTAACCTAAAATAAGAAAAGAGAGGGAATTCCCTGGTGGTCCAGTGGTCAAAACTCCACACTTTCACCACCAAGGGCCCGGGTTCGATCCCTGGTCGGGGAACGAAGACCCACAAGCCTTGAGGCGCAGCCAAAAAAATAAAAATAAAACAAAAACAACAATAAACCCCAAAGAAAATACTGTGAGAGAGACTCAGAGAAGTAACTTTCCACCTAATGTGATGACCAAGACCACAAAGAATACATTTTAAACCCAGTGCAGTACACACGCACTCACACATAAAATAAACAGATCTCATGAAACACTAAACCAAACCCTTACTACACTGAAACTACTTCAGCTGCAAAACCCACTTAACTGATTTTAGATCACAAACTATGTGTCACCTCCCACACTCTGTTCTAACCAGTTCTGACCTAAAAGTTCCCAAGAGACAGTCTTCAAACGTCCTTGATGAAAACAAACATAAACTTTTTGAGGTCTGCAGTTCTTAAAACAGAGTTGAGAAGCTTCAAGTCGGAAAAAGTAGACAAAATTTTATTTATTTATTTATTTTTGGTACGCGGGCCTCTCACTGCTGTGGCCTCTCCCGTTGCGGAGCACAGGCTCCGGACGCGCAGGCTCAGCGGCCACGGCTCACGGGCCCAGCTGCTCCGCGGCAGCTGGGATCCTCCCGGACCGGGTCACGAACCCGCGTCCCCTGCATCGGCAGGAGGACTCCCAACCACTGCGCCACCAGGGAAGCCCCCAAAATTAATTTTATTCAAACTATTTAATATTATTACAGATGACATTTCCCCCAGTAATCTTTCATGTAATCTAAATGTTTCACAGTAAGTATTTAGGTTAGCACATGCCGCAGGAGAAAACCCAGGAGAAGCCCACCTCACGGTGGCCCCTTGCGGGCTCGCAGGCCTACTAGCAGCGGGAGCTGGGCTGTCCCGGCTCATACCCGGCTGTGCCTGACTGCTGCCCGGCAAAGACAGTCACCACCAAAACTCGAAGGAAACTTCAGACTCGAGAAGCGGAAAAACACACACTCTTAGGGACACATCTGAAAAGCTGATATTTGTAAAAATGTAATGTTTTCACAGAACACTTTTTCACACCATCATTTTTGTGAGCTACAGAAGCTGCTCTTCCATACTGTAATTGATGAAACTGAGGCTCAGCGAAGTTAAATGAATTCCCCCCAAAACTCAGGGCTAATATTTGGCAGAGCTGGGGCCACAAACAAATTGTGATTCCAATCTCAACTCCCACACTCTGGCCAGGGAAAAAATAAGGTAGAAGGCAAGCAAACAAGCGTGCGTGCACACACACACCCCCGCTACCCTGCAGTCCCAGTACCAACAGTAGCAGACAGTCACTCTCCACTTCTCTCTCTGGAAAGCTGGCCGCCAGCGGACATGTGCTCCTGACTGCGCCCCAGCGACCCCGGCCTCCTCCTGTCCGAGCCCCGTAACACAGCCACCTCACAGCACAGAACATGCCACCCCGCCCTGCCCTGAGCCCAAGGAGGGCCCATTTTACTCAGCTTCTGGGTGGCAGCGCCTAGCGGAGGGCACAGCATCCACAATCAGCTAAGGGTTACTGGGTAGAAAACCGACACTGTAACTGAGGAGCGCTGGGGGCTCAGTGTGCACAAAACTGAGAAGCAAAACCTTCCGAGGGACTTGCAGCTTCCCCGTGGAAGGACTTGGACGTCTCCACTCCACCCCGAAGTGGGTTAAAAAGCTGAATGACCAGAAATCTCAAAGACTGTAAGAGAAAAGAGGTGATGCCACAGGGCAAACCGCTGTCCCGAGGCTGGAGACGGATGGGCGGGGCTGAGGGTCACCAGGGGACCAGTCCCAGGGAGGCCCTGCAATTCTGAGGTTCACCTCTACCCCCCTGGCTCCCTGCTCCTGGGCGAGGGGGAAAATGAGCCCTGATCTTCCTGACAAGCTGTGCCCTCAGGGGGAACCAGTTAACCACAGTCTAACTGCCCAAGAGGAAGGGAAACACTCGCCGGCAGCCCACTTCAACCTTCCAGTCCTGCCCCACGTAAAGGAGGAGAGACACACAGAAACTCTGGCCAAATTCACGGGGGGCACAGGCTCACCCACAGAGCCTAGTCACAGGACTCCAACGCGCCCGCCACACACCTCGCCACCACGTCACTGAGGCCTATTTACCTTTTACCCAGGACATCATGTCTGGCTATCCAGAAAAAATGACAAGGCAAACCAAAGGGAGAAGAAAAACACGCACACATTTGAAAAGAGGGAGCAAGTATCAGAACCAGACGTGGTAGGGATGCTGGAACTATCGATCAGGAATTTAACACAACTATGATTAATTTGCTGAGGGCTCTAATGGATAAAGTAGACGGCACACAAGAACAGATGGGCAATGTCAGCAGAGATGGAAATCCTAAGAACCAAAAAGAAAAAAATGCTAGAGATTTAAAAACAACAACACTGGAACAGAAATGAAGAATGCCCCCCCCTTTCTTGGCCATGCCGAGCAGCTTGCAGGACCTTAATTCCCCAACCAGGGATTGAACCCAGGCCCTGGCAGTGAAAGCGCCGGTCCTAACCACTGGACCACCAGGGAATTCCCATGAAGAATGCCTTTGATGGGCTTATTATTAGATTCCACACTGCAGAGGAAAGAACCTCTTAGCTTGAAGATGTCTCGATAGAAACATCCCAAACTGAAAGGCAAAGACAACAAAGACGGGGGAAAGAAAACAACAGGGCATCCAAGGACTGTGGGACAACTACGCGAGGTGTAACACACACACCTGGAGCACGGAAGGAGAAGAGAGAAAGGAACAGGAGAAAAATATCTGTAACGATAATGACTAAGAATGTCCCTAAATTAACGTCAGACAGCAAACCACAGATTCAGGAAGCTCAGAGAACACCAAGTACAGTAAGTGTCCGAAGAACTGCACCCAAGCGTGTCATCCTCAAATTACAGAAATCAGAGGCAAACGAAAGATTCTTGACAAGTCAGAGGAAAAAGTATCTTACCTAGAGAGGAACAAAGGTAAGAATTACATCTAGCTTCTCATCAGAAACCAAGCAAGCAAGAAGAGAGTGGAGGGGAATATGGAAAGCATCGAGAGAAAAAACCTACTGACCTAGAATTCTGTTCCTGAGAAGTTATCCTTCGAAAATGAAGGAGAGGGTGTGGAGAACAGGGAACCCTCCTGCACTGTTGATGGGAATGTAAATTGCTACAGCCACTATGGAGAACAGTATGGAGGTTCCTTAAAAAACTAAAAATAGAACTACCATATGACCCAGCAATCCCACTACTGGGCATATACCCTGAGAAAACCGTAACTCAAAGAGTCATGTACCACAATGTTCATTGCAGGTCTATTTACAATAGCCAGGACATGGAAGCAACCTAAGTGTCCATCGACAGATGAATGGGTAAAGAAGATGTGGCTCATATATACAGTGGAGTATTACTCAGCCATAAAAAGAAACGAAACTGAGTTATCTGTGAAGAGGTGGATGGACCTAGAGTCTGTCATACAGAGTGAAGTAAGTCAGAAAGAGAAAAATAAATACCGCATGCTAACACATATATATGGAATCTAAACAAATGGTACTGATGAACCTAGGGGCAGGGCAGGAATAAAGACGCAGACATAGAGAACAGACTTGACGGGGAAGGGTAAGCCGGGACGAAGTGAGAGAGTGGCACGGACATATATGCACTACCAAACGTAAAACAGCTAGCGGGAAGCAGCCGCATAGCACAGGGAGATCAGCTCGGTGCTTTGTGACCGCCTACAAGGGTGGGATAGGGAGAGTGGGAGGGAGGCTTAAGAGGGAGGAGATATGGGGATATATGTATGCATATAGCTGATTCACTTTGTTGTACAGCAGAAACTAACACAACATTGTAAAGCAATTATACTCCAATAAAGATATTAAAAAAAGAAAGAAAAATAAAAATTAAGGCAAGACACGTGATCTTAAAAAGAAATGTATTAAGTTGTACAAGTAAGAATATACAAAAACCCACTGAATTCTACACTTCATATGGGTGACTGTGTGGTTGTGAATTATATCTCAATAAAGTAAACTATTCACAAACACACCACACACACACACACACAAAAAGGAGAAATAAAGATTTTCTCAGACAAGCAAAAATTGAAGGAATTGCTAGTAGACATGCCTTGTAAGAAATGTTAAAAGAAGTTCTTTAGAGAAGGATAATGATATAAGTCAGAAACGCAGATCTACACAGAGAAAGAGAGACCACTGAGGAAGAAGTAGGTGAAGGGAGAATAAAAACTTATTTTTCTTATTCTTAACTGATCTTCCAGATAACAGCTGCTCCAAGTAATAGCAGCAACCATGTATTCGATTATGTGTGCTTACACAAGTGGCATGAATGACAGCAATGACACAAGGGATGCTCTTACAAGGTACGCACTCACGCACAGCGCGCGTGAAGCAGTACAGCGTTACCTGAAAGTGGACTTGGATTAGCTGTAAATGTGTATGGCAAACTGTAGGGCAACCACTTAAAGAGGTAAAAAGAGAAATGTAATGGACATGCCAAGAAAGGAGAGAAAATGGAAACATATCCTCAATTAAAACCACAAAAGGCAGAAAAAGAGTGGGGGACAAAAACTGGAACAAAGAATAAGGGCAACACGTAGAAAACAATGACAAATATGATAGATATTCATCTAATTACATCAATAATTACTTTGGGGCTTCCCTGGTGGCGCAGTGGCTGGGAGTCTGCCTGCCTATGCAGGGGACACGGGTTTGAGCCCTGGTCTGGGAGGATCCCACATGCTGTGGAACAGCTAAGCCTGGGCACCACAGCTGCTGAGCCTGTACTCTGGAGACCGCAGGCCACAACTACTGAGCCTGTGTGCCACGACTGCTGGGGCCTGCACACGTAGAGCCCGTGCTCTGCACAAAGAGAGGCCACTGCAGTGAGAGGCCCATGCACTGCAGCGAAGAGTAGACCCCGCTCGCCACAACCAGAGAAAGCCCACGTGCAGCCAAAAATAAAAATAAATAATTTAAAAAATAATAATAATAATTACTTTGAACATCAATAGTCTAAACACACCAACTACAAGAAAGACATTGTCAGACTGGATGAAAAAATAAGATCCGACTGTCTGCTGTGTCTAAGAAACTCGCTTCACGTAAAGACACAGACGCGTTAAGAGTAAACTGACCATGCAGACACTCGTCAGAGGCAAGTGGCAGCAGCCACCAGCCGGGCCCTCTAGTTGTTGCCCGCGGCCGCCAGGCGTTTACACTGCTTCCTCGTCACAGGGGAGTTTCAACTGCAGAAACGGTACATTCCACTATCAGACAAAGAGAAGGAAAAGATGACAAGAGAACCGTTCAAACCATTTAAGTACCAAAACCTAAAAGGTGCAGCTTTCTTGAGTGGTAAGAGGAGAGGAATGTTCACGGAAGACGTGCTCATCTGTGTGTCTGCTGTCCCACTGAGGGTCAGGACAGGGTCTGGGGGCCCTGGAAACAACCCACTGCTACCTGGAAAAACCTGACAAGGACCTTGGCTGTGCACTTGAGCTTGATACCATCCCTAATTCTGAGAAGGTTTACTGTATTTTGGATGGGTTTCTTTTGGGAGGGGAAACATTCAAGAAAAGTGTCCCTAAAGCAAGTGAGCAAGCTGATCTGGTACAGGGGCCACGTCATGAGTGCTTCAATGTCCCCATGGACCAAGTGACCACTCATCCTGTGTGCGGAATTCACAGAGGAAACAAAGCTGATATGCTGATGAAAGAAAATATCCTCAGCTTGGTGACTGATTATCTTGTATAATAATAGAACATTTCAGGGACTTTCCTGGTGGCGCACTGGTTACGAATCTGCCTGCCAATGCAGGGGACACGGGTTCGAGCCCTGCTCCGGGAAGATCCCACGGGCTGCGGAACAGCTAAGCCCGTGCGCCACAACTACTGAGCCTGCGCTCTAGAGCCCGCGAGCCACAACTACTGAAGCCCGCGCGCCTAGAGCCCATGCTCTGCAACAAGAGAAGCCACCGCAATGAGTAGCACACGCACTGCAATGAAGAGTAGCCCCCGTGCGCCACAACTAGAGAAAGCCCGCGCGCAGCAACGAAGACCCAACGCAGCCAAATAAATAAAATTAAAAAAAAAAAACAGAACATTTCCGAACCAACACCTTTACAACTGTAATTTTTTCCCCTGTTCTTATTCCTCTTTTCTGTTTTATTTTCGTTCTATATATGATCTTGATATAGCTTCTTCCTGCTCACAACTGGTTTAATTTCTTCTTGAAAATATATGACCAATGACTGTTTTGAGTAGTATTTCATACTAAACACACACACATCATTTATAAACCATCTGTGATTGATATTGTAAGAGGAAAACCTAGCAATCGTTAAAATGTTTACCAAAGAAAATTTAGCTGAAATGTTAGGTCGAATCCTCAGTGCCATAATATAGTGTGGTTTGGTCTTCAAAGTGCTGGGGAAAAACCCTACAAAACTATATTTAGTTGATTACACTACAGTCTATATGAGCTAATGTGTTCTAATATATCACATAGAAGTGTATTTGGAAATAAAAGAAGAAAGTAAAGTCTGTACTATTATATAATATTCAAGGTAAAACACTCACAGCTTTTAAGAAATTTGCAATGCCACACTTACTGAATCACATTTATGCTATACAACGATACCGAACAATCCCTTGAACTATCAGAAAGCTATGTCAGAAAAGGCTTTTCCCCAATATCTATTGCTCAATAGTAAGCCACCTTCTCAAAGTATTAATGAGGTTTATTTATATAGTTAAAGTTCTAATATTGTTTAAATACTAATATTTTACTAGTTATTGTTTTATAATCTAGTAAGTCTTCATTTAGATACTTAATGCTTTGTTAAGTATGGTTTTATATTTCTAAGTATTTAAACCTTTAATTTGATCATTGTTGTGTACACTTTTAATGAAACATGGGGACCTCCCTGGTAGTCCAGTGGGTAAGACTCTGTGCTCCCAATGCAGGCGGCCCAGGCTCCATCCCTGGTTGGGGAACTAGATCCTGTATGCATGCCACAACTAAAAAGTCTGCATGCCACAACCAAGATCCCACATGCCACAAGACCCGGTGCAGCCTAAATAAATAAATATTTAACGAAACATGGAACATATTTTATTATAAAGGGGAAAGTACCAAATACTTCACTGTTTATATCCAGAGAGTTTAAAGCCTGAGATAAGAAAGCTATCATTAAACAACAAATTCAAGAGATGCTCAAACTGGTTTACCACTGAAAGAAGACCTGTGAAAATATGTTAGGCAGGTATGCAGATTGGTTGTCTCCCTCCTTGCCACTCTCACCGCACATCACATCTGAAGCACCCGGATGGGTCATCAAATGAGAAATTTAGCATTACACACTGAGAGCACTGGAAACACTGGTCTTCACGTTTCCATTTTCCCTCTCCCAGCCCTGCAGCATGTTACTCACCTGCTTTTAATGCTACACAAATATTCACAGTCTCATGCCTATTTGCTTTGGATGCTGTGTGCCGAGCTGTAACAAGATGTTGTTTCTTTTGTTACCTGTATACAGCTGCTTGCTTTAAATTAGTAGATTCTCAAATAGCTTTCCCTGCATGTCTAAAATACAAATACTGCATGTTAAAGGAAGGAAGGAAGGGAGGGAGAGGGAGTAGCTACATTAATTTCACACAGAGCAGATTTCAGAGCAAGGAAACTTATCAGGGATGAAGAGGGGTGTTATATAATGATAGAGGGGTTAAACCTCCAAGAAGATGTAATAGTCTTTGATATGTACACACCTAACCAAAGAGCTGCAAGAGAAACAGATGAATCCACCAAGACAACGGGAGACTTCAACAGCCTCCACCAGAAATAGACAGCTCCAGCAGGCAGACAACCAGCAGGGTACGATAGACGTCTACAGACTACTTCTATCCAACCACAGCAGGACACACCTGCTTCCCAAGCTTACGTGGAATATTCACCCAGACCAACTTCTGGGACATGAAACATACCTTAACAAATTTAAAAGAACAGAATTATACTATGCCTGCTCTCAAACCGCAATGGAATGCAACTAGAAATCAATAACAGAAAGACAGCTAGAAAATCCTCAAGTACTTGGAGATTAAACAATATATTTCTAAATAACACATGGGTCGAAGAATAAATCTCAAGAGAAATTTAAAAAATCTTTTGAAGTAAATTAAAATACAACATATTAAAATTTGTGTGAGACAGTGAAAGCAGTGCTTAAGTGGAAAGTTACAGCATTGAATGCATATATTAGAAAAGAAGAAAGATCGAAAATCAATCACCTAAGCCTCCACCTTAGGAAACTAGAAAAAGCAGAGTCAATTAAATCCAAAGTAAGCAGAAGAAAAGATAATAATAAAAATAGAGCAGAAATCAATGAAATTGAAAATAGGAAATCAATAGAGAAAATCAACAAAGCCAAAAACTGGTGCTTTGGGAAAATAAAATTAATAAGCCTCAGGACTTCCCTGGTGGTGCAGTGGTTAAGCATCCACCTGCCAATGCAGGGGACACGGGTTCAAGCCCTGGTCCAGGAAGATCCCACATGCTGCCGAGCAACTCAGCCCGTGCACCACAACTACTTAGCCCACGCCCTAGAGCCCGCAAGCCACAACTACTGAACCCGCAAGCCACAACTATTGAAACCTGCGTGCCTAGAGTCCGTGCTCCGCAACAAGAGAAGCTACCGCAATAAGAAGTACATGCACCACAACGAAGAGTAGCCCCTGCTCGCCACAGCTAGAGAAAGCCCACACGCAGCAATGAAGACCCAACACAGTGAAAAATAAAGTAAAATAAAATGAAAAAGGAACTACAGACCCACACATTGCATAGACTTAAAGACAGGATATTTTTGAGACATTTGGAAATTTGAATGCTAACAGGATATTTGATGATATGAAGAAATTATTTTTAATTTTTTTTGTGATGTGACAATGGTATTGTGATTTAAAATAAAAAAAGAACCTTTATTTTTCAGAGACACATAGTGAAATCTTTACAGATAAAATTATAGGATGTCTGGATTTTGCTTCAAAATACTACTGTATTAAGAGGGGAAGTGATTAGGATGTGAATAAAGCATAACTGGCAGTAAATTAATGACTGCTAGGACTAAGTGATGGGGGTTCATTATACTCTCGTATCTGTTTTCATATATATACAAAATTCTCCAAAAGAAAACTTTTTAAAAAAGTAGTGTAAGAGAATTAAAAAAATTAAAATCCACTGTACCTTCCTCCAAAAAAAGAAAATATGAATAGCTCTATGCCAACAAATCTGAAAATTTAGGGATAATATTCTAGAAAGATTATCAAAAGTTGACAAGAAAAAACAGAAACCTTCCCTCAAAGAAAATAGCAGGTGGTTTTGAAGGAATGTTATAGGAAGCAAGGCACAGATGATCTGAGTCTCATACAAACAGTTCCAGAGTACAGAAAAGGAGGAACCATTCTTCCCAACTCTAAATTCTTTTATGAAGCCAGCACACCCTTAAAACTGAAACCAAACAAGAAAAAGTACAGGCCAACCTCACTCATCGGGACTGATACAACTAAATGGTGGAACAATTAAAGGAAATTTAACTCACATTAACATCAGAAAAGACAAGGATGGGTTCTAATACCAATTCTGTTAATATGGTGATGCTTAGTGCAATACATTTTTTTAAAAAGATAGACTCATCAAGAAAAAAAAACTGACATTATTCACACATGGTGTGATTTTCTATGTAGAAAATCCAAAGGAGCCCAGAGATAATCAGAATAATAAGATAGCTGGACAAATCTGCTGGATGTAAAGTCAATGCGGAAAAGCCAACTTGACAAAGGAGCCATAGTTATGCACGATGTTAACACTAGGGGAAACGGGGTGAAGGGCATGTGGGGATGCTTTATCTTTGTAACTTTCTTGTAAATCTAAAATTATTCCTAAATAATCTTATTTTAATAAATAATTTTTAAAATTAAGAAGTCTGACAATATTAAGTGTTGGGGAGGAGGTACAACAACAAAAGTTCTCATATTTAAAAAGAAAAACTCTTATATGCTGTTGACAGAGGGCAAGCTGGAAACCACTGTGGAAAACACTTTGGCATCATCTTGTAAATTAGAACATGTCTATACTCTTGGAACCAGAAATTCTACTCCCAAGTATATACCCAGAGAAACTCCTGCACATATGGATGAGACTCTTTCCAACAGCAAAAAGGAAGAAATGTCTACTGGCAAGCCTGTAGATAATAAACTACAGATAAATTGTGACATATTACACATGGAAACCAAACGCCCATCAACACATCAACTTGGATCATGTGTTCTCAAAGGGGATGAAGTTGAGGGTTAAAACTGGTCTGGGGAGATGTGAGCAATCTTAGATATTACAAGGCCTGTGGCCCTCCAAAAGGCCCCAGTACATAAACAGACCTATATCTGTGCTTTTAAAATTTCACGTGGGGAGGAAGGAGATGATAAGGATAAAAATGTCTAAAAAGGAACCTTAGGGGAGTGATAATGAAAAAAAAGTTGACAAACAATGACCTAGGTGAATCTTAAGAATACAACACCGGGGCTTCCCTGGTGGTGCAGTGGTTGAGAGTCCGCCTGCCGATGCAGGGGACACGGGTTCGTGCCCCAGTCCGGGAAGATCCCACATGCCGCGGAGCGGCTGGGCCCGTGAGCCATGGCCGCTGAGCCTGCGTGTCCGGAGCCTGTGCTCCGCAACGGGAGAGCCCACAACAGTGAGAGGCCCGCATACCGCAAAAAAAAAAAAAAGAATACAACACTGAATGAAAACAGCAAGTTACAGAAGAATACATATGATACTATTTACATAAAGTTCCAAACATACAAAATAATATACTGTCTAAGGATATATACATATTAAAACTATAATTCAGAATAGAAGTTGCCCTTGTGAAGTAGGTAGGAACATGTGGATATCTAGGAGGGGTATATAAGGAGACTCAAAAGTGTTGGCTGTGTTCTTCAACTGGGAGAGTAAATACATAGGTGTTCAATTATTATTCCTCACCTCTAAAGTGTAAGTATATAAAAGTTATTATATGCTTATTATATATTTTTCTCAGTATATGTTATTATATACTTTTATATACTAAGTATATAGAAGTTATTTATATACTTTTTGCTAGTATGAAATGTTTCATAGTTATAACCACTTAAAAATACCATACATGGGGACTTCCCTGGTGGCACAGTGGTGAAGACTCTGCACTCCCAATGCAGGGGGCCCACGTTCGGTCACTAGTCAGGGAACTAGATCCCACATGCATGCTGCAACTAAGAGTTCACATGCCACAACTAAGGAGCCCGCATGACACAACTAAGGAGCCCATGTGCCGCAACTAAGGAGCTGGCGAGCTGCAACTAAGGAGCCCACCTGCTGCAACTAAGACCCAGCGCAACCTAATAAATAAATAAATATTTTAAAAAAACACATGAATTTAGGAGTAAAATCTTAATTTAACTTAAACTGCAAGAATAGTCTTTCCATTGATCACCATCCAATCACAATATTAAATAACACTGAACAATAATGTTAATGATATTTAACCTATGCTTTTAAAAACAACCATGAGGGGCTTAATTTTATTTTTCTTTTAAGATGATTAAAAAAAAAAAAACCAAAAAAAGCTTGAAAGCGCATACCCAGCCACCTTGCTGAATGATGTACTCGGCAGCATGGTCCTCCAGGAAAGTCACACCGAACTGCAGCAATGCACTCAAAGGTTCTTGACCACGTCTTGTCAACTCCAAAAGCATTTGCCGTAGCAAAATCAGAGGCACCAAAACCTTTAAGGCAAAGATGAGAGAGTAAAAAACAAACTGAAATTCTTACCGTTCATTTTATATGTTCAACTACTAGAAAATACACTCCAGTGTATCATAATGGAACTCCATTTTTATTATAATAAAGGAAATAAAATAGTGACCCCTACTGGAATTTTTGAGAATAATGCGTGTATGTTTTATACCACGGGGTGGTAGAAATAATATTATATGAAAACAACCGGGCCTGTGTGTGTGTGTGTGCACGCGCGCGTGCGTGTGTAACAACATATGTACAGGAAATTCACTGAAGCATTATTTATAATAGCAAAAGACCGGAAACAACCCAACAGACCAAATTTTGGTCATCCAGTAAAATATCAAGTAGTTGTTAAAAAGCGTAAGATCGTCCACTGCCCAACTACCAAGATTTACTTTCAGTGAAAAAAGATAAAGGAGAGCATGTACAATAATGGTACCATTATTATTAACATTACTGTTAACAGAACAAAACATCTACACACACGTTTGTATAACCCTATAGTATTTTTGAAAAATACCTAAGAAACTGGTGATAGTGGTAGCCTAAAAAGAGGAAAACTAGGTAAGTGGTGACAAGGGTGGGAAAGTATTTTCAAGTGTATGTCTTCTGTACTTTGTGCATTTTGTACCATGGCCTTTTATTCTATTTGAAAACAAGAACTTTCAAAATTATGAGCTATCTTATACAAGTCATCAAAAACAGAGGTGTTATCATCACTCCTAACAACCTTATGGCTCAATATTTTAAAATCATAAAAATTTATTTCCGAGACTAACTAGAGTCCCTTTCCTTCCAAATAAAACCCCTGCATACTGAAAAGAACTAAGTACTTTCAATTAACTGTCTGCAGGCAGTCTCTTCTGTCTAAATCATCAAGAGGTCTCCACACAACTGGGAAGGACCGTGAAAGGAAATGAAACCAATTCCAATTTCCTGTCACTGACCTGCCAAGGTCATAGCTGAGGGATTACAACACATTTCTGCAGAAGAGGACAAACAGAAAAGACAATGAGTTTATATCCTTACTAATATTCTTTGGGGTTTTTTTTTTTGTTTGTTTGTTTTAAGTAAAAGCAGCCCTGAAGGAATCTCTATCAAGGTCTGAAAGAAAAATGCGAAAAACACACATCTTCACTTTTTGATATTCTAAAAGAACTCCAGCCCAAAATGCAGTAAAAACCCCTTCTTAGCACCAATGGAGGGGTATAGAGCTATAAAGAAGGCTGTGTTAGGCTTTTTCTACAATCAGAAACCTGTAACACTTTTGAAAACAGAAATGAACACGGCTGTTCATCCAGCCTAGTATTCTGTCTCAGCTGGAGCAGGAGAGGAGCTTGTGAACCAGCCCTACAGATTCACATCACACCAGCTCCAAAGGCCTGGGACGTTCCATACCTCAAAACATTCTCATTTCCCATAATAATCTATGAACATGCATATTTTAAAGTTATTCATGTTTAAGCTCTATTACCTCTTAAAAAAATGAGTTGCAAAAATTTCATACTTGCTATATAAAAATAATACTCTTATTTGTTCCAAATTTACCTCTTTCATGTATCAAATGTAGCTGCCCCCGTTCTACTATGTAATAATCTAGAGATAAATCTGTAATCCTCTTTCACTACTGTCTTTAGTCCTTAACCATATTCCCTCTCATTCACTATACTTTTTACGCTGAAATCTACTAATTTAGTCCGTTCTTCACATAGCAATTCCTCCACTGTTTTTATCGTTTAAGTTATCCTTTCCTGGATCTTCTCCATCAATTCCACATTTTATATCATGTGTACACCTGATATCTAAACCTAATCCATTGATTAGGTTTGAATGCCTTTGAAATATCTGCTTCAAAATAAAGTTTAAGAGACAACGAGACATTATGTGTCACTCCGTGTGATGCCACAGGAAATAGAGACCACCACCACTGACACGGGCTTGCCACAAAGATTAAACCTGAATATGATCAGGCCTCTAGAGCAACCTACCAATGGAAAGGAGATACAGTCGGCCCTTGAACAGCATGGGCCGGATACTGAGAGCTAACTATAAGTGATACACTGAGTTTTCCCAACAGTAAATACTACAGTACTACCCCATCCGCAGTTTGGTGAATCCACAGACGCAGAACTGCAGGTATGGAGGGATGCATGTATGAGGACAGGAGGGCCGACTTTAAGTTATATGAACATTTGCAGCTGGAGGGAGGGTCGGTGCCCCTAACCCCTGCATTGTTCAAGGGTCAGTTGTGCATGTTAGCTGGCATCTCAGTGATTCAGTCAATAAAATCCAGGAGGTAGAAAATTTAACAGAACAAATAATCTGTAAGTAATTAGAGAAAAAAAAAAAAAACCCAAGAGGAAGAGTAAGTCTGCAAATTAAGAGATTTAGGTCACATATTATGTGATCATATGTACATGAAATGCGCCCGGAACAAGCAAATTCATAGAGACAGAGTCAAGCCATATGGCCAGGGGCTGGAAGGAATAGGAAATGGGGAGTGACTACTCTAAGGTATGGGGTTTCTTTCAGGGAAGATAAAAATGTTCTGGAATTAGACAATGGAGATGGCTGCACAACTCTTGATTGTACTAAAAACATTAAACTGTATATTTCAGAAGGGTAAATTTTATGGTATATGAATTATAGTTCACAAAAATCTTTAAGGATGAGACATATCAACCAAATACAATGCATGAGCCTTGTCTGGATCTCGATTCAAACACATCAGCTTAGGAAAAGACCTTTGTGAAACAACTGGGAAAATCTGAATACTGAATAAATAGACTATGTGCTGATATTAGAATGACTGTTAATACCTGAGGTAATAACGGTATTCTCAGTTGTTAAAAAAGGGATATAATTATCCCTGGAAATACATACTAATGTATTTATGAGGTGTGCTTCAAGGTAATCTACGGTACACAGTGTGGGGAACAGATGAAACAAGACCAGACACATACTGAAAGCCGCTGAGGCTGAGGGACGGACACGGGTTTGTTACATTATTCGCTCCGCTTTGTGCACGCCTGACATTTTAATAATGAAAGATTTTAAAAGATGAGTGATGTAATATGCCAGTAAAACTTAACCAAGGCAAACAGTTCACTCCTCTCTAAAGTCTGTTTATTACATGTGAGCACTGTGCCCTAACACTCTAGCCTTTCCCTTTAATGGCCATTCTCCCCTTTTTCTATAAGCAGTTAAGTTCATAGGAAAACCAATTCCCATGAGGAAAAATAAAAGAAAATTAAAGAATAACCTACAATTCTGAGATAACTATTATTTAATGTTTTGGCACACATTCCAATTATTTTTCTTGGCATATACATACTATACAGCCTACATTTATACATGTACTTTAAAAAAATCATTCTATTAATATGGGTTTGTGACAGCTTTATTCCTCCACTTCTTTTGATCTATTTAAAGAGCATTATACCAAGATGCTTTTAAAATCCCTATACAGATAAACTGACATTCAGCTTGGAAACTTGACATGCTTGTGGACATTTTTTTTATTTGAGTCTTATGTACCTACCAGATAGCCATATTCATGTAATGATGCTATATCAGAATTTTGCAAACATTCATGCAAAACATAAAATGCAAAATATGGGCTAATTGCTTAAATAAGCCAATCTGATTTTGACTGG
This sequence comes from Phocoena sinus, assembly GCF_008692025.1. NCBI lineage: Eukaryota > Metazoa > Chordata > Mammalia > Artiodactyla > Phocoenidae > Phocoena > Phocoena sinus. The sequence continues at coordinate 102,393,945 of NC_045772.1, read as the reverse complement.
GGTGGAAAGAGGCATTTCAGTTTCCTATCATAATAAGCCAGGTTCTTTTTAGTCCTAAAGGACTTAGGAGAGTAATACCGGATTCATCAGAGCAAGTCATATTCTAATTGGCATGCTTCATTTACAGGAGGTATTCAAGCCACAACCTTGGCAAGATGAGGGACTAAAATGAAGCAGGGAATGGGAAAAAAGGATGGGTGAAGAGGGAGAGTAAAGACTGGGGTTTACGCCAATTTTTTAGGATAAGCATAGGATGGGGGGCGGGGGGGGGGGGGGGAAGGCCGGGAGACATACGAGAGTTGATTGTGACAGTCCTAGACAAGGGTGACAGGAAAAGAACATAAAATAGGGGGAGAAGGCGAGTCATATTAGGTATCTAAATATTTGTTGTTTGATATGCTAAGAAATATATCATAGCCAAGCTCATTGTTATTTATAAAACGAGAGGTTTGTTTTATTCCACGAAAGCGAATGAAACAGTCAGCTATTTTAACACATTTTTTACAGCTAAGTAACATACTAAAACTCCATAATAGTGACTATTTGGTAACAAGGTTCCATGTGTTAAATCTAACATAATAGCCACTGCTTACAGAGTGCTTACTATGGGTCCAGACACTGCACTGAAATAAGCACTGAACCACACATTATGTCACCCAGCTCTAATAAAACTTCTGAAGTTAGTGGCATCGTCTCCACTCCACATATGTGAAAACGAAGACTTCGAGTGCTTAATCTACCTGTCCAAAGATATGCACCTAGTCGGTGGCAAAGCTGATACGGAAACAAGTCCGATTACAGGCCTATGATGCTAATGATTATGCTACAATGCCTCCAAAGCCTGTATTAAGGTGAGTAAAAATAACATACATCAATTAGGTACCTAAGGTCACACAGTCTGGTTCACAGTGGTGACAATTCTGAGTAGAGGTGGCTATTTATAAAAATAACTGTACTGCACTTTCTCATCCCTAGCACCACATCACTAAGGGCCAGACTTCCTCCTCAGTGAGCTGGACCACCCCATACCGCATCCCCTGAGACTCGCCCCGGCAAGGTGACAAGTGGGTAATACAGCCTGAGACAATGGATCAGCAGCATGGTTCAGTGGAAGAACACTGAGGCTGGAATCAAAAGATCTCAGCTCCAGTGCTGGTTCCAAAATGTACGAGTCAAGGGGTCTTAAGCAAGTACTTTAACTTTTTTTTTTCCTGATTAATCACCTGACCTAACTAACTAGCTAACTAAACAACAAAACGAAAGTTAATAAAATTCATTCTGCCATCCCTGAGGGATGGCTGTAATGCTCAGATGGTACCCCTGTAAGAACCACAAGAAGCTGTGTCCCCAAAACATACTCACCTGTGAACAAATGACCACCTGGATAAAAATGTCACATCTAAGGCAGAGAAATGAAGAGATCATGGGAAATTCAGGACAGATGGGAAGGCAGATGGCACAACTATGGAACATGTGGTTCTGCGCCAGCCTTAATCAGAAACACTGCATAACACAGCTGGATTTATGCATTAAACAACAAGCTCTAACAGTTTTCTCTTGTACGATGCTATCAATCCCTCCTGTACTTTATCACTAACACACTAAAATCTTGTAAGAGAAAAGATAACTTGGTTTATACCTTATTCCAGCCGCTGGCATGAACTGTGGTCTCCACTGTACATTCCCGATATGCCTGATATGTCAATGGCCTGTAGAGATTTTTTTAAAAAGTCTGTGTCACAAAGAAGGAAAATTCTAAATTTCCAGATAAATAAACATACAGTCACTACTTTGCTGTTGAACTTTTTGCTAAAGTAACACAGATTTTTCAATATATAGTTTTCTGTGAGACATGGCTTTTAACATTTGGTATGCATTTTTCTTTAAGCATTCTCTACAGGCTGAGATTTATGCTACCAGCTTGGGAAAGCAGTTTACAACATAAAAAGAGAAAAATATAAAATAACAAATTTTTTACAATTGCTTGAAACTTATCCAACAAGGCTTCTATGTTGGAGATAAATATAAACACTTGGGTTTTTAATACAGAATCAAGTAATAACAAATAACAAAAATTATCTCATTAATAAAATTGAAAGAACAAGTTAAACTTTTTTAACAAGTTAAAGGCAAACAATGTAAAATATTTAAAAATTAAAGAGACACTGTCACTGGAAGACTTTTCAAACTGGGGACATAAGTTGGAATAAGCAAGGTCAATAAATGAGCTCTATTTTTAACCTGGAGTCTTGTGACACCCACCCCTGGGGCGAGGCTCTCCTTCTGATTATTCCTGTCACACAGACACGCATTTACTGAGGGGATGGGCGTGAGTGCTGCATTCTCAGCGTGGGCCCATGTGCAAATTAACACCAATGACAAAGACACTCCATAGCAACTTACACAGGAAGGCACCAAGGCTCTTGGACAACAGATTAGTAAGGATTTACCTCCCCCCACCGCCTTTTGTTGGCAAAGAATTAACATATATGTAAAAAAGGAGAGGCGTCTTGCTTTTATAGGATTTTAAAATCCATTCCAAAGGCATTTTCTGCTCTGACCGCCCCGGGTCTGTGATCTCTTCAGCCTATGAATATTTAAGATTGATAACAGGTACACTTACTGGTAGCCTATTGCTATGTTTTATATTTTTATACATTTGTGTTTTATATTCTATTGCATACTAGGAAACTGAAGCTCAGAAAAGCTAAGAGACTGTCCCAAATCCACAGGGCTGCAAGCAGCAACAGAGGAATAGCAATTCACACCCAGTTAGTGCTGGCTCCAAGGGACACGCCGCTGCTCCTAGGATTTTGAAATGGGCCGTGATACACTGATGCCCCATGTAGCCAAGGAGCATCTGGACCAGGGTAATGAGGTCCAATAATCCTCATTATTATTGAGGAACACACCAGACTGCAGAGACTCCCTAAAAATAAAGAACCTACGACATCTCACCAATAATTTTTATAATAAATACATGTTCCAACTATAATATTTTTAACACATTGAGTTAAATAAAATATATTTAAAATCTGTATTTAATATCTTTATGTGGCTGCTAGAAAATTTCTAACTACATACATGTGACCTGCATTTTATCTGCTGGACAGCGTGTGGCTCTAGATGTTTCAGAAAACAGTTCTGATGACACAGGTATAGTTCTTTTCTGTAAGCCAATATAACGTAACAGCACAGTGACACTGAAGGAGTTAAGATATGAGGGATGACCGTCTTAATAAGATGTTATGTGCGACCTTCCTGCTACCGCACTGCCATTAAAGTAAGCGTAGAACTGTTTGAAGACCGGGGCGACACACTAGGTGGTTGTAACACAGGCCTGAAGCAGACACGCTACCGTCTAACCTGCCTGTTGCTCCCTGCAGCTCTGCTTGCGTGCATCAGTCCCTTCATGTCCTTTCCTGAACTGCCTGCTGTGCTGTGCACCACGCCAGTCCTTACGCGGAGTCTATCAGGCTGAAGTACTTTAGCATCCTTCAGAATGAAACGGGATTTGAAACATTATACGTACACACATATATGCACATAAAAGATCCAGCAGATTAAAACACTCAAAGGAAATCTTTTTTTTTTTTGCGGTACGTGGGCCTCTCACTGCTGCGGCCTCTCCCGCTGCGGAGCACAGGCTCCGAACGTGCAGGCTTAGCGGCCATGGCTCACGGGCCCAGCCGCTCCGCGGCACGTGGGGTCTTCCCGGACCGGGGCACGAACCCGCGTCCCCTGCATTGGCAGGCGGACTCTCAACCACTGCACCACCAGGGAATCCCTCAAAGGAAATCTTAAACGTAGAAAAATAAGTAGTTAAAAAATCAGCCCTATCTGATGAGCTACTTGAACTCAGCAAAGAAGAAAGGGGAGGGGAAAACTCTTCTTTTCTTTTGGCTGCACGGTACAGCTCACAGAATCTTAGATCCCCCGACCAGGGATCGAACCTGTGCCCTCGGCAGTGAAAATCTGGTGAAGTCCTAACCACTGGACTGCCAGGGAATTCCAGGGGGAAAACTTGTCAGATTGCTGGTGCTTGGCTGTATGAAGAGTTCAGGATTAGTTTCCCTACTTTAACAAAACTGTTTGGGGGAATAAGTAGTATTTTCCACCTTAAAAATACTGCCATCAACCTGTATAATACTTCTAGTTCATCATCAGTTATTTTCAGGATATTAATAACTTTTTGAAGTTGTTAAGCTTTTGGGGAAGACAAAACAAATATTCATCCAAGACTGTATTTTTTAAAATACAATTTACTTTGCAGTGAAAAGATCAATTTGTCCTGTAGATCATGAAAAGGACTCCAAATACATATACTATTATACTGTTCTTCACATACATTGTACATATATGAAACTATAATGCTGTTCTTTGGAGAGCTCGCAATATCCCAGTAAAGTGGAAATGAACAGAGAAGCTAGGACAGAGGGAGATGACTTGACACAAATAGTCTGCATCAAAGCTGGAGGCCACTTTTTGCCTTATGCTTCTCAGTTACTTTACTCCCAGTCCCAACTGCTTTTACAAGTTCTTTATGTTTGTATTGGCCAAAGAGTAGGCTCCTTCAAATCTAAGATGAAAGCTAAATATACAAACTCCATGCAAGTATGGCTGTTCTGGCTTAAGCAGAGTGGAGCGGGCCTCACCTCCTCACAGCACTCTGAAAGCCTCCTCACAGCACTCTGAAAGCCACTGCTGTGCCACCAGATTTCCTGTCTCAGTTTTACTTCCCCACACCCAGAATCTTCTCTCCACATTTATTTTTAAACTTTCTATGTATAAAGTTAAGAAAATCCAAATATGATTTTCATTTCACTGTTTCTTATGTATAGCTGGGATTTTTACATTTGCTCATGTCACCAAAATATGCGGAAACAAACTGAATCATCCTTAGACCCAAATTGCTTTCTCCTAACAAATGGTAACGTATAAGCTTTGCCTTTGTGGAAGTAAGGGATTACTTTACTACAACAGTTATTTGGCATCTGAATGTTGGCCCCTTGAGTGAAGGAACAGTCTTCACCTTGTTTTAGTCATCAATCTTCATTAAAAAACATTTTTTTAAATTCACACCAATCTGTTAATGATTCTCATAAAAGAATTAAGGGAAACAAATTTTTAAGGTTTACAATAAATGACTGGGTTCTACTTAATATACTTTCATGATGAGCTTCTTGCCTTTGGCTTTAATAGCCAGCACGACAGCTCGGAAAGAAGTTTCCACAGTAGGAATGTGGCATCAGTTCCACAGGTCGGTGTGCAACCCGAAAGTGTAGCAACATCCGGGACACCCCAAATATAGACACAATGTCAATCCCACAGTACAATGAATAAAACCCCAGTCATTCCACTTACGCTAGTCACGAGGGAGTGCTGGTAAAAAGTGGTCAGCACAAGTGAAATAGCCTGTGTTTACAACCGGTGAAAGCATTTGTTGAAACCTGACAGCCCAACAAGTAAATACAAACGGTCAAATTCATGCTGGAACAGTTAAAACACTGCTCAAAACGCAAACAGAGATGATTTGGGAAAGCAAAAAAAGAAAAAGTAGGGGCTTCCCTGGTGGCGCAGTGGTTGAGAGTCTGCCTGCCGATGCAGGGGATACGGGTTCGTGCCCCGGGCCGGGGAGGTCCCGCGTGCCGCGGAGCGGCTGGGCCCGTGAGCCGTGGCCGCTGGGCCTGCGCGTCTGGAGCCTGTGCTCCGCAATGGGAGAGGCCAGAACGGTGAGAAGCCCGTGTACCGAAAAAAAAAAAAAAAAAAAGGAAAAAAGAAAAAGTGAAGACAAGTAAGTGAGAAAAGAAGTGACACTGTTCACTTAAAATGGAGGCTTAAGAGCGCAGAGGCCGTGGGGACTCACCGGCTGAGGAGCGTCTGCAAGGCCCCGAGCAGAGGCGCCCTCAGCTCCTGCGACGCCTTCTCCCCGAGATGAGCCAAGCAGTCCTCTACGGAGCTGTCGGGGTTTGCGGGGCTGAACACGGGCGAAGTGTGGCGGTCGAAGCCTGTGCTGGCGAAGGCTGAAGATGACAGAAGGAAAACCCAAGTTAATGAGCAATGTCAGAAGCTGTGCTGTAAAAGCTCAGGGGGTTAAGATGCCAACTACTGGGAACTAGCTAATAGTTAGTTATAAGCCAGTTAAAAATGTCAGATAATCGTTATGGGATATTAATGTTTCCTTTAAAAGGCCTTCAATTTAGAGGTTTCTTTTTTTAAGGAAAGATTTTTATGAAAAAGCTTAGTTTCAAGAGAAGAAAAAGGCTAAACTGACATGGCAAAATACACAAACCAATTTGGTATATTACCGCAGACCCGTTCAGTCAAAGAATGATAAATGAGAGCAACTCCCAGCTCTATCACCCCTCTCTTAAGATTTGTTTTTACCTTTACAAATGTGGCTCTTCTTAAACCAGATTCTAATGTTATTCCACCTTAGAGGACCTCATGACTTTCGTTCCCTTTTAGAGTGAACGTCCAAACTCACAATCATGCACATGGATATGTTTTAAAAGTATACAAGCTGCCCACTCACACAGCCAGCTTCTCCTCTGCTTCCTCACTCCCTGTGTACAGACGCAGCCCTGCTCTAACTGCAGGAAGGAGAGGCCAGATCATCCCTGGTCCAGGGTACAAATGGGGTGCAGGGCATAGACCTCCAGGAAAGCAGGTGGCTTGTACCCACTCCCAAGGGTTATCAATAACCTCCATAAAGCATTTATTGCACTAATGCAAAGCTTGCTCCTAGAAGGCTGCAAATTTCACTAGAGTTAAATATGTATTTCTTCAAGAAAGATATACATGGCTACAAAGTTCACAGATGCTGCACGGTCTGAGCAAGCCTGAGAACGCCCACTCTGACGCTAAGTCTCGGGGAATAAGGTTCGATGAGGAAGTGCACATAAGCCTTCGTTGCCATTTTCTTTTCTGCCTTTTGCCCATTTTGCCATGCAGTACTGCTATCAGAAATGGGCAAGGATTAAAACAGAATTATAATATTAATCATTTAAAAATGTCAGTAAAGGAAAATAAAAGAGAACATTAACATTAGGTTTTGTTAATGTTCAACAGGGAGCTGATTTATAAACATGATTTCTATTTTTTCTTGTTAAAAATTACTGGGCAGGGAATTCTTTGGCAGTCCAGTGGTTAGGACTTGGCACTTTGACTGCTGAGGGCCCGGGTTTGAGCCCTGGTCGGGAACTAAGATCCAGCAAGCCACGTGGCATGGCCAAAAAAAAAAAGAAAAAAAAAAGAAAAAAAAAAATAAAAATAAAAAAATAAAAATTACTGGGCAATACACATCTACACAAAAACTTGTACATGAATAGTCACAGCATCATTATACGTAATAGCCAAAAAGTGGAATCCACCTAAACAGCCATCAGCTGATGGACGTGCTGAATCTACATACAATGGGAAGTACCGATCTGTGCCACCACGTGGAGGACCCCTGAAAACACTATGCTAAGTGAAAGAGCCAGTCACAAAACACCACCCAGCGTATGATTCCATTTACGTGTAGACCCATAACAGGCAAATGCATGGAGACAGAGAGCAGATGGATTGGGGATGGAGACAGGGGGCTGCTGGGACTAGAAGTGAGAAGTTACTGTCAACGTATACAGTGTTTCTTTTGGCGGTGTTAAAAATGTTATCACTGCCACCACCATCTATAGCACATGAAAAATGAAAGCACCATGCTTATTCTCCCTTTAGTGCTATTAATATAAAGGTATCAATCACACTGAACGGAAAGTAGTACCTTAACATGACTGTTTCGTCCATTACTTAACACCAGAAAAGGTTCCATCTACTCTGTTGGGTATAGTTTAGAAACTTATAAACAGATTCCCCCAGGAAAGAAAGAGGTACTTTCTAGTTTCACCCCTATAATCCTAGACCCACGAAGCTGTGTAATGTTGTGAACACGCCACTGTAAAAAAATAAAACCAAAAAAAAAAAAACACCACACCAAACAACCCGCTAATTAACTAGGAAAATAAGGATAAAGAGACCTTCACAAATTTCTTTGTCCAGGGATTTTAGCTCTTCTTCAATTTCAGTTTTAACTTTTAATAAAACTTCTTGATCCAGAGATTGTGAAGCTATATCCTGTTGAACCCCTGAAACCAATAAGAAAGGTTACTAGTGAAAGAGGGGGAAAGAAAACATTAGAATATGGGTAGGATTTTAAGCATTAAGTCAGAAAATACAAAATCAAAGTTCATGATCTTGACTAGGGGCTAGGAGATAACGTAAAGATGAGGAAGGTGAGGCCTGGGCAGGTTGTCCCACGACTATGGAGGAGCTGTGACTGGAATTCAGGCCAGTGTGAGTACAGAGCCACTGATGCAGCCTGTGTCTTCCTCATCATCTGGCTGGGCTGCTAGGAAGGAAACAGTTCAGAAACAGTTTTGACATAACAGGAAAGGAAACCTAAAAGGCTGTCTAGATCAGTGATAATGTCTCCTGAAAATGACATTCACGGCCCCTTACCTTCACATCTTCATGCAAACTGCAGCTCAAGAGAGAAGGCCCATTATCATCAAAAGATTTATATCCTCCAAATTAAGAAAACCATGAATATACCAAAAGTATGGGGCACAAGCTATTCTCATGCAGTAAAAGGAAAAGTAAGGTCCTGGTCTGTAGCACAGAATGGAGAACAAAGAGGAAGACTCCAAAGGAGAAAAATAAACCAGATGCTGAACAATTTACTCGTTTTTCCTGCCCCAGATATTTGGGGCAGAGTGTCATCATTTCATCTGAAACCCTGAATCCAACTATGATACTTCACTCCTCCCATTCAGAATATATTTATTTTATATATTCCCAGTACTTTTACAGTTGTTTGTATCACTGCCAAGTTTTATAAGCAGAGGTTTTAGGCTTTAATATGCTTTCATCCTTTGCAAACAAAAAATTCTGAATTCAAAGATGAGCTTACTAATTTAATTTAGGTCAAGAAACTTATAGCATCTGTAGGTCTTTAAAATTCATTCGAAAAATAAAAGGTTAATAAACATTTCTATATCGCACAGATTATCTGATTAGATTTCAACTTTCAAAGTTGACAAAAATAATTTTCCTTCAGGCTACATAAAACACTTTCCTTCCGAGCTGAGACTAACTAAAATAAAACTCAGACCCTCAAAAGGTTTTTTTGTGGAAAATATAAAATTCCTTAGGTATTTCTAGTTGAAATGCAACAGAAAGGATCCCCTCAATGTCATGGTTAATATATATTTTATTTAATGACATTTCATTTAACATTTCTGCCTATATATATATATCTTAGTTGAAACTATATACATAAAAATTTTAAAACATTACCTAAAACAATATGCTACTAAATAACCAGTGGGTCACTGAAGAAATCGAAACGGAAATTAAAAAATACCTGTGGACAAACGGAGACAGAAACACAAGAATCCCAAATCCATGGGACGCAGCAAAAGCAGTTCTAAGAGGGCAGCTTGTAACAACACAAGCCTACCTCAGGAAACAAGAAAAATCTCAAATAACCAACCTAACCTTACACCTAAAAGCACTACAAAAAGAAGAACAAATGAAGCGCAAAGTTAGAAGAAAAGAAATCATAAAGATCAGAGCAGAAATAAATGAAACAGAGGCTAAACTCAGAAAAGATCAATGAAACTAAGAGCTGGTTATTTGAAAAGATAAACAAAATTGATAAACCTTTAGCCAGACTCATGAAGAAAAAAAGAGAGGACCCAAGTAAAATAAAAAGTGAAAGAGGAGAAGGTACAATCCACACCACAGAAACACAAAGGATCATAAGAAACTACTATAAACAACTGTACACCAATGAAATGGACAACCTAGAAGAAATGGATAAATTCCTTGAAACATGCTATCTCCCAAGACTGAATCAGGAAGAAAAAGAAAATATGAATAAACCCATTGCCAGTAATAAAATTGAATCAGTAATTAAAAACCTCTCCCAGGGCTTCCCTGGTGGCGCATTGGTTGAGAGTCCGCCTGCCAATGCAGGGGACACAGGTTTGAGCTGTGGTCTGGGAAGTTCCCACATGCCGCGGAGCCACTAAGCCCGTGCGCCACAACTACTGAGCCCGCGACGTGCCACAACTACTAAAGCCTGTGTGCCTAGAGCCCGTGCTCCGCATCAAGAGAAGCCACCGTAATGATAAGCCCGCGCACCGCAACGAAGAGTAGCCCCTGTTCGCTGCAACTAGAGAAAGCCCACACGCAGTAACAAAGACCCAATGCAGCCAAAAATAAATAATTAAAAAAAAAAAAAAAAAAAAAAAAGAATCTGCCTTCCAATGAAGGGGACAAGGGTTTGATCCCTGGTCAGGGAACTAAGATCCCGCATGACACCAGGCAACTAAGCCCAAGTGCCACAATTACAGAGAAGCCCATGAACTGCAAAGAAAGATCCCGCATGCTGCAACTAAGACCTGACACAGTCAAAAATAAATTTTAAAAAAACACACAATCTTACGCAAAATTTGAAGACAAAACGTATCCTATGAATAAGGTAATCTTTGTAAATTCTCATAAAGCATAAACATCTATCTTTACATATAGGCTTTGTTTTTCCAATTTTTTTTACTGTGGTAAAATACATCTAACAAAATTTACCATCTTAACCATTTTTAAGTGTACAGTTCAGTAGTATTAAATACATTCATGATGTTGTGCTACCATCCATCTCCAGAACTCTTCATTTTGTAAAACTGAAGCTCTAGACCCACTACACAGTAACTGTCCATTACCTCTTCTCTTCAGCCCTTGGCAAACACCATTCTACTTCTCTCTCAATTCTGACTACTCTAAGCACTTTATGCAAGTGGAATCATACAACATTTGTCTTTCAGGGACTGGCTTATTTCACTTCCAAACTTGTAATAAATCTCAAGTACTGCTTATAATTAGAACAGATTTTCCTTTTAAAAGTAATCTGTAGTTTAGACGGCTCTACAACTTCACCGATTAATATCATTACACTAGGTAAAGTGACTTCCAGAATATATGTAACATTATTAAAACAAGGCAAACACAGACTGGGAAATTATTTAGGGTCAATCTTATTTCTTTCCCTGAAATTCTCTCTCTCCATCTGGCTTCCTGGAAGGCGTCTCAGTAAAGGGGAAGGTAAGCTTTGAGGCCAAGCATTCCAGCTCATTACACATGACTTTAGGCAACGAAAATAATCTTCCTGAACCTCTCCTCTTACGTAAACAGGAAAATAATACCTACCACAAAGAGAAGCTGTCAAGGCAGTGAGATAAATTAGTTAAGCTCCAGCACATTAAAAATGCTCAAAAGATAGTGGCTCCCACCCACCAATCCTTTTGACTCTCTAAAATGGGTTGTTACCATTGCACAGTGATCTTTCCCCAAACCTCGTCCCTGTGAACAGAATCAGCTTATCATAGATTTCTAATCAATGATGTTTATACAGAATCTGCTTTCAGTACTCTAACAGTCTGGACCAGCAGAAACAACCTTCTGACAGTTTAGATAATGCCAAGTGACATAAAGTGTCTGTTATAACACCAACAGTTACTCTCACTCTTCAATAGCTGCAAGAGAGAATGGCTTAATATCAATTGATCTAAAACTAAAATACAGAAACTTCCCTGGTGGTCCAGTGGTTAACAATCGTCTTGCAATGCAGGGGACACCGGTTCGATCCCTGGTCGGGGAACTAAGATCCCACATGCCGCAGGGCAACTAAGCCCACATGCTGCAACTACTGAGTCCACGTACCACAACTAGAGAGAAGCCCGCGCACCACAACAAGGAGCCTGCATGCTGCAACTAAGACCCGATGCAACCAATAAATAAATATTAAAAAAATAAAACTAAAAAATATATTTTTCCTGCACACATGTCCAACAGAGTTTCATTAATTTATATTAAAAAACACAGAAGGAAAGTTAATCTTTTAAATATAAGGGTATATTTCACAATAAATTCATCTGGGAAGTTTTACCAGGAAGCTACAGTCCTGAGTACCAGAAGGTCCCTGGTTTTCCAAATTTCCAGCAGATGTGACTGCCTCAAAGAGACTTGCCTTCAAACTTTTTCCAGGCTCAAATAATCTCTGGCGTGCTCAACAATGGAAGAATTTTGATCAGTCACTGCCATGAGCTACAGTGAACACAGTACTTTTAAGACAAACCCTTCTCTTACCTACCTGATCCTCCTTCACATGCACTTCCACAGCAGAAGCAGGGTGACCACCATGCTGAAGAGCTTGGGTTAGCCTTTTAAGTTCTGCAAAAACATCTCAAACTCAACATCGGCCAGCTTGCTTCTGACCTGTCCTTAATCAGAAACACAGAGCTCCTGAATATTTCAGACTCTTTCCAGGGAATACAGCCTGCTGGATGAACCTTTTTATAAGGCTTCCTGACAAGAGAAGTAGTCCCTCCATTCCTTGCATTCTAGATTTTATACTCAAATTAAGCTGGATCATCAGAAAAATCCCCAGATAATATTACCTATTTGTTATAACTGAGCTGCACTTTGGTGCCATTTCCTTAGCTTTTATCCACAATTACATTAAGAAAGTGTCTTGAAATGTAATACAGTATTTGATATTGACATTTTCCACTGCATTTCTCTGTGCCTTATGTAATAAAGCTCTAAGTGAAAAAACAATTCTCTTAAAGAATAACATTCCCCTTTAAAGACAATAGTATAGCTTCTGGTTATGGGAAAAAAATCCTGGGAACTAAACGCAGTAGTCCCCTGTGTGGTTTCAGTTACCCGCAATCAGCCACGGTTGGAAAATACTGAATAGTAAATTCTAGAAATAAAATTCATTACTTTTATATTACACACCGTTCTGATTAGTGTCGTGAAATCTGGTGGGGTCCCGCTCCATCCCACCTGAGACCTGAAACATACCCAGCATATCCAGACTGTATACACTACCCGCCCATTATTATAGGAAAACACCAGTACACACAGGGTTTGGTACTAACCGGCACCGTTTCAGGCATCCCCTGAGAATCTTGGACCATATTCCCCATGGAGAAGGACCTACTGTATACCTTCACTTATTTTTGGCTTTGCCTCAGAACCAAATTCACTGCTCAATGCTAGGATTACTGTATAGGACCCTATAGACTACATACCTATGATCTATTATTCCCACTATGGAAATGTAGAGTCTTCCTATTCTGACTTGATTGGAATTTATTTATTTATTCCCATTATGTATTAATTATAAGGCACATTAAATGATATATGGTAAGAAATTTTTAAAAATTAATTCCTCTTCCCACCCAGTATGAACTCACTGCCAATTTCTTCACTAACAAAAAAGACATTTTTACCTAACCTGGACTGCTCTTCCTTTTCCTGATTATTTAATTCTGTCCACCCTGCAAGGACCAATTTTTTAAAATTAATTAATTATTTATTTATGGCTGTGGTTGGGTCTTTGTCACTGCGCAGGGGCTTTCTCTAGTTGTGGCAAGTGGGGGCTTCTCTTTGTTGCGGAGCACGGGCTCTAGGCATGCGGGCTCGGTAGTTGTGTTTCGCGGGCTCTAGAACGCAGGCTCAGTAGTTGTGGCGCACGGGATTAGTTGCTCTGTGGCACGTGGGATCTTCCCGAACCAGGGTTCAAACCCATATACCCTGCATTGGCAGGCGGATTCCCAACCACTGAACCACCAGGGAAGTCCCAATTTTTTTTGGCTTCGCCAGGCGGCTTGCAGGATCTTAGTTCCCCTCCCAGGGATTGAACCCAGGCCCTCGGCAGTGAAAGTGCCGAGTCCTAACCACTGGACTGCCAGAGAATTCCCTGTAAGGAGCAATTTAAGTCTCTCTACTTTTCCACAGTAACTTCACTGACTACTTATGTATCACTGATGTTTGAACATGTATATCATTTAATCTGTGCCACATACTTTAACACTTAAATATATACTGTCTTATATACCATTCAGTGATATTATAGTTTATTATCATTAATCTGACCTGATTACAAACTACAAAATATTTGAGGTAGTCCCTTTGTCCTAGACTTGGGTCAAGTAAGGACTAAAAAAGTACACGAATACTTGAGAGCAATAGCTATCACTGTCACTGCGATGAAGACTCAAAGCGTTACGATGTATAACACAACAACTCTGCTGGAAAGAAAGGACACAAGAAAAAGACAAAAAAATAAAAGTTATAAGTAGATTCAGAGGAATTTAAAAAAGTTATCAGTGTATTCTGAGGCTACCTCAAATGACAAAAGTTAAAAGAAATAAAGAAAATGAGTAGTCATTTTATGTAAGAGAGTAAGAATACAGAACAACTACCTACACAGGACAGTAACGAGAACATTTATTTATGGTGATGGATTGTGATGGAGAACACTGAGGAGGAGGAATGGAAAGAATAAGACCTCAACCACCATCTCCAAGCTTATGAGAGTTTTCAGAAATGACTTGCCCAAGCTCAAATAAACTATACAGAAACAAGATTAGAAAGTAGATATTCTGGTAAGTAAAATTATTACTGAATTCAAAAACATACAATTACAATTTTTGAAGTACAATGAATGAAAAATAAGGAATATATGAATGTTTTATCTGCCATCTGCCCCTTTCAGGAAAATCTGCACACCTAAGACACATACACACCCTCATACCCATCACAGCACCACCAATACCAACACCAGGCCGCAAAGTAAATGACAGGAATGTCTTGGTTACCGCATGCCTCATCCTGCCCGATTAAAGAAAAGCAGCTGATTAAAGGCGTACCTATTCTCATGAGACTAATGTGATGCTAATTACACACGACAAGTTGTCGTACTTGATAATAAGCCATGTGGAAAACCTAAACCAGAAAAAGTCTACTGCTGTCAGGATACAAAAGGCTATTTCTTTAATAACCAATGACACAGACAGATTCACTGCTTTTCACCCAACCAGCCCCCACCCCACCCTGATTTTCAAAAGCACAGAGCTATGCACTAGCACCAATGCAGCATAAATCCTGCACTATAAACCCAGAAAATATCTCAGAGATAAACAGACTTTAGTACACTAAAGCCCACCCAGCTCCGTGTCAGAGGAAGGGTCAGGTGAGTCAGCAATCATACTCCAGCCCTGACATGCACTCAAAATGAGTATCAGACCAACAAGCTTAGAAGAGCTCTATGTACGGCCTAGACCTTCCAGAGCAAATGCTTTCTAAATCTATGGCTCCCCAAACTGGGGCACAGTAAAATTACTGAGAGAATATTAAATAATAATGAAGCGATAATTAAAGATACAGATTCCCAGGACCCAGTATGGAGCATCTGGTTCAGTAGGTCTGGGGCAGGGCTCCATAGTCTTTGTTTTAATAAGTGTTCAGGCAATTAGACTTGACAAATACTGCTCTTGACAACCCAAACAATTATAACCAAATAATTATAATCAAATTATAATCAAACATCTACTGAATAGTACGGACAACATAGTTCAATTATTCATTCAATAGAAAAAACAAATACTCCAAATGATACCATACTGGACGAGTAAGAAACCAGATTTTTAAGAAACAAATTCTGGACTTCCCCAGTGGTGCAGTGATTGGGAGTCTGCTTGCCAATGCAGGGGACACGGGTTTGAGCCCTAGTCTGGAAAGATCCCACATACCACAGAGCAACTAAGCCTGCATGCCACAACTACTGAGCCCGCATGCTGCAACTGCTGAAGCCCACGTGCCCAGAGCCCACGCTCCACAACAAGAGAAGCCACCGCAATGAGAAGCCCGTGCACCGCAACGAAGAGTAGCCCCTGCTCGCCACAACTAGAGAAAGCTCACGCACAGCAACAAAGACCCAACACAGCTAAAAAAGAAAAAAAAAAAAAAAAAAAAAAAAGAAACAACGGAATTCCAAAATAGTCAATCATAACAGTAGTTTTCAGGCTCCAGTGTTACCACATCCCCAGCTATCCTGCAGATTAGGGGAGAGATTTGAGGAAGGACGGATCTAAAGAGAAGAATGCAAAGAAAATCCAACGAGCACCCACTCAAACTCTGGGTTCATAGTAGTCAGGATCAAACATCTCCTGTTCCTGATAGAAAGAATGTAAAACAATTAAACAGTACACATCTCTGAAAATAATGAATTGTGAACCACTATTGGGATCGGGTTATGAGAACCTGTCTTGAAAAGTTGATTTGAGATGGTGATACTCCCCAAAGTGATCTACAGATTCAATGTAATCCCTATCAAAACTTCCAACTGCAGGGCTTCCCTGGTGGCACAACGGTTAAAAATCCGCCTGCCGATGCAGGGGACACAGGTTCGAGCCCTGGTCCAGGAAGATCCCACATGTCGCAGAGCAGCTAAGCCCGTGCGCCACAGCTACTGAGCCTGAACTCTAGAGCCCACGAGCCACAACTACTGAAGCCCATGCACCCTAGAGTCCGTGCTCCACAAGAGAAGCCACCGCAATGAGAAGCCCGTGCACCGCAGCAAAAGTAGCCCCCGCTCACTGCAACTACAGAAAGCCGCACACAGTAATGAAGAACCAACGCAGCCAAAAATAAATCAAATAAATTTATTTTAAATAAAAAAAGGATGTTCAACATCATTAGCTACTAGGGAAATGCATATTAAAACCACAATGAGGTGCCACTGCACACCACCAGTATAGCTATAATAACAAACATGGACAATAGCAAGTTTGGCAAAGGTGAAGAGAAACTGGAACCCTCATACACTGCTGGCGGGAATGGTACAGCCACTTTAGAAGACAGCTTGGTAGTTTCTTACAAAGCTAAACATACTCTTACCATACAGTCTAGCAATCATGTTCCTCGATATTGCCCAAATGAGCTGAAAACTTCTATCTACATAAAAACCTGCACATGAATGTTTATAACAGCTTTATATATAATTGCCAAAACTTGGAAGTAACCAAGATGTTCTTCAATAGGAGAATGGATAAAAAAACTATGGTACATCCACACAATGATATATTATTCAGCAATAAAAAGAAATGAGCAACCACAGTGAGATCCCACTTCACACCCGTTAGGATGACTGTTACAAAAAGAGAAGGAAACAACAAGCACTGGTGAGGGTGTGGAGTAACTGGAACCCCCGTGCATTGCTGACTGGAATGTAAAATGATGCAGCTACTGTGGGAAAAAAGGATGGCACGTCCTCAAAAAAATTAAACATAGAATGACCCACCAATTCTACACCTGGGTATATGCCCAAAAGAATTGAAAGCAGAGACTCAGACAGATTATTTGTACAGAAATGTTTATGACAGCATTGTTCACAATAGTTGACAGGTAGAAATAATCCAATATCCATCAGTAGACAAACAGATAAACAAAATGTGCTTATGCATACAATGTAGTATGATTCAGCATTAAGAAGGAGTAAAATTCTGAAACAGGCTACAACATGGATGAACCTTAAAGACATTATACTAAGCAAAATAAGCCAGACACAAAAGAATAAATATTGTGCGATTCCACTCAAATGAGATTCACAGAGACAGAAAGCAGAATAGTGTTTGCCTAGGGAGGGAGAGGAGGGGAGAATAGGGAGTTAGTGCCTAACGGCTGAACGAATAACAAGCCAGCATCACGACATGTATTTGACAGTCACATCACTAATTAACAGACATGAACTTCCTCTCCTTCCTAACCTAAGAAATGTCTCACTAAACCCCCATTAATGACTACAACATCAAGGTGCTCTGTATTAAAAGATGCAAAGTTGAACATAACAAGTTACCATCTGGCATCATATATGCAAGTCAACAGGACTTCCACTAGTCAGAATATATAATCTTGAACATATTCAACAAACTAACACAGTCTGGAAGAGCTGACAACTTCTGGAAAAGTTCAGAGTTAACTATTTATGGAAAAGTACATACCCAGCACATGACTCACTTAGGAAAAAATGAAAGCCATTTAACGTGACAGAAATCTGGAGTCATGAATAGGGTCACATCCTTTAGCCTCTTCTTTTCACACCTATTGCTTCATGAATTTGAAACCAAACCCTAACCACATTGCACCAATGCGTGCTACAACAGGCCCTATTTATAACAGCATGGCATAGAAGGGAGTTCTATATCACATTTTAGATAACAAATCGGACAGCAAAGCAGCAAAGACAGCAAGTAGAACCTAATTTTTCCTTCTAAGAAGTTAGCATACACATTTGTATTTATGTATTGACATAATACTCTGTACTTAGGCTTAAGGAAACAATACAAGGGTAACAACCAAATTTCAAAAACAAAACAAAAACGTCAAAGCAGGTAAACTCCTCAGATCCTACAATGTTCAGGTAGAAAAAAATTCTATGCTCAAGCAGGGGGGGAAAAGTATATCAACACAGGCTTATGTAATTGCTTAAGGTCCTCACAAACTTAATAACCACAGGGGTTGAAAAGACCTGGTTTTTTGTGAGCATGAAGTCTGTTACAGTTAAGAAATATCATAAATAAGTGGAATTTGGGTAGATGGGGAAGTACTTTATGTATTAGGGTGACCAACTCACCCAGTTTGCCCAGGATTCCCAGTTTTACTCACTCCTGGGCAAACTGGACAGCTGGTCACCCTGATGTGTAAATATGGGAGATATGTTAATTAGGACAGGGTAGTCTATGCTACAGTGATAAATAAAGCCAGCAATTTCAGCAACTTAACCCAAAGGTCCATCTCTCCCTTGTGCTCCATATCTAACCCGGGAAATTGGAGGCAAGGAAACTGTGTCATGCAGTCACTCAGCAACCCTGCCTGATGGTGGTCCTGCCCTACTACAACTATGCCCTTAGGAACGTACATCCCCCTTAAATCCACAAGGCAAGGGAAAAAGAACGGGGAGGAGGCATACTGGCTCTTAAATGTCACAGCCTACAAGTGCCACAAACCCCATGCACTCACATTTCACTGGCTAGGACTAGTCGTATGGCCCTGCCTAAATGCAGTTTCCCAGGGGCCCGGGAAGGAGACCAGAACAGACAGGGGAAGCAGCAGGAACCACTACCAGAGAAGTCTACTATTCTAGAGCAGCTCAGCTCAAGGGGAAAAATACAGATAGGAATAAGCATAGCTCGTTTACAGTCCAAGGCAATGACAGACATGAGACACAACAGGTAATAGGATCAGGAAAACCAGCGGAAGTCTCTTTTGTAGAACAGCCTGAGGGAAAAGGGAGGAACTGTGGGTTCTCCATGTAAGAGGCAATGTGAGGAAGCTCAGTCTGCTTGTAGCATGCAAAACACATGACGGAGAAAACATGAAATGAGAAAGATCAGTAGACATTTGCAATACTTTGAGGCAGGACCTGAAGGATAATGGGAGAATCATCACAAAATTGAAACAGCTGATAACAGTTGACAAATAGGGAAGGAAGCAGAGATAAGAGTTAAAGGATGACCCCTGTGTTTCAAGCCTGGATAGCAGGTGGTACCCTTAACAAATCACTGTAAGAACAGAGGCTAGCTTAGAGAGGAAGATAAAAAACTGAGTTCTAGACCTGTGTGTCTAATAATATTACAGCCACTAGCCACATGCAGCTTTTTAAGTTTAAATAAAAATTAAATAAAATTAGGGCTTCCCTGGTGGCGCAGTGGTTAAGAATCCGCCTGCCAATGCAGGGGACACGGGTTCAAGCCCTGGTCTGGGAAGATCCCACGTGCCACTGAGCAACGCTAAGCCTGTGCACCACAACTACTGAGCCTGCACTCTAGAGCCCGTGCTCCACAACAAGCGAAGCCAGCACAATGAGAAGCCTGCGCACCGCATCGAAGAGTAGTCCCCACTCTCTACAACTAGAGAAAGCCCACGCGCAGCAACGAAGACCCAACACAGCCACTAAGTAAAATTTTTTTAAAAATTAAAAATTCCGTTTCTCAGTTGCACTAGTCATATTTCAAGCATTCACATGTGACTTGCGATTGTAATACTGAAAAGAGCAGATACAGAACATTTTCATCACTGCATAAAGTTCTATTAAATAGTGTTTTTCTAGACGTATCAGGCTATAACTAGCAGGGGAAGGTTTTAGAAACGTAAATGAAGCTAGAACTGGAAAGAAAATCTGCAGGCTGACAGATTGCCTTCTACCAGCAAACACTGGTGAACCACCTAAATACCGTACAGTAGGAGACTGTAGATATCTATTTATTGATGTGGACAGATATTCAAGTCTATTGTTAATTTTTTTAATGTTACAAAATGGCATGTACATGATCTCAGTTTTGTAAACCATAAATTTAAGTTTATATGTATCTATAAAAATGGGAAAATGTTAATATTTCATCATTTCAGTTACTGGATTATAGGATTTTTTCTTTTACTTTTTTACCTTTCTAAATACTTTCAAATACATATATATAACTTATACAATTAAAAAGAATTATTTTAGTAAAAAAAGAAATATGATCAAAGGAAACGGATTTGGGCTTAATATAAAAAAAGAACAGGGGGGGCTTCCCTGGTGGCGCAGTGGTTGAGAGTCCGCCTGCCGATGCAGGGGACGCGGGTTCGTGCCCCGGTCTGGGAGGATCCCACGTGCCGTGGAGCGGCTGGGCCCGTGAGCCATGGCCGCTGAGCCTGCGCGTCCGGAGCCTGTGCTCCGCAACGGGAGAGGCCACGACAGTGAGAGGCCCGCGTACAGCAAAAAAAAAAAAAAGAACAGGGACTTCCCTGGTGGTGCAGTGGTTAAGAACCCGCCTGCCAATGCAGGGGACACGGGTTCGATCCCTGGTCCAGGAAGATCCCACATGCCACGGAGCAACTAAGCCTGTGTGCCACAACTACTGACTCCACGTGTCACAACTACTGATGCCCGCGTGCCTAGAGCCCGCACTCCGCGACAAGAGAAGCCACCGCAATGAGACGCCTGCGCACCGCAACCAAGAGTAGCCCCCGCTTGCTTCAACCAGAGAAAGCCCGTGCAGAGCAACGAAGACCCAACGCAGCGAAAAATAAAAAAACAAAAACACAGCATTTAGTTTTGTGCATAAATAGACTGAGCTCCTCAATAATAATGAGAAAAACAATGTTCCTTCTGCACTGTCGTTGGGGGTTAGCAAATTAGGGCCCACCAGCCAAACCTGCCCCCTACATATTTTTACACAGCCCACAAACTAAGAATGGTTTTTACGTCTTTACATGCCTGAAAAAAAGGCAAGATTAGTACTTCGTGACATGTAAAAATCACAGGAAATTCCGTGCCCGAAAATAAAGCATAACTGAGCCACGCTCACCCAGCCGTGCATTCCCCACGCTGCTCCAGCGACAGTGGAGACGAGCCACCCACAAAGCCCGCGCAGCAGGGACACGGCAGGGACACAAGGGCACTGTCACGCCCCCAGCCTCACTACACGTGTGCACGAGCACATGCCAACACAAGAACAGAGCTGGACTTGGGACATCGCGCTCCTCAGACACAGGGGAGCACAGATCATCCTGTCACCACACGAGACGGCACAGTCCTGGGTGGCCTGACTGTGCGAAGGAGCACGATGTGCGCCACTGCTGCCAGGCTGAAGGCGCTCATCACCGGATTCCCAACTCTGGACAGTCCATCAGAAAAATCAGAAAATTTTAAATGGAACATCTCATCACAAATTTCCTGGTGAAATAAGCAACGAAAACGAGGCCACAACCAAAGTTCCTAAGGGGCTCCACTGTTAGCCAAGGAAGGAAATTGTGTTTGACTGCAGCAGCTGAAGAAACGTGTCCAGAAAAAACAAAAGTTGAATACTATTCGTCTTTTTTTTTTTTTTTGCGGTACGCGGGCCTCTCACTGTTGCGGAGCACAGGCTCCGGACGCGCAAGCTCAGCCGCTCCGCGGCATGTGGGATCCTCCCAGACCGGGGCACGAACCCGTGTCCCCTGCATCAGCAGGCAGGCTCTCAACCACTGCGCCACCAGGGAAGCCCTACTATTCGTCTTTTGAAGAGAACAGCTGCTCCGTGAGTTCAGGACACTGAGAACAACATCAACAATTAACTGAACTACAAGGCGACGACTCTGAGGGGCCTTCCTCGGCCCCGACAGATGCCTGAGGCTCAGCGGTCACCTGTTCTAGGGGCAGCGCCGCGCCGGAACCGACTCAAGAGCCGCCACAGCCTGCAGAGAGCAACCACGCACGGGACGCCCGCAAAGAAGCCGTGGAGACGCGGATTCACCACACCCCAGAGCGGAACCCGCCAAGCTGTGTTCCTGATAGTGGCAAAACTGTGTGGAGCAGAAAAAGACGCATTTACGAGGACTGAAAATGCAAAAGGTATTTAACAGCTATGCTCATTCACTGCATTCCTCAGTAGGGACTCTGGAAAATATTTAAATCCATCCTGTATAATGAACCAGGAGTTTCTACAGTGAACTTCACTCGCTGTCATGGACTTAATCATTAGCTTCATGAATTTTGGTCAGAAGTCTAAGCTGGATATCCTGACATACCCTATCACACAGCAGTTCAATGTCTAAAGAGTGGCAGCATTTCACTGCAATTTTTTGAGCTCAAAAGTGACACCAAAGTTTTTCTGAGGAAGAAGAACCACCCTCAACCACTATTATCAAATGATGAGTAGCTTTGGAAACTAGCTTTCACTGCAGACTTGAAAATGTTTCTTAATGAACTAAAGCTAAAATCACAAGGCCTGCTGTTTGCCAACCCTGCCCTGAACAATGTCCCTAAGAGTCAATGGCACCCCCTTGGACTGAGAAGGCCGTCTTACCCAGGGACACACTGACTCCTGGGTCCACTGTTCCCTGGTGTGGGAGTTCATGTCACACAGGTAACAACCAGGAACCTATCCTTATCTTTAGCTACCACAGCCCATGAGACGGCAGCCCTAGGAGATCAGCAGGTTAGTCTAAATGCCCTTGTGTGGAGTACAAGAGACTGGTCTTGGCCTACATCCTGGAGGAACAGGGAGGAGGACGTGTGGCTACCAATACCTCCTGCTGAGTTGGATTATTACTACTGGTTAGGTGGAGCAATCCACACATGCTAAGGAAGAAAAATAAGTGATTATCTGAAAAAAAGTCCTGCTAGTCCCTGTGGGACTTACTCGCTTGGCTGCACCTGGGGTCCTGAGGTAGATGGCTGGGATCAACACTGCAGAATTATTCTCTCCATTATGCTCATTTGGGTTCTGTGGATGATAACCGTAATCAGGTGTTACATGAAACGAATGGATTTCACTGCATGTAATCTGAGGGGTGGATGGCTGGGAGCGGCAGCCTGCTGTGAGCCCCAGGCATCCCTGTATGGCCTGACTGCCCTCTGACCGAGCCCTCTCCACAGCTGGCAGTGAAGGCAATCAGGCAGCCCCACCGACCACGTGGCTGCTCCCTCCTCGGCAAAGGGCACTTGACCTGCTTACTGTCAGCTGCAGAAGGTGCTGAGCCTCAGGACTGGGCTCCTCAGCTGCACCACGACTCCTGCTTGAAAGGCCACCACGTGGGTTCATGGCATTGCCCTATGGTCCTTGAGGGCAGGGGAACCACTGCCGCCATAGTCACACTCCTGCTGTTTGCTGGGCTAGAGTATTAAACTGTCTGGCTCTAATCCACTGAGTCCTGATGTCTACTCTGGGCACCTACGGAATTAGGAGGTTGAAGTATAAAAACCACATATGTTTCATAAAATTAATTTCCAGAATCTTTCTCCCAAGCTGAAATATTGAAGACATAATCCCTGCCTCAGGGGACCCAACCATTTACGGAGTAAACACTATCAACACAGCTACTCAGCTGGACTCCCAGCAAGTCTATTATGATGGATGATCACTGAGTCTAAACACCTGAGTCTTAAAACAACAGAATCCAGCATTCTCAGAAGTTACAGTTAGTTCTTAAGACAATGTTTAGGGACTTCCCTGGTGGTCCAGTGGGTAAGACTATGCACTCCCAGTGCGGGGGGGGGGGGGGGGGGGGGGGCGCCCAGGTTCAACCCCTAGTCGGGGAACTAGATCCCGCATGCATGCCGCAACTAAGAAGCCAGCATGCTGCAACTAAAGAGCCCGCGTGCCGCAACTAAGACCTGGCACAGCCAAAAAAAAAAAAAAAAAAAAAAAAAACACAATGTAAAAACCTAAAAAGATGTGCTACATGGTATGACAACCTATAGGACACATATTTATTTTAAATGGCAAGCTCCTCATCTGATTCAGCAGTTTGACTCTAGACAATTTAGAAAAGTAAATAACTGGGGAATAGTAAAAAGCAACACATAGAACCTCTCTTAACTACCCTCCACAAGTGATGTGCTGAGTTACAAGACCCACTGTGGGCTGAGCACATGTGTACAGGGCGTGTGCCTACCAAGAATCAGTTATCGTTCTCCCAGCCTGTTTAGGAAAGTTATACTGGGAATACTGGGATTTCCCTAGCGGTCCAGTGCTTAGGACTCTGTGCTTCCACTGTAGGGCGCACGGGTTCGATCCCTGATTAGGGAACTAAGATCTCACAAGCTGCACAGCACGGCCAAAAAAAACCCATTATACTGGCCACTGAATTTCTGTAATTTATTTAAAATCACAGATATCATTGAAAGATGACATGCAAAGAGGCGTGATATTTCTATGAAAGCTAAATTAAATGTTTTGAGAAGTGGCTTTAAAAATACCACGTCAAATTGGGTGTGACAGAAACAACTAAAAGATTGGGGGGAATCATAAAAGTTTAGAACGACTCTTCACAGAAACTGCTTCACAAGTGTCTCTATGTTCTTGCTCCACTTTAAATAAGCATAAATTTAAAACTATAGGTAATAGATATGGAGGTACGGTTTATGGTAGAAAGATGACATGGACTTCCAATCAACAGACCCATATTCAACACCAAAACTGCTATGTACATTTATTAACATTTTAAGTTAGAATTTCTTATGATAAACTCTTTATTTAGGATAGCCTTTTGCCTTAACTTTTTCAATTAAATTCCTACCACCACTGTTAGTCACCTAGGTGGCCCGGTGGATAAGACTCTGAGCTCCCAATGCAGGGGTCCAGGTTCAATCCCTGATCAGTGAATTAGATCCCACAAGCCGCAACTAAAAGATCCCACACGCACAACTAAGATCATGTGTGCCACAACTAACACATGGCGCAGCCAAATAAATAAATAAATATTTTTAAAACATTTAAAAAAGGGGGTGGTGCTCTGTGGTAAACCAAAAACTGTACACAGCAGTGCTATTGATGTTTAAGATGACACAAACATGCAACAACGGAGATAAAATACACAAACATGCAAACATGTTTTAAGATAAAACAGTGAAAAAAATCGCAAATAACTGACTACAACTATTTGAAAGCCATGTGCATACTGATTAATATCAGAGGACAACAGAGAGTAAAATAGCTGCTGTGTGAGTTTGCTGAAATAATCAATATTTCATATCACATTTTCTTTTATGAGTTTGTTTGTTTTGCGGTACGGGGGCCTCTCACTGCTGTGGCCTCTCCCGTTGCGGAGCACAGGCTCCAGACACACAGGCCCAGCGGCCATGGCTCACGGGCCTAGCCGCTCCGCGGCATGTGGGATCCTCCCGGACCGGGGCACAAACCCGCGTCCCCTGCATCGGCAGGCGACTCTCAACCACAGCGCCACCAGGGAAGGTCCTTTTATGAGTTTTTAAAGCCATTTTGAAGTAATTTTGTTTAAACAGCAGCCTACCTCAGGGTACTTAAAATATGATTCGAAGTTTAAAAACAGAACACACCCACTAGTTACAATGTCAGCATTTCAATGAACTTTCTTAGGACATCTTTGGTCATCCCTCGTGCTAGAAGGGTACTGGAGCCCATCATTTCTCGATCTCAACATTACCCTTTTTTACAAATTTTATTTATTTTTAAACATCTTATTATTTTTTTAACATCTTTATCGGAGTATAATTGCTTTACAATGGTGTGTTAGTTTCTGCTTTATAACAAAGTGAATCAGCTATACATATACATATATCCCCATATCTCCTCCCTCTTGCGTCTCCCTCCCACCCTCCCTATTCCACCCCTCTAGGTGGTCACAAAGCACCGAGCTGATCTCCCTGTGCTATGTGGCTGCTTCCAACTAGCCATCCATTTTACATTTGGTAGTGTATATAAGTCAGCGCTACTCTCTCATTTCGTCCCAGCTTACCCTTCCCCCTCCCCATGTCCTCAAGTCCATTCTCTACGTCTATGTCTTTATTTCTGTCCTGCCCCTAGGTTCATCAGAACCCATGTTTTTTTTTTAAGATTCCATATATATGTGTTAGCATATGGTATTTGTTTTTCTCCTTCTGACTTACTTCACTCTGTATGACATACTCTAGGTCTATCCACCCCACTACAAATAACTCAATTTCGTTTCTTTTATGGCTGAGGAATATTCCATTGAACATATGTGCCACACCTTATCCATTCATCTGTCGATGGACACTTAGGTTGCTTCCATGTCCTGGCTATTGTAAATAGTGCTGCAGTGAACATTGGGGGGCGTGTGTCTTTTTGAATTATGGTTTTCTCTGGGTATATGCCCAGTAGTGGGATTGCTGGATCATATGGTAATTCTATTTTTAGTTTTTTAAGGAACCTCCATACTCTTCTCCCTAGTGGCTGTATCGATTTACATTCCCACCAACAGTGCAGGAGGGTTCCCTTTTCTCCACACCCTCTCCAGCATTTATTGTTTGTACATTTTTTGATGATGGTCATTCTGACCGGTGTGAAGTGATACCTCACTGTAGTTTTGATTTGCATTTCTCAAATGATTAGTGGTGTTGAGCATCTTTTCCTGTGTTTGTTGGCAATCTGTATGTCTTCTTTGGAGAAATGTCTATTTAGGTCTTCTGCCCATTTTTGGATTGGGTTGTTTGGTTTTTTGATATCAAGCTGCATGAGCTCCTTGTATATTCTGGAGATTAATCCTTTGTTACTTTGTTTGCAAATATTTTCTCCCATTCTGAGGGTTGTCTTTTTGCCTTGTTTATGCTTTCCTTTGCTGTGCCAAAGCCTTTAAGTTTCATTAGGTCCCCTTTGTTTATTTCCTTTTCTTTAGGAGGTGGGTCAAAAGGGATCTTGCTGTGATTTATGTCATAGAGTGTTCTGCCTGTTTTCCTCAAAGAGTTTTATAGTGTCTGGCCTTACATTTAGGTCTTTAATCCATTTTGAGTTTATTTTTGTGTATGGTGTTAGGGAACGTTCTAATTTCACTGTTTCACATGCAGCTGTCCAGTTTTCCAAGCACCACTTACTGAAGAGCTGTCTTTTCTCCACTGTATATCCTTGCCTCCTTTATCAAAGATAAGGTGACCATATGCGCATGGGTTTATCTCTGGGCTTTCTATCCTGTTCTATTGATCTATATTTCTGTTTTTGTGCCAGTACCATACTGTCTTGATTACTGTAGCTTTGTACTATAGTCTGAAGTCCAGGAGCCTGATTCCTCCAGCTCCGTTTTTCTTTCTCAAGATTGCTTTGGCTATTCAGAGTCTTTTCTGTTTCCAAATTGTGCAATATTTTTTCTAGTTCTGTGAAAAATGCCATTGGTAGTTTGATAGGGATTGCACTGAATCTGTAGACTGCTTTGGGCATTATAGTCATTTCCACAATGTTGATTATTCCAATCCAAGAACATGGTATATCTCTCCATCTGTTTGTATCATCTTTAATTTCTTTTAACAGTGCCTTATGGTTTTCTGCATACAAGTCTTTTGCCCCCTTAGGTAGGTTTATTCCTAGGTATTTTATTCTTTTTGTTGCAGTGGTAAATGGGAGTGTTTCCTTAATTTCTCTTTCAGATTTCATCATTAGTGTATAGGGATGCGAGAGATTTCTGTGCATTAATTTTGTACCCTGCTACTTTACCAAATTCATTGATTAGCTCTAGTAGTTTTCTGGTAGCATCTGTAGGATTCTCTATGTACAGTATCATATCATCTGCAGACAGCGACAGTGTTACTTGTTCTTTTCCGATTTGGATTCCTTTTTCTTTTTCTTCTCTGATTTCTGTGGCTAAAAGTTCCAAAACTACGTTAAATAATAGTGGTGAGAGTGGGCAACCTTGGCAACCTTGTCTTGTTCCTGATCTTAAGAGGAAATGGTTTCAGTTTTTCACCACTGAGAACGATGTTGGCTGTGAGTGTGTCATATATGGCCTTTATTATGTTGAGGTAGGTTCCCTCTATGCCTACTTTCTGGAGAGTTTTTTATCATAACTGGGTGTTGAATTTTGTCAAAAGCTTTTTCTGCATCTTTTTCTGATCATATGGTTTTTATCCTTCAATTTGTTAATATGGTGTATCCCACTGATTGATTTGCATATACTGAAAAATCCTTGCATTCCTGGGATAAACCCCACTTGATCATGGTGTATGATCCTTTTAATGTGCTATTGGATTCTGTTTGCTAGTATTTTGTTGAGGACTTTTGCATTTATGTTCATCAGATTCTGGCCTGTAGTTTTTTTTGTGACATCTTTGTCTGGTTTTGATATCAGGGTGATGGTGGCCTTGTAAAATGAGTTTGGGAGTGTTCCTCCATCTGTTATATTTAGGAAGAGTTTGATAAGGATAGGTGTTAGCTCTTCTCTGAATGTTTGATAGAATTCACCTGTGAAGCCATCTGGTCCTGGGCTTTTCTTTCTTTTTCTTTTTTCTTTTCTTTTTTTTTTTTGTGGTACGCGGGCCGCTCCCATTGCGGAGCACAGGCTCTGAACACACAGGCTCAGCAGCCATGGCTCACAGGCCCAGCCGCTCCGCAGCATGTGGGATCTTCCTGGACCGGGGAACGAACCCACGTCCCCTGCATCGGCAGGCAGACTCTCAACCACTGCGCCACCAGGGAAGCCCCTGGGCTTTTTGATGGAAGATTTTTAATCACAGTTGCAATTTCAGTGCTTGTGATTCATCTGTTTATATTTTCTATTTCTTCCTGGTTCAGTCTCAAAGTTTGTGCTTTTCTAAGAACTTGTCCACTTCTGCCAGGTTGCCCATTTTATTGGAATATAGTAGCTTGTAGTAATCTCTCATGATCCTTTGTATTTCTGCAGTGTCAGTTGTTACTTCTCCTTTTTCATTTCTAATTCTGTTGACTTGAGTCTTCTCCCTTTGTTTCTTGATGAGTCTGGCTAATGGTTTATCAATTTTGTTTATCTTCTCAAAGAACAAACTTTTAGTTTTATTGCTCTTTGCTACTGTTTCCTTCATTTCTTTTTCATTTATTTATGATCTGCTTTTTATGCTTTCTTTCCTTTTGCTAACTTTTTTGTTGTTCTTCTTCTTCTTTCTCTAATTGCTTTAGGTGTAAGGTTAGGTTGTTTGAGGTTTTTCTTGTTTCTTGAGGTAGGACTGTATTGCTATAAACTTCCCTCTTAGAACTGCTTTTGCTGCATCCCATAGGTTTTGGGTAGTTGTGTTTTCATTGTCATTTCTTTCTAGGTATTTTTTTGATTTCCCCTTTGATTTCTTCAGTGATCTCCTGGCTATTTAGTAATGTGTTGTTTAGCCTCCATGTGTTTGTATTTTTTACAGTTTTTTTCCTGTAACTGATATCTACTCTCATAGCATTGTGGTTGGAAAAGATCTTGATACAATTTCAGCTTTCTTAAATTTACCAAGGCTTGATCTGTGACCCAAGACATGATCTATCCTGGAGAATGTTCCATGAGCACTTGAGAAGAAAGTGTATTCTGTTGTTTTTAGATGGAATGTCCTATAAATATCAATTAAGTCCATCTTGTTTAATGTGTCATTTAAAGTTTGTGTCTCCTTATTTATTTTCATTTTGGATGATCTGTCCATTGGTGAAGGTGGAGAGTTAAAGTCCCCTACTATTATCGTGTTACTGTCTATTTCCCCCTTTATGGCTGTTAGCATTTGCCTTACGTATTGAGGTGCTCCTGTGTTGGGTGCATAAATATTTACAATTGTTAAATCTTCTTCTTGGATTGATCCCTTGATCATTTGTAGTGTCCTTCTTTGTCTCTTGCAATAGTCTTTATTTTAAAGTCTATTTTGTCTGACATGAGAATTACTACTCCAGCTTTCTTTTGATTTCCATGTGCATGGAGTATCTTTTTTTTCCCATCCCCTCACTTTGTCTGTATGTGTCCCTAGGTTTGAAGTGGGTCTCTTGTAGACAGCTTATATATGGGTCTTGTTTTTGTATCCATTCCACCAGTCTATGTCTTTTGGTTGGAGCATTTAATCCATTTACATTTAAGGTAATTATCAATATGTATGTTCCTATTACCATTTTCTTAACTGTTTTGGGTTTGTTTTTATAGGTCTTTTCCTTCTCTTGTTTTTCCTGCCTAGAGAAGTTCCTTTCCCATTTGTTTTAAAGCTGGTTTGGTGGTGCTGAATTCTCTTAACTTTTGCTTATCTGTAAAGGTTTTAATTTCTCCATTGAATCTGAATGAGATCCTTCCTGGGTAGAGTAATCTTGGTTGTAGGTCTTCCCTTTTCATCACTTTAAATATGTCCTGCCACTTCCTTCTGGCTTGCAGAGTTTCTGCTGAAAGATCCCCTGTTAACCTTATGGGGATTCCCTTGTATGTTATTTGTTGCTTTTCCCTTGCTGCTTTTAATATTTTTTCTTTGTATTTAATTTTTGATAGTTTGATTAATATGTGTCTCCGTGTGTTTCTCTTTGGATTTATCCTGTATGGTACTCTCTGTGCTTCCTGGAGTTGACTATGTCCTTTCCCACGTTAGGGAAATTTTCAACTATAATGTCTTCAAATATTTTCTGAGACATTTTCTTCTTCTCCTCTTCTTCTGGACCCCTATAATTCAAATGTTGGTGCGTCTAATGTTGTCCCGAGGTCTCTGAGACTGCCTTCAATTCCTTTCATTCTTTTTTCTTTATTCTGCTCCCTGGCAGTTATTTCCACCACTTTATCTTCCAGCTCACTTATCCGTTCTTCTGCCTCAGTTATTGTGTTATTGATTCCTTCTAGAGTATTTTTAATTTCAGTAATTGTGTTGTTCATCACTGTTTGTTTGCTCTTTAGTTCTTCTAGATCCTTGTTAAATTTTTCTTGTATTTTCTGCATTCTGTTTCTGAGATTTTGGATCATCTTTACTATCATTACTCTGAATTATTTTTCAGGTAGGTTGCCTATTTCATCTTCATTTATTTGGTCTTGTAGGTTTTTAACCTTGCTCCTTCATCTGTAACATATTTTTTTGTCATTTCTTTTTTTTGATGATTGGTGCTGTATTCCTGTCCTACTGGTTGTTTGGCCTGAAACATCCAGCACTGGAGTTTGCAGGCAGTTGGATAGAGCTGGGTCTTGGTGCTGAGATGAGGACCTCCAGGAGGCCTCACTCCGACTGATATTCCCTGGGGTCTGAGGTTCTCTGTTAGTCCAGAGGTTTGGACTTGGAGCTCCCACCACAGGAGCTTGGGCCTGATATCGGGCCTGGGAACCAAGATCCTACAAGCTGCATGGCACAGAAAAAAAAAAAAGAAAGAAAGAAAGACAAAAAGGAGCAGTACAATATCAAAAAATAAAAAACAAAATAAAATTAATAAGATAAAAAATGTATTAGGACAAATAAAACTATAATTGAAACAACTGCAATAAGGTAAAATAAAACCACAGCGGAAAAAGAAAGAAAAAAAAAGTGCCTTGGCCTTGGGGGGGTAGTTTAGGCGGGGCGTGAAACTTAGGCAGGGCTGGGGTTTAGGGTAGGGTGGGACTTTGGCGGTGGAGGGGGGGGTGAGTGTGGGGCAGAGCTTAGGCAGGGTGACCTTCAGTGTGGGGCGGGGCCTCTGCTTAGGACCTGCCCAGAAGGTGAGAGGCAGCACGTGGAAAGGAGGGCCTCTGGAGTGTGGGGTTCTGGAGTCTGGAGGTAGGGCCCAGAGTGAGCATGTGTGGGTGGGGCTTAGGCCCAGCACATTGGAGGGGGTCTCAGGGGGGGGTCTCTGAGTGTAGAGGTGGGGCCCTGGCTGGGGGTGCAGGGGCGGGGCTTGGGCTCTGCACAGCAGAAGGGAGGCTCCGAGGGCAGAGGATTAGGCCTGGAGCCCAACAGGCTCCCCAGTGCCTGAGTAGACAGGGAAAGTGCTGGCCCAGTTCCCATCCATTCCTTCGCACCCCTCCCCCACCGTCTCCCCCAGGGTCTTCCCAGTCGCTGCTGGACCCCTAACTGTGGGTGGGTCCCGCTGGGTGTAGGAACTCCTCCCCTCCCCCAGCCACCCCTCAGGGGTGCCGGTCCTGGAGGTCTGGCCTTTACTTTTGCTCCCCCTTCCCTGCCTCCCACTCCCTCAGGACCCGCCTGGCTGGAGGGGGCCTGGGTGGGCAGAGGATCAGGCTGGGGACCTCAACAGCTTCCCAGGGGCCCAAGTGGACAGGGGAAACCTGGCCATGCCCCCTTTTGATCCTCTGCCCTCCCAATGGTTCCCCAATTTCCCCCTTCGGGCGTGGGATCCCTTCCCCTCCCCCAGCCACCCCTCAGGGGCTCCTGTCCCATCCGGCCTCCACTTCTCCTCCCCCTTCACTCCCCCTACGCCCACGTCCTCCCCAGTCGCTGGGGGTTCCTCTCGTCCCCTTAGGTGTCCGTGGTCCCCCACTGGTGCCTGGTAGGTGCCCTAGTTGTGAGGAGACATGAATTCGTGTCGTCCTAGTACCAACACTACCCATTCTTGAGCTAAAACAGCAGCAATAAGAACTACCTCCATGGCTGTAGTAAAAATCTATGGATAAGACTATTTAAGATGATGATGTTGCATCTTAACAAAGAAGATTAATTCAGCCTCTAGTAACTGTTTTAAGCTTCGTTTGGCAAATCATTTAAAGAAGGACATATACAACTTCGTGATATAAAGAACTGCGCTAAAAACTCTCTAAGTCTGATCGACTGTTTACATCTAATATCCCTATTACTATATATAAAATAAACAACAAAGACCTACTGTATAGCACAGGGAACTCTACTCCATATTTTGTGATAACCTATAAGGTAAAAGAATCTGAAAAAAAAAAGATATATACGTATATATATATAACTGAATCACTTTGCTGTACACCTGAAACTAACACAAGATTGTAAATCAACTATACTTCAATTAAAAAAAAACCCTAATAGCCTTGAAAAAAGGTGATTTGAGGAACTTAACTGTGTTATAAACTTTAAAAATAATTATATAATTCTAATCTATGGCTTGCTAAGTATGAAATCTCTAAAGGCAGATGGGTTTCTGTTTATTTACATTTTTCCCTGTACCAATGGCAATCATTTAAAATATGGAGCTCTTGGGAATTCCCTGGTGGTCCAGTGGTTAGGACTCCAGGCTTCCACTGTAGGGTCCATGGGTTCAATCCCTGGTCAGGGAACTAAGATCCCGCAAGCCGCATGGTACGGCCAAAAAATAAATAAATAAAATAAAATATAGAGCTCTTAAAAAACATGAAAAGTCATGCTTGTGGGAATGGATGAGGGGATGGGAAGGGATGGAGTGGCTCTTATTCTTTAAGAGCCTATTAGTATTATTCAATCTTATAACCAGAGCTATAAGTTACTTAGATACATATAATTTTGCACACATGAAGTAATTATTACTACTTAATACAACCACCACAAGCCAAAGATAATACCTTGGGGTGAGGAAAGATGTTGCTCCTGCAGCTTCTCCAGAGAGAGGAGTCCCAAGTAGCTGAGGACAACATACTTTGTTTCATAGTGAAATCCTAGAGGCACAGTAGTAGAGGACGCCATGGGGTCGGCTGGCAGAGCTCCGGAAAGGTCTACTTACAGATGTGTAAAACCTAAAAACATAAAAGTATTTTTTCAGTTTAAAGTTTATTACAGGGGCTTCCCTGGAGACACAGTAGTTAAGCATCCACCTGCCAATGCAGGAGACATGGGTTTGAGCCCTGGTCCAGGAAGATCCCACATGCCGCGGAGCAACTGAGCCCATGCGCCACAAATACTGAGCCTGTGCTCTAGAGCTCACGAGCCACAACTACTGAGCCCACGTGCCACAACTCCTGAAGCCCGCACGCCTAGAGGCCATGGTCTGCAACAAGAGAAGTCACCACAAAGAAGAGTAGCCCCTGCTCACCGCAACTAGAGAAAGCCCATGCATAGCTACGAAGACCCAACACAGCCAAAAATAAAGTAAAAATAAATAAACGTATAAAAAGAAAATAAATAAAGTTTATTACATGCCAGTACATTTTCCCATTGACTCCAACTATTCAACTAAATACCAAAATAAATATTTCTTGGCCTTTTTTTCCTCAGTAATCTTTAAAAAACATAATTCAATTTATTGACAAGTAGGAATTTATTTATTCGAGTATCAGATCAAAAGCAAATTTCTGGGCTCCCCTCATGAGGCAGTAGTTAAGAATCCACCTGCCAACACAGGAGACATGGGTTCGAGCCCTGGTCCGGGAAGATCCCACACGCCGCGGAACAACTAAGCCCATGCACCACAACTACTGAGCCTGCGCTCTAGAGCCTGTGAGCCACAACTACTGAAGGCCACGTGCCTAGAGCCCGTGCTCCTGAACAAGAAGCCACTGCAATGAGAAGCCCACGCACCGCAACGAAGAGTAGCCCCTGCTCGCCACAACTAGAGAGCGCCCGCACAGCAACAAAGACCCAACGCAGCCAAAAATAATAAATAAAAATAATAAAGTTCCCTTAAAAAAAAAAGCAAATTTCCCTTTCTACCTCTCCCTAGTTACTCTATTTTCACCTATGTGGCAAAAACACTAGCTCTGCCCTCTCTTTACCTTCCCCTCAGAGCCAGCATATGTTCTCTTATTTCTTTTACTAATAAAGCCTACTAAATTTCAGCTACGTCCATGGCCACACAGCTGCAAACAACATTTCCCTGTTTCCTTTACAGCTTCGTGTGCTACAAGAGTAGCCTGAGCCTGAGGAAGAAGAGCAGAAGTTACATGTGCAGTGTGGTGGTGGCGGGGGTCTCTCCTTGAAGACTTCCTCTTTCCTCCTCTCTGGGTTTGAAATGTGCATATGGCAGACACCTCACTCTGACATGCAAACAAGGACACCACTCCAGGGGACAGCACAAGACAGAAGGGACCTGGGTCCCTGAATGACCCTGTGGAGCAGAGCTGCCCTGCCCGCCTTGACCACTAGGCTCTGACTCCTATTCAAGCCACTTTATTCTGAATGTCTTCAATAGGTACTTTAACTTGTACCCTAATCAATGCAAGTAAAATTCACTTCTCCATGTGGACTTAACAGTTGTTTTACATACCATGTACCCCCCTTTTTAAAAGACATACTCTCTTAGCAACTTTCAAATATGCAAGGCAGAATTATATACTATAGTCACCAGACTGTACATTACATCCCCAGGACTTATTTATTTCACAATCAGAAGTTTGTATCTTTTGACCCCTACTACATACCTTAATAGTTGTTTCAAACCAAAATGTCTTATTAAGAAGTTTCCAAATAATTGTTTTCTACTGAAAACAACGATATAGACTCTTTTAAGATCTTAAGAAATATCTGTGCATTGGGCACAAAGGCTTAAGATCAATCGCCTGCCCTCAGGAGTTTTCTATCAAGTCGAGGAAAACAAAAGCGTAGAAACAAATAAGAACAATAAAATTCTGTGATACGAGTCAGTATACATGAGTGGGAGGGGCAACCCAAAACAATGAACAGGTAATTCTCTTGAGAGAAAGAAAAAAGAAGTGGAGGGCTTCCCTCGTGGCACAGTGGTTAAGAATCTGCCTGCCAATGCAGGGGACACGGGTTCAAGCCCTGGTCTGGGAAGATCCCACATGCCGCAGAGCACCTAAGCCCGTGCGCCACAACTACTGAGCATGCGCTCTAGAGTCTGTGAGCCACAACTACTGAGCCCACGTGCTGCAACTACTGAAGCCTGCACACCTAGAGCACGTGCTCCACAACAAGAGAAGCCACTGCAATGAGAAGCCCGCACATTGCAAAGAAGAATAGGCCCCGCTCGCTGCAACTAGAGAAAGCCCGCACACAGCAACAAAGACCCAACACAGCCAAAAATAAATAAATAAATAATTTTTTTTAAAAAAGTGGAAATCAGGAAAGGCTTTATAAGGTAAAACCTGAGCAGATCTTGGAACGTGAGTGATTAGTCACCAACTGAACCAGCTGGGGAATGGGACGACGTGAACTTTAGATGTCAAGCAGACCCGGAAAAGGCACAGAAATGTTTTGGAACAGCAGGGACCACCACAAAAATTACCCACTTGACATGGCAAAGTCCTATGATACAAGGAGGATGGGGCTCAGCAGTAGTCAGCATGTGGCCTGCCTCGTATGCTACAGGATGCTTGGCAGCTCGGGTTTTATCCTGTAAGCTGGGAAATTATGTTAACCATGTCCATTAACGAACCCCCAGAACTGTATGCAAATTCTGTGTGCATGAGCATTTTTTCTGGAGGGAAAAAAGCACTCAATTTCTTTCGGGAGCCTCTCAGATTAGATCATGATGCAAAAAGACGCTAGGAACTCTGTAGAACGCCAGTAGGAATCACTGAAGGGTTTTGAGCAAGAGAAGCACATGAACAGATTATATTCTAGAAAAATCATCCTGGAGGCAGTGTGGAAGCCAGAACGGAGACTGGAGGCAAGGACACAAGTTAGGGTAATACTGGAAAAACCTGAACAGGAGCGTATGAAAGCACGACCCAGAGCAGGAACACAGGGAAGGAGAAGGGGACACAGGGAGAACCTGCAGAGTTCGAAGATCTGTGAACCAACTCAACGGCAGTCACCAGGCAGCTGTACAGAACGTGGCGCTGCTCCTACTGCCCAAGTCACGCAGTGCAGCAGGAGCTGCCTGGGGGAGAGGATGACAAGTTCACCTGGGGGCGTACTGAGCTGTAGAGTGCCCCCAGCCGGCAAGGTGGAAATGAACAGAACGCTAGACATACAGCCTTCAACTCAGAACGAGGTCTGCACTGGAGACAGAAAGCTGTGGCCTGCGCAGAGGCGGGTCTACAGCATCACCTACGGAGAGTGGACGGAGAGCAGCGACGTCCAAGGGGAGGAAGCGCCAAAGTTTCCAGGAGGTGGGAGAAGGGGTGGCTGCGCTTGAAAAAGCATATTCATGCTTGGAAAAGCAAACATTACCTACTGGTTTCAGATTATAAGGTATAGAAAATAAATCTGAGTAAACTTTCAATCTTCTTTGTATCACTGACTCTCAGTGAGAGGATGGGAGGGAAGAATCACATACCCCCCACCCCCACCCCGAGCACCACCAGAAGAGGAGCCAGAGATTTTTATTTATCAAAGGGAAAAAGGGTTTTTAAAAAACATGTTGAGAAACACTGGTTTAATCTGAAAAAGAAACCCAATTAGAATTCAAGGCAAAACTACCATTTCAGGGCTAGCCAAAAAGATGAGAAGCTGGCAGAGGAGCCCACTAAGGTCTGCAGTGGACAGGCAGAAAGGCATAAAGGGGACAGGAGGGTGTGCTCAGAGTCGGGGGAGGTGCTTCAGGAAGAAGGCAGTACAAACAACACACCAAAAAAAATGCAACGTCAAGATGATGTCCCCGACAGGATGGGCTAATCTGACTGGCAGGGCAACGGCAGAGGCCAGGGACGTGATAAGCGAATGGAGGACTTCCCTGGTGATGCAGTGGTTAAGAATCCGCCTGCCAATGCAGGGGACACGGGTTCGAGCCTGGTCTGGGAAGATCCCCCGTGCACCACAACTACTGAGCCCGAGTTCTAGAGCCCGCAAGCCACAACTACTGAGCCCATGTGCCACAACTACTGAGCCCAAGCGCCTAGAGCCCGTGCTCCACAACAAGAGAAGCCACCTCAATGAGAAGCCCACGCACGGAAACAAAGAGTAGCCCTCGCTCGCCACAACTAGAGAAAGCCCGTGTGCAGCAACGAAGACCCAATGCAGCCAAAAAATAAAATATAAATTAATTAAAAATAAAAAAGAAGAAATGAGCAGAAAAGAAAAAAAAAGTGAATGGAAAGTGAATCAGTAGAGAAAATGGGTTTTAGTCTATTCTTTCATGGTTTGAAGGGAAGACAAGAATGGAGGCTGGGGAGAGAGACAAAGGGTCTGAGAGTTCATTAATTTTGTTTTGTTTTATATACAATGAAAGAGACTTAAGCACATTTACATTCAGTGGAGGAGCCAATGAGATATAAATAGAGAGCAAGGAATAAATGATTAAGTTCCAAAAGAGAGGAGAAAAAAGCAAATCAGTAACAAAATTTAACATATAAAAAGTCTCAGAATTTTTTGGTAACAGGAAAAAAGAAGTACTCATCTTCTGAATAATGCTTTATATTTTAAATGTATTTTAAATATGTTTTATATTTTAAAAAATTGATGTTCTAGAATTTGTTATAATCAAATTTCCTGTATTTATCCATGCACCCCAATGTTGGCTGCGTACTATTTACAGTAGCCAAGACATGGAAACAACCTAAATGTCCACTGATAGATGAATGGATAAAGAAGATGTGGTGGCAATAATGCCATCTGCAGCAATATGGATGGACCTAGAGATTATCATACTAAGCGAAGTAAGTCAGACAGAGAAAGACAAATACCATATATCACTTACACGTGGAATCAAAAACAGGACACAAATGAACCCATCTACAAACAGAAACAGCCTCATAAACATAGAAAACAGACTTGTGGTTGCCAAGGGTGATGGGGGTGGGGGAGCTTGGGGTTAGGAGATGCACACTATAATATCAAGGATGGATAAACAAGGTCCTACTGTAGAGCACAGGGAACTACATACAATTTCCTGTGATAAACCATAATGGAAAAGAATATGAAAAAGAATGTGTGTGTGTGTGTGTGTGTATATATATATATGTATATATACGTATAACAATCACTTTGCTGTACAGCAGAAATTAACACAACATTGGGAATTCCTTGGCGGTCCAGTGGTTAGGACTTGGCGCTTTCACTGCCGTGACCCAGGTTCAATCCCTGGGTTGGGGAATTAAGATCTCACAAGCCTCGCAGCCAAAAAAAAAAAAAAAAGAAAAAGAAATTTATATAACATGTAAATCAACTATATTTCAATAAAACAAAATTTTAAAAAAATTTCTTGTATTTATCAAAAATCCGTATCTCTTAAGATACTTTTAGTTACACACCAACCCAGATGCTACAGACAAAGCACAGTTTACCAAGTATCCAAACTGGATTTTTAACCTAGTGTTCTTCAAATTTTCTTACAAATCCCTATCGACTAACCATAAATACCATCTTTTTTTCCTTAAATTTTATTTATTTATTTTTTTTGGCTGTGTTGGGTCTTCATTGCTACACACTGGCTTTCTCTAGTTGTGGCGAGCGGGGGCTACTCTTCATTGCAGTGGCTTCTCTTGTTGCGGAGCACAGGCTTCAGTAGTTGTGGCACGTGGGCTTAGTTGCTCTGTGGCATGTGGGATCTTCCCAGACCAGGGCTCGAACCCGTGTCCCCTGCACTGGCAGGCGGATTGTTAACCACTGAGCCACCAGGGAAGCCCCATAAATGCCATTTTAATCATGGATTTCATAATTCTCCACTATAAAGTCCTCAGCTCTAGTACACATGTTACTATCCATACGTCCACACAGTTGGTGACCGCTTCCGTGACACTCAACCATTCTCAATGACTCACACTAATGGAGAAGCTGACCATACATACTTCCATCATTTAAGTTTAGTGCATGGTCTTTAGGCTTCAAATTTGTCTCTGACGTTCCAGTCATAAACAAACCAGACCCGCAGGATATAACATCCTTCCAACTCCTCTAACTTCACCTGAGCTGCCAGTTTATAGCAGCAAAGCAGCTCGTTCAGGCCTGTGTTTAGGTGATGGGGCAGGCAGACCTCAAAAACACTACTATGTGTCTACAACACAGGGAATATAGCCAGTATTTTATAATAGCTATAAATGAACTATAACCTTTAAAAACTGTGAATCACTATGTTGTACAACTGTAACAACAATACATCGTACATCAACTATACTTCAATTAAAAATAAATAAACAGAAAGAAATGCTATCACAGGTCTCGTGCGTTTGTATTAAATTACAATTTCTCAAAGGCACTGAAAATATGCCAAGTGTGAACTCTGCAGCACTGCTGCAGGGTATTCTGGGGAGAGAGGGCATCACTCCCTCTGCATACTCGGTGGCGACTAACCTGCATGCTGCACAAAGAGCGCCTGCACTTCTGTAAGGTATCATAAATAAATCACCTCTGCACGAGACCTCTATTTCTGAAGCACTTTTCCACGTGTTGTCACAGTAATCCTCCACACCAGAAGGAAAAGGTAACAGTCTCAACTTTACTGATGGAGAAACAAGAATAGACAATTTATTTGCCCAAAATCGTAACAGCTAGTTAACAGTGCAACCACTCGGTTGAGTACATCCTCTTCCGTGCCGAACTCTTAGGCCTTAACCGTATTCATTCAATACACATCTCCTGCAAGCCAGGCAACGTGCTGGGTGAGAGGAACACAGAGGTGGAAACACTAACACTAATGATAACAGGAAAAAAGGGTAGAAAAACAAGGCAATTTCCCAAATGTCAGACACCCACAATACCAAAAGAAGCAAATTTGTCAATTTTCAGAACGGGACAGGGGGGCAAAAAGGAAAAAGACAGGTTAAAGAAAAAGTAAATATGATCTGAGACCACCACCCAGAGCTTTCCTGGAAGCAGGGGATCAGGCTCAGGTCCACCCCACTACTTACTCACCAACCAGAGGACATATCATGCCTAAGACAGCTCAAGCTTCCTTTTAAATGATAAAAAAGACATAGCTACTTTTACTCTTTAAATTTTATCTAGAACCCTATAGAATTCAAATTAGGTATAAGTGTTCTTGGTATCAAGAAGTGATTAAATACAAGAGTGATCTTCAATATAAAAACTCCTGCTTTTTACACAATTC
Source organism: Phocoena sinus (assembly GCF_008692025.1). Lineage (NCBI taxonomy): Eukaryota > Metazoa > Chordata > Mammalia > Artiodactyla > Phocoenidae > Phocoena > Phocoena sinus. The sequence continues at coordinate 102,353,053 of NC_045772.1, read as the reverse complement.
TAACAACCTACTGAACACAGTTGTGTTGCCCAGCTGTTTCTTTCTCTGCCTTACACCTTTAATTTGCTCCTCTCTCAAGTTACAGGTAGCTGTCAGCCAGATGGACAGCCTGAGGAAGCTTAGGGTAACTTAATCCTGTGTTTATACATACATTTGGTGGCATCTCCAAAACATCCATGATCCTTCAGTAACAAATGTAATATCCACAATCTTACAATAAATCGTCTTTTTTTAAAACCAGATTTCTATTATGAGTACCAGTGCAAATCCCAGGATGTTAACAGATAGTACTGTGGGAATTAGGCACATTTTATGAACAGTAACCAGAAGGTATACAGCAACTATTAAATTCTACTTTAAATTCTTATGAAAAGCAAATTTGCAGCAACATGAGTTTTTTGTAGTTGTTTCCCAACCTTGTCTGATCATAATCATCTTGGAGGCTATTAAAAACAAATTTCTAGGGCTTCCCTGGTGGCGCAGTGGTTGAGAGTCTGCCTGCCGATGCAGGGGCACACAGGTGCCCCGGTCAGGTAGGATCCCACATGCCGCGGAGCGGCTGGGCCCGTGAGCCATGGCCGCTGAGCCTGTGCATCCGGAGCCTGTGCTCTGCAACGGGAGAGGCCACGGCAGTGAGAGGCCCGCATACCGCAAAAAAAAAAAAAAACAAAAAACAAATTTCTAGCACCCACATCAGAAATACTAACTTAGAATATCATACCTATATTCTATTTCTTAACCCCATAGAACCACAGCAGAAAAATATTACAATCTAACATGATGTAATTAAATTATTTCAGGAAGCTTTGTATTTAGACTATCTCCTCCCACTAAAATAAAATTGTAATAAGATTGTTAAATACTGCAATAATGTGGAGTTGAGTAGATATACAATCCCAGTTTACAAAGAGAAAAGTGAAAATCCACCGATAATTCAGTCACAAATGAAAACTCTGGAGTTTTAAGCACGGACAAAGTTTTTGATTCCCCGATCCCAGTCTCCAGACCCACTGGTGGTTTTAGCAAAGAATTTTTAAGCTCCACAAAGTAGCATGAAGTCCAATGACTTTATTTCTTCAATCTGTACTTTATTAGGTATCATACAATTCTAGGACTTTCTGCAAAAGAAAAGTTACATAATCCTAATTAAAATTGTGAAACTGCAAAAATTTCACTGGGTCCAACTGAGAAATGCAACTAAGCATTTGAAAACTCAGCAGACACTATTTCAGTGTCCACTGTCCCTTTCCAACTGGAACGTGCCTAACTGAAGACGCCAGTTCAATCCTGTGCTAAGGGCCGTCCAAAAATGTTTCCACTCAGCAGCTGGCACTCCAACATAATGTACTTAAAGAGGAATGCCTCACTCTCACTCTCCCCACAAACACATAGTCAGGCTTCCCATATATGTGCAGATAACGTGCATAAAAGGGAAACATGAAAGTCAATTTCTCTGCTCCACTCCTACGTATGTGCCACAGAGAAATGAAAACACATTGTCCGTGCAAAAACGTTCACACGAATGGTCACAGCAGCATTACGTATAACAGCCAAACAGTGGAAGTAACTGCCCGTCAACTGATGAACTGTAAAAACGCAGTCTATTCACACAATGCAATATTATGTGGCCATAAAAAGGAAAGAAATGCCAATACCTGCTACAACATGGAAGTAAATTCTGTTCATATGAAATATCCAGAACTGGGGGATCTACAGAGAAGTAAAACAGTGGCTGCCTAGATGGGGGAGTGTGGGAATAAAGAATGACTGCTAATGAGTACAAGGTTTCTTTCGGGAATGAAAACTGCAGTGATAGGTGCACACTCTGTGACTACACATGGGAACAACTTAATGGTATCTCAATAAAATACTAAAAAAAAAATCAGCAACTCTGAAAATAGCCCCCTTCCTTCAACCCTGTTGACATATATTAATTAAGAACTCTTGGGCTTCCCTGGTGGCGCAGTGCTTAAGAATCGCCTGCCAATGCAGGGGACACGGGTTCGAGCCCTGGTCCAGGAAGATCCCACATGCCGCGGAGCAACTAAGCCCATGAGCCACAACTACTGAGCCTGCACTCTAGAGCCCACGAGCCACAACTACTGAGTCCACGTGCCTAGAGCCCGTGCTCCGCAAGAGAAGCCACCACAATGAGAAGCCCGCGCACCCCAACAAAGAGTAGCCCCTGCTCGCCGCAACTAGAGAAAGCCCGCATGCAGCAACGAAGACCCAACACAGCCATAAATTAATTAATTTAAAAAAAAAAAAAAAAATTCTTGGGGGACTTCCCTGGTGTCGCAGTGGTTAAGACTCTGTGCTCCCATTGCAGGGCGCTGGGTTCCATCCCTGGTCGGGGAACTAGATCCCGCATGCATGCTGCAACTAAGAAGTCCACATGCCGCAACTAAGACTTGGCACACCTTAAACAGACAAATACATAAATATGTTAAAAAAAAAAAAAAAAAGAACTCTTGGGAATTCCCTGGCGGTCCAGTGGTTAAGACTGTGCTTCCATGGCAGGGGGCGGGGGTTCCATTCCTGGTCCGGGAACAAAGATCCCGCATGCTGCGCAGAGCGGCCAAAAAAAAAACAAAACTCTTGGTGACCACTTATTTGGAAAAAGATATGCATCAAAATCAAGTTTGAAAAAACTATGATTAAAAAGCAGGATGGTGGTACTGTGATTGGTTAAAACTGCTGCTCTGTATGTCTAAAATGTTTTATAAGAGAAACATGTTCTTAAAACAATACTTATTGTTGCAAATCACTTGTCCTAAAAGCTGAGCAAGATATGTAGTAAATATTGACTAACTGACGGGCTAACGAGCACCTTTTCTCTACAAAACGGCTTGGACTCAACCGTCTGTATCCCTCAACCGAACTCAATTACTGGGGTACGGTCCTCCGTAAGAAAATCCATCCTTTGGGAAAAAAAAAAAATACTGAGAATGGTACTTGACCAATCAGAGTAAAAGAATTTTCAAAGTCCCTAACGGCCTATTATCAAACGAAGAATATTCCATAGTGGTTTAAAGATTTTCAATTTACAGTGTACATTTATTTATCCCGCGATGTACAAGCAGTTCACCACCTACACGAACACTTGCTTAATTTTCTGGGAGACTGAAGAAAAGAAGGTACTAGAAGGGTGTGGCAACTCATCCAAGGTCACACAAATCAGGGCAGAGACCAGCATTCTGGTTTACACCAAACCTCCCGGGGAAATCGCACTGACAGTTTCGCTGGAGGACTTGCTTGTTTTGCCCCACGTCGCAAAGAAACAGGGGAAAGGGAAGACCGTCAGTTTCGTTAAGAACTTGTACAGAAACCGGGCGCTGGCTGGGCGGGTAACCGCGCGCTCGTGCGGGCATCGGGCAGGCTCCGCAGGGCGGCGGCCAGGGCCCAAGACCGCGGGCCCGAGGCTCCGGCTCCCAGCGGGGAAGCCCCATCTCGGAAAGTCCCGGCACGAAGGCGAGACACTCGGGGTCGGCCTGGGATGGTGGGAGAAAGACCAAAGGAAGAAACGACCTAGCCCGAACCGTGCCGCCTCTAAGGGTGGCAAAAACGAACACGTGAAATACTAGCAACAGCAATGACAGCGGCGTCGGAGCCGCCGGGAGGGGCACCGGGAACCTTGGGGAGAAACCGCGGCGCGGCCGGCTGGCGGGGACCCAGGCCGCGAGCCCCGCGCACGCACCCCTCGCCCGAGGCCCACGCCCGCCGACCCGCGCCCGGACACGTCTGAGGAGCAGCGGAACGGCCTCGCGCCCTCAGCCTCTCACTGCCCCCCCTCTCCCGCGTCGGCCTCGGGACGCCTCGGGCGAAGCTGGGAAAGGGCCCGGCGCGGCCTGCCCGCGACCCCGCTCCCCTCACCTGGTCCAGGCCCGTGTCCCCGAAGAGGTGAAAACGCGGCGGCGGCGGCGGCTCCGCACAGGATCCCACGGCGGCGGTGGCGGCGGCGGCGGCGGCGGCGGCTCCGACCCGCGGTCCTAATCTACCGCCGCCGCCATGTTGGCGGGTGAGGTCACCCGGCGTGCTTCCGTCAGCGCCGGCGTCGGGGCGGGGAGCCGGGCGCGCCGCCAGGGCGGATCCGCCTTCCCAAGAGGAAGCCCGGACCACGGAGTCCCGGAGGCCTCTTTGCGCAGGTGTGAGCCGGAAGAGCCGCTCTCTCCCGGCCTGCTCTCCTCTATGGGGAGCAGCTCTATGGTTCCGGGCGGCGGCGGCCATGGACCGCTGGGAAAGAGGCGGACTCGGACGGGCCCACTGTCGTGGGTGCGGAGGCTGGCGACGCTCGCTGGAGGAGCTGCAGGCGAGCCGGCTTAACCGAGCGTGGCGTCCCAGGAGCTGCGGCGCCGCAGCGCCGGGTGGGGGGCTGGGCCTTGAGGGTACGGAGCGGGCGGGGGCGCCGTAGCGCAGCGAGGAAGGAACGCATCTGCAGCTGCCACTGGGAGGCGAGGCGGCGTCTCCACCGTGCCCTGGGGGAGCCACTGTGTCCGGGCGCCTGACATGGCCGGGCGGAGGAGCGGAAGGCTGCCCGAGGACAAAAGGCCGATGGGCAGTGCCTGCTAGTGGGGGTCAAGGGTTCTTTCTGGGGTGACGAAGATGTTCTCCGGGTGACTGTGCTGGTGGTTGCGCAGCTTTGTGAATACACTCACTTGAAGCCATTTAATTATACTCCGTTGTACACTTCAAAAAGGTGAATATCTCAATACAGCCGTGAAAAAAGAAGTGATAAAAACCTGAACTGATAATGAGAGTGGGTGGCGGAATCCGAAAGAAGGTTGGAGCTCCGAGGCTTTGGGCCCGAGTGACTGAGAACTCGGGTGGTGCTGTTCATAGTGAAATCGGATAGATTTGCCAAGAAGAGACTTAGCTAAGAAAACTATCAATAGTTCCCTAATAGCACCTATTAACCAGGCCATATTAAATCCCCCCGATTCTCCAAGTAATGGCTCTTATAGTTTTTTTTAACATCTTTATTGGAGTATAATTGCTTCACAATGGTGTGTTAGTTTCTGCTGTATAACAAAGTGAATCAGCTATACGTATACATATATCCCCATGTCCCCTCCCTCTTGTCTCCCCCCTCCCACCCTCCCTATCCCTCCCCTCTAGGTGGTCACAAAGCACCGAGCTGATCTCCCAGTGCTGTGAAGCTGCCTCCCACTAGCTATCTGTTTTACATTTGGTAGTGTATATATGTCAATGTTACTCTCTCACGTCGTCCCAGCTTACCCTTCCCCCTCCCCGTGTCCTCAAGTCCATTCTCTACGTCTGCGTCTTTGTTCCCGTCCTGCCCCTGGGTTCATCAGAACCTTTTTTTTTTTTAGATTCCATATAGTTTTTGATTTAAACCAGGATCATGCATTGCATTTGGTTGTTAAATCTTTTAACAGTCTTCTAGTCTTAATTTTTTAAAAGTTGACTTTTTGAATTATACAACGGAAATTAGCAATAAAAGAGAAGCTGACCGTTGTTACATGTGACCATATAGATTAATCTCAAAAGCGTTGAGTCAAAGAAGCCAGACATAAAAATGTACCTACTGTGTGGTTTATATGAATTTCAGGAACAGGCAAAATTAATCAATGGTTATAGAAATCAGCACTGTCGACTGGGAATGTGGGATTGACTAGAAAAGAGCTTTCTCTCTAGGGTGATGGAATTAGTCTATTGTGGTGATCACACAGGTGTCGGAACTCATCTAATTGTACTTTGTAGGTCTATGCAGTTCATTGTATGTAAATTCCAAAAACAAAGTCATACGGAATAATTCTGTGTAGTTAGGTTGCCAATTTGATATATGGTCAAGTAAATTTCAGATTGCTTTCAGTTTTAGGGTTTGCTTTTTCCCCCTTTTTTAATTTTTTGAATAAATACCACAAGGATAGCATATGGGCCAATGGAACAGAATAGAAAGTTCAGAATGGTCCACTGATTTTCAACAGAGACAATTCAATGAGGAAAGAGATAGTCTCTTCAGCAAATGGTGTAAAATATATAATGCTTTTACAAAACTTAATCACAAGCAGTTGGTGGGTTTTGGGTTTTTTTTTTTTTCTGACGGATCTTATGAGTGACACAGAGACCTAGACTGCAGCCTAATGTGATAATAAAATCTAAACTCTAGATTCCACTCATTCTCATTCATCAGTTATTGAATGCCTACTATGTATGTACCGGGCAGTATGCTGGATGCCGGCAAAAACCATGACGTCCCTGTTGTGAAGCTGACATTTTCGTTGGAAAACCAGATAAGAACATAGAAATGAAACGAAAAAAAACAAAGTAGTTTAAAATTGTGGCATGTCCTGAAGTAAACAAACAAGGGACAAGAGTAGACGATTAAGGTGACAGGGTGTTGATGCAAACCTCTCTCCAAGGAGGGGATATTTTGAGACCTAAAGACTGAAGAACAACCCAAGGGGCAAGTGCAGGAAAAGATCTCAGGCAAAAAGCTCGAGAACAAACCAGTAAAGCTTGGAGCTGGTGAGAAAGGGAGGAGTGATGAGGTCAGTGGGCAGGGCCAGCTCCTCCAGAGCACACAGGAGCCACCAGGGGTTACAAATTAGGGAGTGATTAGAGACCAGCTAGGTCTTAAATTACTTTCTGCTGTGCGGAAAACTGGTTGGAAAAGGCTAAAAAGTGCAAAGCACGTAAGTTAGACTTCCACTGCTTTCTGCCACCATTTGTCTTTTCTTTTAAAAATTAATTCCTCAACACTCAAAGACATGATTTTCATCTACGTCCAGTTTCTGCACTCCCCAGCAGACAAACTGAAGCCTTATCTATTCTAGTGACTCAGTTTCCAAATAAACCACAGACTGGGGCCTTAGCTTGGGAGCAGGTAAATCAAGGAGCACGCAAACCTTCTCTTAAGTGACTAACCTGAAAGGAATTTAGGTCGGCAGTTTTGGTGAAGCCATAGTCAATAGGCTTATCTGGGAGTGGGATTTTTGGAATTTGTCTGAAAAGCTGTTTTAGTAAAACTTCTTCATAAGACCTAAGCTAGTATAGGAGGAAATTGGATTTGGAAAACTACTAACTAGTTAATCTTTGCATGGACTCATTATAACTTTTGCAGTTGTGCTTCACTCTGAAGCTTACCACGTTCTTACCAGACAGCACCTGGCCTGTTCCTCGGTGAGTCAGCAGAATACTGCAGAAAGTAAGAGCGCTGGCATGCGGGGAGGGAAGCAGCACAAAAGGCGATGTTAAGTGTGTCTGTAACACTCTTATTTTAAAAATGAAGTCCTAAGGCAGATGTGACAAATGTTCATTGTCAACTCTGGGTGGTGGTACATGGTACATAGACCTTTGAATTCTTTGTACTTTGCTGTATTTTTTAATGTCTGAAAATAATGATAAATCAAAAATCAGCACTGTTTTCCAAAGAAGCAAAAGCACATTGATCTGGATAGTATCACATCTCTTCCAGACATTGTTTTCATAAGTGATTAGACATGTATTAGATTGAGGCTCCCAGTCTTCAGCCTCAGATATTTGCAGAACATTGTAAAAATAAACAGGAGGAGGACTTCCCTGGCAGTCCAGTGGTTAAGAGTCCACGCTTCCACTGCAGGGGGCATGGGTCTGATCCCTGGTCGGGGAAATTCTGCATGCTGTACGGTGCAGGCAAAAATAAATAAATAAACGGGAGGAAGGATCGTAATCCAAACGAGTGAATACCACCTCATCCTGACCTAGCTTGCTAGAGGCATGCATATGCCTGTCTTCTGGGATGATGAAGAATGAAATTAGTGGAAAAACTAGTTAGATGAGAGACACAAGCCTACCATCTGGTTCAGGTGATTAGACTACCAATCAAATTGCGATCAAATGCATGGATTTCTGTCGCCCTGTTAGGTTTACTGTTTTGTGGCTGAACCCTTCCCTTATCCAACACCACCACTTTCCTCAAATACGTGTACCAACTTGTCATACGCTACAGCGTCCACTAGCACAGCTGGACAATAATTTGGCATTTGTATTAAGAGCCTTAAAAATGGGTGTGCCATTCCCATTAAAAGGACATGCAGTGCACTGAGGACACGATGTCACACATGTACTTCTGTAATGCAGCACCTGAATGTAATTATGAGGAAACGATCAGATGAAACCCAATTGAGGGACTTTCTACAACTGGCCATTTCAAATAACTAGTACTCTTTAGAAACGTCGGTATCGGGAAAGACAAAGTCTGAGGAACTATTCCGTATTGAAGGAGACTAAAAAGACAAAGTAATTAATACAATAGGTGACGTTGGATTGGATCCTGGATCAGAAAAAAAAATATTGCTACAAGGAATACTAATGGAACATATGGCAAAATTTGAATATGGACTTACTAAATTTCCTGAATTTGACTGATATACACCCTTAGTCTTATGAAACACACACTGAACTATTTATTGACTCATGCAATTTTATATATATATACACATATATGCATATATACATATGAAAGAAAGCAGATATAGCAAAATATTAATGGTGAATCTAGGTGATGGGAGTTTATCGCACTATTCTTACAACTTATATTTGAAATTTCTTCAAAATAAAAAGCTAGTAATAAAAATGTGTGTACCCTTTGGCCCATAATTCTATTATTAGGAATCTATCCTAAAAATAAGTTTTCAAAGTATTTTGTCTTTATAAAACGTGGGCTCGAATTTCTCCCTTAATTTTCTGAATAATTTTCTGTAAGTGGATCCTGGTAATGATGTTGAAAAATTCACATGCTCATTCAGACTTACAAATAAATTCTGTAGGTAGTCCACCCTAAAGAACGTGGAGCGTAACTCCTCACTCCTTAAGTGCGGGCTGCACATAGTACACCTTTCCAAAGAGTAAAGTATGGAAAGGGGAAGAAAAGAGTAACTTTACAGTGGAGAAACCTGACAAGCACTGCTTCAGCCAAGTGATCACGGTCAACAGCAACAGTCAAAAACCAGGCTGACAGCATGAACCCGTGATGTGATGTGATGAAAATGGCACTTTCTCTCTGTGCTCTTCCTCCCCAAAACCCACAACCCCTGACCAATTATGTGAAGAGCCCCAGAGGTGCATCTGTAATATACCTAACAGTATCCCTCAAACTGTCAAGGTCAACAAAGAGGGAAGTTTGAGCAACCGTCACCCCCAAGAAGAACTTACGAGACACGTCAACTAAATGAAAGGTGGTAACCGGGATGGGGTCCTGGAACAGGAAAAGGGCATCAGGGGTGTCACCGAGCAGGACCCTGTGAGGCCTTCCCAGAATAGACCCTCACCCATATCTTCCGCCTGCCCTTTGTCTGCAGAAAAACTTCAGTCAAGGAGTACATTTAATCAGACAAGTGGGAAAATGCAGAAAGGCAAACAGTCAAGCAAGACAAAATAATAATACGTTAGCCATTACAGTCAAGGACTTTTAGCTCTCCCTCAGGGCTATACAGTTAATGTTCTCAGCCGGGTCCTTCCAGCTGTTCTGCAGACACTGAAGCCCCCACCAGGTGGGAGAGGTTAGCTGCTCGCTGCCCACAGCACACAGGCCTCAGACCGGTTGGAACTAGAAGGTTGATGATGCTGATTCCCGATGACCTCACCAGCAACCAATCAGAAGAAGCTCCACGAGCTAATCATGCCCTGTTCCTGGAACACTGTAAGACTCCTCACCACCCCCTCCAGGTGGGACACACTGTTTTGAGGGCATTACCCTGCCGTGGCCCCCTGTGCCTGGCAAAGCAATAAAACTATTGTTTTCTACTTCACCCAAAACTCCGTCTCCAAGATATAATCCGGCACTGGTGTACAGAGGCCGAATTTCCGCAACAGAGGGAAACTAAGGAAACTGGTTAAACTGTGGGCTTTTGTCAACACATTAGCCTCGGTTAATGAAATATAACAAATGTACCCCAGAAAGGGAGGAGGCTAACAATATGGGAACCTGAGCTCAATTCTCCGTAAATGTAAAGCTGCTCTAAAAATAAAACCTGTTAATAAGTAAAATATTGACGCATTTGCTTCCATTAGGGCCAGGAAAGTAAGACAAATTCTGGTTGGCAAAAGTAAACTTTTTTAAAAAACGCAAGGGCTACAAATCTCAGTTAAAGTCAGGGGCACGACAACAGACGTCCCTCGCGCCTCGGAGCGGGCTGCTGGGGAAAAGACCGGGAGAGGTCACGAGACGTCACGAGTGAGCGACAGGAGGCGAGGCGGGGCGTGTGGAGGGGCGTGACTTCCGGGCCGCTCTCTCCCCACTGGCTGGGCTGCCCGGCGACCTGCGCAGGAACCGGAAGCTGCGCTCACAAAACAGAAGAGGTCGGAAGCGCGTCTGGCTTTCGTCTCCCGTTCGCCCGCTGCCGGCGTCGGTTCTGAGCTTCGGCCGGTCACCCGCTGCCTCCCGTCGCTTGCACCATGGCCCTCAGCGATGCCGACGTGCAGAAGCAGGTGAGCGCCGGGCTGGACCCCGAGAGGTGGGCGGATGCCGCCCCGGGCCTGGGGGAGCTCCGCGGCGGCCTCGTTGGCCAGATCTCCCCGTCCCCGGGACCCCGCCTCGGGACTGTGCGGTTCGAGGCCGCGTCGGGCTTGGCGGGCGAGCGGCCGGCCTGGGGTCGCGGCGTTGCTCGGCGCTTTGGAGTTCGCGGGCGGCGGGCGTTGACCGCCCAGGCCCGGACTTCGAGGAAGGGCACTCAGGCCGCAGTTTAGAGAACTTGTCTCTTTCTGGCAGAAGTTCTCGGAAAACCCTGACTAACGCTCACTCAGTGCCTTGTGAGCCTTCTTAGATGAGCAGTACGGTGTTTTTTCCTTGGATGTTTCCAGTTCCTTTAAAACGATTCTGCACTTTATTCGTTAGGTGATATGCTCTCGGAAGCGTGGTGGTTCTTCCTTTTAGGGGATCTTAGGCTGATCACGGAGGGTAACAAAAATAGCGTCTGTGCGGCACTGTAGGAAATCTTACCGTATGCTTACAGAACAGCGCGGGTTTTGAACATTAATCAGCGCTGCGTCTGAGTTTTACTGTAGGAAAAAGGACGCAGTGCGCTCCACGTAGTCCAGCTCTCGTCCTCCTCTTCTCCTTCGTTTTCCGCCTTGTTGTGATGTATTGAAAACTAGGGCTTCCCCAGTTAGAATACACGGCAAAGGTAAAGCAGTGAAACTAGGCCAGAACCACGTTTTCTTTCTGTAAAATAGTAAGAACGAGGAAATGTATCGTCTGTACTCCACACTACGCGCGGTCCCCATCAGGGCGGTGCCTGTTTTCCCCGTATTCCCGGCAGTGACCAGGCCTGAGTATCGAGCACCGAGTAGACGTCTAGAAATCTGGGTTTCCTTCAACTTCCTGCTCTTTTGGAGTTAGTAAAATCTTAATATAGTTATTTCCTGCTTTTCATCACAGTTGATTTCTGGAAACTACATTGCAAAGCCGAATGGTGAAACTGTCTTTAGTCCTCATGCAATTTGGGTCAAGTCAAATCTTGTTACTCTCTTTGCTGTCAAGATGTCTGCTTCAGTAAAGCAAAGTGCTGATTTCTGTAAACATCACTGCTTTTAGAGCTGGGAGAATCTGCAGACTTTCATGGATTCTGAGACGAGGGGGAAACATAGATGTTTTTCAGGCACCATTAGGTGTGGGTCAGTGAAACCCTAGGATGCTCTGTGAGATTGCACTGGAGCTGCCAACACTGCTAAGCCAAACAGTGTCCTGTAGGAGATATATTGTGTACATACATCAAAAATGGAGTGCTGCTTCTTGTTGGTTTTTCCGTCACAAGTAGGTAATGTATTTAAAAAGAGCCCCCTAGAATCTACTAAATCTTCTTAAGGATGAACTTGAGTGCTGGAAATAAAATACTAATACTTAAATGTAAAAAGAAAAAGAAATCCTGGGCTTCCTGATTTCTTCCCCACTGTATTAAAGTATTTGTGTATGTGGCTTTTTTTGTCTGAGGAGTATGGTTATTTATTTCATCAAACTTTCAAAAGAATCTTGACTCCAGAAGTGTAGAACCCAGTAGCTTTAGCAGGAAGAAGAAAAGTATATTTTAAGGGCAGATTTTTCTGCCTTAAGGGTGGAGTTAAATGTCCTGAAGGGGTTGACTTTTCTCTCATTGGAACTCCTAAAGGCAGAGTGTGTTCTTGTTGACTGTAAACGGGTTTCTGTGACCTGGGCTCCAATGAGCGTGTTTTGCTCTAGGCTGTGCTGATCTCGTCAGATCTGGTTGCAGAGGGTCCGGCCCGAGAGATAGAGGCAGGTAATGCAGGTTTGAATGAGGGTTCCCCTCTAGAGGCCAGTGTCTTGTAGCGTTTGTAAGCACCTGAGTTGATTACTGTCTTTAAACTCCTTTTAAAGTTCCAGACAGTGCAGTGTGAGTTTGATCTGAGCTTGTGACGACTCCATTCCACAGCACAAACAGAAACACACACACAGGCACAGATGTGTGGAGGTTGATCCATTTAGCAAGTTCACTGTGGTTTTTCTTAACAGTGTAGATTTGGGTTAGGCACCCCAATTTTTCAAGGCTTGAGATTTTATAAGTATTGTATTACCTATAAAACGGGCTCTGATTGTCGTCATTATTTTGGCTCCTCACTGGTAGAGAGCTCCTAAGAATTTTGACAAAAAATAAGTCTTCCCTTCTAAAACCGTGCTGTGTATTTTCCTCAAGACTTTGATGCCATGAGGTTGTATTCTTTTTTTTTCTTTTAAAGCACCTGCTCTGTATTTTCCCTTTTTTAAAAAAAATATATTTATGTTTTGGCTGCGTTGGGTCTTCATTGCTGCACGTGGGCTTTTTTCTAGTTGCGGTGAGCGGAGGCTACTCTTCGTTGCAGTGCGTGGGCTTCTCATTGCAGCGGCTTCTCGTTGCAGAGCACGGGCTCTAGGCACACAGGCTTCAGTGGTGTGGCTCGCGGGCTCCAGAGCACAGGCTCAGTGGTTGTGGTGCACAGGCTTAGTTGCTCCGCGGCACGTGGGATCATGGGCTCGAAGCCATGTCCCCTGCGTCGGCAGGCAAGCAGATTCTTAACCACTGCGCCACCAGGGAAGTCCCTAGGTTGTATTCTTAACTCACTTTTTTTAATTGTGTAAAACACATTACGTGAAGTTTCCCTTTTTGACCATTTTTTGGAGTATAGTTGCCCTACAACGTTGTGTTAGTTTCTGCTGCACAACGAAGTGGATCAGCTACACGTATGCCCGGATCCCCTCCCTCTTGGACCTCCCTGCCACCCACCCCCATCTAGGTCACCACAGAGCACCAAGCTGAGCTCCCTGCGCTGTATAGCAGGTCCCCACTAGCTATGTCTTACACGTGGTGGTGTATGTATGTCAAACCTAATCTCCCAATTCATCCCACCCCCCCTTCCCTCGCTGTGTTCACATGTCCATTCTCTACATCTCCGTTTCTATTCCCGCCCTGCAAATGGGTTCATCTGTACTGTCTTTCTAGATTCCACACATACGCGTTAATACGCGATATTTGTTTTTCTCTTTCTGACTTACTTCACTCTGTATGACAGACTCTAGGTCCATCCATGTCTCTACAGAGGACCCAATCTTGTTCCTTTTTATTCCATTGTATTTTTATCCATTCATCTGTCGATGGACATTTAGGTTGTTTCCACATCCTGGCTATTGTAAACAGTGCTGCAATAAACATTGGGGTACATGTGTCTTTTTGAATTATGGTTTTCTCAGGGCCTTTTTAACCATTTTTAAGTGAATGATTTAGTAGTGTTAAGTATATTCACATTCTTGTGAAACAAATCTTAACTCACTTTTGTACGGACTCTAAAAAGTAGTTGGGGTACCTCAGAAGGCTTGAAACTCCCAACAGATTCTCACTCACTCACAAATGTTTATTGAGCACCTACTGTGGGGGAAGTAAACCCTTAACCCCGTGTCCTGGGTTTACGGTGGTGTTTACCTTTATGTGGGACAATTAATACGTGAAATGAGTTAATAACCTAGAGGCTCTACATTAAATTTTTTTAAGCTGCTTTTTTTCCTTTTTAATTCACTATTCCTTTCAGGTAGAGCCCCTATGAAGTGAAACTACCAGTGAGTTTGATTAGCTCTGTTGCTTGTATATTCATTTGGGTATATTTTACATCTGCCACTAGAGACAGTACTCTGTTTATGAGTATAAATTAGATCAGTCACCCCAAGCCCCATTCAGAAGACTTTGGGGACTTCATTCTCCAATTGTAGCCAGAGATCTAAAACCCTTTAGCAAGTTCCTAGCCTTATAGTTTAGTTGAGGAGAGGCACAGGCAAGCAGGCAATTAGGACTATGTGTTTAGGCGGAGAAGTGCAGAGTGTCCTGGGTGCAGATAAGTGAGAGGTTCAGGAGATTTTCCAAAGGAGGTGACAGTTAAGCGAGCTGAGGCTCGAGAAGATAGCTGGGCTGGGGGTGGGGGAGTGTTCCAAGTGGAAGGAACAGCATGTTTGAAATCTCCAAAGTGGAAAGAATGGCGAGCTCAAGGAACTGAAAACCTGAAATGAGAGTAGCATGGGGACCTCCCTGGTGGCACAATGGTTAAGAATCCGCCTGCCAGTGCAGGGGACACGGGTTTGAGCCCTGGTCCGGGAAGATCCCACATGCCGCAGAGCAACTAAGCCCGTGCGCCACAACTACTGAGCCTGCGCTCTGGAGCCTGTGAGCCACAACTACTGAGCCCGCATGCCACAACTACTGAGCCCGCATGCCACAACTACTGAAGCCTGCACGCCTAGAGCCCGTGCTCCACAGCAAGAGGAGCCACCGCAATGAGAAGCCCGTACACCGCAACGAAGAGTAGCCCCTGCTCGCCACAACTAGAGAAAGCCTGCACACAGCAACGAAGACCCAACGCAGCCAAAAATAAAATTAATTAACTTTAAAAAATGTAGGATGACAGGAACTAGGAGTCTGAGGAGTGGCCAGTGGTGGAGGTTACATTTCATGTGATGCTGGAGAGATGAGCAGTGACCACATGGCAGACCTTCTAAAATCTCTGCACTTTATCCTAAGGGGGGGTGTGGTACGTGATGAGAGGGACGTTTGTAAAGGATCTTCCTGGTTGCCAGGTAGAGCTGGTTAGCAAGGGAACAAGACTGAGGGCCCGGAGAAGATATGGACACTGTTGCAGTAATTCTGCCAGGAGATGATGATAGCAAAGATGAGACTGTGCCTGTGAAGGTGGAGAGAGATGGACAGATTAAACAGGTGTTAGAAGAGAGAGCTCGTAGGACATGGTGATTGGACCTGGGGCCTGAGATACGGGAGGGGACTACTTGGTGTTGGTGCTGGTCATCAAGGCAGAGGTCAAGGGGGACGTGGGAGCAGAGCCGTCAGTGTTCTTTACGGAGCATGTGGGATTTCAGTTGCCGTGGGTAGGGTCTCCTGAAGGAGCTGTCTGGGAGGCGGAGGAAGAAGTGTATGGCCTCAGAGGAGGCTGAGGAGGAGAGCAAGGAAGTGGCGGGAGTAAAGGGAAGCACATGCTCAAGAAGGGTGGTGGTCAGTGTACCTGGAGACGCTGCAGATGCAGTAAGATAAGCGCGAGGAGATGGCCGTCATCTTACAAGTGATTTCACTGGGTTGCGGGGAGGGGAGTCAGGCTGGAGTGCCTTGAGAGTAGGAGGCTGTCTGGTACACTCCAGTAGAAATGGAGAAGGGGGAAGGACGGTCTGGCTGAAGGAGGCCGAAGTAGAGGAGGACGTGTATTCAGTCCTTCCTCCCCATAGCCTCCAAGTTCCTTGAGAGTAGGATAATGGCCTATTTACCTGTGTTGTTAAATATTGCATCGGGTCCATTTGCTGGAGTAAATTCCAGATTGTAAGTTACCTGAGAACAGAAAGGCATTCCATAAATGACTGTTGGAAGAATCAGAAAACGTAGATATTTTTTCTTGTCATATTCTAAAGGAACCTTTTCCTTCTCCTTATAGATTAAGCACATGATGGCTTTTATTGAACAAGAAGCCAATGAGAAAGCAGAAGAAATAGATGCAAAGGTGAGATTCCACTTCCTAGGTGTAAGAAGTTATCAAAGTTTCGTGCTGTCTTGCTTTGCTAATTAGTACTTGGTAAAATTGATTAACAGAGCGTTCATTGCATAGGACCAGTAAGAATTTCTTTAACGTTAAAAGTAAATTTTCCTTTCTAAACATTCTTTAATTTTTTGGCCTGCGCCACGTGGCACGCGGGATCTTAGTTCCCTGGCCAGGGATCGAGCCTGTCCCCCTGCAGTGGAAGCATGGAATCCTAACCACTGGACCGCCAGTGAAGTCCCAAAATTCTGATTGTCGATAAGTGTCCTGAAATTTTATGGTAGGGAGTAGAAAAGTAAGGGATGGATTAATTTTCTCATGGAATCCAAACTCAGACATTGAGCAACCGCGGCTAATTGATAGCTGGTCAGGGGAGGATGTAGTATTTTCTCATTGTTATGTTGCTTTTTTATTTGTGCTTGCTGCAAAAAAGGTAAATACACAGTTTGGCGTATGTAAGGCATAAAATGAAAGCCCCTGTCCATCACGAAGGCGGCAGTCAGCATCTAGAAATTTTACAGATATTTCGAGTTGCAGTGTTTCTGTACAGTATATAAAATTGTTCTTTTCTCTAGGTATAATCATGGTAGGTCAGAATATATCACCTAATACTGTATTTTCACTGTCCTTTTACTTTATTCTACAGTGGTTACATTTGTTACTTAACGGTAAAGCCTTAAAATTGTGTGTGCCTGGTATCCTAGGGCCAAAACTAAACTTTTGAACTGTTTGAGTAATTTATCATCTAAGAAAGAAAAGACTTATTTTGCCTGTCACTGAAGTGAAACAGTTGAGAGGGTATTGTTTTATATATTTTTTATTGAAGTATAGTTGGTTAACAATATTACATTAATTTCAGGTGTACAGCATAGTGAGTCAGTATTTTTATAGATTATACTCTATTTAAAGTTATTACAGAATAATGGCTGTATCTCTCTGCTGTACAGTATGTCCTTGTTGCTTGTTTAACATTGTTTTGATGGCCTTAGGAGCACTGCAGTTTCTCGTATGACTAGTTTCCTTATTTCTCTCTGGGACAAATACAGAACTTCTATTTCAGTTGGTAAATGCATTTCTATTTAAACTAGTCTTATCTCATGTGATAGGTATAGAAACAAGCTGTTAGGCATTTATTTTAGAATTTGAAAGTTCCAGTGTCTGTGCCAAGCATTCAACATCTGAATCAGTAACTTTAGCTAGCTTCCAAAGTCATAATTTCTTACTGCCTGAAAATCACAGACGGCTGATATACTAAGATACCCTTTGTAAAAAGTGACCGCTCAATAATTAACACTAATAAAACTAATAACTCAAATTTATGTAGTTTATAATTTTAAAAGGACTGTTAGATTTTGACCTACAAAGGAAAGAATACTATTTTTATTTTCTTATTTTATAAGGGAGGACACTTAGATTACTTGACCAAATTTTTTAGACAGTAACTCATATCTTCTGACTCCAAATTCTGTGTCCTTTTCATTAGCCCTCTATTCAACAGATGGATCAAATTTAAAATACATAATTTTTTTCATACACAGAATCTTCTGATTCTGTTCATTGAAACTTTGTTGGTGGATACTAGACATAGAATAAGGTGAATATAAGCAACCACCCTGGTCATCAGCTGCTTAAAATAAAACTGTCAAAATCTGTATAATGAAGTAATAATAATAAATTCCTTGGTAGGCAGAAGAAGAGTTCAACATTGAGAAAGGTCGTCTTGTGCAGACCCAAAGACTGAAGATTATGGAATACTACGAGAAGAAAGAAAAGCAGATTGAGCAGCAGAAGAAAATGTGAGCTTTGAAAATCACCGGGACGAGCGGGTAAAGCAGGTGCTTTGGAGCCAGGCAGTTACGGGTTCCGGTCTGAAACGGACCATTCACTGATTAACTAACCTTGGTCAAGTTACTTAACTTCTCTTTCCTCATTTGGGAAAACGGAAGGCTCACAGGATTATTGAAAGATATAGTTGAAATAACTGATAAGAAAGTCTTGCCACTTCATAAGCATTCAATAAATATTTCCTTATCTTTGAAAAGAAGTGGATAAAAACCGCTACATGTATTTCAGGGAGTTCTCTTTGGGATCTGTACGAAGAGAAGTGTTTGCACATATGTAGGAGGTTGTACCTTTCTTTCTCTACGTTGGTTGTTTTTTATGCTGTAATGATACTACTTTTCTGTGCCTTTTGCAGTCAGATGTCTAATTTGATGAATCAGGCGAGGCTCAAAGTCCTCAGAGCGAGAGATGACCTTATCACAGTGAGTAATTAGCCCCTTTAGCTATAGAATTATAAAATGTTTATTCATGTGTCTGTTATAGAGAATTCACTAGTTAATGTTAGATTAAGGAGCTGATGAATGATTTTGAGAGAGAAAACATTTGGTCGGCAGATCATTACACTAGGTATTGTAATAAATACAGAAATGAATAAGATGTGTGTCCAGTCTTCAAGGACCTGCTGCTCTAACAGAGCATGTAGCTCCTGGGTATATAGCACGTGATGGGGGGACCATACAGTATCTGAGGGCGATGGGGACTAATAAGGCCAGAAAGGTAGGATGGAGTTACTGTGGGGCCATGAGTGCACGTGAAGAGCTTTGCTTGCTTTCAGTAGAAAGCTGTTGAAGGTTTCATTTTATTTTATGAGGCCTGTCATAAATAGGGTTCATGATATGAGGACGTAGACTAAATTTAACAGAGAAGAGGTTAGACAGAAAACCATGTGGGGAGTATTGTCACCCAAAGGAGAGGGCAGAAACATACGTTCGATCCCTGGTCGGGGAACTGAGATCCTACAAGCTGTGTGGTGCGGCCAAAAAAAAAAATTGAGAAACCAAGCGGAGGCCTCTGTTTCCACTGTTACTCATTGTTATTGTGGAGGCCCTAGATTTCTTACAAAACGGAGAGACAAGTTATATAAATATTGGGAAGGAAGAAACAGTTATTTTTTTGAAGATACGACTGTATATTTAAAAAAATACAACATCTGAAAATAACTAAGAACTAGTAATTAGTTCAAAAAGGTGACTGGCTACCAAGAGAATATACAGAAATTGATAGTTTTACTGCATGCCAACAGTAAGCAATTAGGAGTAAATGTTGGTGAACAGGAACTATATGGAAAAGCTATGAAACTGAAAATATAATACTTGACTAAGCAGAAGACATACCATCTTCTTAGATGACTAGAGAAACAAACTAATATTGTAAGATATTGGTTCTTGTCAGGTGAGCCTGGCATGGTGGCAGCAAGGACTGAGTTGGGTGTCAGTGGTGACATGTTTTATAGGAGAAAGCCCCGGACGTTGGCTACCGACTCCTCCACCTCCTCTTCTTTTTTTAAAAAAAATTAATTTCTTTTTGGCTGTGTTGGGACTTCGTTGCTACGCGCGGGCTTTCTCTAGTTGTGGCGAGCGGGGACTTCTCTTGTTGTGGAGCACTGGCTCTAGGCGCGTGGGCTTCAGCAGTTGTGGCGCGCGGGCTCAGTAGTTGTGGCTCGTGGGCTCTAGAGCGCAGGCTCAGTTGTTGTGGTGCACGGGCCCAGCCGCTCCACGGCATGTGGGATCTTCCTGGACCAGGGCTCGAACCCGTCCCCTGCATCGACAGGTGGATTCTCAAGCACTGCGCCACCAGGGAAGCCCCTCACCTCCTCTTCTAAGGCTGACGCCAAACCCTGAGTTTCAGGCCTGGCTGCCTAGGAGGGTGGTGGCTCCATTAACATGATACGAAGTCAGGAGGGCGGGCTCTTTTGAGAATAACCACCAGATCACGTTGGACATTCTTTGAGGGGACAGGAAGCCTTCAGATGGAAGTGTCTTCCAGGAGGTTGAGTGTGAGGACACACAGGTGACTCACTAACATAACTCCCATAACACTTAATAGAGCCCAGAGTAGCCAGAGTTGATCTGCTTCTAAAATTGTCGCAACTAAATGTCTCTGCTTTCGATACTAACTTGATCTTTTAGTTTTCACTCTCATATTTTCATTTCATAACTAGCTGGGTTCCTTTGGCAGTCAGCCGTTTGGACTGCAGGGTTTGCCTGTACTGGTCCTGCACTGGTGCTCAGTGCTGTAGGAGTCTGCTGTCTAACTGGGACTAGACCAGAGACTGTATCTATACGGCAGCCTTTTGAGTGTGACTGTAAAGAATGTCATTACCTTGGAGACGGGACGGAGAGAGCAGCCTGAAACAAAAACAGAGGCCTGGAATTGACAACACGGGCAGGAAGTGGAATTGTCCAGGAGAGCGGGGAGTGTAGGAACTGAGGCTGGAGAGAGACACTAGGGTTCAGTTGGAAGAGCCTTGAACGCCTGCTGAAGAGTGTGGGACAAATCCTTTGACCAGCTCTCTTAACTCTAATAGGCACAGAGATCACCTGGAGGGCCTTGTTAAAACTCAGACTCCTGGCCCCATTGCCAGAGATTTTCTGTATTCTCATCAGGAATAAACAGCCCAGAGTAATCTTGTTGCAGGAGGTCTGAGAACCACACTGAGAAATACTGCTTTAGCCTTAGATTTGTTTTGGAGAAAGAGAACTGGTGACTTGGGGAGGGGAAATGAGGTTATGGCTTAACTTTGACTTGCAGGTCAAGACCACATGGCAGCAGAGGACATGAAGCGACGGCATCCACAGATGCTGAAAGGTGTGGTCTGTGGGACTCGGTGACTGCAGGTTGTGCGGCGTCCAGAAAGACCTAAGCTTTCTCACCAGGTCGCTAGGCACTTGGATAGGTGATGAGGGTTCGAAATACAGGGGGAGGAGCAGGTGGGGAATGGTGATGAATCTTGGCATTTGAATCACCTTTGGAGTCCAGGCGAACTTAGGAGAGGCTGGGGCTTCCACTCAGAGAGCACACAGGTCCCATGTGGAGCTGCGTGGCATGGGTGAGATCGCAAGCTTGTGGATGTAGAACTACAGGGCCAGGGGAGCAAACCGAGAAGCCTTCAGCTTACGGCAGGAAAAAGAGACTGCTAAGGAACATGGGGGGAAGCAGTCGTGTTAGAGAAGTTGTGAAGGAGAAGCCAAAGGGACAGAAGACTTGAAGAACAAAATGGTAATCGAATACAGCGTCTCATGCTATGGCGAGTCCAAGGGGGAAGAGCGCAGTGGTCTTTGGAGTTGGGGATCGAGGTTTCACTTCTGACTCATACTAGAGCAGCGTCGTTGGGCTGGTAGAGACAAAGCCTGGCGGTGAAAGCTGGACAGGCGAGCACGCGGTGAGGGGCTGAAGGCAGCGGGCGTGTGAACTGTCGGGGTTTCTTGTTTTTCTTTTATTTTTTCTCATTTTGTTGTTGGTAGATGGCAATGCCAGTTATTCTGTAGCGTGCAACTCGGTTTCAGAGCACAGCCTGAGCTTTCGTTTTGCTAATGTATAATGAGAATTTTGTTAAAATAAACATTTCTATAATTTCAGTTGTTCTAAAGCGCTTCTTTCCTTAGTCCTTTGCAGCCTAACATCTTGCCATCAGGTGATTTGCTGTTTAGTGAACCCCAGTAATGAAGCGGCACGGAGGGTGAGGAAACCGGCTGTGAGATGATGGGGGACAGGGCTACATGTGCATGTTTCTGTGGATTTGGCTCTTTTAAAACGTTTAATTCTCCAGCTTTATCTGTAGTATAAGAAACTATGAAAGGAAGGGGATTTGTCAAGCAGTTGGCTAGAAAAGGATGTTGACAGAAGATAGAAGGAAGGAGGAAATACAGAACCAGGATGAAAATGAAAAGCAAACAGGCAAGCTATTCTGCTACCAGAAGTGCACGGTTGCCTATAGTCCTTTAGTTACTTTTCTCTGCTGTCTACCCTTTTCCCCTGCCTGCCCTGAGGCTCTCCAGGTGTAAGAGCCCATGCTTTGGAATCCCTGTGAGGTGTGTTTCTATTTCACCACTATCTGCTGTTTGGTGGGCGAATTTTTTTTTTCCTAGTATTTCTTCATTTATTTATTTGGCTGCATTGGATCTTTTTTTTTTTTTTTTTTTTGCGGTACGCGGGTCTCTCACTGCTGTGGCCTCTCCCGCTGCGGAGCACAGGCTCCGGATGCGCAGGCTCAGCGGCCATGGCTCACAGGCCCAGCCGCTCCGCAGCATGTGGGATCCTCCCGGACCGGGGAGCACATGGGCTCTCTAGTTGCAGCGTGTGGGCGCTCCAGTTGTGGTGCATGCGCTCTAGAGAGCGTGGGCTTAGTTGCCCTGCGGCATGTGGGATCTCATTTCCCAGACCAGGGATCGAACCGTGTCCCCTGCATTGGAAGGCTGATTCTTTATCACTGGACCACCAGGGAAGTTCCGGTGGGTGAATTTTTTAACCCTTTTGAACCTTCCTTTTGTAAAATGGAGAAAGCATATACGTGAAGCTTCTTTAGAATTAAGTTGGTCCACATAGGAAAAGTGACGGTGCGGTGCCTCACACAGGACAGGCCTGGGGTAAGTAACAGCTCTTTACCATCACTTCCTAAACCTCACACTGTGTAAGGTGGTGGTGTTGTCGTTGAAGGGAGATAAAGAACAGACCGACCTTTAGAAATTCCGATTTGCTGGTCGTGAAGTAGAGGTTTCTGGTGCTGCGGTTTAAGAGACGAAACAGAAATGTCTCTGCGGGAGGCGCCCTGACTCTTCACACCGGGCAGGAGCAAGGAGACATGATTTTGATGTTGTCGTCATAATCGGGTTTTAGTTTCTTGCTTTCCAGGAGCAGAATCTAATATTTTCCGGATCCTAGAGGCAGTTAGGTTCAGGTGGACAGATAATGAAAATGCCCTTCTAGACTCTCAAAATACTGATCTGTAGGCTGACACGTGAACGGCAGTAACCTACACCCCTCCCCATGGGGAGTCAGACTACAGCCAGAAAGCTGAGTTTCGAATCAAAGAGTGTCACTGGGGTATTACTTAAGTTACCTTCCTGACCTGTGGGGCATGTCTCTTAGGTGGACAGGAGTGATTTAGACAAGAGACAATGCAGTTTATGTCGATTAGGTTCCAGCTCTCTTGGCTGGAGTTCAGTTTATTCCAAGTTCCTACTCCCTTGATTGGAGTTCTGGGTGGTGTTGAGAGTCCTCATTTGTCCATTTCCAGATTTCTCAGCGGGTTATTTTCACAAGTGGCTGGCATCACTCGTTACAGCTTCACTTGATGCGCACTCTTTAGAGTAAACCTGTCTCCGTACTGTTCGTGTCCACCCCTACCGGCATGACCAGTGTGGACAGTCAATTCCCGCACAAAGAGGACTGTGCTTGAGGGGTCTCTTGGTGAGGAGGGGCTGAGGTTTCTTTCAGCCAGATGTCTTATATCATAAATGCTTCAAATCTTTGTGCCGTAGTGTTCTAGATTCTAAAGGCTTCAACTGCTCGGGAGTGGTTCCGGGCTGGGTGCGGGTCCAAGGGAGACTCTCAGAACCAAATACAGGGCCACCTCCTTCTCTCCACCCTCACTCCTCAAATTCTGATTGGTTTCTGAGCGAGCATGTGTGTTCTCCCTCTTTAAATCCCCCAAATCATTCCAGAGATCATATTCAATAAGGGAGACATGTATGTGGAAGATTTACTAGGACGAACTGTTCTCAGCGGCATTGGGTGGCCAGCAGTGGGATTGAGAGGCGCTCTCTCTGCCATTTAAACGACCTCGGTCCTCTTTTACCAGTAAGCCTGTGCGTGCTTACCACGTACGAGCAGATGCCAGCGCGCTCTTCTCAACCACGTGAGATTTGTCTCCGGAGTCCCTTTCAATGTCTGCTTTCGTTATAGAAGCCAGCGTTTACTATAGACCATTGGAAAATACAAACTAACATAAAGAAAATGGAAATCATTGATAGTCCAGCCTCCCGCAGGTAAACACTGATGACACTTTGTTCTCTG
The DNA here is from genome assembly GCF_008692025.1 of Phocoena sinus. Lineage (NCBI taxonomy): Eukaryota > Metazoa > Chordata > Mammalia > Artiodactyla > Phocoenidae > Phocoena > Phocoena sinus. Next base: position 102,329,182 of record NC_045772.1, on the reverse strand, counting down.
TGCAGAGGCTGCTTTTTCTAATAAAAAATGGAAGCATCTTGCCCAGCTGCCTCAGTAGCTTGCTCTCCACGGCTGTGTCACGTGGCTCTTTCTGTGTTGGTCAGTCGTGATCGGTAACCTGGGCGCTTCTGCCTGAGCGCGAGTCCCCTGGGAGCCGCGGTAGCGCTCTCGCTCACATCTGTGTCCTTCGGGCAGCATCTGCCTTTATCGTACCCCTCAGAGAGCGCGTGTGGAGAGAAAACACGGCCGTAAAGTGAGAAGTGATTGGACACGGGCTGGGCCAGCCCCACGTGGGTTCCAAGCTGACTACCCAGGTGTGTAGATAACTTTTTCTTTTTGCACTCTTTGTAGGACCTACTAAATGAAGCCAAACAGAGGCTCAGCAAAGTGGTAAAAGATACGACCAGGTACCAAGTGCTGCTGGATGGACTGGTCCTCCAGGTAAGTTTGTAGGTCGGATGCACCACTGAGAGCCACGTCCCTGCAGAGTCGACAAATGGGATAGAAGCCAGCTGTTTCTCCTGTGTTCTCATTTTAGCTCTTCTCCTTGTCTGGTCGGGAGATGCGTGGGAGGACGGTGGTGTCTGGCTGGTGGGGGAGACTGATGTTGTCTCACTTGTCCTTTGTAACCTCCAGCTGTAAACTTTCCCGATTTAACTTTACCACTAAAATGCTTGCTTTAGATATTGAGGTTCAGATCACAGGCTGTATACATTTTAATTGTTTGCTGTTCAGCTGTTAAGTACAATACTTGTCCTCAACCTAGTTGATGTAAGACTCCCGTATGAATTTCGTTCCCATCACCAGAGCATTGGGTATATTTATCTGGTTTGTGATATGAAGATCTTGCCATGTTCTCATACTATGTAGGCCATCTTTGGGGGAACTTAATTAAACAAGAGGACTGCTTTCCCAAACTAGATGAAAGAATTATGAAGACATTTTATTTACTGCTGTTTTATTTTATAGTTTGCAGTTTTTACTAATTGTATCTGATTGTGCGTTAACAGGGTTTGTACCAGTTGTTGGAGCCCCGAATGATCGTTCGTTGCAGGAAACAGGATTTCCCTCTGGTGAAGGTAGAGCTTGAAGAAATCCTTTTTTTTTTTTTTTTTTGAGGTACGCGGGCCTCTCACTGTGTGGCCTCTCGCGTTGCGGAGCACAGGCTCCGGACGCGCAGGCTCAGCGGCCATGGCTCACGGGCCCAGCCGCTCCGTGGCATGTGGGATCTTCCCGGACCGGGGCACGAACCCGTGTCCCCTGCATCGGCAGGCGGACTCTCAACCACTGCGCCACCAGGGAAGCCCCCTTTTTCTTTTTAAAGATCAAAATGTTAGGGATGAAATGCACGCTGTAATAAATGACAGCTCAACTATGGAGACTAGAAGAGTCTTAACATGTTATAGATACTAACTTAAGTGTACCTGAGCCTCTTACTTATTTTCTTAAACAAATCAAGTTGCCATCTGAGTTAGTACCCTCCTCCCTTTCTGGAGAAAACAGTACCTACTAGATTGGAGCAGAGGATAGGCAATACCATCTAAATAAAAGAGAGAGAGGCGGGGGGAGGGGCAGGTGGAGACGGTGTTTAATGGAGACAGTTTCAGCTTGAGAAGGTGGAACGTTCTGGAGAGGGATGGTGGGGACAGTTGCACAACAATGAACGTACTTAAAGCCACAGGACTGTACACTTAAAACTGATCACGATGGTGAATTTCACGTGCATTTTACCGCAGTTTTAAAAATCAGTGAGCTGGGAGAAGTGGAGGTGTAGGACAGATGGAAGAGGGTTCCTCACGCTGCACTGCACTGAATGTGGCGTGGAAGTCCCATCTTCGGACAGCACTGTAGGCTCCAGGAGACACGTGAGAATGTTTTCTTGAAGGAACTTTAGTCTTTTTCTGACACGATTACTAGTTGAACAGATTGACACATACACTGGGGCTCAGACAGTATCTGTGCTTGTGTGACGGGCTTATTTCACTTGGCAGTAATGTCTTCAGGGTTCATTCACGTTGTAGTGTGTGTCAGGATTTCTTTCTTTAAGGCTGAATCCTATCTATAGACCACATTTTATTTGTTCATTTATGTGTTAATAGACACCTGGGTCGTCTCTACCTTTTGAGTATTGTGAGCAGTGCTGCTGTGAACACGGGTGTACAAGTATCTGTTGGGTCTGTGCTTGTACTTCACTTGGATAAGTATCCAGAGGTAGACTTGCTGGATCCTGAGGTGATTCTGTGTTTGATTTTCGAGGGACTACGATACCATCTGCCACAGCGGCTGTACCGTTTTACATTCCCACCAGCAACATGTCTGTTCTTTTACTTGAAAAATACGTAGGAATATCTTTGTTTGTACAGACTGTTGGTTTTATGGATACCTGCTCCACAGTTTCTGATAAAACCTCTCTTTTTTGTGTTTTTCCAGGCTGCGGTGCAAAAAGCAATGCCCGTGTACAAAATCGCCACCAAAAGAGACGCTGATGTCCACATTGATCAGGAGGCCTTCCTGCCTGAGGAAATGTAAGGAGCATTTCTGCTTTTAACGCCTGAGCTGCTCTGGGCGCCCCGGGCAGTACAGCGGTGTGGCCATCCACGCGTGCCTCGTGCTGGCGCCTGTTGGTCTCCCCCTTGTTAACCAGCTTCTTACGGCTCAGCTTGCCTAGAAGCAGCATGGATTCTGTACCCAGAACTGGAACGTGGGTCCACGTGTGTCCTAGGTAGTGAGAAAGGTGATCACTCCCTCTGACAAGGAAGTAGCCATGTCTGGCTGGCAGATCCCTTGGTGTGGAACGCCAGCAACCATGGTGCTTCTGCTGAGTGCCGGGAGACTTGGCGTGGTCAGGAGGGGTGGTAGGAGCTCCTGGCCGGGGAGAGCCCGGGGCATTTTCCCTGTGCGCCTGCCCGCTGGTCCACCCCATGGGCCAGCATTGCGGAGGCCTTGGGACACATGAATTTCAGATTGCAAGACCTAGTTCTGAGTCCCGATTGGCCTGTTGCTCGCTGCAGGACCTCGAGCCCACATCCCATCATCTGTCAAAGGGATCAGTCTTGCTTGCTTCATAAACTGAGGATCAGAGGTAGATAGGGTATGTGTGTGACGGTGCTTCCAAGCTGAGGGCCTGTGGGAGCCTGAGCATTATTGAGCGTTACTGTCAGAGCGAGGTCTGCTTCTCCACTCTGCCAGGTGTTGGCCAGGTAGGGTTGGACTAGTTACTTAGTCTTCCTCATCTCTGACCTGGGATAACAGCACCCGCCTCACTGAGCTCTTGGGAGCTGAAGTGGGCTCATGTCTGTGCAGCACTGACATCAGAGCTCAGGATCCACAGTGACTCTGCTGGCGGGTAGTCCGCGTGTGGAGACCATGCAGGACTCGGCAGTTCCAGTCAGGACCACTGTGCCTGGTGCTTTGAGTTCGGGTGCTTAGAGAAGCAATCCCGTACATGCCCTACGTGTTTGAATGGAAGCAGGAGCGCTCACACCCGAGGGGGAGTTACGCAGGGACACCAGCCGTTTGCTGACAGGTGACTGGAGCCCAGTTCAGGCTCTGGAGCCACTTGAATTAGGTGGTTCTGTTTTCAGAGCCTTTGAGATTCAGAATTGCAGGTGAAGGACTCTGCAGATTTAAACTGGAGTTTTATTCAGTAAATTGGTCCTTTTATCCACCTCTTAAGCCTGTTTCCTGGTTTATAGGTCCCTGGGGAATAGGAGACACGGAAGGGCCTGGACTTGGCGTTCAGGAGTGCCTGGTGCACAGCAGACACCCCCCTTCCCCTGCTACCCGCGTGGGGACAGGGGCTGTTCAGAGAAACAAAGAGGAAATGGGGGAGGAGGATGGAGTAAGAAAATAATATTCACGTCAGAGCCCTTTGAAATTTTCTAGAGAAAATTTGCAAAATTTTTCCCAGCCTTTGCCTCAGAGCCTGCTTATTTCAAGAAATATTTTGTAAAAAATTGAATTGTAATGTAGCAAAAGAATTTCATACCTGAGGCTCCTTGTAGTAGGATGTGACCTATCGGCCTTGCACCACTGAGGACTGGGTTTGGCACCTGCTGGGATGGAGTCTTTTATCTGAGACACAGGCACTGAGGAGGATTGCCTGTCAGCACCCCTGGTCCCTGCAGCACTGGCCTTTAAGAAGCATTCAGATGAGGACTGTATGTATTGATTTGCAAACTGGGACGCAGTCTTCCCCCTTTTCGTCCAGTTGGGGAGGGCTGGTTGTTAGAGTAACGTAAAATCAGATTGGCACATAGTCACTTGGTAATGAGTTATTATCAGCCTCTTTACCTTGAAGCTTCAGAAGCTTCTGAATTAGTTTCAAACTTATTGCATATGTTTATTGCTGCTAAGAGTGTTGAGACCATCCACACACCAAGACAGCTATTCTCCAAGGGAAGAAGGTAATTGTACAACGTGTGTCTGTTTCCCTCAAATCTATGAACGTTGTTTCCGGTGTTCTTTGTAGAGCTGGCGGGGTTGAGATCTACAACGGGGATCGCAAAATCAAGGTCTCCAATACCCTCGAAAGCCGGCTGGACCTCATAGCCCAGCAGGTGAGTGTGGGGACACGTCTCATCAGTTAGTTGGCCTGTCGTTACCTTGAGGAGGTGCTGCGGAGAACATGTCAATTGGCCATATTTGGACTTGGTTGATTCTTTCTATGTTTTTTGACATTTTCTTAAAAGGAGTGGGGATTCGGGCATTTAGTGCCATTTGCTGGGAGGATATGTTTACATGAGGGTGGCCTTGGGGTCACAACGAGGGCTTTGTGTGTCTAGGATTTTTTTTTTTTTTTTGCGGTACGCGGGCCTCACTGCCGTGGCCTCTCCCATTGCAGAGCACAGGCTCTGGACACGCGGGCTCAGCGGCCATGGCGCATGGGCCCAGCCGCTCCGCGGCACGTGGGATCTTCCCAGACCGGGGCACGAACCCGCGTCCCCTGCATCGGCAGGCAGGCTCTCCACCACTGTGCCACCAAGGAAGCCCTGTGTCTAGGATTTTAATGTACCTATTTTACTGCATGTGGAGATGCTGACCCAAAGCCCCAGAACCCCAGACCGCAGCAGGAATGATGGAAAGTCAAGCAACTGCTCTTAAAGGAATTGCCACAGGGCGCCAGGCTCTTCAGGTGTTTCCGGGTTTGCAGGAAAGCAGCCAGAAAACTTGAGTTGTCCCGAGTGCAGGGCCTCTTCCAGGGGTGTGGTCTGCTGCCCCGACCTTCACCATCGTCTTCTGGTTACTTACACCTCAGAGCCATGCTACCCACCAGCCACGCGTGGCTAATTTAACTAAAGCTAGGTAAGGGGCGCAGTTCGCCGCCTCGGTTGCACTGGCCGCACATGGCTGGCGGCTGCGTCCTGAGGTTGAGTGCTTGGGCTTCTCCAGTTGCTGCGGCGCCCCTCAGCACAGACCTGCGCTGTCAGCTTTCCACCCGGCGTGCGCTCAGCACCCGTTGAAAGAACGAGTGTAGGTGCTCCAGAACGTCGACTCTTCTCCCCATACCGGAGTGGGACGGAAGCCTTAGACGGCCATGGTGCCCGTCATTTGTTCTCTTTCCCCTTAAGCAGTGGCCTTAAGCCCACGTTTGCGATCGCTGAGTCTCTTGGTCGGACTCGGGCGGTGCTTGGCCAATTACTGGGCTTCGTGACTTCGGGGCGGGGTTGAGGCGCGGGGGACGGCGCCGCCTCACGCAGGAGCTTCTTTCTTCACAGATGATGCCCGAAGTGCGGGGAGCCTTGTTTGGGGCAAATGCCAACAGGAAGTTTTTGGACTAAGCCTGAGGGAGGTGGCGTCCACCCACTGCGTGACGTGGACGTTTCTGACAGTTGAAGAGACAAGATGGCCTGCGTAGCTTCTTTGCTGTCCTCCTGTCCTGTCCTGCATCTGTCAGTGGAAGCCCTGCTGTAGCTAACACCCCGGCTGGTGGGGACCAACGGGCGAGAGTCTCACTTAGTGCGATCAGGAAACCTTCCTCTGGCGTGTCTCAAAGTAACACAACTTCCCGCTGTTCTGCAGCACAGAGGCGAGGGGTCAGGTGGTGGGTGCATGAGTGTCCCCAGGCCTCCTGCTCTCCTGGGGTCCAGCCTCGGGGGGGCGGAGTGGTGGGCTCTGGGGTCAGGTCTCCACTCTTTGGGCTTCAAGTGCATGTGGGGCCTCATTTCTTCCAGCAGCAGCAGCTTCACTGTTAACCTGTTTGGGCCTAGAAATGTCTGTAAATGTGATTTAAGATCGAAGCCGTGAATATGCTTTATTTATTAAAACATAACACGTACGTGGATGTCACTGATTTATTACACAAGGCGCTCCCTGCAGGTTGTGGTTTGGTTTGAGAGGGTGAAGTTCCCAGGCATCTGGAAAGAGGAAGCGTTTTCCAAACCCCTGGAGCATTTGCGGGCTGACAGCCGTCAGCAGTTGAAACCACGAACCCTCTGTGTCCCTCAGGCGCATCTGCTCCTTTCTACCAAAGCCTCACCTGGGGCGCCCTCCCAGCCCCTTAAGACTGTCCGCACACAGGTGTTCCCTTCCTCCCGGGCCCCAGAGCACCTGACAGTCATGTGGGCCCGGTCCCCGCAGAAGGGCCTAGACCAGTCTCCCAGGCCCGACCCTGCAGCCCTGCCCGGTTCTGCCGTCCTGAGTTTGAACATCCTAGAAGAGCACAGAGGCCCCGTGGGGAGCCGTCCCTCTGGCCTTGGGTTCCTCTCCCTGTTCCCTGGGGCCCTTCTGTGTCCAGCTTGGGGAGAGGCCTCACCTGAGAAGGGCGGCTCCCAGCCCCCAGGAGAGCCCCACCAGGCCCTGGGTGCGGAGCAGCTCCCTGGCGATGAGGGCCGCGGCCGGGTGCCTGCGGGGGGAAAGGGGGCCCCGCGGGGCAGGGCTGGCAGCGGAACCCTGGCAGCGGGCTGTGGGGAGGGAAGGCAGCCCCTCGGGCCCTGCCCTTCCTAGAGCTGAGGGTTGTCCTAAGGTGAGGACATCAGTTCTTGGCTCCAGGGAGCTCTCTCGGGCCTGTATTATCTAGTAGGATATCCCTCCTGCTTAGGCTGCTTCCCAAGGCCACGGCCACTGCCTGCCCGGCTTGCTTTATAGGAAACTGCGGTAGGACCCCCTCCTCCGCCACTTCCTTATCCTCCTGTTAAAACTGTGTTTGATCTTTCTTCCATTCCTCAACCATCTCTAAGCTTATCTGCATAGTTTCACGCGACTTGTACTTTGGGACACAGGAATCCCCGTATATCTTCTGCGTGATTTGTAGACCAGCAGATTATCTTTGTTCAAAAACTGCCCTTCAGACTTAAGGGGTGCCTCCTTTCTGTAGAATTCCAAGACTAGGGGAACATGTCCCATTTCATGGAATGAGATTCTTCAGACGTCAACCCTTTTTAGTGGAGTAATTCAGAGCACGTGATCTGATGAGTCAAAGTTTTCCCCCTGAAACTTGGTTATTGATGCAAGCGTTTTGAATGTGGGTGAGTCTCATTAATGACCACAGCATTCGATGCACTGAAGTTGTGTGAATATTAGTTTTTTAGATTCTCAGTGTTGGAGACACTTGGCCTAGATTTTAAGCCCTAAAAGGAAACTACTTCTTTTGCCTCAATTTTGACTGGTATCCAGCAGAGCAACAATGCATACTAAGAAGGTACTTGCTGCCCCTTTTACCATATTTCATGGGGTAGAAATCTAGGCACAGGTCTCAAACGAGTAGCTTTAAGAAGGTGGTCAATCAGTAAACAGTATTTTGCACATTGTCTGCCTTAGATGTACATAATTTACCCATCCATCCGTATCCTGAGTTTTACTTCTTTTTGAGTGTTGGAGAAGTACTAAGACTTCTCGTCCAGGATGTAAAACGAAACGTGACAGAACCTTACCCTTTGCAGATCGAAACACAGCAGGGCTTCCAGTTGTCTGGACTTCACTCTTTCTGCAGTTGTTTGCCTCAGGCTGGCCTGATCCAGCCTGGAAACCTGGCTAAATTCCAGCTCAGCATGTGTGGCCAGCTGGTGGGAGGGGAGACGCACACCCAAGGCCTCACAGGTGCTGTGTCAGTCCCGTGGCCAACACGCCTCGCCCTGGGGAGACACCCTCCGTGCCCCCCGCTGGCCTCCTTTCATGGGACACACCCCTGTCTTCGATAGATGCTTTGATACCTGACCACTGTGTCTTTGAGAGGACCCGGATTTAGGAAAGGGCCAAACTCCTTTTCCAGAGAAAAGCAAAAGAATAGGAATGGCCCTCTTCTCCCTTACTGCCTTCCCGCGGAAGGCCAGCTTCCATAGCAACACTGAAGTGTGTGTGAGCAGGCCACTGACGTTGCTTAAAATCTTTAGGAAATCGGGCCTAAATGTTAAGGCAGCAGGACAGAGCTAACAGGGAAACATTCTCTCCCCCTCCCGAACTGAGTCTCATCCCTGCTGTTTGTCCTACAGCTGGAGGTGTTGAAATCCACAAAATAAAGACTTCTGCTGACCTGGAGCGCTGACTGGGTCACAGTCTGGCGGATGAGTGCGAACGTGGGGAAATCTGTTCTGACAGCCCCTTATCGATACTGCGCGAAGGTGGGAGAGGCCTCACCCAGGCGCCCAGCATGCTGCAGCAGAATCTTGAGCATTTCCAGGGGACAGGTGACCATTGCCTGGCACAGCCCAGCTCCACACCCGGCGAGCATCTCCAGCCTCAGATTCCGCTGCGCCCCGTGGGCCGGCGTCAGGCCAGCCCTGCTGCCCCACCCAGGCCCGTCTACCCTCCCTAGGTATTTAGTCCCCCTGGGCTGGCTGCCACTCACCCCACTGGGTCAGTAGTCAAGCTCAGTCTCCTTAATGACAAGAGACTAAATTTAAAACAGGCTGCCAGGGAGGCTGAGACCAGGACCATGAAACAACCCACTGCAGGACTGCTTCCTTCCTGATCCCCCAACAACTGTCACTGGGGCAACGGGAAGCACAGAGAGAACTACAAAGTGTCTGCAGTTGATTTGTTTCAATTCATCAGCATAAAAACAGACAAAGAAAGATGGACCAGAACCCAGAGCCCAGAAATGAACTCCTGCATAGACGGTCACCTAATGGTTGCCAGGAAAGCCAGGGATACTCGATGGAGAAGTGGCAGCCTCTTCAAGGAACGGTGCTGGGAAAACCGGATATTCACATGGAAAAGAACGGAACTAGACCTCTATCTTATACCACTCACAAAACTATCAAAGTGGATTAAGGACTTACATGTGAGACCTGAGATCATAAAACTCCCAACAGCGGGAGAAGTTCCTTGACATCGGTCACCTAAAGCACAAGCAAGAAAAGCAAAAATAAACTAAAAAGCGCAAGAGGGAAGACATATGGGAACATATGCATATGTATAGCTGATTCACTTTGTTATAAAGCAGAAACTAACACACCATTGTAAAGCAATTATACCCCAATAAAGATGTTTAAAAAAATAAAAAATAAAAAAAAAGTAAACTAAAAAGCTCCTTCACAGCAAAGGAAACCATCAACAAAATGAAAAGGTAGCCTACTGAATGGGGGGGGACATAATTGCAGAAATATACCTGATAAGGGGCTAATATCCAAAACATACAAAGAACTCATACAACTCAATAGCAAAAAAAATCCCAAATAATCCAATTTAAAAATGGGCAAAGGACCTGAATGGATATTTTCTGAAGAAGATATTCAAATGGCCAACAGATACGTGAAAAAATGCTCAGTGTAATTAATCACCAGGGAAATGCAAATCAAAACCTCTAAGCTATATCACCTCACACCAATTAGACTGGCCATCACCAAAGACAACAAATACCAAAAGTTGGTGAGGACATGGAGAAGAGGGAGCCCTCATGCACTGCTGGTGGGAGTTTAAGTTGGGTATTTTCCCAAAGAAAACAAAAACAGTAATTCAAAAAGACTTACGCGCCCCTGCGTTCACAGCAGCATTTTTTACAGTAGCCAAGACGTGGCAACAACCAAAGTGTCCATGGATGTACGAATGAATGAAGCAGACGTGGTGTGTGTCTGTTTATTTATTACATACAATGGAATACTACTCAGCCATTTAAAAAAAGGAAGGAATTCTTGTCACGTGCGACAACTTGGATGGACCCTGAGGGCATTACACTAAGTGAGGTAAATCACACAGAAAGAGACAAATACTATATGATCTCACTCATGCGTGGAATCTATAAAAATGCAAACTCATGGAATAAGAGTTTGGATTTGCGGTTCCCAGAGGCAGAAGATGGGGACTGAGTGAACTGGGTGAAACGGTGCAGAGCTGCAGTTACAAGGTCATTGCGTCCCGGGGACATGATGCACAGCATGGTGACTGGAGTTAACGACACGGCTGTGTATGTGAGGGTTTGCTAAGAGAGCAGATCCCAGGAGTTCTCATCACAAGAAACACATCTTTGTAAAAAACAAAAGGGGACTTCCCTGGCGGTCCAGTGGTTAAGACTCTGCGCTGCCAATGCAGGGGGCCCAGGTTTGAGCCCTGCTCAGGGAACTAGAGCCCACATGCAAGCTACAACTAAGGAGCCGGCGTGCCACAACTAAGACCCAGCGCAAATAAATAAATATTTTAGAAAATAAAAGAACTCTTAAAAAAACCATTTTTGTTAAGTCCGTGAGCGGATGGGTGTTAACTACATCCTTTTGCAGTATGTGGATGTCAGGTCGCCAGGCTGAACACCTTAAAGGTACCCAGCGCTGAACATCAGTTGCCCTCAATAAAGCTGAAAAAAGAATTCGTCTGCAAAGCCACCGCAATGAGAAGCCCGTGCACCGCGACGAAGAGCAGCCCCTGCTCACCGCAACTAGAGAAAGCCCATGTGCAACAACAAAGACCCAGCGCAGCCAAAAGTAAATAATTTATTTAAAAAAAAATTCGTCTGCTGGTTGATGACGGAACATATAGATCCTATACGGCCTGTCTTTCCAGGTTAGAAATCACTTTCCATCTGCCAAACCACACCAGCGCTCAGCCACCTACGCACATTTACACACCTGCTGACAGGTGAGCCAACGCGTGGTTGCCACCCGCTCCCGTCGCCTTCCAGAAAAGAGCGCGATGCACCCGTCCTCCGGGAGCTGCTGCCGGAAGTCACTGGCTGCCACCTTGATGGCCTTCTCTGGGGTGACCGCAGTCAGGTTCACCGCAGCTCCTGGAAGGAAACCACGAGGGTGGGGCGTCTACAGCCATAGGGACCCAGCCAGTGAGCTTCCGGGATGAGTGAGGCCCCTGGGAGTCGGGGGGCTCCTCTGCCTATTTCCCAGAAACGCCCTTTCTTTTCTGCCGCCCCGCTAGGACTGCGTGTGCCCAACGGCTCCTTCGTGCACTTCCCACACGTCACCTGCGTCTTGTTCGTGCCACCCACCCCCCGACAAGTGACCAGTTCCCCAAATTCAGCCTGATCGCGAGGTCCTGCGGGGCAGGGCTGGCAGCCGTGTGTGTCCCAGGGCTTTGCCTTTACGCTCGGGGCCACTGGCGCACCAGCCCCTCTCAATCCAGCCTCGTGTCCATCTTGCAAGGCTCGACAGCCACGGTGTGCGGCCCTGGCTGGGGACACTGCGGGGGCGGGACCAGCAGGGGCTGGTGCCGGGGAGGAGCCCCTCCCTCTGCAGCTGTCCCGGCTCTGGGGCGGGGGGAGCAGAGAAGATGAGGCTCACTGGCCTCCACCGCCACACACAGTGGTACCGGGACGGGGCCCCCGCGCCTCACCACATGCAAATGTGTTCCCGCTCCCCTCGCAGAAGCAAGGTCAAGCCCCCCAAGTTTGTGCCAACCCGGGTCCTGAGGAGCCCGCTTTGGTTCGCGCCCAGGAAGCCCTCCCGCCGAGCTGTCTTCCCCGGTAGCCCACTGCTGTGGACGCGGAGGCCAGCAAGGTCAGGGTGAGCAGGCAGCCGCCCCGCCCTGCGCAGGCCTGCTGGGCCACGCACCCCTGGCCCCCAACATACATTCCTTTGTAGATTTCCTGTCCACGCTGGTTCTGTAGCCGAGCCTCGGCCAAGTCGATGGGAAACACACGGGTCACCCCCAGGAGCCCTGGCACGCCTCCGTTGATGAGCGTTGCTGTGACACTAGGCCCGGGGTCGGGGGTGGGCATAGTGGGGGAGGCTGGCCGTACAGCCAGGATGGGATCAGGGGACCGAGGGCAGGACGGAGTCGGGAACAGGCATGAGAGGCTCCTCGGCCCCTGCCCCACAGGTGTTCAGAGGCCCCTCTCCTCAGCCCGACCAACCCTGCAGGGCGAAAGCACCTCCCCCAGCCCCACGGGGAGCCAGGAGGCCGGGCGGGGGCTTCTGGGAGGGAGGCCAGCTCCGCACCCAGGGGGTTCAGCTCCTTCAGGGCTGCCTCCGGGCTCTCTGGCCGGTCCCCACCCTGGAACCACGTGTAGAAGTTTCAAATGATTTTTCAAGCAGTTTTATTTCCAGCTTAAGGTCAGGACTGAGTGTGAATCCTGGCCGTGCTGTTTGCTTCAAGCAGTCACCTGCCTCTGATCTCTCACCCCCAGTCCCCCAGGTGAGGCTGGCCTCACTCCAGGGTTTGTGAGGATAAAGAGGTTATGTGTTTGGTAAATGAGAGCCACAATCAACAATAAGAACACACGCTTCTGATAAAGGAAGAGAACCAGGGTTAGAGCTTGAGATGATCTGATTGTGGCCAAAAGGAAAGGAAGTCACACTATATACATGGTGAGGTCCCTCGTCCTTGAGTTTGGGGCCTGAAAGTGGAAAACGGCTCCTCAGAACCTAGCACAGAGTCCCTCTGTCTCGGGCAGAGGGAGATCCTTGGAGGTAGATGACCTGAGAGAGGATAACAGGACGTTTTCCTCAGGAGCGGACCTTGATACACAAGCCAGAAACTGAGGCAACAGACAGACTGTGACTTAAGTTTTGCAGCCTGAGAAGATGCAGGGCCAACAATTACCAGTTCCGTGGCGTCCAGGGCACCGGGGGACAGATGCTCTCCCTTGGGACCGGGAAGGGAAGCCGTTCACCTCAAATCCTGGTCGGGGATCGTCGGGAAGCTCCCAGGGCCGCGGCTCCAGTGCAGGGGGAGGTCGGTCGCCTGGGAACCCGTGCCAGCTGCCCACGTGCTCGGTCCGCTCTCTTCCTGGACCTCTTGGGCCTTGGGATCAAAAGGTCAGAAGAAAGGGGGTGAGGATGCTGGCGCTGGGAGGGGAGTCCCGGTGTCTGGAAGGCCCGTCCTCGTTCCCGGGCAGCCGACACGGCTCAAGCGTCTCCAGCGATTTTGTTTTGGGGAAGAAAAGAGATCGGCATCTCTCTTGGTGTATATTGTCCCTTTCGGGAAAAATGGACTGAGTGCCAGGCGCTGGGTGCCCCAGGTCCGGGCGAGAACGCTGGTTATCAGCAGCCACACGTGAAGGAGGAGACAGGCGGTAGCCAAAGCAAATCCTGGGGGACAGCCAGTGACCTGCCTCTGCCCAGAAAGACGCAGCAGGGAAGGCGGAGACTCCGGGACGGGGGAAAAGGCGACCTGAGGCCCCAGAGGGCGTGAGGGCGAGGGCTGCGGGTGTCCGGGAAGAGCATCCGGTGGGGCAGGCGCCGTCCCTGCGAGCAGGGACACCGAGTCACGGAGGTGGCGGGGCCGAGGCCTGACCTCCTGAGGCCTCTTGCCTTTGGCTTTTCTTCTGAAAGAGTCCACTGAAGAGTGCTGAGTCTCAAGGTGACGGGACCACCAGCCGCTGCGTGGAGAGCAGATGGCGAAGGTCAGAGGTGAGGGCGGACAGAGAGGATCCAGGCCGCACGGGAAGGTGGGCGGGGTGCGTGGGTCGGAGCTGGGACAGGGAGGTTGCAGGCACCGGGTCTGAGCGCTGGCAACATGGGAAACTGGGTCTGTGGGAGGAACAGGGCTGGAGGAGACTGGTGGGGGGGATGCTCGATCCCTGCCCTCAGGATCCCTCAGTAAACGGGGTTATTAGCACTGGTTTGCAGTGCTCCGGCCCAAGAGCCTTAATCATCCCCGACATCAACAAAGGGACCGAGCACCTGCCAACCGCAGACCCGGGCCTGGAGTTGGGGAGAGGAGGTGGCCGGCGCCAGGACTGGAGACTTAGGAGCCCTAAGGCCAGGAGATTAGTGTCCTGGCTGTCCTTCCAGACACTTGCTAGGCTGTGGAGAGGACGTGTTTAATTCCAGCTGCAGGAAACAACGGGCCGCACGGAAAACCCTTTCTGTCGGAATCCAGACATTCAAATAATTGAGAATCTTGCAGCCGTATCCCCTGCTGTTTGTGGAACTAAATTACTCGTTTATAAATTGTGGTTCACTGCCCACTGGAACAGAGGTACCTAGAAGAAGCCAGAAAACCCAAGGGCACCCGGATCCCAGGGCCAGTGGAGCCACAGGTGCCCCTCCACCAGACGACGGGCCCATGTCCCCAGCCACATGCAAGGCGCTATGGCCTGGCATCGCCCTCGAGCCGTGAAGGCAAGGTTTGTGGGTGGTGAGTGGATTGTCAACAGTCAGCAGAAAGAAAACCGGCAGCCAGGGCTGCCCTGGAGTCACGTCCCACAGATGCTCAGCCCAGGGCGACCGAGGCCCGAGTGCCTGCCGCTCTGCCAGAGCTTGTTGGGTGCCTGCCGTGTGCACAGGGGACTCAGCTGAGAACAAAAGCAGCCCCCCCCCCCGGCCCCAGGCAAGGGCAATTCTTCCAGAAAGCAGGCCTGAGGCACCCAGGGGCTCAGTGTGCACTGCAGGGACAAGGCCGCCGGGGTGCGGGCGCCTCCCTCACGAGAACCTTTCACCCCTTTGACTTGCAAGTCCCCCCAGCCTCCTGGGACCTGTGTCGCTGGATCCCAGTGCCCTAGGACACCCCTCCCTCCGCACACCGCCTGTCTGAGCTGCCCAGCTCCCCCGTCAGCATCCTCCCCGCCTTCTGGTCATTCCCTGCCACTCAACACCCAACTCCCAAGCCCCCGGTGGCCTCTCCCTCCCGTCCCCAAAGCCAAGCAGTCTATGCCTTCACGCTTCCTCCGGAAAAACAGGGCCACGCACATGCTGGGCGGGGACTCAAACAGAAACTGGGTCAGTGTTGAGAAACCTTTATGGCACCTTAAGTAATTTCATGTTTTAGAATCTAACAATAAAGATGTGCGCTTTTGTTTTTTTAATTCTATTTTTCTAGTAATCCATTTTTGCTGTATCTCACAAAATTACTGGTCCACAGTAGGCTGGGGGGAAACAAGCCGCTCTTCATGGGTAGAAATGCTGCCCAGAGGCAGCTCCCGGCCTCCGCCCGGCACCCAACCTGCTGCTCACAGGACCCTGCCCCTGCCTGGGGTCCGCCTTACGGCACCCCCGCACCGTGCCACCCCTGAGCCCCCCACTCTGTCCCCCCGATGGGACGGAGGTCCTTTGGGCCTCTGCTCCCCGCATCGGCCCTTTCAGCCGCTCCAACCTTGGCCTCTGTGGGCCCACCTGACGCCCAGGTACAGGCCCAGCCCAGGGCTCCAGCCACAGTCCGCGGCTGGCATCCCATCCAGATGCTCGGTCTTGGGGAGTGCCCCGAGCCCCATGCTGTGCCCCCTCCCACGGCCCCTGGCTCCCCAAGCATGCGAGGCCCTGACCACCTGCTGGAGGCCCCCAGGGCGCTGCACTTCCACGTGCTACGGTGCCCGTGCAGCAAGGGAGACGAGGCCGTGCCACCGCCTCCTGCCCGCCAGAAGCAGCTCCTCTCCTCCTCACTCTAAGCTCGACATGGACAGTCACCCACCTTCAGTCAGAGCTTCTGCCTCTCTACGCCCTCGACAGAGGCCAGATCCCCGCCCGCTGTGGGACGACTGCTTTGCGAGACCCCCACTTGCCTACAGCAGCCCCTTCACCCCGAGCCATCTCCTCTCCTGTTTCTCCAACAGGCGGGCTTGAACGAAGCCCCAGAGGCTATTACTCGGGGGCGGGGGGGGGGGGGGGGGGGGCGGGCAGCCCCACCTCCCCAGAGGCCTGGAGTTCAGGGAGGAGGACGAACAGCACCGGCCTGCAGGCCTGTTCCGGTGCTCTCTCCGCACAGATACCTTCTGTCCATTTAGGGGGACAGGGCACTGCAGGCTGGTTTGCAAGGTCCCTGCACTTTCATGAACATCACAGCTGAGCTGGGAACCCAGTGCTGCCCTAAGGATTCTTCCAACTCAGGGGCTGGAAAGCTTTAGAGAGGAATGTGATGGTCTTAAAGACCAGCTTCCCAAGCGGTCAGGCTGTGGCTCC
Organism: Phocoena sinus; assembly: GCF_008692025.1. Taxonomy (NCBI): domain Eukaryota; kingdom Metazoa; phylum Chordata; class Mammalia; order Artiodactyla; family Phocoenidae; genus Phocoena; species Phocoena sinus. The sequence continues at coordinate 102,312,965 of NC_045772.1, read as the reverse complement.
GGACGCAGGGGACTTGTTGCTCAAGTCAGCACCCCCCGCTTTAGCCAAGTGATCTCACTCAGTGCGTTCCGTCTCCACGTCACAGCCCTGCTGAGGACCACGCAGGGCAGCGCGGCAGAGTAGGCTTTGCAGTCAGGCTGCTTACGAGCTGCATGATCTCATTTACCACTCACTAGCTGTGTGACCTTAAGCAAGTTACTTAACTTCTCTGTGCCTGTTTCCTCAACTATGAGACATACTCCGACGTAGAGAACCTGGCACAGCACCTGGCACATACGAGGCGTCCACTTAATGATACTGTCCCTCCCCTTCCTGGTGGCAGTGGATGCTGACACAGGGTGTGAAGTTGGGTCCAGAGGGCACAGGCCAAGGACATTACGATAATCCAGGAAGAGGCAGGAGAACCTGCAGTGGGAGGGAAGGGATGCGAATGCTTTCTGTGAAGCGGCAGCATGGCCAGATGCCATGTGTGAACCCCCAACCAGCAGGAGGGGCATCAGGAGGGCTGCGGCGGTGAGGACACGGGGCAGAGAGAAAAGCCTGGCTGTTGGCATGAACTTAAAGCATCGCCACAGAAGAGACACCATCGCACACGAGCTAGGGTGCTACAGACAGAGCTGGAGCTGCTGGCTGGGCCTGGCGCCCTGTGGGTGGGAACGTGAAGTGGTGCCGCATCCGTGGGAAACAGGATGGCGGCCCCACACGAAGTTAAAACCTGAGTTACCTTATGACCCAGCAATTTCACCCCTGGGTGTGCACCCAGATTTGAAAGCAGCATCTCGGACACGTAACTGTACACCACGTTCACTGCAGCCAGAAAGGGGAGCAACCCAAACACCCATCGACGGGTGGCGCCTAAACACAATGTCGTCCATCCACACAGTGCAGTGTCTGTCGCTCGGCCTCAAAAGGACAGAGCTTCTCACACCTGCTATGACACAGACGCACTGTGAGGGCACTGCGCTCGGTGAAATAAGCCAGTCACAGAAGGGCAGATACTGCATGAGCCCACTTATCCGAGGAAACTGGATCAGTCAAAATCACAGACACGGAGTGGTAAAGTGGTTCCCAAGGGCGGGGGGTTAGTGTTCAATGGGGACAGAGCTTCAGTGTGGGATAAACTTCTGGGGCTGGATGGCGCAGAGGCGGCATGATGCTGCGAGCATGCCCAGTGCGGCCACAGCACACACTTAGCAACGGTGAAAATGGAAGATTTGGGTGTATTTTACAGTAAGAAGCAAAACACAGAGGTGAGTAGAGAAGGTCTTAAATTACATTTAAACATGAATGGGGGGCACTGGGGAGCGGAGGAAGGTGTCCACATTAACGTGAATTACGGTAAAATGGTTAAGAAAGGGTTTTATAAACAATATACAAGGTGTAGGAAATAAAGTCTGGAAATAAAATTGCAAATTGTTTACTAACTGAAGAATTTAAAACACTGGCAAATGAAAAATTACCAAACAGCAGCAGGACACATGGGTGTCAAAGTCCAACAGGAATTTGGAAAGGGGATCAGCGTCTCAGAATTGATGGAAGCACCAGTCGGCTGCAGTGACAACTGAGGTTACAGGTAAAAAAGTCTGGTCATCTGGAGGAGGCGTCCAGAGGAGAAGGGGTGGGAGTGGGGTGAGATGGGGCAGTGGGACAGGCCTGGGCCGTTCCGGGAGGGGCTGGTGCACTGCCAGGGGCCACGGAGGAGCGGAAGGCTGTGAAGTGGGTGTGGCCAAGGCAGCAGCTCAGTCCCCACCTCCAGGAAGGGAAGGAGGAGCCAGATGCCAGGAGAAAAATGCCAGGTGAAGAGCTGGGATGAGTTGGGATGAAGGTAAAGACAGGAGACTGGGGCAACGTTTATGGGGAGGGGACCCAGGGGAGGAGATGGGTGCGGCCAGAGGACTTGCGGGGGGTGGGGGGGGTGGAGCGAGGACAGTCCGGCCCCATGGACCTCGGGACGCTGCAACCCAGGGCCCAGGGTCTGATCTTAATGAGCCCTCACGGGATGCCTGTGCGCACCGAAGCTGCAAGTTGTGGGGAGTGGTTTGCAATGCTGACGGTACAAAGGTCACCAAGAGAGCTCTGAAAAACCCCGATGCCAAGGCTGCGCCCCAGACCAGGGAAAAACTCTGTGGGGAGGGCCCAGGCATCTGCTTTTTTTAAAGTCCAGGTTTTTAAACCCCTAATGGGTGGCCTAGATCGGCAACCACTGGTCTAGGGCATTGCGAAGCCGAACATAAGGTCACTAAAATTTGCTGGATCAATCACAACAGCAGCGGCGGGAGACGCCACGGGGAGTAAACGGATGGACGGCAGAAAGGACTGGACAGCAGGTCTGCTGGGTTTAGACCCCAAAGCACCCACCAGTCCAAGGGTGGGACTCGAAGCAGAGACAGGAGAACGGGGGGGGGGGGGGGGGGGGGGGGGGGGGCGGGTGTCAGGAGGGCGGGGCCGGGGATGCAGGGGCGGCAAAGGGCTCATCAGCCCTGAAGCCACGCGTACTCTGCACCCTGCCTCAGGCCCACAGGCGCTGGCTGAGGCCCAGCTCGCTGTGATTTCTCAAGTCTGGGACAGGAAGCCGGAAGCTGCACTTCTAACGAAGCCCCAGGCAGTGCTGTAGCCCAGAGCCACACTGGAGCCCCCTGCCTGGGCCAAGGGACACACAGGACTCCTCCCAAGACCAGCTCCACCCCTGCGCCTTGGGGATCACTTCCAGAGGCTGTTTTCTGTACTGTGTCACCTTCACTGCAGTTCAGCCTGGCTGGGAGCAGAGCCGGGGTGAAAGGGGAGAGAGGGACTCAAGCCAGAACAGGGCTCAGAGGAGACAGAACGGAACAGGCCTGAGAGGGCCTGAGGCCCTGCCCCTCAGGGTCTGGCCCTGCGCCGGCGTCTCTCCCGACCCACCATGGCAGCTCAGCACTGCGTTCTGCTCATATGTTGCTCTCGTCCAGCCTTTCTGCCCTGCTTTTCTCCCTTTACTGTGAAGTCTGCAGACAAAGCCGTATTTTTCCTTCTGTCCTGTAAGTACGCGAGCGTCAGGCGCACAGAAGGGATTTAATAAATACTTACTGAGAAGGTGACTGCGAGTTAGCCTGTTTTCATCTTAGTTCCTGGGGCTGGGCCACGTCCTTGCCTTCCTCCTGCCGACTCAATTCCTCCCCAAAGCAAAAGCTGTGGACACGCTCCAAGGAACCAACTTCAAGGCTCTAAAAAATAACACCCAGCCTTAACTGGCCAGAACAGCTCCGCCATCCTGCCACTTGCTGTCCGGAATGAGGTTCAGACCCAAGCAGCTGGGAGCGGGCAGTGCTTTTCCAAGTCGGAAGACATCTCAAAGGCACCTGAACTGGTACCCACGTCAGGGATGCAGAGGGAGTGGGGCTTCAGAACACAGCCAAATCGGGAGACTTTCCAGCTGCCTCCTTGGCTAGTATATCACCGTCCATCTTTCACTCAAGATTTTTGCTAGAATTGCCTAAGGAAACTAAAGGAGTGAACCCTGGTAGCAGAAAGGGAACAAGAACAGGAGCACATATGTTCCCCTTTTAAAAACCCAAAGGGAAACCATGAGGCCAGGAGACGGCTCTCCAGGATGCAGTTGAGGGGGAGGGGACAGGGTGGGCTGCGGCAGCCTGGACACTCAGCCCGGACACGGCCCAGAGGCATTTCTCCCAAAGTCCTCTCCACAAAGTTTCAGGGTGAAGGTCGCCTCCAAGGGCCCGACCCTGGGTTAATCTCACCCTGGAGGTGCCACTTGTTTATACAATTAAGACGTCTTCCCTCCCAATGACAGGAATAGGTTTAGAGACAAAAGCCATTACTGTCTAACAAGACCTCTGGATGTTTCCAAATGTCAAAATGGAAAGTTCTGGGCTTCCCTGGTGGCGCAGTGGTTGAGAGTCCGCCTGCCAGTGCAGGGGACGCGGGTTCGTGCCCCGGTCCGGGAGGATCCCACATGCCGCGGAGCAGCTGGGCCCCGTGAGCCGTGGCCGCTGAGCCTGCGCGTCCAGAGCCTGTGCTCCGCAGCGGGAGAGGCTGCAGCGGTGAGAGGCCCGCGTACCACCAAAAAAAAGGAAAGTTCTGTCAGTATTTTGAGACTAACCCGCATTTATCACTCATGGCTGGCTTCCTTCCTTTTCCCTAAATCTTCCCCACCAGCTTTCTTTTCACACTCCCATCTATCTAAAGTAAGCACGGGTATGGTACCCATGGGGCTTAACAAGTGTAAATGTCAAACAATGATTCTGTAAACAGGGATAGATTAACACCATCTGATGGATCAGGTTTTGAAACAGAGTTGACCAGTGGAAGACACTTTGTTTTGGTCCCAAGGAGATAAATCTGGGAAACACCCTAAAGGCATTCAGCTAAGAGCTAAGTTCCTACTAAAAAGTCAATCTCTGGCTAAAACTGTCTGAGCATTCTGGCCTTCATTTGGTGAGGAATTCATGTCATAGTAGGAGGGGTTCCAGTTGGGAATCCAAAAGTTAGAAATCAAACTTTACACACACGTATTCATACGAGCACACACAGGTCCACACATCAGGATGCAAAGGGGGCCAAGGCCAGGGTCCTGGCCACCTGCCCCCGGGCCCGCCCAGGCTGAGGGGACTGAGAGTCAAGCAAGACAAACACTCCGACTGGCATCACATCAAATTCGAGGTTTACTAACAACTTCCACTTTAAAGTTCATTTTTGGGGGGTTTCAAAAAACACATGGAAATGCAACTACTCAACTAGAAAATGTGATTGACATAGTGTTTTATAGGAAAAGTGTTTTGTATGGGGGACTGACTGCACTGTGAACACAGTTCTTAAAAAGGACAAGGGCTGAAGTCTCAAAAATATATACCAATATATCAATGGGGATAATGTTACAACAAACAACTGAAGGTCATGAAGGTCACGGCCCAGAAAGTGATAAACCAGAGGGGGAACAGATCTGGAAACTGGGACTATCTGTGGTAGCATTTCTACTGAAAGGTATTACTTACAAGGATAAAACAGGCCAGGAATGTTTGTGACCTAAGACTCCAGCTAACTGATAATAGGCGGCTCCTCTTCATCTCTCCTCCCCCTCCCCCAACAACAAACACCCTCCCAGGAACTGGGAAGGAAAACTAAATTGGGAGGGAGGAGAGCACCGCCTAGTGTCCAAGCCTCCAGCCCGGCGCAGGCGCACACTTCACTTACGGGCCGGGTGGTCTGGGTTTGGGTGAGGCGCTGTTTGTGCAAGTGCCTGGGCTGGTGAGGGTGGCCCCGGGCTGGGCCCAGAAGGTGGGGCCCACAGGCCTGGTGGGAAAGAGTGCGTGATCCCCAGACGCCGCCTGGACCCACCAGCCAGCTTCGTCACTGCTCAGCTTCTCTGCAGAGCCCCGTCCCCGGCGCGGGGCCCACCCCGTCCCCACGTCCCCACCCCGTCCCCGCCCCGTGCGTGGCCCGCGGGGACCATGTGGGCTGAGATGCGGCTGCCTTTTTAGGTGACGGCCCTGGGGCCTAATTCAAACCTGTCCTGATGGGAGTTTGCCCCGATGATGAAAGTGACACAGGACACACACAACTCACACATATCACCTTGCTATTTTAAGAATGTACTTTATACAAAATAACCAGTTCATATGGAAATAAATCTACAGACCTCCAAGGATCAAAAAGCTTTTGAAAAAGTTCTTTTAAAAAATTATCCAACACACAGTATAGAACTAACTATTGAGGTAAGTGTGGCTCTCAGTGAAACAGGGAATCAGCAGACCAGACAAAATATACACAATATAAAAATAAATAGCATTCCCCTTTCCAGTACTGGCCAGGAAAGCCCACGGGCTTCTGCAGCAGGGGAGCCGGGCAAGAGCGCCAGCTGGGGAGAGGGGCAGCGTTCAGTAACTCACTCCCGAACCCACCTAACCTTTTCAAAACCACAGGTCAGCTAGCCGGTTTGAGGCGTTTCTACATCAGCCCCCAGGGCAGAACGAAGGAGAGACCAGTAGGCAGGCAGCCCGCAGACGGACTGCTCGGCAAGGGCCTGCAAAGCAGTGGGGATGAAGAGCGGCCAGCCTCAAGCGAGAGGATGCAGGGCAGGGGAGGCCCGTGTCCCAGCAGAGTCCAGTCACGGGCTCAGCCCCTGGCTGGGGACCCCGCACCCCAGCAGCCGCGGCCCGACGCCCCAACTCCCACACGACCCGATTTCTGAGGTGGGCATCCCAGTCCTTCCGCTGGACTCTGAACACCCTGGATGCCGCCGTTCTGTGACGGTCCCTGCCTCGGGGCGACTGGGTTAGGGTTTCACGGGAAATTTCAAACCAGGACTTGAGAGCAGTGTGTAGCTGTAGATAGGAACTTCCTTTAAAAAGTGAGAAAAAAGCTCAGCCCAGGTGACGCTGGCTGTCCTGGACAGCACGCAGCCCACTCCCGGACCCGGCAGGAACTAAGACAAGTGATGACCCAGCAGATAACCCGCACGACAGAGACCTGTACGCCCAGTCACGAGAACGCTGCCAGGCTCTGTGGGCCAGGCTGGCTGAGGGCCGAAGGCTTTCAAGCAACATGTAAGTTTTCCTGTTCAGAGGCACCCGGGGCCCCAGGTAGGGCGTCCTGCTGACAACAGGCCAGTGTGTCCCCCACCCCTACTCCCCTGCAAGGGAGAGGGTGCAGCAGCTTTAGTTTCACTTTTAAAAGGTGGGATGAGAAAAGTGTTACGAACAGGATCCTGTGTGTCTGTCCTTACTTAGTCTTCTTATGTTTTTACTGTAATAAATTTTAGCCAAGAGCTAATTTTAAATGGACAGACTGAGGGGAAAAAACCCCAGGCCAGACACCTTCCAAAAGGCTCTACTTTTCTCTCTGGATCTTTTATTTCCCTGGGTCCTGGGAAGACAGTTTCTAACCAAGGTCAGCGGTGGACACGAAGTCCTCCTGGCCCCTGACAGGCGGCAGTAGCCCCAGGGGAAGGTCCCTCTGGGACCTCCTCCCAAGCCACGTTCCAGCTGGGAGGAGCGCAAGGGCCCGGCCGGGGACGGCCCTACCGGCCAAGGGACGCAGCCGGCTCACCACAGTAACCACGTGGGGTTCCACTCCCTCCGCACCTCCTCAGTGTCCACTCACCCAGAAGGGAGGCTCCTGTCCTGTCCACAGCTCCTGGGGCAGCGGGTGATGGGGGAGGGGCTGCGGCGGGGGGGGGGGGGGGGGGGGGGAGCAGAGCGACCCGAGGCTCCGAGGCCCCCAGGCGGAAGGAGAGGGCGGAATCGCTGTGGTCCCTCCTGGCCCTGCCCTGGGCTGGTTCGGCTCAAGGCAGGGGTGCCCACAGCCTCGCATCCAAAGCAGCTTCAAGGCCGGCGGGGAGAAGGCTCTGGGCCCAGACCAGCTACACAAAGCTGCGGTCTCCCCTCCCAGCTGGCGCACAGACACGCGGGGAAGCACAGTGTCCTGGGCACGGTCCTTCACAGCTCGGGGGCCAACCTGGACCTGCCCGCAACCCTACCCCATCCTTCCCAAGGGACGACGCTGACCTCCCCACCCCGAACCACATCACGCCCGTGACAGGGTTCTAACAAGAACCAGGATCCAATGAGAACACAGCCCCCAAACTCACTCCATCTAAAAGCACGCCACATTTTAGTCTGGTAAGGAAAAATTCGTGTTTCTGTGCAGCGTGTCTGGGAGGCGTCCACGTTCCCAGCGCTCAACCTGCCCAAGCCTCGTGTGCCCCGCAGGTCAGCATCCACGCGTTTGGAGCTGGTGCCTGGGTTCCACGTGGACAACAGGGATGTTTCCAACTTGTTTCTTTTCCTGCTGAAAGCGCAGGTTTATTCCAGCTTCATCAAGGACGCCAGGACTGGAGGCAAGGTTTTCCCGGCCTCTCACACAGCTGAATTTATAAGAAACAAGTGCAAATCAACCAACCAATGTTTTATGGAAGCTTTTCTACTAACCCAAAGGCATGCTTGAAAAATACACTATTCTTTACAGAAACCTGTTAACTTGAGGGCATCTTCCTTAGTTGTTTTTTTTTTCTTTTTTCCTTTGTGGGATATTCAAAAGTTTAAAACATATGAGTCCTAACTTTGGTGGCATCTCAGCTAAAATCAAAGAATGCTAAACAGGGAGAATCCAGTGTCGTTGGCTTCTAAAACTGTAATAAAGTAACTTAATACTGTAAAACTGTTTTCTATCACAGACAAACAAGTGATTTCAAGAACTTGCTCTTGATAGCTATTTTAAATCACCATGACTTATTTTACTATGATTCACATAAAATGAATAAAAACTATATATACTGAAATATTCCTAAATTCAAGCTGTAAATCTATAGAATACATTTTCCTATTAAAAACTGTGCAGCTTCTTTATTGATACTAAACATATACAAACCTGAGTAGTCACTGCCACAAACTGGGATTCGTGCCAGGAAGCTTGTGGCGTCTTCTAGACCACAGTCCCGGCAGGCCTGCGATGGGGACAGGTCACCTCACCTTCTAACGAGCAAATGCTCCTGATACTGGTTCACAACTACCTGGCGGGGCAGCTGGCCAACCAGGAGGGGCGCCACTGTGCTGATCAGGACCTGGGCGCCAAGCCAGGGCGCTGCCCCTCAGGCTGCCAGGAAGAGCCCGTCAGAGGAAACACGGCAGCCTTGCCTGCCCTCTCCTCCAGCTCCCAAATGTGAGTGGGTCAGGGCTGTAAACAGAGGAGGGTCAGCAGGGCTGCAGGCCCACCAGCCAGACTCCATCCCCACCACCCGCCCTGCAGGCTTTATGTACAATACATTCACCACCAACGACAGAAATCATCTTAAAGGCAACATGAAAACTCTGTAAACTGGACCCAGCTCCAAACACATCCAACACGAGTAGTCCCTTCCCCAAACGTATACCTGAGTGCAGCTGCCATGACAGCCCACCAGCACCGCCCCCCCAGGTCAGGATGATCTTCCCTGAACAAGAGTCTTAGGGTCTGGAAAAGCCACCAGAGTCCAGCCCATCTGGTCTCCACTCTCGCCCAGGACCTCGCGAGCAGGTGCGTCGGTGAGGAGGGGCGTCCAGGCTCTGGGACGCACGAAGTGATGCCAATGACGGGAGAGGTGGGTGGGGCTGCGCCCCCCTCCTCCCCATTCTCCACCCTCGTCAAATGCAGCTTTCTGTTTCCCTGGGGCTTGTTTCCTCCTTGGACTTGTTTCCTCCTTGGACTAGCTCTGAGGGAAGCAAAATAAAGACAATTTAAACAAAATTAACATGTGTTAACTGTTAAAAACAATTAAGCTCGAGCACTCCTCTCCATCTGGGGAAACAGCCTGATCTGGCTTGTCAGCCAGTTCTGCTGGAGTGAGGGCTCTGAATCCTGGACCGCCCGACTCACAGCTCAGCCCTGTAGCGGCCAAGGACTCCTGCCTCCAGGGAGGCCGGGTCGGGGCAGGGGAGAGCGAGCCGGCACGGGCAGCTCAAGGCATGGCGCCCAGCACCGTGGACCAGCCTCTCCCAGATGAAGTAGGTGGGGAGGGTAAAACAGACAAGGGATTGTATCCAAGAAATGCTGGCAGCCAGTCTGGGAAAAGGGAGTTTAAATAATCCCCAAACAGCTGGTGCCGTAAGAACAGGAATAATGGACTCGCCAGTACGGGAGGGAAGCTGCTTCCGAGGCCCCGTCAGCTGGAGTGCTTGGGCCGGGCCCTCCCCGGCTGCCCACAGGACACAAAGCCCTTTCTGGGGACAGTCCCTGCATCGATAGCAACAAACTCAAGTCCTTACTTCCTGCCACCTGGAAGAATGAGAAGACCTCTGATATTTCAGCATTCTGACCTGATCGAGAGGAAGTGTTGGGGGCTTATGTGGTGGCAGCCCCTCCTGTGGCGCTGCTGGTGCCGGCGTCTTTGGGAACGAGGGCCGGGACTGGGCCGGGTGCATCTGCAGTCTAGAGACGTAAGTAAGGAACGGTTAAGAATGAGCGAAGACAGACTCAGTGCAAAGGAAAAAACCCTGCATTGTGAAAAGTCTCACACAGACCCTGCCTTGACTACCCAGGAGATCAACACTGCACACTGACACAGGTGCTTCCAAGTGTGGTGGGTGAGAGATGCCTGACACCACCTGTGCAGGACTCCTGACAAAGGTGTGCAATGTGACTCTGAACGTGAGCAAACAACGAGAAGAATCCAGGGTCTGGGGCACTCTGACAGCAGAAGTGGCCTCCGGACTTTGAAAAACAAAGAAAGCAAAGCCAACGTTGTAAATTAAGAGACTACACAGGCACAGCAACCGAACGTAGATCCATGAACCTCGAATGAATCCTGAATGGGGAAAAAAATCAAAAAGAAGCAGAGCTACAAGGACACTCTGCGGACAACTGAAGAAATCCAATAAGGCCTCCATCAGACCGGCTGACGCTACTTCCTTTGCTGGGGTAATGGCCTGGGGCTGTGCTCCAGGAGGACAGAGACAAAGATAAGACAAGAAACATAACAGGTATTCAGAGAGGCATAAAGCAAACGCAGAAAGGTCTTCTGAGGCTGGCCCTGGGAGGGACACTCGGGTTCTTAAGGTGGATGGTGCTGGTTTTATGGTGAGGCTTTTTCAAGACATTTGACTTGAAAACTTCCTAGATGACAGATTACCCGGGTGGGTCTATCAGAATTCTCATGGGGACAGTAATGTAACTTGCCCTAGTTCTGGATAAACCTAGTTTTTTCATTCAGTGTTAAAGGAAGAAATGAGAGGCAAGGAGTAAGCCTGGGACACCACCTGTGACCGCCCACCCCAGGTCTGAGACCCCTTCACCCAGGTGAGAGCCTCTGCCTACAGCTCCCAAACGCTGGCCATCAGGTGTCCAAAATCTAACTGAACGGTCACTTAAATGCCAATTCACTTTCACGAGGGAAAAAACCACCACAGACAAAACTGGACTCCAAAGCTAGCACCTTCCCAGTAAGTCCCCAGCACCCACAACCCACACGCTCTTCCCGCGCCCACACCACGCACACCACCTTCATTACCAAGGCCGTTTTTCTTTGTTAAAACTACCATCTACTTTTTTTCCCGAGAAAACAGCCCTCTGTGCAGCCTTACCCGGACGGTCTGTACATCTCCTGGAAAGGCACCCTCACCCCACTTCCAGGGCCCATCTGTTCCATCATCACAGCCTGGAAGTGGCCCAGGCCCTCTTCTGGATAGCGGTAGAGGGGGCACTCGGGGGACAGGCCATTGGGCTGGGCCACCACTGGGCGGTGAGGTGGGTGAGCAGCCGTGGGGGAGGAGTAAGCCCTGGGCTGGAAATGCCCGGCCGGCCGCTGCGGCGGGTAAGGAGGCCCCGCGTGCAGCATCACCCCGTGCGGGGGGCAAGCAGACGAACCGAAGCCCACCCCCGAGCTCAGCGGTGCGGGGGGCGTTCCGTAGAGATACTCGCTGGCTGACAGTGAACTCTGCCGCTTGGTAGCTGCATTGTGGTTGTCCAGATCTAAAAATTCTTTGGGACTCTCTGGCCTCTCCAGAGACTCATCCTGCTTCTCCTCCGGGCCGGGATTCTGCCCATCAGCTGTCTTGGCGACCACGGCGTCCACCCGCGCGGGGGAACTTAAGGCAGTGCTCAGTGCCTCGCAGCCCTGCAGCCCGGCCCCAACGCTCTTATCGAGGAAGAGGGGCCTGGCAGGGGCAGGCTGAGCCGGCGGGGGCCCGCTCGGGCTTCCCGGGGCAGGGAGGTGTCTCTGCCAGTCTGATAAGCCCTGTGGACACGAGTAATAAGGAGTCCGCGGGTAGTGATGGTAGGAAGGCTGAGGTGGCGGCTGGTAGGGGTACCTCATTCCCTGGTGGGGGCGGTACCGGGGGAAGACTCCAGAATGAGGGTCGTGGGATGGAAACGCCCGAGGGGGAAAAGGCTGAGGGTGCGGGGCTGAGGGCTTGCCCCCCATCACGGGGCCCACGGCCTGCAGGCCTGGGCTGACATGGTACCGTGCGGTGGAGCTGGGGTACTCCAGGCCAGGCGCGTACAGGGGGGCGCACGTGGGCTCGGCGGGTGGCATGGCCTCTGGTGGCGCTCTGCCCTTGCCCTCGGACCCGCACGGGGAGGCTTCCACCCTCAGTCCGTTTTCAGGCAGTGCCCCCGGGTCAGCTAGGGCGCACCCCTGGGCGGCCGGGCCTGCGAAGCCGCTCCCCGAGAGCCAGGCGCCCCTGCCCGCGCTCACTGGGCAGCTGTCTCCAGGCTCCGAGGACTCGTGCCTGAGCTCTGGGCCATCCGAATCCCTTCCCTGGGGCGAGCTCCGCCTGGCACAGTCGGCCTGCAGTGGGGGCGTGGGGTGAGGTAGCTGCTTGAGGAACGCCCCCTCCAAAGCACCAACACTGGCTGGTTTCTCCTCGAGCCCGGGCAAGGGATCTGCTGCAAGAAAAACGGAGACAAAGTTGCACCTTCGGGAGCTGAAGCCTCAGCACACGGTGGGCAGTGAGACAATGTGGGCGTGGGGCCCCGGGGGCTGAAGCCTCAGCACACGGTGGGCAGTGAGACAATGTGGGCGTGGGGCCCCGGGGGCTGAAGCCTCAGCATATACGATGGGCAGTGAGACAATGTGGGCGTGGGGCCCCGGGGGCTGAAGCCTCAGCACACGGTGGGCAGTGAGACAATGTGGGCGTGGGGCCCCGGGGGCTGAAGCCTCAGCATATACGATGGGCAGTGAGACAATGTGGGCGTGGGGCCCCGGGGGCTGAAGCCTCAGCATATACGATGGGCAGTGAGACAATGTGGGCGTGGGGCCCCGGGGGCTGAAGCCTCAGCACACGGTGGGCAGTGAGACAATGTGGGCGTGGAGCCCCGGGGGCTGAAGCCTCAGCACACGGTGGGCAGTGAGACAATGCGGGCGTGGGGCCCCGGGGGCTGAAGCCTCAGCACACGGTGGGCAGTGAGACAATGTGGGCGTGGGGCCCCGGGGCGACACCGATTCCCCCAGCCCAGACCAGGGCTAAGGCTCTGCAGCTCCGGCAACATCTGCCAGAGGCCTCGCAATCCCTTCCGCACTAGCAAGGGGGTGCAGTCCGTGAGCCCGACTCCAAGGACATGTGAAACACGGAAGGAGGGTGCACTGGCGCTGGAACTGCAGGCCTGGTTGGGAGGCTGTGGCCTGACAGTGAGAAAGAGGGACCCGGCATGAGGACACCAGGAATGCCGGAACCCGACCTCTGCCGTCAGGACACCTGCCCCAAGGGAGTAGGGACTAGGTTCTGTTCCCCACCACACACTCGGCCATTCACACAAAACGGGGCTCAATCAGTATTTGCTGAATGGATGAAAATACACGTCTTGTCTGGACATCTTGAGAACAGGACGCCGACAGTGTTAACACTCAAAAGGCATCTTCAGCATGTTACAGAAATTTAATAAACAACCAAACTAAATTACTAGACTCAAATGCTTAATTACAAACTCAGAATTCTTTTCCTTGCTATTGTGTTTAGCCATAAACACGTCTTATTATTATGATCTCTGAGGTAGGGCAGAGTTGTTGCCCAGAAGTGGTCACAATACGATTCTGGTGAGACCTTAAGGACAAGATCAAGAATTCATGACTTAAGATCAACTAGGATCACAGGCTCCTGATAAACTAATGCTGGCTTTAAAGATCAAAGGTACAAGCTATACAACGATAATGAAAATGTGCACTTTTCATCATTCAGTCAACATAAAACATGGCAACACCTCACACCACACACAAAAATAAACAATAAACAAGTAGGACCTAATGAAACTTACAAACTTTTGTACAGCAAAGGAAACCATAAACAAAACGGAAAGACAACCTATGGATTGGGAGAAAATATTTGCAAATTATGCGACCAACAAGGGCTCAATTTCCAAATATACAAACAGCTCATACAACTCAACATAAAAATAAACCAATCAAAAAATGGGTACAAGACATAAATAGACATTTCTCCAAAGAAGACATACAGATGGTCAAGAGGCACCTGAAAAGATGCTCAACATCACTAGTTATTAGAGAAATGCAAATCCAAACTACAAAGAGGTATCACCTCACACTGGTCCGAATGGCCATCATTGAAGAGGTCTACCAATAATAAATGTTGGACAGGATGTGGGGAAAAGAGAACCCTCCTACACTGATGGTGGGAATGTGAATTGATGCAGCCACTATGGAGAACGGTATGAAGGTTCCTTAAAAAACTGAAAATAAAGTTAACGTATGATCCTGCAATCCCACTCCTGGGCATATATCTGGAGACAACCATAATTCGAAAAGACACATGCACTCCAATGTTCGCTGCAGCACTATTTACAATAGCCAAGACACAGAAGCAACCTAAATGTCCATCAACAGAGGAATGACTAAAGAAGATGTGGTGCATGTTCACAATGGAATACTACTCAGCCGTAAAAAAGAATGAAATAATGCCATTTGCAGCAACATGGATGGACCTAGAGATTGTCACACTAAGTGAAGTCAGAGAAAGACAAATACCATATGATATCACTTATATGTGGAACCTATAATAGGACACAAATAACCTTATCTATGAAACAGAGCCACAGACATAGAGAACAGGTATGGCTGCCAAGCGCGAGGGGAAGTGGGGGATAGGTGGATTGGGAGTTTGGGATTAGCAGATGCAAATTATTACATACAGATGACCAACAAGGTCCTACTGTACAGCACAGAGAACCATATTCTATATCCTGTGATAAACCATCATGGGAAAGAATGTATTTATTTGTGTAACTGAATCACTGCTGTATAGCAGAAATTAATACAACATTGTAAATCAACTACACTTCATTATGATAATAAACTGCAAACAAAACAAACAAAAATCCATGGCAACTAACAGACAGACTGCTCCAAGGTTTGGTCCTGGGACTTTTCCTCCAAAACTGTGAATTCCAGACATGTCTGAAATCATTACTGGAAAATTTTGCTAAAGCTGGTATTCACGGAACGGGGCTTTCCTCCAAAGAAACACTAAACGGAAGTTTGAGTTCTAGGTCCACCCCCAACTTTACAAGGAATTGTCACCATATTTTGCACAAGTCCAGGTGTCCCCCACTCTCTCACATGCAACACAGGCTAGATGTCTATCCCAGAAACAAGCATTAAGCACACAGAGCAGTCCTGTCACCTTTCTCCTGCAGTTTTACGTTTACTCGCTTAAATGGCATTTCTGAGAAACCCCTTCAAGACTGGCTGCTCTCACTAACTACTCTTCATTCCCAGCAGCACAGACACGCACCCGAGGAGAGCAGAATGGAGAGGACTGGACGTGAAGTAAAACACTGGAAATGTATTTCCCATGGGTAACTTTCAGGACAGCAATTTTTAAGTGGGGCTGGATAATGCAGGGGTTGAGGACACAAACGCTGTACCCGGTGCGTCTGGTTCAAACCCCAGGACCCACCCAACCACCCCTGTCCCCAGAACTAGATGAAGGCAAATAACCATCTTTGTGCCTTGGAATTTCTATCTATAAAAACGACGATGATAATAAAAGCTCCCTCAAAGGCTTGCTCTGAGCATTCACAGGGTCAGTATGGGTAAAAGTCTCAAAAAGAGCCTGGTACAGTAAGCAGTGCCCCTGTGCAGCGATGGTCACTACAGAAATCCTTCTGACCAAGCCTCGCTCAACCCAGCGTAACTTAGGACAAAGAGGCTGGAGGCCAGTCTACATCTTGTACAACAGTCTGTGTTAAAAGGTGAGCCATCTTGAGTTGAGTGTCCTGTGCGGAGCTTCGGCGCACGTCCTGAGCTGAAGTGTCGGCTCAGCCATTTCACGAGGAACTCTGGTCTGAAGGGCCAGTGGCAAGGCCTCTGCATGGGGCCCGCTATGAGCAAGCGAATCAGACTCATAAGCACAAAGGGAGAAAGGTGATGGGCCAGGCGTGAAGTGAGACGGCCAGATTCACGTCCTTTCCAGAGGAAATGGGATCCTCTCTAGCAACAGGAGGTGTGGAGAGAGAGGACCTTCAAGATGGCAGGGGAGTAAGACACGGAGCTCACCTTCCTCTCCACAAATATATCAAAAAATACATCTACATGTGGAACAACTTGTGCAAAATAACTACTGAATGCTGGCAGAAGACGTCAGACTTCCCAAAAGCCATGTGGCCAACAGGGTCTTCGTGCTCTGGCCAGCTGTCAGGACTGAGCCTCTGAGGTGGGAGAGCCAGGTTCCGGACACTGGACCACCAGACCTCCAGGCCCCAAGTAGTATCCACCGGCGAGAGCTCTCCCAGAGATCTCCATCTCAACACTAAGACCCAGCTCCACTCAACTAACAGATAGCTCCAGTGCTGGACACACTATGCCAAACAACTAGCAAGACAGGAACACAACCCCACCCATTAGCAGAGAGGTTGCCTAAAATCATAATAAGGTCACAGACACCCCAAAACACACCACCGGATGCAGTCCTGCCCACCAGAAAACAAGATCCACCCTCAACCACCAGAACACAGGCACCAGTCCCCTCCACGAGGAAGCCTACACAACCCACCGAACCAACCCACTGGGAGCAGACACCAAAAACAACAGGAACTACGAACCTTCAGCCTGTGAAAAGGAGACCCAAAACACAGTAAGTTAAGCAAAATGAGAAGACAGAGAAACACACAGCAGATGAAGAAGCAAGGTAAAAACCCACCAGACCAAACAAATGAAGAGGAAATAGGCAGTCTACCTGAAAAAGAATTCAGAGTAATGATAGTAAAGATGATCCCAAATCTTGGAACTAGAATGGAGAAAATACAAGAAACGTTTAACAAGGACCTAGAAGAACTAAAGAGCAAACAAATGATGAACAACACAATAAATGAAATTAAAAATTCTCTAGAAGGAATCAATAGCAGAATAACTGAGGCAGAAGAATGCATAAGTGACCTGGAAGATAAAATAGTGGAAATAACTACCGAAGAGCAGAATAAAGAAAAAAGAATGAAACGAATTGAGGACAGTCTCAGAGACCTCTGGGACAACATTAAACGCAAAACTTCCCTAATATGGGAAAGGAAATAGTCAATCAAGTCCAGGAAGCGCAGAGTCCCATACAGGATAAATCCACGGAGAAACACGCCAAGACACATATTAATCAAACTATCAAAAGTTAAATACAAAGAAAAATACTGAAAGCAGTAAGGGAAAATCAACAAATAACATACAAGGGAATCCTCATAAGGTTAACAGCTGATCTTTCAGCAGAAAGTCTGAAAGCCAGAAGGGAGTGGAAAGGCACATTTAAAGGGATGAAAGGGAAAAACCTACAACCAAGATTACTATACCCAGCAAGGATCTCATTCAGATTCGATGGAGAAATTAAAACCTTTGGAGACAAGTAAAAGCTAAGAGAATTCAGCACCACCAAACCAGCTTTATAACAAATGCTAAAGGAACTTCTCTAGGCAAGAAACATAAGAGAAGGAAAAGACCTACAATAACAAACCCAAAACAATTTAAAAAAATGGTAATAGGAACATACACATTAATAATTACCTTAAATGTAAATGGATTAAATGTTCCAACCAAAAGACACAGACTGGCTGAATGGATACAAAAACAAGACCCGTGTATAAGCCGTCTACAAGAGACCCACTTCAGACCTAGAGACACATACAGACTGAAAGTGAGGGGATGGAAAAAGATATTCCATGCAGATGGAAATCAAAAGAAAGCTGGAGTAGCAATTCTATCAGACAAAAGAGACTTTAAAACAAAGACTATTAGAAGAGACAAAGAAGGACACTACATGATGATCAAGGGATCGATCCAAGAAGAAGATATGACAATTGTAAATATTTATGCACCCAACATAGGAGCACCTCAATACATAAGGCAAATGCTAACAGCCATAAAAGGGGAAACTGACAGTAACACAATCATAGTAGGGGACTTTAACACCCCACTTTCACCAATGGACAGATCATCCAAAATGAAAATAAATAAGGAAACACAAGCTTTAAATGACACATTAAACAAGATGAACTTAATTGCTATTTATAGGACACTCCATCCAAAAACAACAGAATACACTTTCTTCTCAAGTGCTCATGGAACATTCTCCAGGATAGATCGTATCTTCGGACACAAATCAAGCCTCAGTAAGTTTAAGAAAACTGAAATCGTATCAAGCATCTTTTCCGACCACAACGCTATGAGACTAGATATCAATTACAGGAAAAAGCCTGTAAAATATACAAACACAAACAAACGGAGGCTAAACAATATGCTACTAGATAACCAAGAGATCAATGAAGAAATCAAAGAGAAAATCAAAAGATACCCAGAAACAGGGCTTCCCTGGTGGCGCAGTGGTCGAGAGTCCGCCTGCCGATGCAGGGGACGCGGGTTTGTGTCCCGGTCCGGGAGGATCCCGCATGCCGCGGAGCGGCTGGGCCCGTGAGCCATGGCCGCTGAGCCTGCGCGTCCGGAGCCTGTGCTCCGCGACGGGAGAGGCCACAACAGTGAGAGGCCCGCGTACCGCAAAAAGAAAAAAAAAAAAAACACAAACAAATGACAATGAAAACACGACGACCCAAAACCTATGGGATGCAGCAAAAGCAGTTCTAAGAGGGAAGTTTATAGCAATACAATCCTACCTCAAGAAACAAGTAAAATCTCAAATAAACAACCTAACCTTACACCTAAAGCAATTAGAGAAAAAAGAACAAAAAAATCCCCAAAGTTAGCAGAAGGAAAGAAATCATAAAAATCAGATCAGAAATAAATAAAAAAGAAATGAAGGAAACGATAGCAAAGATAAATACAACTAAAAGCTCATTTTTTGAGAAGATAAACAAAATTGATAAACCATTAGCCAGACTCATCAAGAAAAAAAGGGAGAAGACTCAAATTAGTAGAATTAGAAATGATAAAGGAGAAATAACAACTGTCACTGCAGAAATACAAAGGATCGTGAGAGATTACTGCAAGTAACTATATGCCAATAAATTGGACAACCTGGAAGAATGGACAAATTCTTAGAAAAGCACAACCTTCCGAGAATGAACCAGGAAGAAACAGAAAATATAAACAGACCAATCACAAGCACTGAAATTGAAACTGTGATTAAAAATCTTCCATCAAAGAAAAGCCCAGGACCAGATGGCTTCACAGGTGAATTCTATCAAACATTCAGAGAAGAGCTAACACCTATCCTTATCATACTCTTCCTAAATATAGCAGACGGAGGAACACTCCCAAACTCATTTTACGAGGCCACCATCACCGTGATACCAAAACCAGACACAGATGTCACAAAAAAAAGAAAACTACAGGCCAGAATCTCTGATGAACACAAATGCAAAAGTCCTCAACAAAATACCAGCAAACAGAATCCAACAGCACATTAAAAGGATCATACACTATGATCAAGTGGGGTTTATCCCAGGAATGCAAGGATTCTTCAGTATATGCAAATCAATCAGTGGGATACACCATATTAACAAATTGAAGGATAAAAACCATATGATCAGAAAAACATGCAGTAAATGCTTTTGACAAAATTCAACACCCATTTATGATAAAAACTCTCCAGAAAGTAGGCACAGAGGGAACTTACCTCAACATAATAAAGGCCATATATGACACACTCACAGCCATAATCGTTCTCAATGGTGAAAAACTGAAACCATTTCCTCTAAGATCAGGAACAAGACAAGGTTGTCCACTCTCACCATTACTGAACATAGTTTTGGAAGTTTTAGCCACAACAATCAGAGAAGAAGAAGAAATAAATGGAACCCAAATCGGAAAAGAAGTAAAACTGTCACTGTCTGCAGGTGACATGATACTACAGATAGAGATCCTACAGATGCCACCAGAAAACTACTAGAGCTAATCAATGAATTTGGTAAAGTAGCAGGATACAAAATTAATGCACAGAAATCTCTTGCACTCCTATACACTAATGATGAAATATCTGACAGAGAAATTAAGGAAACCCTTTCATTTATCACTGCAACAAAAAAGAATAAAATACCTAGGAATAAACCTACGTTAAGGAGACAAAAGACCTTATGACAAAAATTACGGATGACACAAACAGATGGAGAGATATACCATGTTCTTGGATTGGAAGAATCAATATTGTGAAAATGACTATACTACCCAAAGCAATCTACAGATTCAATGCAATCCCTAGCAAACTACCAATGGCATTATTCACAGAACTAGAACAAAAAATTGCACAATTTGTGTGGAAGCACAAAAGAGCCCGAACAGCCAAAGCAATCTTGTGAAAGAAAAACGGAGCTGGAGGAATCAGGCTCCTGGACTTCTGACTATACTACATAGCTACAGTAATCAAGACAGTATGGTACTGGCACAAAAACAGACATACAGGTCAATGGAAAAGGACAGAAAGCCCAGAGATAAACCCACGCACATCTGGTCACCTTATCTTTGATAAAGGAGGCAAGAATATACAATGCTTAAAAGACAGCCTCTTCAATAAGTGGTGCTGGGAAAACTGGACAGCTACATAAAGAATGAAATTAGAACACTCCCTAACACGGTACACAAAAATAAACTCAAAATAGATTAAAGACCTAAATGTAAGGCCAAACACTATAAAACTCTTAGAGGAAAACATAGGCAGAACACTCTATGACATAAATCAGAGCAAGATCCTTTTTGACCCACCTCCTAGAGAAACGAAAATAAAAACAAAAATATACAAATGGGACCTAATAAAACTTAAAAGCTTTTGCACAGCAAAGGAAACCATAAACAAGACGAAAAGACAACCCTCAGAATAGGAGAAACTATTTACAAATGAAGCAACGGACAAAGGATTAATCTCCAAAATGTACAAGCAGCTCATGCAGCTCAATATCAAAAAAACAAACAACCCAACCCAAAAATGGGCAGAAGACCTAAATAGACATTTCTCCAAAGAAGGTATACAGATTGCCAACAAACACATGAAAGGTGCTCAACATCACTAATCACTTGAGAAATACACATCAAAACTACAATGAGGTATCACCTCACACCGGTCAGAATGGCCATCATCAAAAAAATCTACAAACGATAAATGCTGGAGAGGTTGTGAAGAAAAGGGAACCCTCCTGCACTGTTGGTGAGAATGTAAACTGATACAGCCACTAGGGAGAAGAGTAGGGAGGTTTCTTAAAAAACTAAAAACAGAACTACCATATGACCCAGCAATCCCACTACCGGGCATATACCCTGAAAAAACCGTAATTCAAAAAGAGTCATGTACCATAATGTTCACTGCAGCACTGTTTACAGTAGCCAGGACATGGAAGCAACCTAAGCGTCCATCGACAGGTGAATGGATAAAGAAGGTGTGGCATATATATACAGTGGAATGTTACACAGCCATAGAAAGAAACGAAATTGAGTTATTTGTAGTAAAGTGGATGGACCTAGAGTCTGTCATACAGAGTGAAGTAAGTCAGAAAGAGAAAAACAAATACTGTGTGCTAACACATATAAATGGAATCTTAAAAAAAAAACAAAACGATCTGAAGAACGTAGGGGCAGGACAGGAACAAAGACATAGAGAATGGACTTGAGGACATGGGGAGGGGGATGGGGAAGCTGGGACGAAGTGAGAGAGTGGCATGGACATATACACACTACCAAATGTAAAACAGCTAGCTAGCGGGAAGCAGCGGCATAGCACAGGGACATCAGCTCCACCTAGAGGGGTGGGATAGGGAGGGTGGGAGGGAGATGCAAGAGGGAGAGGACATGGGGACATATGTATATGTATAGGTGATTCACTTTGTTATACAGCAGAAACTAACACACCATTGTAAAGCAATTATACTCCAATAAAGATGTTAAAAAAAAAAAAAAGGTGAGTCCTTAATTAACAGCTTAGAGAGCCAAAGGGCAGATGAAGGTGAGCCTGGGAATTACCTCGGCCGTTCTCAGGCTCCAGTGTTTCCCTGCTGTCTTGTGTCCGCCCAGGGTCCCCCGAGGCAGGCTTGGGGGCCGCCACGCCCACTGGGGGGAAAGGGCCAGGTGCAGGGGGCGGCACAGGTTGGCGGGGGCGGTAAGGCATGCCTGCCGGGCACCCCCGCGAGGAGAGCTGCTGCATGGCGAGCATCTCTGGGCTGTCCAGCATGGAGTCCCCGCCCTGCATTCCCCGCAGGGCTTGGGCCGGTGCTCCAAAGAGAGAACCTTGCGTTGGTGCCGGAGGGGGCTGGAACCGATGTCCACCAGGTTTACAGGGTGGTCGCATGTACCCCGAAGAAGGAACTCCGTGAGGTAGGAAGCCTGATTGTTCTGGCCACTGGTTTGGGGGGAGGGGGGGTGCTCTCATCACTCGGGAATCTATCATGTGACCCAGAGTACGAGGCTGGTGAGAGGGTCCTGGCCCCATGGGGGGCTTCTCCTCTGGCCCCAAGGGTCCTGGATTTGTAGCACCGTGATTCCCATTCCAGACTGCAGAGTGTACTCGACTCAGGTACTTGTAGGATCGGTACATGTGGCTGGGAGGGATTTCTGAACTCTCAGGAAAGGCTGGGGGTCGGGCCGGAGCCCCGCCGTGCCTGGGAGGGATAAAGCCTGGCTGGAAATGAGCTGGAGGATACACAGTCCCCTCCTGGCTGGGGCTGCTCAGGGGCCCAAGCAGCGGGGGCCCAGGACGCGATCCCATGTCAGCGAGGGGCGCTAGGCCCCCACACACCGGCTCCTCGTCGGGGGGGCCTCGGTGACGGTTAACTCCAGCTGGAGGCTGGCAACAAGAAAAGAGATGTGCTTACCACAAGGTCATGGCAAATTACAAGTCCAATTTAACCTGGGGAGAGACTGTATTTCTGAAACGCACCTTTGCACCTGTGCATGCTGAGCCGTTTGCTTACCTGCACTGCTAAAGGCTGGGGATGCTGTCCAGGCCCGCCGGGGTGTGGCTCTGGGGCTCCAGAGGAGACACGGATGGTGGCAGGATCCGACCCTCGGAGAGGACAAAACGTTCCCTGTCCTGCTGGCCTCTGGAGGGCACGGAGCAAAGGCAAGAAGAAGAAGAGAAGAGGCACACCCTTCGCATCCGGACGACGAACGTCCTACTGGAGGACAAGGCCGCCACCTGCTCCGTGCAAACACTCACCACACGAGGGCCCAGAGCAGGGGCTTCCCGTCCTTGTCTCTCCCCAGAGCCGCCGCCGCCAGTGTTCTCCCCAACTGCTCCCCTCGTGAAGGGTTCACTTACATACTGTATGTACCTCTGTGCCTTGAACTTAAGAGGGGTTAATAATGCCCGTGTTGAGAATGTGTGGTTCAAATGATTTCGGAAAAGAAGGATTTAAAATAAAGGAAGGGCAGACAGGGAGAAGAGAGCACCCATAAGCAGGAACACCATGTTGGGAGAGGATCTATTGAGAAGGCTTCACGCCCCGCCCCAGCCCTCAACCAGGGGAACCCACAACGGGACAAAGCTGCTCCTCACCAGCTGGCTCGCGAGGGGCACCTGGCTGGGTCCGCCGTAACGCAGGGGTCCAGGGAGGCTGCGGCTGTTCGGGGTGCCCACCTCGCCAGGGGGCTGCGCAGAGCCGCTGCTCTCACCGGCCGCGGAGGATGCAGCGCGGCGCCCAGGGGGCAGCGACTTCCCCCCGTTCTCCGCAGGCTGCTGCTTCCGGCCAGGCGCCTCCGAGTCCCGGGAGCGGGTGCACACGTGGCTGCGTGCAGCCCGACCACGCCTCTTCTCCCGCTTCTCCTCCTCTCTGACCCAGAATTCTTCGTCCGTGTCCCCATCCTCACCAGGAAAATGCTTCAGCATCGCACGGTGGAAGCACCTCTCCAGGTTGTCCGACATCTTGGTGTACTCTGCGGGGGACCGAGGCCTGAGCCCCACTGGGCAGGCCCCCAGACCTCCGCCCACAAACATGCAACGGGGCAGCCCCGGGCTTGACTGTGTGGCTGCCTGGGCTGCAGCGCTTCCTACGTTGTAGGGCTACGGACATGAGACCAGAACAAGAAACCAGGACACGGTTTTCTGGTCTCCAGCCTGTGTGGCTGGGACAGTGAGCCCAGTACCCCAAACCGGTAAAAATTGAATTCTTTAATGCCAAACCGCAGAAACATTAAGTACAATCACTGAATCCGTCTACTAAAAAAAAGAAGGCATCGTGAGCTCCAGTTTCAGCACCTGGCGCGACACGGGCTGTGCCATCAGAGGTCTGCTGTGTGATGCAAAGGCGGCTGACGGTGGGGGCCGAGGACAAATATACCCAGGCGAGCCTCGGGGAAGACGAGGACCCGGGCCGCCAGTCACCGCTGCCCCTCTGGCCGGATGGGGCGGGGCAGGGCCCGGCACGCCCACCCCACAGTGTTAACACACATTCTCCTGATGGTCCCCAAGGAAGGTCTGAATCTCTGGAAGGTGTGTTTCTAAAAGAGGGGGCGTGTCACTCTTGGTCCTACTGGTGTGCCAGTGTGAATCCACAGCCACCCCTCTTGTACTTACCGCTACTTTCCCCATTATATTTTCGACAGTTCCTGAACATAGTCTTCATGTCATTCACAAACTCCTCCTTGGAACAGTATAAACCTCCATTCAGTTTCTTCTCCATGCTTGAAATATCCATGGGGACCTACAACAGGACACACTAATTATCACAGGCTGGAGAACACAGCACCCTGCAGGTCCTGCGAGGCGGAGCGATCACAGCATTACGAGCTGCTCAAAAGCCTGGGTGCACCCAGCAACCCTGACCCTTGAGGGGCAGCAGGTGAACTTACACACAACAACACAGACCACTAAAGATGCACACACCACAGTCGCGTACAGCTGACAAGGCCACCTCTACCTTAATAATCTGGTAATAGTTAGGGGCATACGATTCATCCACTGGTTCCAAAAAGGGCCAGGAATCCTTGTGAGCCTTCACCACGTCCAGAACTGAGGGCCAAAGAGGAGAGCTGGGTTAACACACCGACGTGGGAACACGCTTAGGCAGAACACGGGAGCTGAGTGTGGGAACTGACCTTTGTACATGGCAGTGAAATCGTCGTCCAGCTCAAAGCTGTAAATCAGAAAAGAAGAGATTAGCGGTAGCTGAGACCACCTTCTCTCCTCGGAGCTCTTGCTCCAACCTCACACACAGCTCACTTGCGCCCAGGTTTGGAATAGTCCCAGTACACCTTTGTTAAGGAAAGTCTGTAACACTGAGAACGCCCCTGACAATGCGACGAGGATGAGGGCCAGCATACGTCAGCTAAACAGGACCACCACCTTTTCCATCTACAAAATGATGGTTTCGTGGAACTCATTTGTGATTCTGTAACGTTCGTGATTTAGTAGCACACTCTTTGCCAGGTTTTACTCTACTCTAGTAAGTACTTCTGTGATCTAAAGAATAATAACCCAGCAAGTCAGACAGCAGCAGAAGGAATTCACGAGCACTGGCCACGACCCTCACAGAGGGCTGTTCTAAGGACACGACGAGGCAGGCTTGGGGCCACTCAACACTCACGGGTCTCTCGTCTTCTTCTCTTCCCGCGGAGGGGAGGGAGGGTCCAAGTGGGACAACTCGGGCGGGAGCGCCTTGCCCTGAGCCAGCAGCCAGGCCCTCTCTTCCCTGAGCTTCCTTCTCTTGGCGCGATCTGCGTGAACACAAAGCACAGGTGCGTCAGGGGCTCCAGAGGGGCAGACATCTGTTCTGAGAGAAGGAAACAGATCACCAAACGCTGACTTCTGCTCCCTTTGAGTCCTCTCTGCTAATTTGGGTGGTGCTAGGGATGCAATGCTTTGTGGACCCACTTCCTCTTAGTCCTACCAAGTTCAGGTCGGGGGGTAAGGGAGGAAGGCGGCCCCGGATGGGGACAGGGAAGACCAAGAGAGAAGGAAAGCAGAATTACAGGGACAGAGAAAAGCAGAGCACTGACTGAGGGTCACCCTCTCTGAGAACCCCAAGGCCTTCCTAACTTTCCAGCAAGAAGACAACATCCCCTTTTTAGGACCAGACCTCAATCCAAACACACCCAAGACGGTACAAGCCCATCGCAGCTCTCGCACCAGCTATCCTTGCTCGGCGGCCACCCCACCTACGGCAGCTGGTGCACCCTCGCCAGTGCAGGAGAAGGGCTCCTGCGAGCGAGGGAAGAAGCCAGCTGGATGGGCCAGGAGCTGGAAGAGGGAGGGCGTTTTCTGGCTCCCAGCTGTGGCCACAAGAAACATACCTGACAGTGCACTGCTGGCCTGCCTGGCCCTCGTGCCAGGAGAGCGGAAGAGACGCAAGGAATGCAGAACACCATCAGAAGGCAAGACCCAACGACGGAGAGAGGCCCGGGAAGGTGCCCGGTGGGAGCACGACACAGCCCTAAACCTGCAGACAGCGTGCTCTCACCAAGCTCCCTCTGTTCCTACTTCATGCTCATTTATAAATAAACTTTTAAGTGTAAGAGAATCTGTATCTGCTTTAATTAATCAGAGGCACTTTGCTATAAACGACGTTCAAAACTGTTCTTTAACAAAGAGAATGATTTCAAGCTTAAAGAGAAGTATAACCAAATTAACGAATATCCACATACCAAGCTGTCAAAGTTTAACGTTAGGACTCTGATTCTTTGCATCGTAAGAACCACCCTTTCGAGAGAGGCGCCTTCCTGAGCACGGGTGAGCCCTCCAGGGTCCACGGCAGCAGGGGCCTGCCAGGTGCACTGTGGAGCCTTTAAAGGCTCACAGCTACTCCTTCACAAGTGATGCAAGCGAGCTACCTCACTCTCACATTGAGGGGTAAATTTTTAGCATTTTTTCTAACCTGATACATATGACGTGGAATTCTGATGTTCCTGTTTGCCTTTTCCTGATTGGAATGACACAACGTATTTTCATGTTTATTATCCTCTTCTGTGAATACCCTGCTTATATACTTTGCCTTTTTTTCCCTGTGGGTTGTTGGATTTCTAAATGATTTGGAGAAGTGCTTTTAAATAATGTGGATAAGAAGTCTTTATTAAAACTATCTTCTTCCATACCTGATTTGTCTTTTCACTTTGTTTAAGGTGTTTTAGTCATTTGTAAATTTTAAACAATTATGTCATCGAGTATATCAATCTCCTTCCCCTGTAGTTTGTGCTTTTGTTACTTAAATTCTTTCTGTCCTAGTATCTTAAAGACCCTCACCTATGTTTTCTTCAAAAAGCTTTTGGCCTTTAGTCCATCAGGCGGCAATGGTGCTGGCAGCGCCTGGTGAGGAACCAGGTCTGTTTCTGGCTGTTCACTGCCAGGTCTCACTACCCATCTCCAAGCCAGTAACACTCTCCCACATTCACGGCGGCTTTTATTCTGTTATCTGGTAGAATGAGTGTCCCGAACATATCAATTTTTAAAATTATCTTGGCTATACTTGGCCCTCTGCTCTTCTGTACGAATTTCAGGAACATAAAATGATTTATTTAATATTTAACATCAAATACTGAGTCAAGGTCAAACTTACCCACTTGTTCAATAATTTTAAGTTGGTTTGTTCAAATCAAATCCAAAAAGGTCCAGACAGTGCATTTGGTTGGTATGTCTCTTAAATTTAGTGGAATGTGTAACAGTGTCCTCTCCAATTTATCTGGTGGAGAAATTGGGTCACTTTGTCTTGGTAGAATTCCCCACGTTCCGGATTCAGCAAGTGGCGTCCTCATCACGGTGTTAATGTGCCCTGTGGTAGTTCTGCTGAGGGCCTCTGACCAGACAAACGGGTGTGTTTCTTGGCAATGTTATTACATAGGTGATGCTTGTACTTCCTTTTTCATCACCTCCGCAGACACAATATATGGTTACCTTTTCTTCTGTGGTGTTAAATTCCATTAATGTTTACCTGATCCTTCCATTATAAAGTTCCTATACTTAAAGATCAAACACAGTTCCACGACAGAAGTAAACTGTAGAGAAAATTATTTGTGTGATTGTTTTCTCAATAATTCCAAGGTATATACCTAGTACTACGTGTAAATATATATGGGACAGAAGTTAACTCAACACATGTAATTGGATGCTTTAGGGCTGAGCAAACACACACACACACACACACACACACACACACACACACACACAGTTTTATAGAAACACAGCCCTGCATGGCCTCCAGGGCCCTTTACAGAAAGTTAGCTGATCCCTACTTCAGGGCATTAGGACTCAGCGGTCTCCTGGAAGCTTGGTTGAGGAAAGCTTTGTCTAGATCCACCGTTTCGTTACTTGTTACTCTAATTCTAGTATTTCTGCTAAATTTATTGACCGAATTCTTCTTTTCTCATCAATTATTTTCATATTCAAAATAAAACATAAAGAGGAAACAAAATGCTTCATCTTTCGATTTTTACCAGTTACTGTTTAAAACTTTTATTCCATTCATTTAAACTAAACAGACAGATGAACATAACCCAGTTCTCTCACTTCCCCACCAACACCCTGCCTCCTGTGACCAACAATCTGTTGTCTAATGAGCTTTTTTCTTTAGAGATTCCACATATAAAAGGGCTCATCCTGTGCTTGTCTCGCTCTGACTTATTCCACTTGGCATAATGCCCTCTAGGCCCACTCCTGTTGTGGCAGATGGCAGGATTTCATGCTTTTTTTTTAATGGCTAAACATTACTCCATTGTGTGTGCACCAACTCTTCTTTATCCATCTAGTGATGCACTTAGGTGGCTTCCGTATCTTGACTATTATACATCTTGCTATGAACATGGGTGTACATTTATCTTTTATCATAATTAGTTTT
Organism: Phocoena sinus; assembly: GCF_008692025.1. Lineage (NCBI taxonomy): Eukaryota > Metazoa > Chordata > Mammalia > Artiodactyla > Phocoenidae > Phocoena > Phocoena sinus. The sequence goes on along the minus strand of NC_045772.1, from coordinate 102,284,312 downwards.
GTTTTCTTCAGATAAATACCCAGAAATGGAACTCCTGGATCATATGGTAGTTCTATTTTTCGTTTTTTGATAAATCTCCATAGTGGCTGCATCAACTTACATTCCCACCAACAGTGTACGAGGTTTTGCTCTAATCCACATCCTCACCAACACTGGTTATCTCTTGTCTTTTTGATATTAGCCATTCTGACAGGTATGATGTGGTATCTCATTGTGGTTTTGACTTGACATTGAGCATCTTTTCTATGTCTTCTTGGGGAAAATGCCTATTCGGGTCCTCCTCTTTTTTTTTTAAATAAATTTGTTTATTTATTGGTTGCGTTGGGTCTTCGTTGCTGCACACGGGCTTTCTCTAGTTGCGGTGAGCAGGGGCTACTCTTCGTTGTAGTGCGCGAGCTTCTCACTGCCGTGGTTTCTCTTGCTGCAGAGCACAGGCTCTAGGCACATGGGCTTCAGTAGTTGTGGCACGTGGGCTCAGTGGTTGTGGCTCATGGGCTCTAGAACACAGGCTCAATAGTTGTGGTGCACGGGCTTACTTGCTCTGCAGTACGTGGGATCTTCCTGGACCAGGGATCAAACTCATGTCCCCTGCGTTGGCAGGTGGATTCGTAACCGCTGCGACACAAGGGAAGTCCCAAGGTCCTCCATTTTTTAATTGGATTGTTTGGGGTTTGGCGGTTTTCTTTGTTTTTTGGGGGGTTTTTGCTATTGACTTGTATAATTTCTTTACCTGCTTGGAGTATTAAGACTTTATTAGGTATATGATTTGCAAATATTTTCCCCCAATCAGTAGGTTGTCTTTTCATTTTGTGTATGGTTTCCTTTGCTGTGCAGAAGCTATTTCGTTTGCTGCAGGCCCACTTGTTTATTTCTGCTTTTGTGGCTTTTGCCTTTGTAGTAAGATCCAAAAAACCATCGCCAAGACAGATGTCAAGAAGCTTACGGCCTATGTTTTCTTCCAGGAGTTTTATGGTTTCAGGTGTTACATTCAAGTCTGTATGTCATTTTGAGTTAATTTTTGTGTATGGGGTGAAGCAGTGGTCCAGTTTTTTATTTTTATTTTTTGGCTGTACCAGGTCTTAGTTGAAGCCAGTGGGCTCCTTAGTTGTGGCACGTGAACTCTTAGTTGCAGCATGCATGTGGGATCTAGAGTTCCCTGACCCGGGAGGGATCAATCCTGTGTTCACTGTGTTGGAAGGCAGATTCTTGACCACTGCACCACCAGGGAAGCCCCAGTGGTCCAGTTTTTCCAAAACCATTTATTGAAGAGACTGTCATTTCTGCATTGTATATTCCTGGACTGGTCCTAGACTTTTGTTTGTAGGAAGGTTTTCTTGATGACTAATTCAATCTCCTTACTAGTAATTAATCTGTTATGGTTTTCTATTTCATCATGATTCAGTCTTGGTAAGTTGTATGTTTCTAGAAATTTATCCATTTCTACTACGTTGTCCAGTTTGTTGGCAATGTTAACTGTTCTCAGTAGTCTCTTACGATCCTTTGTATCTCTCTGGCACCAGCTGTAATATCTAGTGTTCACTTCTGATTTTATTTATTGGAGTCCTCTTTTTTCTTGTGAGTCTAGCTAAAGGTCTGTCAGTTTTGTTCATCTTTTCAAAGAATCACCTCTTGGTTTCACTGATCTTTTCTAATTCTTTTTAGTTTCCATTTCATTTATTTTTGCTATGATCTTTATTTCCTTCCTTCTAACTGTGGGCTTCTTATGTTCTTCTTTAGCTGGTTCCTTGAGCTGTAAAGTTGGTTTGTGTATTTGAGACTTTACTTTTTTCTTGAGGTAGGCATTTATCCAAACTTTCTTCTTAGAACTGCTTTTGCTGCATCCCATAATTTTTGGTATCTTACATTTTCATTTTTGTCTTAAGGTATTTTGATTCTCTTTTGGATATTCTTTTACCCATTGGTTGTTCAGGAGCACATTGTTTAATCTCCCCATGTTTGTGAATTTTCCAGTTTTCTTCGTGTTATTAATTTCTAGTTTCATACCAGTGTGAATGGAAATTATTATTTCGATCCTATTAAATTTATTAAGATTTTTTGGTGGCCTAACGTTTCATCTATCTTGGAAACGTTCCATGTGCACTTGAAAAGAATGTGGATTCTGTTGCTTCGAGATGGAATGTTCTGCAAGTATCTGTTAAGTCCATGTCTATCTGGTCTAACATATAATTTAAGGTTTGTGTTTCCTTATTGATTTTCTGTCTAGATAATCTGTCCATTGATGTCAGTGGGGTATTAAAGTCCCCCACTATTATTGTTTTGCTGTCCATCTCTCCCTACAAGTCTGTTAATGTTTGCTTTATATATTTACATACTCTTCTGCTGGGTGTATAAATACTGGCAAATGTTGTATCTTCTTGAAGACTGACCCCTTTTTCATTATATAAAGCCCCTCTCTATCTCTTACTACAGGCTTCATTTTGAAGTTTATTCTGTCTTATATATGGACAGCTACTCCAGATTTTCTTGTGGTTTCCATTTGCATGGGTATCTTTTTCCATCCCATCGCTTTAGTCTGTGTGTGTCCTTACATCTAAAGTGAGTTTCTTGTAGGCAGAATATAGATGGATCTTGTTTTTTCTTTATCCATTCAGCCACTTTGTGTCTTTTGACAGGAGAATTCAGTCCATTTACATTTAAAGTAACTATCAGTAGGTATGTACTTATCGCCATTCTGCTAACTGCTTTCTGGCTGTGTTTGTAGTTTGTTTCTTTCTTCTCTTGCTCCCTTCCTTTGTGGTTTGATAACTATTTTTAGTGATATGCTTATATTCATTTCTCTTTATCGTGTATTTACTGTAGGTTTTTGCGTTGTGGTTACCATGAGGCTTACACATAATAACTTACATCTACAACAGTCTATTTTAAGTTGTAACAACTTAAATTCAACCCCATTCTAAGCTCATCATTTTTACTCCCCACTCCCACGTTTTATACTTTTGATGTCATGTTTCACATCTTTTATATTGTTTATCCTTTAATTATTATAATCATAGTTATTGTTACTACTTTTGTCTTTTAACCTTCATACTAGCTTTATAGGCAATTAATCCACCACCTTTATTATGTATTTACTTTTCCAGTGAGATTTATCCTTTCATGTGTCCCTGTTACTAATAAGTGCCCTTTCTTTTTAATTTAACAGAGTTCCTTCAACATTTCTTACAAGTGGTGATGAACTCCTACACTTTTGCTTAAATGCAAAGCTCTTAATGTCTCTAATCTGAATGATGTCTTTACCAGGGAGAGAATTCTTGGTTGTAAGTTTTTCCTTCAGAACTTTGACTGTATCATGCCTGCAAAGTTTTGCTGAAAAATCTGCTCACGTTCTTATGGGGAGAGGGTGGGGTTTCCTTTGTATGTGACAAGTTGTTTTTCTCTCCTTGTCTTTAACTTTGGACAACTGAGCTATAACGTGCCTTGGTGTGGGTCTCTTTGAGTTCTTGGATGTCTGTTTCCTTCCCAAAGGTCAGGAAGTTTTCAACCATCGAGTCTCCGCCATTTTGGTTATTGTATCTCAGTCATTTTGGTTATTGTATTCTTCAGCTGAGACTTCTCTTTGGCACTTTTAAATATTTTCCTTCTCTGTTGAAGTTCTCATGTGTTCATGCATTCTTTTCCCCAGTTTGGTGAGCATCTTTATGACCATTACTTTAGCTCTTTATCAAGTAAATTAGTTCTGTCTCATTAAGGCTTTTTTCTGAGGTTGTAATCTGTTCTTTCATTTGGAACATATTCCTCTGTTTCTTTTTTTTTGCAGTACGCGGGCCTCTCACTGCTGTGGCCTCTCCCGTTGCGGAGCACAGGCTCCGGATGCGCAGGCTCAGCGGCCATGGCTCACTGGCCCAGCCGCTCCGCGGCATGTGGGATCTTCCCGGACTGGGGCACGAACCCGCGTCCCCTGCATCGGCAGGCGGACTCTCAACCACTGCGCCACCAGGGAAGCCCCCTCTGTTTCTTCATTTTGCTGGACTCTGTTGACTTCTGTGCAGAAAAGGAAACAACCACCTCTCCCAGTCTTGAAGGCCTCATGTGGGAGATGAGCCTTTTTGTTCAGCCCTTCCCAGCTCTTGGTCGTCTCCCAAATCGCTGTGCTTGTCCAGGCAGCCTGATGTATTTTAGTGGCTCCCAGCAGTTGAGGGTGTGCCGAGACCTCTCAGTGTCCCAAAGGGGAGGGTCTCAGAACCCAGATTCAGACTGACTGGACACTTTCCTCTAAAGTTCACAAACATACAGGGCTGGGGGCAACTGCAAGCCTGAGTCCCACTGGCCACCAGAGTCAGGGACCTGCAGTGACCCCTGAGTGGCAGGCACAGACAAGTGTATAAACTCTCTTTTGGGGGCCCACCTTGGGGAAAGTGGGAGACGGCAGGCACTCAGCCTCCAACCTATGAGAGCAGCTCTGCACGCCCAACCTAAGCCTGTCCCTCAGGCTGAAGCTCCAGGACAAGCAGGGTGGCCTCCATCACGTGACAGCATGGAGTGTGCCAGCCTGTCCCAAACTGGCCCTCCGCTCACCACAGTCCTGTGGGACCCAGGAATACAAGCCCCTCTGGCCACCAGAGCCAGGCATTCAAGGTGTGAACCATGGGTGTCAGATGCATGTAAAGCCTCCCTCCAAGAAACTTGGGCTCTGGAGGGCCCGCCCTCTGACATCTCTGGAAAGGATTCGGGGGCCCCTAGATGCAGGCTTAATTACAAACCTACCCCTCAGGCCGCAGCCATGGTGATCAGCTAATAAGTCTCCACCAGAAAGACTGAGCTCCTGGTCTATAGTCTTTTGCTGTGCCCTGGGGGTGAAGAACCTGCTGTATGAAATAAATAAAATTTTAAAAAAAAGAACAAAAAGGGAATGCTTCTGATGTTTCCCTATTAAGTAGAATGTTTGCTTACATTTAAGAAAATAGATATTGGTTTAAGGAAGTTCCCAGAGGAAACCAGAAAAGAAGGAACACAGGAACCACCAGAAGCTGGAAGAAGCACAGGAGAGTATGACCCCAGAGCCTCACCAACACCCAGATTTCAGACTTCCAGCCTCTAGAGCTGTGAGACACTTACTTTCTGCTGTTTTAAACCACCTAGTTGTGGTAATTTGTTATGGAAGCCCTAGGCAACTAACACAAAATCCAATCCCATTTCCTCCTGAACCCTACTGCTGCTCCTGAGAAGTCTGCTATCTCTGTTATAGAACATTCTCTTTTCCCAACTGGAAATGGGCCATGTGTTCCATGATTCGGTCCCATGGGTCTGTATTCTATCCAGTTTCTATCTCATCTCTCAACCACTCATATCTAATATTTCCTCTGCCCCATCACTTGATCCTTCCATTTTACAACAGCGGACAGACACACCCTGCAGCTCCGGACTGTGACCCGTGAGTCAATTATCAAGCAGTTTCCCCACTCTCTGCCGGCTTTATATTCCGCCACAGGGAGCACTAGGGGGGACGGGAGACGGCGGGAAGTGGTGGGGGTGGATTTCTCCCCCCTGGGTGCTCTTCAGAAGCCCACCAGCTTGTCCCTCCTTAGGAAGACGTCCATCACTGGGAAGGCACAGCTGGCAGTTCCAGAGCCGGGCTGGTGCCTGCCCTGAGACTAAGGTCCAGCTTGCGAGACCCTCCTCACCTGCAGGTCTGATGACCCCAACCCTTCTCTTTATTCCCCCTGCCTCACACCCTTTCAGCTTTTGTATTCCTCTAACTTGCATTAAAACAAAGACCCACGTGAAACTCTCCACTGAAGCATCTCTGTGACCGCACACTGAACGATGGACCAGAGGCAACTTCTCCCGCCACGTCAACCCCTTTATCTCCGTGATGCGTTCTGCACAAGCCCCACGCAGCTCTTCCAGTGTGGTTCTCTCCTCAGGTCTAACTAAGCTTTAGAGCCCAGTTATCAAGTTATTATTCCAATTACCATATTTACATTTCTAGAAGTTCCTTCACTATTTGTTTCCTTTGAATCTGCCTGTACCTTCCTCAAGGTTATTTCCTCCTGATGTTTCCAATTTCTTCTTTTTTATACCTGATAATGCTAAATATTTTTCTCTTTTGTCTGCTGCACCTACTAACCGCTGCTCACAGTGGTGCCTCCTCATGTCTATTCCTCTTCAGCACGGGTTTATCCATGGTCCTCCTTCCTGGGGCAGAGATTCCCTAGACGGACCACTCCCCACCCACAATTTGATCTGACAGTCTGTTTCACTAACTTACTGCTGTTTTTAATCCCCCTAAAAGCAGCTTCTGATAATTTTCCTTACTTGGTTAAGATTTCAAAATGTTCTTAAAAAGGGTATTTACACAATATCAGACAAAGTATTATACTGAATAGCAAATAGAATCTCCACGTAATTGAGGCAAGAAGAATTTTTAGGTTTCGCATCAACCACACTGAGAACAAGGAAGTCTCAATGTCCCCTTCCATATGGGCTCATTTCACTCAGCATGAGTATCTGTCAGACTCCAGTCTTGTAACATCCTTTTTATACAAAGACAATCCTAATAAATCGCAGTATATTTATTTGGCCTTTTCCTTTTCTTTTTGCTTTTTAAAAATTTTAGTGAGAAATATAAAAATGTACCTTTTTAGCCACTTTAAGTGTAAGATTCAGCAGCACTGGGTACATTCACAGTGTTGTACAACCCTTACCGTTATCAACCTCCAAAACAAAACAAAACGAAACCAAACGCGCAGATAAAGAGAACACAAAGAAGGGGGGCCGGGGTGGGCAAAATGGGTGACGGTGTCAAGAGGTGCAAACTACCAGTGACAAAACAAGTCAGTCCTGGGGATGTGATGTACACTGTGGTGACCACAGTCCGTAACACTGTACTGTGTATGTGAAAGCTGCTCTCATTACAAGAAACCAAATTCTTAACTTATTGTGGTAACCATTTTGCAATGTACATAAATGTCGAATTGTGTTTACTCCTGAAAATAAGGGAATGGTGTACGCCAATCGTACTTCAACTTAGAAAAAAGTCAAATGACAATGGTACCTAATAAGAACTCCATTGAAAATTACAGAACTCTGTTGAAAAATATTTAGAAATAAAAGCATAGTTACTATTTTGAGGAATTTAAATCTAGCACTGGAAATAAATTATGCAAAATCTCAACGTATGATATACCACCAAATGTGGCACAGGCTACATTAGTAGATTAAACGCACTAAGCGTTCTAGAATGAAGAAATGATCAAGGTCAGAATAGGGTTAGCCTATTAAGAATCAGAAGGCAGGGCTTCCCTGGTGGCGCAGTGGCTAAGAATCCACCTGCTAATGCAGGGGACACGGGTTCGAGCCCTGGTCCAGGAAGATCCCACATGCTGCAGAGCAACTAAGCCCGTGCACCACAACTACTGAGCCTGCGCTCTAGAGCCCACGAGCCACAACTACTGAGCCCACGTGCCACAATTACTGAAGCCCACGCACCTAGACCCCGTGTTCTTCAACAAGAGAAGCCACCAAAATGAGAAGCCCAGGCATCGCAACAAAGAGTAGCCCCGTTCACCTCAACTAGAGAAAGCCCACGCGCAACAACGAAGACACAACATAGCCAAAAATAAATTAATTAATTAAAAAAAAAAAGAAATCAGAAGGCAATACCCTAGGAATGAGAGGGGAAATCACATGATAAGGCCAGAATCCTTTAAATTTTACAGCCAAAATGTGTTTAAAGTTTGCATGTTAACACTGCATTAAAAAGCCAAATCTGGGACTTTCCCAGTGGTCCAGTGGTTAGGACTTGGCGCTTCCACTGCAAGGGCCCAGGTTTTATCCCAGGTCAGCGAACTAAGATCCTACAAGCCATGCAGTGTGGCTGGGGGAAAGAAAAACAAAAAAAGCCAAATCCATGTTATGCTACTATTTTATTTAAACTTTAAAAAAGTTCAATAGGACTTCCCTGGTGGTGCAGTGGTTAAGAACCCGCTTGCCAATGCAGGGGACACAGGTGCAAGCCCTGGACCAGGAAGATCCCACATGCCTTGGAGCAACTAAGCCTGTGTGCCACAACTTCTGAGCCCACATGCCACAACTACTGAAGCCCACGCACCCAGAGACTGTGCTCCACAAGAGAAGCCACCGCAATGAGAAGCCCGTGCACCGCAACGAAGAGTAGCCCCCGCTTGCCACAACTAGAGAAAGCCCGCGCGCAGCAACGAAGACCCAATGTAGCCAAACATATATAAATAAATAAATTTTAAAAATAAATAAAAAGTTCAATACATTTACTTAAAATACTGGTCTGTATTTAACAAAGCCAAAATGCTCTGCTATCCAGTGATTTATCAAGTTCAGCTTATAAACACCACTGCATCTAACATGTGTGTTTTAAGTACAAAGGTTAGAAACCCCGCACACCCGCGCACACCGGGCAGAGGGAGGCTTTTCTTAAGCACGTCTCCGCTGTGTGTAAGCTTACTTCTGCGAGTCACCTTTTTTCAATTGCACACGGGGCCGCGGCGGAGCCGAGAGTGAAGGCGGGGATGGAAGGACCCCAGGACGGCAAGGGCGAAGGCACTGCCGGGCCGGCCCCGAGCCAGCCAGATGGCAGGGCTCCCGGGACACGCCCCCCCTCCCGCCCCCCGTCAGACAGCCCTGCTGCCGGAGCCCTGGGCAGAGCCCTCCTACCTTCCACGGCCTTGACCCTTTCCTCCAGCTCCCGTTTCCTCTCCTCCTTCAGCAGCTGCTCCTGCTCCTTCTTCTGCACTGCCAGGAGGATCTGGCGCTCCTCCTCCTCCGCCCTGCGCTTCTGTTTCTCTATCCTGCCGAGCACAGGGGTCTCCTGCGAGGGGCCAAGAAGTTCAGTCAACACACAGTAAAGCAAGACCACGCCTCTGAATAAAGATTCCACGTTCTCTATTCAGCACACAGTGCCAGACAGCTGGGTGACTTTCACCCCAGCTACAAGTTCATCTTCTCATCTGTACAATCAATGAACGGACGCAGACACACACTCACATTAAGACACACGGTGGGGATCAGAACAGGTGAAGCTTGGCCCCGATGACGGATCTAATTTGTAGTCTTTGGGAGATAATCTGGAGAGCAGACCGGAGCAGAGAGGCGACATCACTCTTAGATTTAATCTTTGATAAAAGTGGTATCTTAAAAAGCACCTTCGGGCTTCCCTGGTGGCACAGGGGTTTAGAGTCCGCCTGCCGATGCAGGGGACACGGGTTCGTGCCCCGGTCCGGGAGGATCCCACATGCCGCGGAGCGGCTGGGCCCGTGAGCCATGGCCGCTGAGCCTGCGCGTCCGGAGCCTGTGCTCCACACGGGAGAGGCCACCACAGTGAGAAGCCCATGTACCGGAAAAAAAAAAAAAAAAAAAAAGGCACCTTCATCTATATAACTAAGAGAAGGATGAGCTAGCACAATTTCAATAATGTGCACGCCTTCGAAGCTCCCAACTTTTGCACTTTTCTTTACTAATCAAACAGTAAATAAAATGGAGGGTTCGGTGGGAAGGGCCACCGTTTTGCCTTAAGATACAGAAAAGAGATGAAGGTGACGGCACAGAAATGCACTGCTTCCCTCAGACTGGAGAGCTTTCCCCTTGTTTTTCAACCCAAACAGCATTAATACATAATGATTTCAGGTGGTTAGTGCGAATGCGATTGCCTAAGAAATTTAAGGAAAGAAGAGGAAAACAGGACCATTACCATCATAATTTCTGAAAGTTTTACTCTGGGTATTTCCAACACAGCTAGTTCTGAGCCATTCTGTAGCCCAGAACACGCAAACTAGGACTGAAATCGTTATTTTCAATTTCTTCCCTTGACTTCTGTGCTGATGTGTAAGGTAGAAGTTTTTCTTTTTTAAATTGTTATTGAAGAGGTAATAAGTGTTGCCTGCAACAGAGAACACCTGTAAGTTGCACAGACACAGAAAAATGAATCAGGTGTCTACGAAGGGAAAATGCCAGTTCCCCTTACAGAAAAGATAATGCTGATTATCCCACGTTAGGTAAAACTAAATCAGGAATATGACTTTTTCTTAACAGATCTTTTCAGTAGGAAGAAGACCCACTAAGAATCTTCTAAGCTAGATATCTGTATTCTGTGGAAATTACACAAGTGGTCTTAACGTTGGGGGAAAAAAAAATGACAGCTGACTGCCCTCTATACAAAGTCATAATTAAACACTGAAACCACTCTCGTTGAAATTTTCTACTATTTTTTTTATGGTCCTTAAAACTTGTTTCGATTGTCATTTGACTCATAATTAGGAAAGCAGTCTTCCCTAGATAGTAGACCTTTTGAAAGTCAAAGGTTTTACTGTTCAAATTCTGAGCCTGACTTTAAAATTTAACGGTGGCTACTTGACAAGGTAAAAATATGAACTAAGAGAAGAGAGATGAAAATGAAAAAAATGTTAACCATTATTACTGCACACATGACACTGTACTCGGCCACCCAAATAGAATTAAACAAAGTTCCCTAAAATCTCTCTCCTATAACCAGAGTGGGCAGTGCACACGAGCTAGATGTCCTTTGTGACACTGGGCTGCCGCTGGCGTCGCACACAGACAAGCCTCCTGAGGCTGGGGAGGCACCTTCCGTCGCTCTGCCCCCAGCTCCACAGGTCCCTAATTATTCCAACTTTTGGGCAACATCTTTACCTAGTTGAGAAGTTACAGTGGAGCTACTGTTAACAAAGCAAAGCAAACCAGAAGAACGCGCTTTTCCTCTTTTCAGCTGTACAGTGACTCCAAGCAGACGCCCCTAAGATGTCAACTGATAGGGTGGCAGAAAGGCAGGGCATAGGGGAACACAAGCCTCGCCAAGCGAATTATTTCATTCAAAGAAAAGGGCACTGCTTTCTACGCGTCAGACCCAATGAAAAAGCAGAAAAAAACAAGCACATATAATAACCACTAGCTATTTACTGCATACAATGATGACAGCAATGTGTGTCCTGCCCCTGCCTAACAAAGGACAACATGAGAAATGCTCTCCCTTCAGCGAGGACAGAGACATACCAGAGAGGATCTGCACCTTAGTAAGGACTGAGGACACGCAGCCCCAGGGCTGCTCACCAGAGTCACCTGGTCAACACACAAGAGAGGCACTCACGCGTGAAGACAATGGAAGGAGGGGAAAAGGGAAAAGTAGGTAACTACGCACATCCTAAGAATATCTACACAATTTTTTCAACAAATACACGATGTACTATTCTTAATATGGGAAGATGTCTTACAAAGCAGTTAACAGTAGCCCCCACCAAGAAAATGAAACATGAATACAAAATTCACAGAAGTAGGTAAAACACGTCCATGATCATGAGGAAAAGCAAAACAGCCTTTTCACTTACAAAACTGTACAAGATGAAACACGTAACACGTCTGCTAAGACATGGCAACATGGACTCCCTTAGTGAGCTGGGGACACAGATCTTCTGGAGGACAAGATGGACACACGTATCAGGAACCCTGAACAGAGTAATTGCACTGCTGTGACTTTATCTTAAAAGTGAGACAGCGAGGCAAAATATCTCTGAGTACATTAAAGTCAACATTATTTAAAACAGTGAAAAACTGTAAATATCCTAAATGTTTACAAATAGGTAAAACTACATAATCATGATGCAATCATTAAAAATTGTTTTTTCTGAGGAATATTTAATGAAATATGAAAAGGCACCTTGATGTTAAATGAAAAACACATGTCACAAGACAACAGTCAGTGTGATCCCAGGTTTGTAATAAACGCCTAGAGAAAGGGCCTGAAGCAAACACGTGAAACTGTAACTGTTACCACGTCTCCTGCACTTTTTACGAGAGTTTTCTGTAAGAGCGTGTAAATTCTTTCGGACACAGAACAGCCCCTTCCCAAATAAGCTGGGGAAGTCACCTAGTATTACCTGCTCTAAGACGACCCAATTTTTATTAACTTCTTACCCCCACTACCATGTGATCCCTATTAAAAGTCTAAAATTCAAAGGTTAAAGTACCAAAAGGTTACTATCACGTACAGATTTTATGGTGAGGTATTAAAATTGATTTTAAATAGCTTAAGATATTTCGATAACAATGCAGCAGGAATTTTTTTAATTAATTCTTTTATCGGAGTATAGTTGGTTTACAATGTTGTATTAGTTTCTACCGTACAGCAAAGTGAATCAGCCATACACATGTCCACTCTCTTCTAGACTCCGTTCCCATATAGATCATTACAGAGCACCAAAACAGAGTTCCCTGTGCTATACAGTAGGTTCTTATTAGTTATCTTTTATACATTGAAGCAGGAATTTTAAAACTTAGAAAACCATAAATGCCAAGGGCTGCTGCTAAATCAGAGATTCTGCATCATTCAGAAATACATGTAAAGATACTGGAGTGAAATTCACAGGAAATGAACAACTTTAAGGTGCATAACCTTAAAGGGGCATTCAGTATATTCACAGCGTGTGCGACCACCATCTGTGTTAAGTCACAGAACATTTCACCACCTGAAAGAAAGCTCCGCACCCAATAAGCAGTCACTCTGCATCCCCCACTCCCCAGGCCCTGGAGACCACCAAGCTATTCTTTCTATGGATTTACTTATTTTGGACATTTCACATAAATGGGATCATACAATTTGTTGTCTAGTTAGTTCTTTTTTAAATGCATTAATATTTATACCAAGCACATAAGATGTAATAATTGAATAACTTGAATTTACGGCATCTTAAAAAAGCAAACTGTTATAACAAGTGAACAAACAATCCTGTGAAAAAATGGGCAGAGGATCTGAACACTTTTCCAAGGAGGACATACAGATGGCCAACAGACACATGAAAAGATGCTCAACATCATTAATCATCAGAGAAATGCAAATTAAAACCTCACACCTGGTAGAATGGCCATGATGGCCATCATCAAAATGACAGGAGATGGTAAGTGTTGGTGAGGGTGTGGAGAAAAGGGAACACTTGTGCACAGTTGGTGGGAATGTAAATTGGTGCGGCCACTATGGAAAAGAGTATGGAGCTTCCTCAAGAAATAAAAAACAGAATTATCATATGACCCAATAATTCCACTCCTGCGTATCTTTCCAAAGAAAGTAAAAGCACTAATTTGAAAATGTATACGGACTTCTTTGTTCATTGCAGCATTATTCACAACAGCCAAGACAGGGACACAACCTAAGTGTCCATGGATGAAGAAGAGGTGGTGTATATACAGTGGAATATTACTCAGTCACAAAAAGAAGGAAATGCTGCCATTTGTGACGACATGGATGACTTGAGGGCATTCTGTTAAGTGAAGTAAGTCAGAGACAGACAAATACGGTATGACCTCACCTGTATGTGGAATCTAAAAAAACTGAACCCACACCAAAAGGGTTAAAGACCCAAAATAAGACCAGACACTATCAAACTCTTACAGGAAAACATAGGAAAAACACTCTTTGACATAAACCACAGCAAGATCTTTTTCGACCCACCTCCTAGAGTAATGGAAATAAAAACAAAAATAAACAAATGGGACTTAAACTTAAAAGCTTTTGCACAGCAAAGTAAACCACAAACAAGACAGAAAGACAACCCTCAGAATGGGAGAAAATATTTGCAAATGAAACAACGGACAAAGGATTAATCTCCAAAATATACAAACAGCTCATGGAGCTCAATATCAAAAAAACAAACAATCCAATTAAAAAATGTGTGGAAGATCTGAATAGACATTTCTCCAAGGAAGACAGATGGCCAAAAGGCACATGAAAAGATGCACAACATCACTAATTATTAGAGAAACGTAAATCAAAACTACAGTGAGGTATCTCCTCACTCTGGGTCAGAACTGCCATTATCAAAATATCTAGAAACAGTAAATGCTGGAAAAGGTGTGGTGAAAAGGGAACCCTCCTGCACTGTTGGTGGGAATGTAAGTTGATAACAACCACTATGGAAAACAGTATGGAGGTTCCTTAAAAAACTAAAAATAGAACTACCATATAACCCAGCAATCCCACTACTGGACATACACCCTGAGAAAACCATAATTCAAAAACAGTCATAGGGCTTCCCTGGTGGCGCAGTGGTTGAGAGTCCGCCTGCCGATGCAGGGGACACAGGTTCGTGCCCCGGTCCGGGAAGATCCCACGTGCCACGGAGCGGCTGGGCCCGTGAGCCATGGCCGCTGAGCCTGCGCGTCCGGAGCCTGTGCTCCACAACGGGAGAGGCCACAACAGTGAGAGGCCCTCGTACCACAAAACAAAAACAAACAAAAACAAACAAACAAAAAAACCAGTCATGTACCACAATGTTCATTACAGCTCTATTTACAACAGCCAGGACATGGAAGCAACCTAAATGTCCATCGACAGGTGAATGGATAAAGAAGATGGGGCACAAATATACAATGGAATATTACTCAGCCATAAAAAGAAACAAAATCAAGTTATTTGTAGTGAGGTGAATGGACCTAGAGTCTGTCCTACAGAGTGAAGTAAGTCAGAAAGAGAAAAACAAATACTGTATGCTAACACATATATATGGAATCTAAAAAAAAAAAAAAAAATGGTACTGATGAACCTAGTTGCAGGGCAGGAATAAAGAGGTAGACATAGAGAATGGACATGAGGACATGGGGTGGGAGGGGGAAGCTGGGGCAAAGTAAGAGTAGCATCGACATAGATGCACTACCAAATGTAAAACGGTTAGCTAGTAGGAAGCAGCAGCACAGCACAGGGAGATCAGCTCGGTGCTTTGCAATGACCTAGAGAGGTGGGTTAAGGAGGGTGGGAGGGAGGCTCCAGAGGGAGGGGATATGGGGACATATGTATGCATGTGGCTGATTCGCTTTGGTGTACAACAGAAACTAACACAGTGTTGTGAAGCAATTATACTCCAATAAAGATCTATTTAAAAAAACGAAGGTGGTCAAAAGGTACAAACTTCCAGTTATAAACAGGTGACCGTAGTTAATAATACTGTACTGTGTATGCAAAAGCTAGTAAGAGAGTAGATTTTAAAGGTTCTCATCATAAGAACAAATCTGTAACTGTGTGAGGTGATACATGCTAACTAGACCTACTGGTGATCATTTTGCAGTGTGTACAAATATCAGATCATTATGTTGTACACCTAAAACTAATGTTATAAGTCAATTACATCTTAAAAAAAAAAAAAAAAAGTCTGTGATTTGGAGAACTTGACAACAACAAAACTCAAAGCCCCCAGAGTGCCTAGGAGCAAGAAGGAAGGTCCAGAATCTGTGCTGCAACGTCCTGACCGCCCCCACCCGCAGTGGCCCTTCTCCGGGGTTTCAATCCCTGCCTGGTCCCCAAATGCTTTCTCCAGACTGCCCCCACCCTGGGTTGCCTGCTGGCATAAAAACACCTCTGCTTAGTGAGATACCTCTTTGCCTCACAATTTCTCATGCCCCTTTCTCCTGCATCATAACGTGTTATAATTTCAGCAGTTCCCATCTGATGTGAATTCTGAACAATTATCATTTTATACAAATTGCATCACACACATTTGGGAAAAAATATGTACGTGGTGCACCAAGAGTCTGTTTTAAATTTCCGTGCTACTTTTCAGCAGTGGATGGGACTTATGACCTGAAGACACCTGTGGCAGTTCAATAGTTTAAACTCCAGTAGTTTAAAGAACAAGTACATACAGTCGAGTCAACAAAAACCAAACAAAAAACTAGCAGTTAAAAAAAAAAATCTTACACTGTTTTGCACTGCAACTTTTTTTCTTTAGAAGGGGTCAGCTGCAGACGGGGCAGGGCTGTGTTTAATGCTGTGCAGAGAAGAGGCCTGTGGGACCAGGACAGGGTTTCAATGAGAGGCTAATTAGAAACAGCACTTTGAAATCCTCTCAACAATTACAAATACAATCTGGCTGAAGCTGAGCCCAGGACTCCCCGTCCATGCCCCCCACCCATCCCCAGCACACATGGGACCCGAGCTCCCTGGCAATGGCATGTCCAGAGTCTCCTGACAAAAACAGTCCAGGAGGTCAGGGAGACAGTGTCCCTTCACTGGTATTTCCCCAGGAGTCATAATTAAAAGACTTTCTGAGGCACTAAGATTGGACTCCTGGGTGACCAGAAACCCTGCCTGTAAGCCATTAAAGACCTGAAGATTTTCTGCTGTTTAAACAAAAGCACAAAACTCATGCTACACTGAAGGCTTTCTCCAGGATGTTCAGCACTGTAACTGACACCACAAATCTCTTCAATACCACGGTTACTCATGTCTAAGACCAAAGAGCAGCATAAACAAACAAACAGTGCTGCAAATAACCTAAAACTTTAGTGTTTGAAGCCAGGCTTTTGCTGGCAGCAGTGAAGAACCTGCCTATCTGTATTCAGATTACTCTGCAACCAGATGTAAACTAGGGCATTTAGGACTCAGCCCAGGGCAGTGATCAGAAAATGGGAAGACTTTCAAGGAGGTGGTTAACTAACTGTCCAGATACAAAGGCAGCGAGAGCCCGTCAAGGGGAACAAGGCAGAAAACCAGTTGAGAACTACAGCTGGACAGCCTGACTGAGGCCACCTCCAACCAGGGCCTCGAGGGAAGGAGAGATTGGGGAGACCTGCAAATCAGGCACAACAGGACTGCCTCAGTTTACCTCCTGGTACAGACATACTTATGAGCTGAAGAAAAAAGACACAGAGGATAAGTCCAAATATACTGGAAATACAGATTTATAAATGAGCTTCTCCCCTCTCGCGGATCAAGGTAGAATGCACTCGGTTAATGGCCAAGTCCCTGAACACACAATCTTGCAGTCACATCAACGGCCGCGAGGCCGCAGAGGGTCCACACTGTCACAAGCCAGCCAGACACGGCCTCCAGGGGAAACGTGCTCTGACCACTAACTGCTTGAACAGCCAATGGGATGGATGCTAAAAGGAGACAAGGCATTAAAAAGTGGAGCGAGTCTGGGAACTGGGCAGCAGGGGAGGCGGGGAGTGCCCCCTCAGTCCTGCCCGCGCCCCCCTCCCCCATCCAACCACTGTCATCAAACATCCCCGCCCCCTGCAGTCCAGGTCCCTCGGGCCTCATTCCGCCCCCATCTGCCCACTTTTACATTTCAGTAAATACAAACAGCAGTTTCGTCCCTTCCTACAACTGTAATGCTGAACAATGTCACAGACGTTCCCAAACAGAGGTGGCTCCCGGGGACTGCTCCCCCCGAAGCATCTCTTCACCAAACACTGTCTCAACTCTTACCCTGCCCCTCCCAGTTCGCGTCCCCCTCCAGGACATGCGAGCGCCCCTACTGCACAGGGAGCTCCGGAAGCCCATGGACGTCCTGCTCCAACTAAGGAAACGGGGCCTGAAATGCCGAGAGCTCTCCTCACTGTTGCTTCCTCTGCACTTTGTCACTATTCCTTTGTTTTCTTTCATGGCCAGACTTCTCAAGAGGTCAAACACCACTCTGACCAATAACTCCTCTTTTACTCACTTGCAACACGACCTTCATTCCTATCATCCTCTAGTGAAACGCTCCCCCCAGAGGCCATCCTCCCCTCTAGGCCCACGCTTCCAGAGCAGGGACCCTACAGCTACTTGCTCACCTTGCAGTTGCTCCTGATGGGGTCTGACCCCAGGTGTGTCTTCTTGAAACAAAGACCGAACGACATAGCCTCCGACCACTGCCTCCCATGGACAAACAAGCAGGGGACGGCCAGGGGACTCCAAAGTCTGACTGTTCCAGCCCAACCGCCACTCTGAGTCACAACATATCTTACACGCCAGCCACGACCCAGCACACACGCTCTCCGACTGCACTGCACACGACCCTGCCTCTGTACTTCTGCTTGCCTTGACCCTCCGCCCGCACTGCCACCGTCAAAACCTCAGCCACCCTGCAGGGCTCAGACGACACAGTTCTGCTGCTCCAACTCTCAGCCCCAGTTCCTTCCATCTTTGCCTATTGTGTTCCTATTACATGTGTGTCTGTTACGGAACGCATCATTCTCCTCGGTATTACAGTAAATAACGATGTGAGTATCATCCCCGGAGATTAGGGGAGCCCAATAGTCAACTTACGTCTTAGTTTTACAACTCCTTCTCTTTCTAGAAATGCATCTTATATAAAAGAATACTCCATAAAGGCTTGAGGTTTTAAAAATGAAATCAAGGTAAATAAAGAACTTGGGATAGAAGGAGTACACGAAATAAAACGGGACAATCTTTTCTGAACAATCTTTTTCTGTAAACCCTTCTCTCTGCTCCCTCTCACACACTCACCTATTGCTCAGTGGACTTGACGGACAGGTGGTCAGACCTCCGCCCAGGCTGCAATCCTGTTCGTGTCCTCTGTGGACGCTTCCCCTACAGTTACAAGTGAGGAAGAGCGAGGACAAGATGGGTGAGGGTATCCTCAGCTGCTGCTGTTGCTGCCACTGCCACCAGTCGAGAGGGGCCTGGAAGGGCCAGGTGAGGCTCTACCTAAACAAGGGCCTGTGGCACCCCAGGCCAGTCAGCAAAAATGACAACTCAGCTCTACAAGGCCCCAAGCAGCCTATTCACTTAAAAACGTTCAAAAAGCTCAGAGACACCGGAAAAGCCAGTTTCATCACCTCGGGCTGCCGGGAGCGGCTCTCAAGGTGGATTCCGAGCAGCAGGAGGGCAGCTCTCCTCTAGAGGCGGTTCTGTGGCCCGTGAGGCTGGAACAGGTAGGAGGACGAGAGACAACAGGCTCAGCCGTGAGGGATCCCAGAGCTTCCTGAGGGTGTGAGACCCCCAGATGATGTCAGAGGCTTGGCAGCGGCCGTTACACGGAACTTCAAAGGCCAACGTCAGTTTTGGAATTTCTGTGGACTGAGCCCCAAAGCCTCACCGTCATAACCTCGTATTGAGAAACGGTAAAGCAAGGGCTGTACAGGTGAGGCGAGTACGCTCTGTGGCGTCACATCAGCATCACGTACGTGTGGTCTGGCACCACTTAACTGAAACACTTGAGACCTGTGGCATCAACGAGGTAAAGCAACGAAGGATGGAAAAAGCTCCGTGGCACTAAGGCCACTAAGTGGAGGTTTATGCAACCCAAACGAACCACAGAACGGCAGGAGATCTGCTGAGATGGGGGATCTAGAAAGCTTTTCCATTATGAGAATGACCAGCTTCAGTAGAGATAAAATCCCAACCGTCAAAGGGGAGCATGACCCCCTTTACCCCAAAAGCTACTGCAGCAGCTCCTCAAATATGCCTATGAGCGACTCCTTCGGACGTTCAGGCCCAGGGGAAGAGCCCTCGGGCCACGAGCTCTCTCGGGGGACCAACAGCAAAGGGGCCAGGGGGCCACCTCCACCTCTGCCGAGTGAGGCAGGTGCTGGGGCCAGACAGCGCTGCGGTTTCCCTGTCCTCACAACCATCTTCTATGTGACTTATCAACTTATCTGTTAAAGACCTGATATGTATGACACACCTGACTATCACTGTCTGTAACCTTAGCTAAAATGCTTTCACTAGTCTACACCCCCTTGACTTTAATCTTGCCATAAAAGTTTAACTTTCATGTGGTCAAAGCGGCCTTACCTTCTGGTTCTTTCATTATTTCAAAGTTTACAGGACTATCATACCTCCATGAGTTATCCCATCAGCTTTGCCTCTCTGTAGATTTGCAATTATTTTGGTAAGAAACGTGGATTTAGTTTTCTATCAAAATTCCTCGCCAGTTACAAGCCGCCATAAACAATGGAGGGACCAAGTGTCAATCCATCGCTAAGTACTAGGCCAGGTACTGGACAATGGTCCTTCCCACAGAAACTGGGAAGTTATAGTACTTCATATTTTACTAATAAGAAAATCGAAATTCAGAGCTATCAGGAAGCTCATCCAAACGGGCAGCTAGAAGAGGGCGGCGCCACACCTACGGGGGTTCCTAGAGGAAAGCTCACGACACGCAGCCCCCCAGACCCTGTGGCTCTGCGCTTGTCATACTGCACTGTAGCCTGTAACGGTGTCTATTCTGTTTTACTGGATGTGATTTCCATTTCACACTCAAATCATAGGTCCGTTTATTACTAGAACAGACCCCTTTCGGCCAGTATAACTTGGATGGGTACTGGTAGGTACACACAGTCACTGTCAAAGGAAGAATCTACACAGTGTGTGTGTTTTAACTTAATGTATAAAAATGTACTGCCATTCACTAGTCATATGATGCAGGCCCACTGAGGGGGTTCCTGGAGATTCCCTCCTACCCTCTTATACCTTTATCTGCCCTTCCAGTTTTCTTTTTATAATCGCAAGTGAGATGATAATGATACTTGCAATCCAAATACCGAAACCATAAGATTGTAATGAATTTTTTTCCTTTCATTTTTTACTATTTTATCCTAATTTGACAGTGAACCTTTCAGAAGCAACTCATCTTTGCTTTTAATAAAAACTTTTTATAGAAAATTTTATGCCCTTATTTTGTTTCATAATATTTAATTATGTGAATTCAGTAACGAGAACAACGGACGCACACAGGTCTGTGAAAACATCAGCAGGATGCCCAGCTCGCAGGTTGTCATTTCCCGTGGGTGGCCTCTTGAATGAAGACCCCCCGAGGGTGCTACTGATGTCTGGCCTCTGTGCCAGGACAAGGCAGTGCTAAAATGAGTCACCCCACTGCCCCCACCCGCAATATCTACGTTCACCGGGTATGCTCGAGGAGACCTCTGTTACGCTGGGACTTGGCTAAGGCGACGACAAACCTCAGTTTATCTTGGTGACGACTGACATCTAAACTTTCCTTCAAGAAACACAGAGGTCTGGCATCCTTACTCGAGATGTGAAGATACACGTCCTCACAGCTTTGTACCTTCTTCTCTCTCATCAATTCTGCACAGGCACAGTCAGATTCACAGCAGCACCTGTTTTGCTGCGGCGGCCAGTAACTGTTAACCTTTAGCAGTCATAGGAACGAATCACAGAGCAACAGAGCTACCTCCAGCCATCCTGCCAGGCTGGGACGAGAGCAGCGCGCGGTCCAGGTGATGCCCACGCAGGACGTCGGGAGCCAGCACTGCTGTGAGTGCTAAGCAACAGACTTCGTTAAGTGCAATTCTATTCCCCCAGACGAAACGCTCTAAAATTCTGCCTCTTACTCTTTTCTTACGTCACACACACAAGACTTCCAAGACAGTATTCCCGTACCACACATGCCACTTAACCCCGACGGGTTATGAGTTATTATTCTTTTGATGAGGAAACGGTCTTTACTTGTTAGTGCACTTTTAAAGCCTTGACATTTATATTACTGAATGAAGAGCGTATTTAAATTCATCAGGAATGGGGCACTAAGATAACTATATCTCAATGGACACAGTAACCAAGCCACTTCTTTCTTTATTTTTGAACTGTTCGGAAATTATCTTTCCGTAAAGGTTTAGAAAATTTTACCTGTGAATAAATCTAAATGATTCTGGAGCTTTTGATGGGATGCTTTTGTGAAAACTCTTCTTCCCTAATTACTGGTCTGCTAAGGTTTCTGGCTGCATAATTTAGATTCTGGGTTTTTTTGGGGCAGGGATCAACACCCCATTTCACTAATGCTTGCAAATTTACAGCACTGTATAGCTTTCAAAATATCAAATCTATTATTTCTTTTTTCAGCTTCTAATTTCATGGTTCTTGAAATTTGTATTTAAGGTTTACCTTATTTTAATTTTTCGTTCTCTTGCAAAGAATCAACTCCTGAAATTTTCTGTATCAAAACCATCCATTTTATGCCTGTAAAAGTTTTTTCCCTTAGTTACACTATTCAAAAGTCTGAGGCTGAATATTGCAGTTAAAAAGACAGAATTATAAAACAAAGTTTAAGCAGATTAGATAAATGCCTTACAGATGATTTAAGGTGCTGTCATTAATCATATCAATAAAGTCATATACAAGGTTATGTAAAGTTATAAAACCAGCTCTATTTAATAGCTACTTTAAGAAAACTAGATTACGTATTTCAAGTCCTGGAAAAATGGTCACAGTGCACTGTGGAGGACAAGATCCAAGTGTAATTATAGTCAACGGGATTAAGGACGTCGACGGGGAGACGCTCACCCATGAAAATGAAATTCCGTGACTTTCTACAGTTCACCCCAAAGCACCAGCCTGCTCAATGGTTACAAGTATCACTGAGTCACGACAGATCAAGTAGCATTATCTGTCACGTGGCCCCACCGCGGTGCTGCCGCGAGGGTTTACAAACACTTTCTCTTCAAACGTCAGGGGCAGTGCTCACATTCTTCTGTCTTCTATTACAAAGTATTAAGAATCAGAAGCAACAGATTTATGGAAACTGGGTGGCTGCCAGGCACCCACCACAGAACGGGTGTTCCAGGAGGTCACCTGTGGGGTTACAATGATGGGGAAGACATGGCTCCCGATCCAGAGTTGCTTACACAACTCCCAATGAAATGAAGCCGGGAAGCACACCGGGGGGCGGTGGGGTACACCCTCGCTTGGGAGAGGCAGGGGAGAGCTCACAGACACCAGGTCCTCAAGTGGGGTTTCTGAGAGCCTTGGAACAGGCGGGGGCAGGCAGGGGGCAGGACGAAGCCAGGGTTCGGTGCCCTGCAGTCAGAGGGGGCAGCCAGCACTAGAGCCACAAAGAAAAGCACCTTTAGAGCCTGCTGTTAGAAGTAGACAGACCAGAAGATCATCTTTTTTAAAAAGGAAAGAGAAAAAAAAAAAGAGGCAGGAGTCTATGTACAGGGAGAGGTACACACAGGGTGCTCTGCAGAGACACATCTGGGGCTCAGGGGGTGGTTCCCAGGGGATGCTGGGGAGGAGGAGAGCTGGCTCCCAAGGGTGAAGAGCGGTGAGGACGGGGTAGAGGCATGAGGATTAAATCACATGGCCCATACTGAAGGAGAGTGGGGGCACGAGGTCCCATTTTAATGTCCCAGGTGAAGAAAGATGAAGGCTGGACCAGCTGCAGGAGAGCGTGGAGTGGAGGGTGCTCAAACCTCTAATGAAGGAACCCTTTACCAGAGCAGCTTGACGCCACACACGGAGGACAGGGACCCTGTCTGCACACCTTCTGGGCAATCATGCTGCAGATCTCGGGCAGGAAGTCCTCGCTGAGGAGCTTGTAGAGCTGCCGCTCTCGCAGGGAGGTCCTCTCCCGGAAACTCTCGGTGACCTGTCTCCACTCCTCTTCTGTCTGGCACAGGAGCCACCAGGAGCCTTGGCCTGGCCCCTG
Organism: Phocoena sinus; assembly: GCF_008692025.1. Taxonomy (NCBI): domain Eukaryota; kingdom Metazoa; phylum Chordata; class Mammalia; order Artiodactyla; family Phocoenidae; genus Phocoena; species Phocoena sinus. The sequence continues at coordinate 102,261,144 of NC_045772.1, read as the reverse complement.
GGACCCTAGAAGAGAAAGGGGTGGCTCAGTAAACAGATCCCATGAGACCTGTTTCTTTCTATCTTCAGTTTCAGTTGGACCCTGGGTTATGATCAAAGCCAGGTAATCAGAAAAATGGGGGGCCCATTACCTTTTAAGGTTGATGCTGTGTACTTCTGATTTTCCTGTTACTATCATTGTTTACAACTAAGAGATAAGAATACGTAAAGGCAATACAAATATAACTATCGTAACCTTCATGATAGATTCTAATATACTAGAAATGCTTTCATGTGTTTACTTTTCTGCAAAAATGGTTTTGATTGAGCTTTTGCAGTCTCGCTTGTTGCACTGAGATACACTAAACTGCTATTTCTCCCCAAATTTATACAATTTGGATCCCAGAACCGAAGTCTAGGGAGGAACCCAGTACACTTCCTTATGTAGTAAAGCATTTTACTGGGCTGGCCAAAAAGTTCATTCAGTTTTAAGTAAAAATAAGACAGATTTTTCATTTTCACCAAGAACTTTATTGAACGTATCACTAACCGAACAAACTTTTTGGCCAATCCAATACATTAAAAGAAAGCTCTCGGAGAAGCTGCTCATTCATTCCAACGTTGGGTGTCTATTCTGCTGGGCCTGGGTAAGGGGGCCCAAGTGAAAAGACCTGGTCCTGCTCTCAAGCTATCCGTCAGGGGGAGAGATGGGCACAGGGAGACGATGTGTGAAGGGTGAGGAGGCTAATCAGAGGCTACTGTAATAGTCGTAACGCTCTGCACTCGACTCTGGAAAAGGACACAAGTCAATCATGTTCATGCAATCCCTTCTGACCCCGACAAAACCCATTACCATTTCTTGTCTGCGGCTCAGATGCTAAGGAGTTTTCTTCCTGCTTTTCACTGAAACACAGGAAAAAGAGGCACCAATTAAAACAAAGACATGGGGCTTTGCTGGTGGCGCAGCGGTTGAGAGTCCGCCTGCCGATACAGGGGACACGGGTTCGTGCCCAGGTCCGGGAAGATCCCACATGCCGCGGAGCAGCTGGGCCCATGAGCCATGGCCGCTGAGCCTCCACGTCCAGAGCCTGTGCTCTGCAATGGGACAGGCCACGACAGTGAGAGGCCCGCGTACCACAAAAAAAACGAAAAAACAAAAAACAAAGACATGTCCAAAATTGCTGTGCTCCCCTGTAAGGTAGACCCATGACTTACTACCAAGAGTGTGTGCTGGCGCAGAGAGGAAGGACAGATACACGGGGACACAGGAAAGGAGAAGTTCAGTGTCCACAGGTAAATGCCAAGAAAAGGGCTTCCTCCCAGACTGCACTGAGGGTGGCACTGCAGGCGAGGCGTACTGAATTGGCCCTCACAGCAGGCTGGGGTGAAGAACACAGGTTCTGAGGCCGGGCCACCTCTATTCAAGGCTTGCCACCACCTACCCTGTGACCTCAGAAAAGTCACTGAACTTCCCTGTAAAATGGGGCTATTAATAATGCCCACCTCACAGGGATGCTGGAATTAAATTATAAAATACAAATGTGCTCATCAGCCCGACAGTGTTAAGTCTCCCTGAATCATGAATGACATTCTCTGGATCTTCTGGTCTCTTTTCAACCACCTAACCCAGCACTGCCCCGAACAGCCTCCCGGGAGAAGGAAAACGTCCTGTACTGTCGCTGTCCAACGAGGCAGCCACGGGCCACGAGTGCCTGGCTCAGCTGAAGTGTGTCAGGTGTGACTGAGGAACCAAACTTTAACTTTTATTTATTATTTTTAAAAAATAATTTGTTTTAGGGGCTGCCCTTTCTCTTTACTTCTTCTCCCCCTTCTATACATATCTTATTGTCTACATTTGTTTTTCATCATTCTTTAAAAAATGGAGGTATAGTTTTAGATGTACAACACAATGATTCACAATTTTTAAAGATTGTACTCCACTTATAGTTATTATAAAATATTGGCTATATTCCCTGTGTTGTAGAGTATATCCCTATAGTTTATTTTACCTAGTAGTTTGTACCTCTTAATCCCCTATCTTGCCCCTCCCCTGTCCCTCTCCCCGCTGGTCACCACTAGTTTGTTCTGTTTCTATGAGTCTGTTTCTGTTTTATTATATCCACTAGTTTCACTTTTTAGATTTCACAAAATTTTATTTAATTTAAAAATACTTAAATACTGTATTGGATACAGAACTCTAAAGAATAAAATCACCAGCAGAGGGTAGCATAAGCACACATATGCTTCTTAAAATGACTACAGCCCCACCACTAAGGCACTTTAATTGTTGGGACTCACAGGGAAACTGAGAGAGTACAGAACAGATTTCTGAATGTATCAGGAGGTATAGATTGCTAACAAAATCCAGAAACAGACGTCTTGTGTATAAAACATGATTATAAGAACATTTCTCACAAATACTGGTGGGAGGAAACCTGCAATCTGTAGTTAAAATTTCTGGAAAGTGTAACACTGACTGTTGTAACAAAAAAATCAAATTCTGATTGATTTATTCATAATCTGATTCCTAAAAATATCTCTTAGTAGTTAATAAGCAGCACAGTGAAATCTGGTTCACTTCAGGCATTTAGGTTACTTAAGTAGTTCTAAAACGCCGAAGGAAGAAGCAGCTTCTCCTGTGTTATTAGAATTTTTAAGACTATGACCTAACTTCCGTAAGTGAATAATGACAGATCTGATCCTCAAGTAAAAGGAAAAAGTATTTCTACACAGAACAGGTCAGATTCTGAAAACTCTTATATTGAGATTCACATGGTGGGAATTCCTAAAAGGCAATGACATATTAAAATAAAATTTCCTGGGACTGCCCTGGTGGTCCACTGGTTAAGACTCTGCACTTCCACTGCACGGGATGCGAGTTCGATCTCTGGTTGGGGAATTAAGATCCCACATGCCGTGCAGTGTGGCCAAAAGATAGTAATAATACAATTTCCCAATCGTAAGAGAATCTTTTTCTTTGCTAAAATTAAATATAAAATAAACACTATAAAAATGTTTAAAGTCTTACCTTTTCTTTATTGTAAGAAATTGTATTCTACACAGAACAAAGCACGTTTACTACTAAAATCTCCTTCTCTCCACACTCCTGTGAAGAAACGTGTGGTGTAGGGATGGGATTTTCAGGGCACTTCCTGCAGGCGGGCTCAGTTCTCGGTGCCGTCCACTGTCACAGTCCCCACTGTCCAGTGAAAGCGAGGGGCCAGGCAGGAGGCCCCCGAGGACTGTGACGCAGGGCCCATGTCCCCCCCGAGGCACAGAAAGCAGGATGGAGGCGAGTCCCTCCAGCGTAAGGGTTTGCGTTAGGGACCTACACAGACTAACAAGATTTACTCACCTCACTAGAGTTTCCTCCTGCAGTTTTTTCCGTTTTGGGGGTCTTCCTCTTCTTTTCCCTGTTTTCCCAGGAACACTTGAGACAGTTTTTTGTCCTTCAGTTTCCCTAAGAAATAGTACATTAAATAGAAATGTTCTGTCATAGGACTGATGCGTTACACATGATTTATAAGCTAGTGATTATGGGGCTTCCCTGGTGGCGCAGTGGTTGAGAGTCCGCCTGCCGACGCGGGGGACACGGGTTCATGCCCCGGTCCGGGAAAATCCCACGTGCCGCGGAGCGGCTGGGCCCGTGAGCCATGGCCGCTGAGCCTGCGCGTCCGGAGCCTGTGCCCCGCAACGGGAGAGGCCACAACGCTGAGAGGCCCGCGTACCGCAAAACAAAACAAAACAAAACAAAAAACTGGCTTTAAGCTAGTGATTAGCTTTTCTGGCCATGAGGTTATAAAAAGGAACAAAGGCAGCAGTTACAGGGAAAGAGCAGGGTGACCTCCCATTTTCCATTGTTAAAACGTGGAACCAAGGAAAACAACATCTCCCACATGAACATCTGAGTGAGGCCTCAGGCTTCGCTAACAGCAAAGGGCCCAGCAACCGGCACGTCTGGGGAAGATGCAGCATCACTCTGGGATGCTGGGGACAAGCCCTCTTCCTCACTGAGGACATCAGCTCTAGTAGGAGAAGGGATTCTCCAGAACCCACTCTGCTGGAGGGAAAGGCCCCGGGGAGCACTTGTGCTGCTGAGAACCTGGCGGGCAGAACGGCCTCTGGGGTGGAGCCGCTGAGAGCTGGGCTAGAGATTAATTCCTTTTCACTTTTGTGTGAAATAACTCTTTGCCATCTCTTTGTAGACATGCTGCTAATTCCTTCATGAGAAAAAATAACTTGTGCTGCGGAATTCCGATGTATTTGATTTTAACGACGCTCTTCTAACAGTGGCTATGGCAGCCCTGACCTTTAGGAAGGTACCTGCTCAGAGAGAGCTCTCCGTTGGATTTTCCTTGCACTGGGTCCTCCTTGTACATTCGCGTCCCATAGAAATACCAGTAGAGGGCCCCGGAGTTGTCCTCACCCAGCGGTTCCACACGGAGACTGTCTGCATCCAGGCCCTGGGCAGGACAAGGAGAGAGGTTTGGGCTCACAACGAACAAAACTAAAGAGACAAGTGAAATGAGGATTCTGAATTTATCCTCACATATCCCTCACATTAAAATGCTCAAGCATCTTAGGTAATTCTCAGTCAGGGTACCCGCCACACGGGACGGGGAGAAGGTGCCTGCCTTAAGAGCAGGATACGGAAGGACTTCACACGAATCCCACTGCCACCATCGCCCCTACCTCGCCAAAAAAAGAGCAACCCAAAGGGATTTTGATGAACGTGTGACATACTTGGTTTAGACATGTATTCTGTGTGTACCAACAAGAGGAAAGACAATTCCAACAGGATAGTCTGGTGCTGTGGCAGCCTCGTCCCCCATGATGCTCTGTCGCCGCTGGCCAGTCCGGCCCGGGGCTCCCCACTCCCCCAGCCTGACCTGCACTGCCAACCCTCGGGGGGTGGAGGCCGAGACCTCAGCGAAGACTGTGCTGGGCTGCTCTGCGGTTTTCACCATGGTGCCCATCTGAGCCCACGAGCACCGTCGACGCAGTTCATCGTTTCTGACCGACCTCTCGGTGAGGGCAAAGTAGAAGACCGCCCGTGCCCTCCCTCTGAGACAGGATAAGAGGGAGGGGGGAGGCGTCCACAGCCCCACCCAGCACACATCTACAATGTGCACACGGTGTGCGGTGAGGATGGGTTAAAGTCCTTGGGAGGTTTCATAAATATTTCAATTATTCTAAGTCAAATTTCAGACCTCAGGAAATAAAACTCAGTGACTAATGTAACTGCAATTCTGACTGATGACAGAGCAAACAGGAACCTACGATTGTTCCCATGTCAGCGGGGACTCGGTACACAGAACGAAGAACAAACCAAAGTAGAAGTTAAACCAAAATAAAATAACATGCAGTCATCTGAGCGTGTGGCTTGGATCCCCCTGGCAACAGTGGTAACAGCTGCATCCACAAGATTCCCAAGACCAGCACAGCATCCCAACGCTGGCTGCTCTAACTTCTGCTCCAGGGACAGGGTACCTGTCAGCTACGCACCTTGAGGAGATCGAAGACATCGTCTGCGTCCAGCCGGTAGTCACAGAGGCGGTGGAGGATTTCCACACGGGTGCGAAGGGGCAGGTCCTGGAAGCTGGCTTCCCTCAGGGGGTTAGGCTTCCCTTCTTCCAGCTCCCAGCGGTAGCTGATGATGTCCTCCAGGTAGCTGTGGAAGGTCTGAGGCCTAACCAGGCGGCCCCAGACACAAAGACACATGAGTACCACATAGAGAGGGTGGTGTGGAGGGCGGGGGGGTGGGGGTGGTGCTGGAGGTGGTGGGTGGCTGGACAGCTGACAAATCTTCAACAGCAGCAGGAGTGGAAAGTGCCAGGAAGGGCCCAAGGATCCCTTGAGGAAGCCCTATGTTATTACACCATCTCCTGGGACCTGACACCGTCAAGTCCCAAAGATCATCAATATTTAAGAAGGTTGCGGGACCTTCCCTGGTGGCACAGTGGTTAAGAAATCGCCTGCCAATACAGGGGCCACGGGTTTGAGCCCTGGTCCCGGAAGATCCCACGTGCCGCAGAGCAACCAAGCCTGTGCGCCACAACTACTGAGCCTGCGCTCTAGAGCCCGTGAGCCACAACTACTGAAGCCTGCGTGCCTAGAGCCTGTGCTCCGCAACAAGAGAAGCCACCGCAATGAGAAGCCCGCGCACCGCAACAAAGAGTAGACCCTGCTCGCCACAACAAAGAGTAGACCCTGCTCGCCACAACTAGAGAAAGCCCGCACACAGCAACAAAGACCCAACGCAGCCAAAAATTAATTAATTAATTTTTAAAAAAGATTAGGTCCACAACTTAGATGGCAAACAGCAAAGAACGGCAATGTCTGCCTGGCCTAATCCATTTATAGTTCAGGTTAAGATGCAAAGGTTTGAAAAAACCTTCTCCAGAACACAGGAGGCTACTCCAGGGAATTCCCTGGCGGTCCAGTGGTTATGACTCCATGCTTTCACTGCCAAGGGCCCAGGATCAATCCCTGGTCGGGGAACTAAGATCCCACAAGCCGCGCTGCGTGGCCAGATAGACTAATTAATTAATTAATTTTAAAAGAGGCTACTCCAACGTGTAACTATACTTTCATGTGCTGTTACACGTAAACTTGTGGGTGTGTTACGAAACACTAAATTTGAGGGCTTTTTCTATAGAAAACATTTAAGACAACTTAAATTTTTGATTAGTACCTAAATGTGCCTTGTATATAACAAGTGCTGTTTAATTGTTAGTTATTTCATATCTCAACTACTAAAGAATCTGGATATAATTTCACCTAATGTTTGATTTAAAAATATTTTTCTCAGGCTTCCCTGGTGGTGCAGTGGTTGAGAGCTCGCCTGCCGATGCAGGGGACACGGGTTCGTGCCCCGGTCTGGGAAGATCCCACATGCCGCGGAGTGGCTGGGCCAGTGAGCCATGGCCGCTGAGCCTGCGCGTCCAGAGCCTGTGCTCCGCAGCAGGAGAGGACACAGCGGTGAGAGGGCCGTGTACAGCAAAAAATATATATATGTATTTTTCTCACTAAACAAAGAGCTGTAAAGGAATTATGTGTCAATATAATCTTTACAAGAGGCACTTATAATCTATGTAGTTATATTTGCAGAAAAAGTCAGAAGAAATACTCATAGAGAAAAAACAAAGGGCCTTAGGCAAATAAGAAATTAAACATTTTGCTTTTTCAAAGAGAGAAGAAACTTTATTTCCTTCCTGTTGATACCTCAAATGCGGACACTGTGAATGTGGTTACCTTATCAAAATGCAGCATTACACCTGGAAACACAGGGCTCTCAGCACCATATCCTGAGCCCTGCTTGCAGGCACCTGCGGGAGCCTTGGGACCAGCCTGGCCTCCGCCCGCAAAGCCCGTGCTACCCCTTCAGGTGGAGGAGCCGACAAAGAGCAGCTCTAGCTGACGGTGAAAAGCAGGTCGTGTGGCAAAGGAGAATATGAACATAAAACGGGGTGCTTTTTCGTTTCAAGGAGTGTGAAGAAGACAACCTGCCTTTGGTAATAAACCCCTTTATCCGCCACATGCTTTCTAGGATTTCTACTGCACACCAAGTACCCTAAACAACCAGGTGTGTTCTTCCTGCAGTAAAATGAAACGTGGACTCCATGACATGAGATCATGACATGAGATCATTCCACGAGGACGCGGCAGGAGGCGAGGAAGCCCAATCAGCCGCGATCTGCCTGAAAGCCCCTCCATGTCCCAATAGCTGCATGTCTGAGATTCCTTTCCAACAGCCCTATTAACCTACTCAGTCCCAATTACATCACTTCTGCTAAAAGTTTCTTAAGTCATCTCCATACCACCTTACCAAGAGATACTAACGGACTTACAATTCAAGATCACTCCTTTGCCTTGTATATAGATAAGCCTCATAAAAATCTGTATCTCTTTCTTTTAAGGGTCAGATATTCGAGGGAAAAATTTTTTGAAGGCAGCGTGGTCAAGGGTATTTGAAACGAAAAGGCTCAGTAAGCCAACAATTAGGGTTAATACTTTGTACTTCGCGGTTCTTCATCTTCTCTAGGACACAAAACTCTTTCAGAATCTGGTAAGACCATGCACTCCCGCCCTCAGAAAAATGAGTGCCGTGATCCTGTGCGCTGCTCAGAGGAGGAGTGCGTGGCAACAGCTGCTACAAACTGATCCTACGTTGTAAATCTCTCAGCTCAGCTCAGGGCACTTCTTCCTGAGTTGTCACTAATCCTTTCAACAGGATGTGGGAACAAAAAAGATGGAACCAACTGGAGGTTCTGAGCACAACCAGGTCAGAGCTCCTTGTCTGAGAAAAGTTCCAAATGCTAATTATCCCTTTATTTCTTAAAATAGTTTGTACAAGAGAGAGAAAAAAAGACAGAACTATCTTTCCACAGTCGCAGAGTGAGCATCTCTTAGGACCCCAGCAGAGAACTGCTTATTTTCCTTCAGACAGAACAGACTTGCACTGTGAGACCCACATTCCCAGGGACAGCGCGGCCCGAGCGGAGCTGGCAGGACCCTGCACCACGGAGGAAACAAGCTGCCTGAGAAGATCACAAGGGAGAAGGCAGGCTCTGTGTCAGTTCTGAGACGTGAAAGTGTATGTGCAGCCCACACACAGGGAGCAAGGAAGACCTGGCACCGCGGGTGCCATGTGGAGACTAAATGGAAAAATTTTATCTTCCCGTTTGCTATGGCTACTGGGGCAGCTAATGAAACACCCGTGTTCACAGTTAGGCCACGTTTAACACAAGCACTGGGGGACTTCCCTGGAGGTCCAGTGGTTAAGACTCCGCACTTCCAGTGCAGTGGGGGAGGGGTCAATCCCTGGTCGGGGCACTAAGACCCTGCCTGCCACACAGTGTGGGCAAAAAGCTTAAAAAAAAAAAACACACACACACACACACAAACACACGAATACTGGACTGAGATAAAGATTTTGGTTCCAAGTGAAGCAACAAATAAAAGGCTCCACAAGAAAATTTGACAAAGTGCTTATTCTTAAAGATCATAAAAAGATTCAGCCCAAAACAACTAAAATAATGTCTCTTCTATAGGACTATATAGTGCCTGCCATATCCTGAAATCAATGTGATAGCCAGGATAAGTAAAAAATCACGACAATTTCAAATTAAAGGAAAATATGATTAAGATACAAAACATATCTTTTAACTGGGAAATATGTATATAATATAGATTTTATTTGTGTATATGAATGTTTATGTTAAGTAACAAAGAAAAGTATTAAAAGTCATCTGGGGGATTTCCCTGGTGGCACAGTGGTTAAGAATCTGCCTGCCAATTCAGGGGACACGGGTTCAATCCCTAGTCCGGGAAGAAGATCCCACATGCCGCAGAGCAACTAAGCCCGGGTACCGCAACTACTGAGCCTGCATGCTCTAGGGCCTGCATGCCACAACTGCTGAGCCCACGTGCTGCAACTACTGAAACCCACGTGCCTAGAGCCTGTGCTCCACAACAAGAGAAACCACTGCAATGAGAAGCCTGCTCGCCGCAACTAGAGAAAGCCTGCGTGCAGCAACGAAGACCCAACACAGCCAAAAATAAATAAATTTATTTTAAAAAAAAAAAGTCACCTGGAAATCAACATGTATTAATCTTTAAATAACCCAAAAGAAAGCACTGAAGGACAAAGAGAGGAAAAAAGAAGGAAACACATGAAAAGACGCTCATTCGTCATTTGGGAAATGCAAATCAAACCCCAATAGGGTACCAGGTCACACCCACCAGGATGGCTAAAATTAAAAAGATAAGAACAAGTGCTGACCACCTGTTAACAAGGACGCAGAGTGGGAACCATCATATACTGCTAGTTGGAATGTAAAATGGTGCAGCAACTTTGCAAAAGTTTGGCAAGCTGCTCAAAACTTAAACACAGAATTACCATATGACCCACCCATTCCACTCTTAGGTGTGTACCCAAGAGAACGAAAACATACATCCAAACAGAAATGAGCAGACAAATGTCCATACACAGCAGCAGAATTCTTAACAGCCAAAAAGCTGAAACAGCACCAACGTCCATGAACTAACAGATAAATAAAACATGTATCTGTACAACGGAGTATTTGGGGGCCATAAAATGAATGAGTATGTGATTCACGGTACAACACGGATAATTCTGAAAACATGCGAAGTGAAAGTAGCTGGATACCTATATGTATGCATTCCACCTATAAGAGGTACCTAGAATAGTAAAAACAGACAGGAAGCACATTAGTTAGTGGGACTGGTGACTGGAGGAAGCAAGGAGTGACAGTTGATGGGTGTGAGGGGTCTTTGGCGGTGATAAAATGTTCTGGAATTCAACACTGGTGATGACTACACAACCTTGTGAATATACTAAACACCAATGAATTGGACACTTAAAAACCCCCAGAACAGTGGAAAACCAACCATACCAGTAACTGCACTAAATGTAAATGGACTGAACAGCCCAGTCGAGCACTGCCTAGAAGTAAACTTACAGCTTTAAAATGCCTGTATTGAAAAGAAAAAAGGCTCATAACAAGTATTATAACTTGAGAAGAAAGAAATAGAAGAGTAGGCTAAAGCCAAAGTAAATAGAAGAAAATAATAAATCAAAAACAGAAAAAAAAATTTTTTAAAGAAAACAGGCAAACAGTAGGTAAAGTTAAAAGCTGGTTCCTTGGGCTTCCCTGGTGGCACAGTGGTTGAGAGTCCGCCTGCAGATGCAGGGGACGCGGGTTCGTGCCCCAGTCCAGGAGGATCCCACATGCCGCGGAGCGGCTGGTCCCGTGAGCCATGGCCGCTGGGCCTGTGCGTCCGGGTCCTGTGCTCCCCGACGCGAGAGGCCACAGCAGCGAGAGGCCCGCATACTGCAAAAAAAAAAAAAAAAAAGCTGGTTCCTTAGTAAGCATTTGAAAAGTTGGTAAACCTGTAGAAAGAATAGAGGGAGAGAGAGAGAACAAATTCCAACATCAGGAATGAAAGTGGAGAAACCACTGTAGATCCTACAGATAGTAAGAGAATATTATGAATAGTACTATGGAAATAAATGTAAAATCTTAAATAAAATAGACAAACTCCTTGAAAAATGCCTAAATTACTTACCAAAATTGACTTAAGAAACAGAACACTCAGGAGAAAAGGGAACCCTCCTACACTGTTGGTGGGAATGTAAACTGGTGCAGCCACCATGGAGAACACTTTGGAGGTTCCGCAAAAAACTAAAAACAGAGCTACCATATGATCCAGCAATCCCACTCCTGGGTATATATCCAGACAAAACTGTAATTTGAAAAGATAAATGCACCCCTGTGTTTACAGCAGCACTACTGACAACAGCCAGGACATAGAAGCAACCTTCATCCATTGACAGATGAATGAATGGATAAAAAAGACATGGTACATATATACAATGGAATATTACTCAACCATAAAAAGAGGGTGAAATAATGCCATCTGCAGCAACATGGATGGACCAAGAGATTATCATATCAAGCAAAGTCAGAAAGAGAGACAAATACCGTATGATATCACTTATATGTGGAATCTAAAATATGACACAAATGAACCTATTTACAAAGCAGAAACAGAATCACAGATATAGAGGTCAGACTAGTGGTTGCTATGGGCAGGGGGAGAGGGATGGACTGGGAATTTGGGGTTGATAGATGGAAACTATTACATTTAGAATGGATAAACAACAAGGTCTTACTGTATAGCACAGGGAACTATATTCAATATCCTGTGATAAACTGTCATGGAAAGGAATATGAAAAAGAATGTATATATGTAAAACTGAATCACTTTGCTATACAGCAGAAATTAACACAACACTATACTTCAATAAAATTTTTTAAAAAAGAAACAGAACACCCAAATAGCCTTAATCTATTAAAGAAATCAAATCAATAATACTCAATCAAAAACTTGCACACAAAGAAAACTACAAACCCAAAGGCTTTCAGTGGTGAACTGTTTGGAAGAAGTTACACAAACTCGGACTTCCCTGGTGGTGCAGTGGTTAAGAACCCGCCAGCCAATGCAGGGGAAATGGGTTCAATCCCTGGTCAGGAAAGATCCCACATGCCGCAGAGCAACTTAAGCCCGTGCGCCACAACGACTGAGCCTGTGCTCTAGAGCCCGTGAGCCACAACTACTGAGCCCACGCACCACAACTACTGAAGCCCGCGCACCTAGAGCCCATGCTCCGCAACAACAGAAGCCACCGCAACGAGAAGACTGCGTACTGCAACGAAGAGCAGCCCCCGCTCGCCGCAACTAGCGAAAGCCCACGCACAGCAACGAAGACCCAACGCAGCCAAAAATAAATGTAAATAAAATAAATAAATTTTTTTAAAAAAGAAAAGAAATTACACAAACTCTTTCAGAAACGAGAGAAGGGAACACTTCTCAACCCTTGTGCCAAAACCTGACAAAGCTTCATAAGAAAATAAAATTACAGACCGATATTCTTCATAAACATACATGGAGAAATCCTCAACAAAACAGCAGCAAACTGAATTCAGCAACAGACAAAAGGGACAGCACTTCATCACACTTGATGTCGGGAAAGATATGGAGCAACCGGACTGTTCATGTGTTGCTGGTAGGAGAATAAAGGTCACCGCTGCTTAGAAAACAAGTCAGTGTCAACTGTGCTCTCACGCACGACCCAGCGATTCCTGAGAGAAACGAAAAGACATCCACGAAAACATCCGTGCGAGTGTTTACAGCTGCTGTACTCTCAACAGCCCCAAACCGGAGGCAACATACAAGTCCACCAACTAGCAGACAAAAAAACTGTCATATATTTTTGCACTGGAATCCAATGCAGACCCCCTCCCCTAAAAGGAACGAAGAACTGATACAAATAGCAGTGTCAGTATCACACAGACCCTGTGCTTCCTCAAAGAAGCTGGACACACAGAACCCACACTGCATGATCCCAGCCACACACACACGAAATTCTAGAATAAGGCAAAACAATCTGCATCAATAAAAATCAGGTCACTGCGTGGGATGCAGTGGGGTTTTGGGGGTGTGGGGAGGTTAGATTTAGTGCAAAGGGCACTAAATGAGGAGACGGAAATGTATTATCTTGAGCAGCATGGCGACCGAGTTTGTGTAATTAGAAATAGGAACCTATTTAATTTTCTAAAAACAGGGGCAAACTATGGCTCATGGGCCAAGGCTGGCCTGAATGTCTATCTTTAGCCTGTAAGCTAAGAATGTGGAAATCATTCTTCTTTAACGGTTGGAAGAAAAAAGAAATCGAAAGAATACTATTTTCTGACAAGAGAAAATGATATAAAATTCAAATTCCAGATTATGAAAATCTAAAAAAACACAGCCACAATCAGTCACGAAGCACTGCTCTGGCCACTTTTGCACTGAGATGGCAGAGGGGAGTAGTTTAGACCATGTCACCCACACAAAGCCTAAAATGGTTATTCTCTGGCCCTTCGTAGAAGTCTGCTGACCCCAGTTCTGAGACGTGCAAACCGCAACATTTAAGACATTGGCAGTAGCCTGGGTCAATATCCACTTCCTACTCCACACACGTAGATGCTTCTGGTATTTACTAAAAGCTCAAGACTGTTCTAAGGCTGTCATGAGTGAACTCATTTAATTTCACAATAAATTTAGTAATAGGTATGGTTATCATTCCCATTTTACAGATGAGGCGAGTAACGCACAAAGAGATTAAGGAACTTTGTTAGCTCCACATAACAGGTAAGCCTTAGAACCAAGAAAGGCAAGCATTCATCTGTCCAAAATCCTCTTTCTTTACGGTGGGATGAAAATAAAACTTCAGAGAATACCGAGCACAAATTCACTCTAAATGTACGTGGGTACCACTGGAGGGACAGAATAGCAATCACTTTAGGCAATTTCTTTCAATGAAAAGTAAAATTCACTGTGATGTTTTCTTGTCTGAGTGATCACTGCGTAGGTGTATTCAGTTTGTACAAATTCACTGAGCTGTATGATTAAGCAATGTGCCCTTTTCTGTGTGTATTATATCGACAAAAACAAGTTTTTAAAGGGCTGAAGCCTGAGCCTCACTTCAGACCAATTAGTTCAACTTGGATCAATCACACCCCAAACTTACTTGCCCATTCAGAAATTTTTTTTATTTCATGTATACTTAGCTGTTTTTAACACAATTTACAGATTATGTTTTCAGCAATGCTCTGACACCTCACAGGTATGATATGAAAAAGGGTGAAACCATCACTTGCCTCCCCGGCCCAGCACAGAACAGCAGGACCAACACTGCCACCCGCTGTCCCCAGGAAAGGGGGACGAGCTCGGAGGGCACCAGGATACCCCCACCAAAGGGGGTTGACGGGCCCCCCACTAATTCTGCTTCTGTCCATCTGAGACTCACAGTTTCCTTCAAAAGCAAAAAAGTCACAGAAGCAGCTGCCTGTAAAAGGAAGGGGAAAAAATCTCTTCTCTCCTCCCGGTTACAACAGCATCTGAAATTTTATGACATGTATTTAACTAGGGTCATTTTTTTGTTTTTTTAAAATAAATTAACCTCTCGTTTCAAAAGAAATCATTTAGGAGTAACTGACACAGTGTGTCATAAGGAAGAAACTAGTGTTAAGAGGCCTGCCATCAGCGCTGGGGAGGGCGGGCAGCTCTGCACCGCACCCAGAAGCAGAAGGGCTGGGGGAAGACACAGAAGACAGGGTGACACGGTTGTCTGCGGGTGTCTGACGAGCCAGCACAGCTTGATGAGACAGACACATTCTGAAATATTAAATGCTATTTGCACCTCTAGCTACACACGTGTGAAAAAGCAAACTGTCCAGAACAGCCCACCCGGCACCCCATCTTAAGGACGCGTTGGGTTTCTGCTCTATACTACTTTAGGCGATGCTTTAAAACTTTTCTTTTTATTTATTTTTTTATTTTTGGTCGCGGCGGGTCTTCGTTGCTGCGCGCGGGCTTTCTCTAGTTGCAGCGAGCGGGGGCTACTCTTTGTTGTGGTGCGCGGGCTCCTCATTGCGGTGGCTTCTCTTGTTGCGGAGCTCGGGCTCTAGGCGCGCGGGCTTCAGTAGTTGTGGCACGTGGGCTCAGTAGTTGTGGCTCGCGGGCTCTAGAGCACAAACTCAATAATTGTGGCACGCGGGCTTAGGTGCTCCACGGCATGGGGGATCTTGCACGATCAGGGATTGAACCTGTGTCCCCTGCATTGGCAGGCGGATTCTTAACCACTGCACCACCAGGGAAGCCCAGAATTTACTTTTTTATACTGCTAAAATCATTAATTTTATGTAAAGACGACAGAAAACAAAGAGTCAGAGTTAGAGATTCAAACTTCAGATTCTATGAGGGATGAAGATCTGGGCTCCTGATCTCTCAATTCTTTGTAGGGATTATTCATCTTCTAACCGGCTACCTAAGTCTCTGGATGTTTCCTTCCCTGTAAAACAGGACCCGGTTAGCCTTTGAGGGGATCTCCCTCTACCTCTTCTTCATAGCCTCACAAGAAGACTGAGGAAATGAAATGTGCCAAAGTGAAAGTAGATGAGTGATGGGAGAAGCCTGCATCTAAGCTAACAATATCCTGTAGAACACCCGTTATCTTCAAACTAATTGTTTTTTTATAGGAGATATTATCAATGTAAGTACATTTATCGTGGTGGCTAATGGTAAATATGGGAGAAAATTAAACTAGGAACAAGTTAGTTATAGCCATTTACTGAAACAAAAGGGAAAATCAAAACCTCTTGTTGATAATTCCTTTATATAGGACCACATGTGACTATCCAAAAATCAACTGGTTCTTGTCCAAAAGCCTAGCAAAAAAGAGAACTTATGATACGTTGTTAATAACTAAGTACACGTGATTAGATGCAAGCATAAGCCTCACCACCAATATGCAGTTTTCCTCTGGAGAATACAGTCACTATTGACAAACAAAAGCATGTGCAACAGGCCCCCTGGTGTTCACAGCCTTGCATGCTGGGCTCTCCCAAGTGGGGCACAGCCCATCTGGGGCTCGCTCCTGGTCACAAAACTGGGCAGGCGAGGGTACTCCCGCGAGCATGCCAGGTCAAGAGAGGAGACACAGCGGGGCCGAGAGGGCCGCACGGGAACAAAGACCTGGGTCCTACAGCTGCCAGGGAGACTCTGCCAGCAGCCTGAAGGACCCTGTGTCTCTCCCCAGCTAGGCCTCCAGACACGCCGAGCGGGGCCCCTGACAAGCCACGTGCAGACCCACAAAACCGACCGATACCAAATGCAGTTTCAGCTCTTCGGCCTGTGAACTGCGCTAAGCAGCCACAGGAAACAAACATACGGCCCTCCCGAGGGCGGGCCTGGGGTGGCCACGGTCCCAGCAGCACGGCCGGGACATCAGATTCCTGACCCACAGAAACTGATGTTTAAAGCTGCTAAGTTTTAGGGTAATTTGTTACATAGCAGTAGATGACGAATACAGCAAGAAACAGGCAAAAGCACAAACACGAAAAGGAAGGGGGATGATAACCTAGAACAACAAGAGAATCAACTTTAAAAAAATCAAGGTCAATAAACTAGGCAGATTCAAGATACAAACACAGGAATATGTTAGGAATAAATCATATTCTACACTTGGAAGTACTTGTACGGTGTGTATCACTCAACTCTTAGCAGCAACACAAGTTAAAGTAACCCAGGAACGGATCTGACCTACATGAACAAAGCTACAACTTTTTACTGAGCAACATCAGGACTTTTTTTAAAAATAAATTTATTTATTTATTTTTGGCTTTGTTGGGTCTTCGTTGCAGTGCGCGGGCTTCTCATCACAGTGGCTTCTCTTGTTGTGGAGCACGGGCTCTAGGCCTGCGGGCTTCAGTAGTTGTGGTGCAAGGGCTTAGTTGCTCCGCGGCATGTGGGATCTTCCCGGACCGGGGCACGAACCCGTGTCCCTTGCATCGGCAGGCGGACACTGTGCCACCAGGGAAGCCCGGCAAGCGGATTCTTAACCACTGTGCCACCAGGGGAGTCCCACAACATAAGGACTTTAATCAAAATAAGGAGATTCCTTATGGAATATGACAAGATTATATCACTTTCTGTAAGAACTAACAAGCAGGATTAGTTAAGAGGAATGGTATCAGAGCCAAGAGACTGGCAGGTACAGCCAGGAAGAGCCGAGCGGATTCTCACGTGTCAAAAACCTGGTAAAATGTCAAATAGACACCACATGCCAACAGGGAAGGGAAGCTCTACTCCATACATGGTATGAGCCAAC
Source organism: Phocoena sinus (assembly GCF_008692025.1). NCBI lineage: Eukaryota > Metazoa > Chordata > Mammalia > Artiodactyla > Phocoenidae > Phocoena > Phocoena sinus. The sequence continues at coordinate 102,243,927 of NC_045772.1, read as the reverse complement.
TCCTAGCTATTCAGACCTTCAACCGCAGCCTGGCCCCCATCCCCACCATCACACAGAAGGCAGGCGTGCGACACCTGCCCCGCAAATTTTAAATGGGCGTTTCTTGTGCTTGATCATCAACTAACACACCCATGGAAGACACGGCGTAAGTATGTAACAGGAAATTCAAGTCCACAAACCACGAATGTGCGCGGTTAAGGCTGGAGAGACAGCCTGTCAGGCAGGAGACTCCAGGTCATCACGTTCACCCCCTAACAGGCCTTCATGATGGGCTCGCCTCTGCCCTCAGGCCTGATCTACTCACTCGCCCCTTCCTGGTGCCCCGCCCTCCCTGCCCTCAGGATCACACCCCTGAACTCGCTGCTCAGCCTACAAGGCCTACTAGGCTCCTACTCCTGGTGTGCTGTGGCCACAGGACTCCTCGAATGGCTGTGCTTGCCGGAGACAACAGGGAAAGAAGGTGAGCAGGTGGGCCAAGCAAGCCCCACAGATGCAGAGTGACAACCAGCCTCTGTGTCGAGAGCCACCAGGCAGGCTGGGGCCCTGTTTTCCCTCCAGCTGATCAGTGTCTTAGATGCTTTCTAAAAGCTACAAACTGGGTTTCAACATGAAGTCTCATTTTAGATGTTGGCGACGAACCAAAATTTAACACTCAGGGGCTAATAAGACTTTGGACTTTGCAGCTCAAATGAATCACATCTCTAAACCACATGGGACCTTCTGCTCTGCAACCCCTAGCCTCTGCTCCAGGGTGTCGAACCCCAGACACCCACCTTCCTGCCTGCAACTTGGGGGGGGGGGGGGTCCGTCCTTCCTCCACTCACCCTCTTAATGGGCTCTGTAATATAAGGGCACTGGCTCAGGAAGCACCCCATGACAGCTCGGTCCACGGCCCCTTCTCACACAGGCCACGTGCTCTGTGGATGTCACAGCGCTTGCCATGACAACTGCACACACTCTGCAGTGGGGCCCAGGACCGAGGGTCCCGAGGGCATCTGCCCTCCAGCACCCTGGCCAGAGCGAGGTGAGGCAAACAGACCCCCCAGACACTGATGGTCATGGGTGAAATGGAGCAGCCCCTGGGGTGAGCGGCCTGGAAATTATTGTTGAATCGTAAGCGGGCATTTCTTTCTACGGAGTGACTGTACCTGCAGAAATTTAAGAGTATGATTCACTAAGGTGTGCAAACTTTTATGTCCAAGGCTATGTAATATAACGTGTTTATAACAGTTAAAAGCTGGGCACAAATGTTCATCTATTAAATCGGAGTATTTGACAATCCCATTTAAAGAAAAAAGTGGTTATAAGAAAAATTATCGTTGTGAGGAAAAAAATGAAAGATGTGAAATTATATACACAGTATGACTACAACTGCTTAAAAACCACACAGACTCCCAAGTTACATCTCAAAAAGAAAATGGGAGAAAATATACTAAACCCTTTGTCATGGTGTTTAAGTGGTAAGATGGTAGATTTCTTTCTACTCTTTGTTTAGCACAACAGCCTGGACGCCCTGGGGACAGTCAGTACACTCGCGGAGAATGCAGGAGATGACGACTACAGCATGAAACAGGCAGAAGTACAAACACAGAAAGGAAGAGGGATGATCACTCACACGCGCGCACACACACACACACACACACACACACGAACGCCGAGCTCCACGCTCGATGCAGGAGCAGCTAGTCAACCCCTCATTCACCTTGTTACCACACGTCTACCCCCAGCCCTAACAGGCACCCAGGAGTGGATCTACTAGAAGAGAAATATTTCAGACACCATCTTTGTTTTTAAACCGTGGCACCCCAGCCTCCTGCCTGCACGGGGAGCCCCGTCCTGTCTCAGCTTCCCGGTAGCTGGCCTCACAGTCCAACTGTGTGGAAACGTAGTAGCAAGAGAACGTCTATCAACTCTATCAAAACAAGGGATGAGGCCTTATCGGGAAGATCCTTTATTTGCTGACAGAGATGAAATCTTGCTCCAAATTTCTGCACATCTCAATGTACCAGACAGCTGTGTACTTGGCAGCTATGGTGTGCCGGGGCCCAGAAGCTCCACGCTAGAAATGATGCTAGAGACACGTTCGGTAGATTACTCCTTTCTGCCCGTGGACACTGCCGAGTAAGCATCGTTGACGTCTCCCCGCCCCGCACTGCCGTCATGGCTAAGTCAGGGTCTCCCAAAGAGCCGCACAGCTGCAGAAGCTCTTCGTCGGAGGTTTGAGCCTTGAAACAAGCGACGCGAGCCTGAGGAGGCATTCTGAGTGGCGGGGAGTGCGCACAGACTATGTGGCGACAAGAGATCTAAGCACCAGGCATTCCAGAGGCTTCAGGGTTGTCACATACGCCACTGTGGAGGATGTGGGTGCGGCCATGAAGGCAAGGCCACACGAGGTGGATGGGAGAGTTGTGGAACCCAAGAGGGCCGTCTCAAGAGAAGATTCTCAAAGACCTGGTGCCCACTTAAGTGTGAAAAAGATTTTTGTCGGTGGCATTAAAGAAGACACTGAAGAACATCATCTAAGAGATTATTTTGAACAGTATGGGAAAACTGAAGTGATTAAAATCATGACTGATCGAGGCAGTGGCAAGAAGAGAGGCTTTGCTTTCGTAACCTTTGATGACCATGACTCTGTAGACAAGACTGTCATTCAGAAATACCGCACTGTGAATGGCCACAACTGTGAAATAAGGAAAGCCCTATCTGAGCAAGAGATGGCTAGTGCCTCATCCAGCCAAAGAGGCCGAAGTGGTTCTGGAAACTTTGGTGGTGGTCGTGGAGGGGGGTTTTGGTGGGAGTGACAGCTGTGGTCACGGAGGAGACTACAGTGGCCGAGGTGGCTTTGGTGGCAGCCGCGGTGGCGGGGGATATGGTGGCAGTGGGGATGGCTATGATGGGTTTGGTAACGATGGAAGCAATTCTGGAGGTGGTGGAAGCTACAATGATTTTGGCAGTTACAACAATCAATCTTCAAATTTTGGACCCATGAAAGGAGGAAACTTTGGAGGCAGAAGTTCTGGCCCCTAGGGTGGTGGAGGCCAATAGTTTGCCAAACCCCGAAACCAAGGTGGCTGTGGTGGTTCCAGCAGCAGCAGTAGCTATGGCAGTGGCAGAAGGTTCTGATTACTGCCAGGAAACAAAGCTTAGCAGGAGACGAGAGCCAGAGAAGTGACAGGGAACCTACAGGTTACAACAGATCTGTGAACTCAGCCAAGCACAGTGGTGGCAGGGCCTAGCTGCTACAAAGAAGACATGTTTTACACAATACTCATGTGTATGGGCAAAAAAACTCGAGGACTGTTATTTGTGACCAACTGTATAACAGGTTATTTTAGTTTCTGCTCTGTAGAACGTGTAAAGCATTCCAGCGAAGGGTTTTAATGTAGATTTCTTTTTTTGCACCCATGCTGTTGATTGCTAAATGTAATAGTCTGATCGTGACGCTGAATAAATGTGTCTTTAAAAAAAGAGAAATGATGCCACTGTTCACATGAACAGAAGATCCACACCCCAGGGGCCGGAGTACGGCAAAAACCTAGTGCTCATTTGTTAGGCATCATTTTACCAATACTGAAAACAAAGATCAGAAAGAAAGCCCTACATTGAGAGAACACATTCCACACTTGAATATGGTAGCTGGTGGACCCAACAGTAAGGGATATAGATTTCTGAGAGTGAAATAAAGTCAAGAATTACAATAAAATGAAAACTCAGCTGCAGAAGGAGCCAAACATGGGACCTGGGAACCGTGTGTAAATACTGTTACGTCTTGGCTGGTGATCTGCTCTGGTTTATTCCAGGAGACACGAAACATCACTAGGACTGGTTAATTCCTTCCCTCCGCCAGAAACGGTAAGATTGGGGTTACTCACGTGATATCCCTTCGCTGATAGCAGCCCTGAAGTAGGCACGCGATCAGGTCACTGATAAACTCCACGTCATCTCTATGAAGAGCTGCTTCTAACTCCTGAGGAGGAGAAGGGAGAGGGATTGAGAGCTCAGACACGGATGCAGATTTCCTAACAGCCAGCAGCTCGTCCCTTCCAGGTCGCCACCACACCACCACTGCCGTCACCGTCACGGGCCAACTGCCCTCCTTTTTGGTTTTCCAAGAGTTTACTCCCCCACTGCTCCTTACCAAGCTCCATTCCTTTCACCTGCACACACAGACACCTCTTTTTACAAGTCAATGCAGCACAGTCACAAAAGAGCTTAACTTATATTAATATACTGTTTTGCTTTCTATTATTTTGCAAGAGTGTAAAGGAGCAAATATGTAATTACTCAGAAAGTATTCGTTTATTGGAGAGTTTCAACAGGCAAGCCAACTGCAACAGCTTTCCAGAGCCACGCTACCTTGAGAAGCGGCACTAGGAAGTGAGCAAACTGTGGTCCCCACAGGCCCGGGGAGGAGGCTGCCAGCGCCAAGGCCGAGCTGACATCACCTGAAGGGAAGTGAGGCGATGCCGTGCTAAGGGGCTAATCCCAGGGGAGGTGCACGTGCTGTCCTTGGGGTTTAGGTAGAGATGCCAAAGATTTAGCTTGACTTTGCACATACCCTGAACAAAGGTTCGTTGAGGAGCTACAGGGACAAAAGGTGACAGCGTGGAATTTTGGGAGATTCTATTCCCTTCTCAAGTTCCCACAGTGAACCAGTGTTTCCTGAGATGATGGAACATGCCCCAATCACCAGCTCCCGGGATGCAGAGAGGGGCCACGTCTGGTCCACCAGGATGCCGTCCACCCACTATGCAAGCCATTTCCCAAGGGTCCACTACGCTTGTGGTGTGGCCGGCTCATAACCAAAATTGCGAGGGTCTTATGAGTGGTTTGGAAAGCATGAGGTGTGCCAAATATGCAGCTTCTGTCCTGCCCACACCAAGTACCGGGCAGTGTACACAAGAGGTGGGGATCCACTTCTGCTGTAAAAATGGTAACGGTCTTTTTAAAGCTATTTTAATTGTTCCGTTTATTATTCTATGTTTAAAAGTTTCTAAGTTTGTAAACACGCACTCCGAAAACTTCACATGACAGAAAACTGCTAAACACACCAACTGATAGAAGCGAACAAAATACAAACTACCCTGAGAAGGAAGGGGCATAGACGTCTTGAAAGCCCAGGTGAGCGAAACTCAGAATTCAAAGACAAGGCCCAGCGTGAAAACCTTGCGTCTGCCCTACATACAAATTCGGTAACGATGAGCATGTCTATTACAGTGGCTCTTATTCTTCTATTAGCTTACTAATTCCTTTGGGCAGAGCTCTTTTCTACATTCTACCGACCAAACATAACAAGGATTTGAACTATATTTGGTCAGAATTCATTCATTCAACAAACATTTCCGGGGCACCCAGCACTTCCTGAGCCCTGGGGAGCTGGAGTCAGCAGGGGGAGTAGACGGGACACAGCACCTCTGGGCCCGGCCTGCCGTGGAGAGGGTGGGACCCGCCCAGCTGCTGCGGCAGAGGGTGGAGATAAGGCCACTGCGGCTGGAGCAACAGCTCAGAGGAGACTCTGAGGGACTTAGCTGAACAAGACAGACAGCGGGAGGGGAGACACGCACATTCAGAGCCCAACAGGAGCACAGGAGGGACAGAGCAAGGGAAAATTCAGGCTCCTACTGAAGCCCAGTCACAGTGGGCAAGACCCCAAAGGAAACCGCAGTAAGAGAAGAGGCTGGACCCTTGAAGCACAAAGTCCCAGGCCACCTCGTTCAATAGATTAGCCAGAATTACTGACACTAGAACCGGAAGGAAAACATCCACAAACCAATGATGGGACTGTGTCATGAACCAAGAATTAAGATTAATACAACCTGTGAATCTGAGGTTTAAAAAGGAAAGAAAACAGTTGCACTGTACTTTCTGCTGGCCTCAGAACCCAGGCTTCACTGGTGACTCAACCAGTTTTCTTTTTTAATATTTATTTGTTTATTTGGTTGTGCCGGGTCTTAATTGCGGCATGCATGTGGGATCTAGTTCCCTAACCAGGAATCGAACCCAGGCCCCCTGCATTGGCGCGCAGAGTCCCTTCCACTGCGCCACCAGGGAAGTCCCCAACCGTTGTTTTCTTAACATTATCAGCAGAAAGTGAAGATTAACGCCTCTATCTACATTTGAAAAATTATTAAATGATCTGTTCTGTCCAACTCTGGCAGAGAGTCTAAATGGCACTGGTGAAAACCTATCCCCAGTGAACCTGGGCTTGCCTTTCTGGCACAACCATAATCTAGGTAGCCACTGGGAAGGCGGTTACACATGAGGCTGTGCACCAGGGATGCTGAATCAGCTCTTCCAAGGGGAACTGGACAGGCTTGAAATGTCTCTCAAATGAGTACTGAGAGGAGCTCTGATATTATGAATGCAATCCCACCCCCTGCCTCCCATTTCACCCATGGGATACGGTGACTCACAAACAGTAACTCACAAAATATACAATTGCTTTTCATATTTATTTCTATGATATTATGCTTCATAAATCAGAAGCTACCTAGAAAACAAACCAAAATAGATGCAGGCCCCTGGTAACTTGTGAGGTGCACTTTTCCCTCTAGCTCGGCAGGGCTTCACCCACACAAGTGGTGGACAGTCCGAGGAAGAAGGCACTGCCTCTGGACAGCCCGCTGTCCTCCCCTGCAGCTGCCACACGGTGACCAGGGCACCGGGCGCAGCCTCGGCACTCATGGCCCTCGGCCTAATGTTACAGAGAGACAGCAGAGGAGAAACAGGAGAGCAATTTCAAACCCGCTGAACAAAAAAAAGTGCCGGCTTATCGGTTAAAGTGTTCTCACTTCAGTGGACAGAGTTTCAGATTTGCAAGGTGAAAACGTTTTGGAGCTGATTCAGAACAATGTGAATATACTTAACACTCCTGAATTGTGCACTTAAAACGATGCTAAGTTTTGTGTCTTTTACCACAATTTATTATAGGAAGAAAAAACTTTATCACATTAAAAGTTTCCCTGTGCAGGGGTTGTTGTGATGATTTAAATGAGGCAATGCTTATAAAAGCCAGACCAGCCTGGCACACAGCAAATGCTCTACAGCATGTGAGCACGGCAATTATCTCATCTTCCTTAAGTGGTGGTGTGTAGAAAAAAGCAGACTGAAGAGATAGAAAGCAGTCTTTTCAAAATTCAGGTTTCTGAACAACAGAAATTCAAACTCTTAATACACGGCCTGTGTGCATGAGCCAATAAAACCATCTCCAGATCCAGTTATTCAAAGCCTTACCACATACGCCTTCAGCCGGGAGCCTGAGGCTTAGGCTAAGGCAACGAGAAATAAACACCCTTCAAGCGCCCCACCCCCACTTTCCTCCTCCCCTTTTGTATTTCCTTTTCACTGTGGGCACTGAGCTGTGAGGACAGAAATCTGAACTTTGCCAAGATGCTCTGGGGCGGGGGCGAGGGGGGGGTGGTGGTGATCAGCAAATCAGCCGAGAAGGGACACGAGAAGGGCTCCTGGGCTCCCGCTCTTCAGAGGGGCCGGAGGGAGAACAGGGCTCGCCCTCTGTGCAGCTGGCGGCACAGCTCATTAGGGACGGGCCTGTTCAGCACCGGCACACGGCCCTGCCCTCGGGACCCGGCGGTGGCTGCTGGGAAAAGAACCCCAGGGTGAGCCAGGGAGGGAAAGGGGGCCCTTAGCCTATGTCGTGGAAACTCTTCGCCACAAACAGGGAGAACGTCCAGAAGAGACAGCCAAGTGCAGCACAGGGAACACAACTAACTCCTTCGACGCACGGCCACCACTTAGCACCTGTTCTCAAATGTCACTGCAGGGACTTTCTACTGTTTGATCTGCTCCTGAGCGCCGTAGAAGTCTTCTTTAATCTTTTGCGAAAGAAGGTGGTAAAGAGAGAACAACTTTCTTTCCTTCAACTTCCAAGGAAGGATGAAGATCACAGAGCTGCACCCTCCGGGCACAAAGATCCTGCTGAGTGTGCCAAAGGAGGGAAAAAGGGCTAAGGAAAACAGCCATATGTGCTGTATTTGATTTCAGAAGGTTACAAATCTTTCTCACCTGCACAGGAATCAACTGCAAGGCAGCAGGGGTCACAGTCAAAGGCGGGGGCTTCTGCGTGGGCCCCAGAACTGCACTCACACAAAGGAGATGCACAGCAGGCCCTCCGAGGACCATCCCAGCTGCTCTCCATGAGAGACCGCCTGGAGAGCGGGCTCAGCCTCCAGAAGGCCTCCCTGACTCTGGCAGCTGATGCTTTCTAACTTGATATAAATTAATTTAATCCCAAAGGCTGCCCGGGCCAATTCAAACCGTGCGGTATACATCAGCCCAAGCGGGTTACCGCTGAGGATCCCCGAAGTGCTACCCCAACGTCCTCCCCGTGGCCGGCAGCTCTGCACCGCGGCTTCCCTGCAGACACACCTTCCTCTCGGCAGTCCACAACATGGCTGTCACTGGCTGTGATGCTGGGGAACAACAGAAAGGAAACCACAGAGCTCCCCTCAGATAGGACTGCTACCCTAGAATATTAGATTACTGCAAAATACTAATCAAAGCAATAAATGTGTAAACCTACAAGAAATTGATTTTCTAAAAAGGTATACATTACCAAAACTGACTCCAGAAATTTTTAAAAAGGCTCAGAACTTTCATGGATCTTCCCCCACAAGAAAGCCCCCACGATACACAAATAATTCCTGAGCACTGAAGAGATGGAAGCTTCACAACACGTCCACAAAGCTGGTGCTGGATGAGCAGGGCCCTGCGGCCCCTACAAGCCTCAGACCCAGGTCGGCGTATGGACGTCATCGCAGAGACTGTGCCCCTCGGGTCCCACGGCGCATGGACGTGGCACAGCTTCCTAGAAAGCCGGGTTTACTCTGATTGTTTTGTTTTCATCGTTGTTGCTTGTTGTTTCGAAAGATTTTTTTAACTGAAACAGGAGACTTCATCAGACAATTTATGCCAAAGCTACTTCAGACGGTAGAGCTCTAGACCCCTGAGGTTAAGCAACCCTACTCCCTGCTCACCACTGGATTGGCTGGAAATTATTTTATGTGGAGCCAGTGAAATGTGGGTAGAGAAGCAACAGTCAAGTCTGGAGGGTTAATTTGGGCGCGGTTTGCAGGACACAAGGTAAGAGAGACCCAGGGTGAGAAGGTCCCAAGCCCAGCCCAGGGAAGACGTCAAGGGGCCAAAACCAGGAGGACATCAGTGAAATGGAAAGGATGGGGTGAAACGGGAGCGTTTCAGGAGCAGAGTCAATGAGATTTTGCAACTAACTGTAGGTAGAGGGCAAAGGACAGGAAATTTTAGGTAACAAGTTTTAATCCTGCGTCTCCCACCCCCCAACAAGATTATGGGATCACTAAGTGCTAAACAAAAAAGCTGAAAGGAGGCCAGGTGGGAGGGACAGAGATGACAAAGTTTAAACTGGGAAACATGCTGGTTGTTGGTATGTGACCACAGCCTGGTCTCCTGAGAGCAGCACAGAAAACTGCAGGCATGACTTGGGTGTGTGGGGCCCTCCTGACTGGTCCAATCAGCTCACCCCTCCGTGGTCACGTGACAGTGTGTGTGTGTGTGGGGGGGGGGTGTCCACAAGTGAACTGTGTCCCTGCATCTGAAGACACGCTCCACACCAGGCTCTCTGTCTAGTGCTGAGGGTGCCAACAGGTCTGGAGACGCCCCCTCCGGGAGCCTCACATCTGGGAGGGGCAGGCAAAACGAGCAGTAGTCCCCATTCCCAGCTGTGGCTACAGACAGCAGTGACTAAGAAAGAGCACTTCACGAGCACCTGTGCCAAAAGCCCTCGGGCCTCCGCAGAGGAAGGGCCGGAAAGAGCAGAGAGAAAACCAAAGACAGGAGCCCCTGGGAGCAACCAGGCTAAAGGATGAATGTGTGACTGAAGGTTTGCAGAAATGCCTGCCATCGAACAACGAGGAAATCTGGATGTCGTTATAACTGAAAAAATAGTTCTGAATTCTCACTGGGAAAAGATAAAGAATGTTCTAACCAATCTGCATGCTATCTAAAGATGTCCCCAGGTAAAGAACTGGGCTGTGTTGACCCAGCCCCAACCCTGGTGGGGCAGGACCTTTCATCAGGCAGGGGAGAAATCACCCCCTCTTCTGATTCTCAGCTCCCTGACCAGTACGTGGGCCTGGGTATTAGGAAGGTGGTGTGTGTTGAATGGCAGGTACCAATCCAATTACGAACAACAAGGTCCTACTGTAGAGCACAGGGAACTAAATTCAATATCCTATGATAAACCATAACGGAAAAGAATGTGTATATATACATATAAGTGAGTCACTTTGCTGTACAGCAGTAATTAACACAACACTGTAGTTCAACTATACTTCAATTAAAAATAAATTTAAATAAATAAACAAAACACCATCGCGAGACCCTGGGCCCACTGACATTGTTAGGGTTCTGAATCTACAAAGCTGAGCACCAAATCGATCACCTGAAAGGACTCACAACAAAGCCAGCTACATACAGCCCCACCAGGGCCTTTAGGAAAGGAACACCTGAGAAGCCGTGCAGCAAGCAGGTACGACTCCTGCTGGGCTGAGGCAAAGACTCCTCAGCAAAATTCTCTCACAACAGAGTTATATAGAACGTCAATACTGACCGAGTTCCTTCTATTACAGGACACTCACTCAACTGTTTTATTTTGGGGTAAGAAATTAAGGAAGAGACAATAGCTTGAGACAACCTCAGTCAATGCCAGTTCTGGATGCCTCCAAAGGCCACTGACTGAATCATTTTACAAGGAGGCAAAAAAAAAAAAAAACTTGACGATTCCATAATGGTTCCGCAGGTGTGATAACAATTACAAGTGTTGAAAGTCACCTTAAACAGAAACATACAAAGTGCTTATGTTCTAATGACCATGACTATATACCCATAGAGCAACTAAAAGCCGAACTATCTTACTATTGAGTGAATAGGGACTTGGGACAAATTTTTCAGAAATCAGCATTAAAAGCAGATTCAAAAAGAAAGAAGTGAGGTTGAAGTATTCTAGAAAGCTGTTCTTGAGATCTCCAAAAGTGGTTCTAGTGATGATGAAGAAATTATTTCTGGAAATAAGGATGGGGAGAAAAAGCAATTACTTCTAAACTTAAAATTCAAATGTTTATGTAAAATCCCCAAAGTCAAATCTCCGAACAGAAATTTGACTATTTCATCTCTATAATTAAAGTTTAAATACACTATGATAAATCAATAGTCCCAAAGTTTTATTGAATCATCTCATTGGGAAGATGGGGTATCGCCTAAATTTAAGCATGTGTGGGAAGTTTTCACGTTAATACCACTATAAAAGGAACTGAGTCAGAATTCATAACTCCCGCTCTTTCCACTTTACCAAAAAGGAAGAGACCATTAAAGTTTGGAAAGGAGAGGGACTTGCCTGGTGGTGCAGTGGTTAAGAATTCACCTGCCAATGCAGGGGACATGGATTCGAGCCCTGGTCCAGGAAGATCCCACATGCCGCAGAACAGCTAAGCCCGTGCGCCACAACTACTGAGCCCACGCACCGCAACTACTGCAGCCCGCGCACTCTAGGGCCCGTGAGCCACAACCACTGAGCCTGCATGCTTCAACTAACTGAAGCCCGTGTGCCTAGAGCCCACACTCCGCAACAAGAGAAGCCACCTCAATGAGAAGCCCGCGCACCACAACAAACAGTAGCCCCTGCTCTCTGCAACTAGAGAAAGCCCGCGCGCAGCAACAAAGACCCAATGCAGCCAAAACTAAATTTTTAACAATTAAAAAAAAAAGTCACAGCTACAATTAAAAAAAAAAAAAAAAAAGTTTGGAAACGGGAAAAGGTATGGAGAATAATACCGGACAATGACCTCATTTCTTCTAAAACGTAGCCTAACTGGGTTCACACATCCCTTATTCAACTTTCAAACAGATCAGAATCACTGCCCACCCCCCACCCTACTCCCATCCCACCACAGCCAGTTACTAACAAACATCGTCAGGTTCACTGGGCCTCACTCGAGATGCAGCTTTTTTGTCTCCAGGTCTCTCCTTTGTCTTTCCTCCCGTGTCCCCTCAGCCTCCATATAAAAACTGGACTTTTTTTGATCAAGGTGATTAGTAAAACAAGCCAATATTTTCCAGTCAAGTTTTACCAATGTCTGTAGTAGGAAATGTAAACTTCACAGCAGGAAGAAGTTAAAAGGTTTTAACAAGAAAAAAAATTAGGACTTCCCTGATGGTGCAGTGGTTAAGAATCCACCCGCCAATGCAGGGGACACAGGTTTGAGCCCTGATCCAGGGAGATTCCACATGCCATGGTGCAACTAAGCCCGTGCACCACAACTACTGAGCCCGCGCTCTAGAGCCCCCGAGCCACAACTACAGAGCCCACGTGCCACAAGTACTGAAGCCCGCGGGCCTAGAGCCCATGCTCCATAACAAGAGAAGCCACCACAGTGAGAAGCCCGCGCACTGCAACGAAGAGTAGTCCCCACGTGCCGCGACTACAGAAAAGCCCACGCATAGCAATGAAGACCCAACACAGCCAAAAATAAATAAATTTATTTATTTATTTATTTTTTAAAAAGAATTAGGTAGGAGACTTTGGGTTTGATTAACGATTTTAATGCAAACAACTTGGAGGATGGAGAAGTAATACAGGTATACAAGGTAAAAAAGACGACTACGGGCATGAAAAGCACAAAACCAAGGCACACTAATCCATATGCTTGGCGATTACTGCTGCTCTCTGGTGACATGCGTGTGTGCGAGCGCCTGGGAGCACCAGGGCAGGCCAGGACACCAAACACAACAGAAAACAAACAAACAAATGTTGGAGAGCACTGCTTCATACATCCAATGAGACTTTTATTCCTCAAAAGCGTAATGAGCATTAGACAAACGGTGACAGCTGACAAAATTAACTGACATGGGGCTGTGGTGAAGAGGCACCCAGAGCAGGCTCTCCTCTTCAGGAACACAGAGCAGATCTGCCGGCCAGGTCGCTTCTCCCACAGTGTACCAATCGGGAGTGAAAATAAAGGATGTGGACACCTTTAAAACTCTCTTACTAGTCAAGAAATTTCATCAGCTGTCCTTAAGCAACAAGATTAATTACCGATAGAGAAGGAACCAAGATGGCAGAGCAGAAGGACGTGCGCTCACTCCCTCTTGCGAGAGCACCAGAATCACAACTAGCTGCTGGACACTCATCGACAGGAAGACACTGGAACTCACCAAAAAAGATACCCCACATCCAAAGACAAAGGAGAAGCCACAATGAGACGGCAGGAGGGGCGCAATCACAGTAAAATCAAATCCCATAACTGCTGGGTGGGTGACTCACAGACTGGAGAACACTTATACCACAGAAGTCCACCCACTGGAGTGAAGGTTCTGAGCCCCACGTCAGGCTTCCCAACCTGGGGGTCCGGCAACGGGAGGAGGAAGTCCTAGAGAATCAGACTTTGAAGCATAGTGGGAATTGACTGCAGGACTTCAACAGGATTGGGGGAAACAGAGACTCCACTTCTTGGAGGGCACACACAAAGTAGTGTGCGCATCGGGACCCAGGGGAAAGAGCAGTGAACCCAGGGGAGACTGAACCAGACCTACTTGCTAGTGTTGGAGGGTCTCCTGCAGAGGCGGGGATGGGGGCTGTGTCTCACCTTGAGGACAAGGACACTGGCAGCAGAAGTTCTGGGAAGTAATCCTTGGCGTGAGCCCTCCCAGAGTCTGTCATTAGCCCCACCAAAGAGCCCGGGTAGGCTCCAGTGTTGGGTTGCCTCAGGCAAAACAACCAACAGGGAGGGAACCCAGTCCCACCCATCAGCAGACAAGCGGGTTAGAGTTTTACTGAGCTCTGCCCACCAGAGCAACAGTCAGCTCTACCCACCACCAGTCCCTCCCATCAAGCCTCTTAGACAGCCTCATCCACCAGAGGGCAGACAGCAGAAGCAAGAAGAACTACAATCCTGCAGCCTGTGGAACAAAAACCACATTCACAGAAAGACAGACAAAATGAAAGGCAGAGGGGCTATGTACCAGATGAAGGAACGAGAGAAAACCCCAGAAAAACAACTAAATGAAGTGGAGATAGGCAACATTCCAGAAAAAGAATTCAGAATAATGAGAGTAAAGATGATCCAGGACCTCGGAAAAAGAATGGAGGCAAAGATTGAGAAGATGCAAGAAATGTTTAACAAAGGCCTAGAAGGATTAAAGAACAAACAAACAGAGATGAACAATACAATAACTGAAATGAAAACTACACTAGAAGGAATCAATAGCAGAATAACTGAGGCAGAAGAACGGATAAGTGACCTGGAAGACAGAATGGTGGAATTCACTGCTGCAGTATAGACTAAAGAAAAAAGAATGAAAAGAAATGAAGACAGCCTAAGAGACCTCTGGGGCAACATTAAACGCAACAACATTCGCATTATAGGGGTCCCAGAAGGAGAAGAGAGAGAGGAAGGACCTGAGAAAATAGCTGAAGAGATTATAGTCAAAAATTTCCCTAACATGGGAAAGGAAATAACCACCCAAGTCCAGGAAGTGCAGCGAGTCCCATACAGGATAAACCCAAGGAGAAACATGCCGACACACAGTAATCAAATTGGCAAAAATTAAAGACAAAGAAAAATTATTGAAAGCAGCAAGGGAAAAACGACAAATGACATACAACGGAGCTCCCATAAGGTTAACAGCTGATTTCTCAGCAGAAATTCTTCAAGCCAAAAGGGAGTGGCATGATATACTTAAAGTGATGAAAGGGAAGAACCTACAACCAAGATTACTCTACCCAGCAAGGATCTCATTCAGATTCGATGGAGAAATCAAAAGCTTTAACAGACAAGCAAAAGCTAAGAGAACTCAGCACCACCAAACCAGCTCTACAACAAATGCTAAAGGAACTTCTCTAAGTGGGAAACACAAGAGAAGAAAAGGACCTACAAAAGCAAACCCAAAACAATTAAGAAAACGGTCATAGAAACACATATCGATAATTACCTTAAACATGAATGGATTAAATGCTCCGAACAAAGACACAGGCTTGCTGAATGGATACAAAAACAAGACCCACATATATGCTGTCTACAAGAGACCCACTTCAGACCTAGGGACACATACAGACTGAAAGTGAGAGGATGGAAAAAGATATTCCATGCAAATGGAAATCAAAAGAAAGCTAGAGTAGCTATACTCATATCAGATAAAATAGACTTTAAAATAAAGAATGTTACAAGAGACAAGGAAGGACACTATATAATGATCAAGGGATCAATCCATGAAGAAGATATAACAGTTATAAATATATATGCACCCAACATAGGACCACCTCAATACATAAGGCAACTGCTAACAGCTATAAAAGAGGAAATCGACAGTAACACAATAATAGTGGGGGACTTTAACAACTCACTTACACCAATGGACAGATCATCCAAAATGAAAATAAATAAGGAAACACAAGCTTTAAAAGACACAATAGACCAGATACATTTAATTGATATTTATAGGACATTTCATCCAAAAACAGCAGATTACACTTTTTTCTCAGGTGTGCACAGCACTTTCTCCAGGATAGATCACGTCTTGGGTCACAAATCAAGCCCCAGTAAATTTACGAAAATTGAAATCATATCAAGCATCTTTTCTGACCACAACGCTATCAGCTCAGAAATTAATTACAGGGAAAAAAACGTAAAAAACACAAACACATGGACGCTAAACGTTACTAAATAACCAAGAGATACCTGAAGAATTCAAAGAGGAAATCAAAAAATACCTAGAGACAAATGACAATGAAAACACGACGATCCAAAACCTATGGGATGCAGCAAAAGCAGTTCTAAGAGGGAACTTTATAGCTATACAAGCCTACCTCAAGAAACAAGAAAAATCTCAAGTAAACAATCTAACCTTACACCTAAAGGAACTAGAGAAAGAAGAACAAACAAAACCCAAACTTAGCAGAAGGAAAGAAATCATAAAGATCAGAGGAGAAATAAATGAAATAGAAACAAAACAATAGCAAAGATCAATAAAACTAAAAGCTGGTTCTTTGAGAAGATAAACAAAACTGATAAACCATTAGCCAGACTCATCAAGAAAAAGAGGGAGAGGACTCAAATCAATAAAATTAGAAATGAAAAAGGAGAAGTTACAACAGACACCGCAGAAATACAAAGCATCCTAAGAGACTACTACAAGCAACTCTATGCCAATAAAATGGACAGCCTGGAAGAAATGGACAAATTCTTAGAAAGCTATAACCTTCCAAGACTGAACCAGGAAGAAACAGAAAATATGAACAGACCAATCACAAGTAATGAAATTGAAACTGTGATTAAAAATCTTCCAACAGGGGCTTCCCTGGTGGCGCAGTGCTTGAGATTCCGCCTGCCGATGCAGGGGACACAGGTTCGTGCCCCGGTCCGGGAAGATCCCACATGCCGCAGAGCGGCTGGGCATGTGAGCCATGGCCACTGAGCCTGCGCATCCGGAGCCTCTGCTCCGCAACGGGAGAGGCCACAGCGGTGAGAGGCCCGCGTACGGAGGGGGAAAAAAAAAAAAATCTTCCAACAAACAGAAGTCCAGGACCAGATGGCTTCACAGGTGAATTCTGTCAAACATTTAGAGAACAGCTAACACCCATCCTTCTCAAACTCTTGCAAAAAATTGCAGAGGAAGGAACACTCCCAAACTCATTTTTTGAGGCCACCATCACCCTGATACCAAAACCAGACAAACATACTACGAAAAAAGAAAATTACAGACCAATATCACTGATGAATATAGATGCAAAAATCCTCAACAAAATACTAGCAAACAGAAACCAACAACACATTAAAAGGATCATACACCACGGTCAAGTGGGATTTATCCCAGGGATGCAAGGATTCTTCAATATACGCAAATCAATCAATGTGATACACCATATTAACAAACTGAAGAATAAAAACCATATGATCATCTCAATAGATGCAGAAAAATCTTTTGACAAAATTCAACACCCATTTATGATAAAAACTCTCCAGAAAATGGGCATAGACGGAACCTACCTCAACATAATAAAGGCCATATATGACAAACCCACAGCAAACATCATTCTCAATAGTGAAAAACTGAAAGCATTTCCTCTAAGATCAGGAACAAGACAAGGATGTCCACTCTCACCACTATTATTCAACATAGATTTGGAAGTCCTAGCCATGGCAATCAGAGAAGAAAATGAAATAAAAGGAATACCAATTGGAAAAGAAGTAGTAAAACTGTCACTGTTTGCATATGACATGATACTATACATAGAGAATCCTAAAGATGTCACCAGAAAACTACTAGAGCTAATCAATGAATTTGGTAAAGTTGCAGGATACAAAATTAATGCACAGAAATCTCCTGCATTCCTATACACTAATGATGAAAAACCTGAAACAGAAATTATGGAAACACTCCCACTTACCACTGCAACAAAAAGAATAAAATACCTAGGAATAAACCTACCTAGGGAGACAAAAGACCTGTGTGCAGAAAACTATAAGACACTGATGAAAGAAATTAAAGATGATACCAACAGATGGAGAGATATAGCATGTTCTTGGATTGGAAGAATCAATATTGTGAAAATGAGTATTCTACCCAAAGCAATCTACAGATTCAATGCAATCCCTACCAAATTACCAATGGCATTTTTTATGGAACTAAAACAAATCATCTTAAAATTTGTACGGAGACACAAAAGACCCTGAATAGCTAAAGCAGTCTTGAGGGAAAAAAACGGAGCTGGAGGAATGAGACTCCTTGACTTCAGACTATACTACAAAGCTACAGTAATCAAGACAATATGGTACGGGCACAAAAACAGAAACACAGATCAATGGAACAGGATAGAAAGCTCCGAGATAAACCCACACACCCATGGTCAACTAATCTATGACAAAGGAGGCAAATATGTACAATGGAGAAAAGACAGGCTCTTCAGTAAGTGGTGCTGGGAACACTGGACAGCTACATGTAAAAGAATGAAATTGGAACACTCCCTAACACCATACACAAAAATAAGCTCAAAATGGATTCGAGACCTAAATGTAAGACCGGACACTATAAAACTCTTAGAGGGAAACATAGGAAGAACACTCTTTGACATAAATCATAGCAAGATCTTTTTTGATCCACCTCCTAGAGTAATGGAAATAAAAACAAAAATAAACAAATGGGACCTAATGAAACTTCAAAGCTTTTGCACAGCAAAGGAAACTACAAACAAGATGAAAAGACAACCCTCAGAATGGGAGAAAATATTTGCAAACGAATCAACGGACAAAGGACTTATCTCCAAAATATATAAACAGCTCATGCAACTCAATATTAAAGAAACAAACAACCCAATCCAAAAATGGGCAGAAGACCTAAATAGACATTTCTCCAAAGAAGACATAGAGATGGCCAAGGAGCACATGAAAAGCTGCTCAACATCACTAATTATTAGAGAAATGCAAATCAAAACTACAATGAGGTATCACCTCACACCAGTTAGAATGGGCATCATCAGAAAATCTACAGACTAGAAATGCTGCAGAGGGTGTGGAGAAAAGGGAACCCTCCTGCACTGTTGGTGGGAATGTAAATTGATACAGCCACTATGGAGAACCGTATGGAGGTTCCTTAAAAAAATAAAAATAGAATTACCATATGATCCACCAATCCCACTACTGGGCATTTACCCAGAGAAAACCATAATTCAAAAAGACACATGCACCCCAATGTTCATTGCAGCACTATTTACAATAGCCAGGTCATGGAAGCAACCTAAATGCCCATCGACAGACGAATGGATAAAGAAGATGTGGTACATATATACAATGGAATATTACTCAGCCATAAAAAGGAACGGAATTGAGTCATTTGTTGAGACGTGGATGGATCTAGAGACTGTCATACAGAGTGAAGTCAGAAAGAGAAAAACAAATATCGTATATTAATATATGCATGTATGTGGAACCTAGAAAAATGGTACAGATGAACCAGTTTGCAGGGCAGAAGTTGAGATACAGATGTAGAGAAGAAACGTACGGACACCAAGGGGGGAAAACCGCGGTAGGGTGGGGATGGTGGTGTGCTGAATTGGGCCATTGGGATTGACATGTATACACTGATGTGTATAAAATTGATGACTAATAAGAATCTGCAGTATAAAAAAACAAACGAACAAAAAACAATACTAAAAAAAAAGATTAATTACCTGCCTCGAACTGAAATGAATCAGCAGCTCATGTGCGGTGAAACTGCACTGAAGTGACTGAACCTCAGGGGTAGTTAAAAACAATCTGGCCAACATCAGTGATGCAAATGCACTCTCACTCTGACCAGTCTACTGCATCCAAGTCACATCGAAGGCCTGGGCTGAAAACAGCATGTAAATTAGCCCATTCTTTCCTCCACCCAGACACCCTTCCTCCTCCAGGCCGATTCCCTTCCCTTCCCATCTCTGCCAGCTTCCCCCCCCCCCCACCGTCCTCTGCAGACCACACCCACCATCCTGCTGAGCCCCTCCAGCCATACGTACTCTGTTCCTTTCCTCAGAATCCCAGCAGACAGAGCAAACCCAGCACAAGGAGCCCGAACTCCCGATCCAACGGCCTCGGACCTGCTTCCCCTTTGGCCGCCAGTCTCCAAATGGCAGCTTTGTTCCACTGCTCCAGCAGAAAGCCTTTCAGTCACCCTTGACCCTTCGCTCATTTCATAACTAACCCAGCAACCTGCCCTGCTGACTCTCCCTTCCAAGTGGATTCAGAAACCACCCTGTGTCCTCAATGCCTTCTCCTCTGTCCACTGTCTCAGCATCGACTTCCTCAGGGCCTTCCAACTGGACCCCTGTCCGTGCACATCAACGGGCTCAAGTCCCGCTGACACTCAGCCCTCTGACCCCAGCCCGCAACAACCAGCCTCCTGCCCTCTTCTCGGGGACCCGCAGCGCTCCTGCCAGGGGCCCCCTTCCTGCATCTGCATGGCTTCCCCATCATTCCCCAATCCACCTACTGTACTTTATTTTTCTAATTAACTGATCACCTATTTATTATATGTTTATTTTCTTTCTTCCACTATTATGCAAATCCCTTGAGAAGCTTCCTGGGTTTTGCTTGTGGCTGTTTCCCTGAAATGCCCAGTGAGTATTTAGTAAATGTTTTTTGAAAGTTAGCCAGCATCCATAAGCCAAGATCCTAAACTTAACACAGTAAGACTGTATCACACACAGTAAGCCCTAAATTCTAGCTATTATAAGGGATAATAATTTAAAATATGAATATTGAACAGCATATTATGAATATAAAGCATCTGAAACATTTTATGACCACTCGGCAGTTTGGTCTGAAGTCATTTAACAATTACCTACATCTGTGAAAACTTCTCTCTCCAAAAATTTAATCTGGAAGGATTCACTAATACAGCAGGCACAGGGGTTGGTCTGAGGTCAAATTAAGCTCACAGGCTGTAGAGGAGCCCTTCTGGGGTCAGCGCAGTGTTGGGTGTCCTGGTGTCCTGGGCGGAGGCACCCTCCCAGCCCCCACGGCTGCGGCACTTCTCTCCGCACTTCCGAGCCCATCTCCCACTTCTAACACAGACCATCTCCTCCGCTGCCCTGTGAGAGGTGCTCAAACTCAATTATTGTCACATTGCTTGTTCAGAAGCCTCCCAAAACTCCCGCAACTCACCAAACTGAGACACGCTCCAACCCGAGTATGCCATTCAAAGACCTCAAATGACCTTTTCAATATTCTCTCCATTAAAGAGACATCTTGTGGAGAACTAACCAGCTGTATTTTTCAAAAATAACAGGTATTTCCCAATCTTTACTCCTGTTTGTTTCTTCTGTTAGAATAAAGGTCCCGCCTTCACGCCCACCCATCCCATCGCAGGGGCCCAAGGCCTCAGGGGGAAGGTGGATTTCCTGTGGTGCTCAGAGGTGGCCTTCGAGCTCAGCCCCAAGGACTTCTGCTAATTGCTTTCACCTGGACGATGACAGTCACAAGAGCCCTAAGCCCATAGTGCAAGTGTGGAGGGGGTGGACAACAGGTGCTGTGCTGTGTTTCTTTTTCTGCCTGTGGCGCCATCAACTATGAATGCTTGAAAAGGAAAAGGGGCTTGAAAAGTAACATCTCAACTGACAGATTATTTAAAAGAGGATCAAGGAAATACTTGTTTTGCTGGACAACTTACTGACATCGGTGGGAGTCAATAACTAATGTCAGTAAGTTGTCCAACAAAACTAGTTGCACTGAAGGAAAAGAATAAACTCTGAACCACCGGAGGAGGAGAGACACGTTCCTCCTGTAGGATTAACTAAGACTTCTGCATAAACGCAAACTTCTGCTTCTGCTGACAAATACCAAGGGCCACCAGCACGGCAGCTCGGTTACATGACAGCGGGAAGACCTTTTTTCCTTGATGTTGGGAACGAGGGGAGCACCCACAACCAGAAGGAGGGCAGCTTTCCCCAAACAGCTCTCCAGGACACCACAAAGGGCCAAGGAAAATGAAACCAAACCTGTCAACCACTGCCTGCTGGTTTGAGTGGAGATGGAAGGCTGCTAACACCGGAAGAGACCCAGAGGGGTGATGTCCTGGGCAGGAAAAGACAGTATTTGGTGCAAACGTGAGAGAATTTTCTCCTCCAAAAAGAAACATGTGATATGAAATACAGGATATAGCTCAACTATCAGGACACAGACTGAGACCCTCAGAGCAGCCGACAAATGACAGAGACACTCTGTCACATCCAAGACTGTCTCTCTCCAGACATGTCAACTGCAAGCTTCACACTTCAATGAGAGGGGCAAGAAAACTGAGCCCCTAAATCAGGACCCCTCTCAAGGTCCAAAATGAGACTCCAAGTTACAAGTGTAAACAGACAGATGTCATAGGTGACGGGATACCGAGGACACCGTATCGCCTTCTTGGCTGGAGGAAGAGGGTCACAGTCCCTGTAGTAAACGAGTGCTGACCTAGGTAACTTTGGAAATGAGCAGAATCTGCGAGGTTACAAGAAGCACTGCACTCAGCTGGTAAAGCTGTTTCCCACGGGGACGTGTCATAACAAGCCTGACACTGCTGGACCCGGCACTGGAACTGGACAGTCACCTGGTGGATGGCAGATGTGGGAGCCGGCTTCTCTCTCTCTGCTGCAGCTGCACGGGGAGCTCACAGAGAAGTGAGGACGGGCCACGAAGCAAGTGGCCTGGGAGACCTCAGTATGAACTCACGATTAGCCTTACACAGCGACGGTTAATACATAAATATTTATACACCTTAGTACACACACATACGTCTCCTTGCGCTATCAGCTGAGAGAGCCCAGAAGCAAAAATAACCCAAGAGCAAAGTGCACACCTAGCACCCAAATCTCAGTTTTCAATACCGTTCTCCAATAAAAGAAACCTGAGCTCCTTGGAGAAATGGCAGATTCTAGGATAGGGGTTGGAAATGTAGTAAATGGAGGACCTTTTAGTGTCTGAAAGTAAGGAAGCACTCAAAAACAAAACAAAACAAAGCCACCCCACAGGGCTTCCCTGGTGGCGCAGTGGTTAAGAACCCACCTGCCAATGCAGGGGACATGGGCTCGAGCCCTGGTCCGGGAAGATCCCACATGCCGCAGAGTAACTAAGCCCGTGTGCCACAACTACTGAGCCCGTGCTCTAGAGCCAGCAAGCCACAACTACTGAAGCCCACGCACCTAGAGCCTGTGCTCCGCAACAAGAGAAGCCGCCGCAATAAGAAGCCCGCGCACCGCAACCAAGAGTAGCCGCGCTCACTGCAACTAGAGAAAGTCCGTGTACAGCAACGAAGACCCAACACGGCCAAAAATAAATAAATTTTTTTAAAAAGCCACCCCATAGCCAAATGATATAGTTCCCAATGGCCAAAGCTGGAACAACTTGAGTAACAAAATAAATAAACTATTGGATAAAATAGCCTGGATTGGATAAAATAAAAAAGCATAAAAATGCATAAAAGAATAAAACAATAAATATTTATAAATATAAATAAATAAAAAGAATAAATGAATCCAATAAAAAACTGTGCTGTGAGGGCATCATCTGTGGCTCAGCGGAGGATCACTCTTCAGTGCAGAGAGGTCTGGACTGAACAGAGCTCAGCAGAGGAGGGGTGGGGCCGCAGCCCGCAAGGTGCGGGGTCGGGCGGCACTCAGACCACAGGCCTTCTATGCGCCTGTGCTACATGGAGGCCATAAAGGGGTCCTAGTAGTGGAGGCTTTTTTGTGTGGGGGAAATTTGTCTCCCGTTTGTTTAGGCTACTTGTGCCAGAGAAACACCTGCAGGGCACACGCTTAGTGGCCCTTTGTACAGACACCTTGGGAAGGCACGGGCTCTGCTCAAGGAGCTGAGAGGCTGGGACGCTCCTTGCCGAGGAGGTGCCTGAAGCTGCATATTTGGAAAACCCATATGAAAAGCCAGGTCTCCCGCACTGAACTTTCAGAAAGGGTGGAGGTGGCTTCCCTGGCTGCGCAGTGGTTGGGAGTCTGCCTGCCGATGCGGGGGACGCGGGTTCGTGCCCCGGTCCGGGAGGATCCTGCGTGCCGCGGAGCGGCTGGGCCCGTGAGCCGTGGCCGCTGAGCCTGCGCGTGCGGAGCCTGTGCTCCGCAGCGGGAGAGGCTACAGCGGTGAGAGGCCCGCGTACCGCAAAAACAAAAAAACAAAACAAAAACAAAAAAGGTGCAGGGTGCACAATGGTGTCAGTCATGAAGAAGTTTAAGAATTTGAAGAGCTGCAACCAAGAGGCAGCGCCACTGCGTATCTGCCGTCATGTCCGGTTCTGTGCGGGCCCTGCAGGTACGAGAAGGAAGAGCTGGATTTAACCAGGACTGGCTGGAGGTGTCAGAGGAAGGGCAGCAGTGGTGGTGGCCAGCCCTGGCATTCCTCCCAGAGAACCCCTGCCTCCTCATCCTTCAGCCCCATGCCATCTCCCCTCCTCCAAGGCAAGCATCTGTGGCTTGCTTCTGACCCCACAAGACAGCAAGGGTCGCGGGATGACGCCAAGGTGATGCTCAGTGTCGGTGCATCCCAAGATGTCTTGGAGGAAGCAAGCGGCCACGTGGAGGGCTCCCGTGGCAAAGAATTGAGGGGTGGCTTCCCATCCACACGGCAGGCGATCGTGGCAGCAGATCCCCCCACTTCTGGAGTTGAACCTTCCGAGGCCACCGCAGTCCCCACCAGGCCTGGCCGCGGCTCAGCGGTGCGCAGCTCCTGCCCAGGGGAATTGAGGTAAGGAGCACGTGCGGCTTTAAGATGCAAAGTTCACACCCAATGCACGCTGTTACACATCAGGCTTATGCAAGAGAGGAACTATAACCGACCATGAAAATGAAAGTGGGTCAGGAAGATGCGCATGTAGGGACCGAGAAAGCTGAAGAATTCGTGTGTGCACATCCGGGGAAGGAAGGTTGCCGGAGCTCAGGTGCCGGGAGTAAAAGCTGGCGATGCTCAGAGTGCTGGGCTTCACGTTAAAGTCATGCAGGTCTTGCAGCTGTTGGTAAACGACAGGTCTAGGCTTTTTCTCACTGCGTCGCACTTACAAGATACTAACACAAACTTGTACAGCCTTCTCAGGAACTAACAGACCTGTCTTTCCCTGCTCAGCTGTGGGATCAATTTCTCAGTTCAACTGTTCGTCATGACACCCCACACGCTAAGCCCTGGCCTGCAGTACGGACATGTCGCTAAGCGGCTTATCACAAATCGTTCTGGACCAGTCATCTTGCTACTCAAACCACATCACCAGAAAACTCAGTGGCTTAAAATAACAACAAACGTGTTTTCTCTCAAGACTCTGAATCAGGAACTTGGGAGCTGTCCGGCCTCGGGGCTTTCGTGAGCTGTCACCAGATGCTGGCTAGGGGTTCCATCATCTAAGGACAGGGGGTCATGTACACAGTGAGCACACAGATGCTGGTGTCAGCCAGTCAGTCCCTCCTACAGGGGTCTCTACAGGGCTGCCGGAGCGTCCTTGCACTGTGTGACACGCGCGACCCAAGAGACCAAGGCTGAGGCTGTTCTGTCCCAGCCTCAGAAGGCACACACCATCCCTCCCGCTGGGTTCCACAGGCCACGTGGGTCAGCCTGACTCTGAGTAGGAGGGGACAAGGACCACTGAGACGTCTGGGAGGCTGGCTATTTCATACTCTTCTAAGTTGCAGTTACTGACGGCCACTAATACTAAGCTTGTCTCTGAAATCCAGCAACAACATCCAAATTTCTATCTCCCTGGTCAAATAACAGCTTCGCTCTATTCAGATGGCTTTCTTTAAAAAAAAAAAAAACAAAAAAAAAAAACGACTGGGGGGAGGGGGGTGATTTTTAAATGTCACTTATAATTGACAGTTTCAACAGTCCTCTCCCAGTAATTGATAGAGGTAGCCTCCTCCCAGCAAATAACTAAAAAAAAACTACACAGGATTGCTTGTTGACCAGATGGGTCAGCATTCTTATTCCTCAAACTAAAAAGAAACTATGAATATTGCTGAAATTCTTACTTACCTAGCAGTAAGAAGATAGAACAAAAGCTGACCTTTCCTTACAGTATAAATTTAAGTATAAAACTTTCTATTTTTTCAATTAAGAAGCACTTCACCGCACACCACAACAGAAGATCCCGCATGCTGCAACGAAGATCCTGTGTGCCACAACTAAGACCCGATGCAGACAGATAAATAAACAAACAAACACGAAGCCCTTCACATATTGGTGCAAAATATTTTTAAAAAACTATAGTGTTTCACAACTGACAGCAACATTAGCTAACTCACACTAAGCTCTCACTACGTGGCAGGCACCGCGCTGCACTCTTTACATCCATTATCCCAGCTGACCCATTTGACAAATAAGGTGAAAGAAAAAGGAAGAGCCCTCCTGAGGCAACCTAACGGGCTGACGTCCGGCACAAACTCCAGACCGGAATTAGCCTGAGTTCGAGAACTCCGGGTAGGACTCTTGGAGGAGGAGCTCAGCTTGTACAATTCTGAGGTGCAGAAAATTTCATCACAGACCAAAAGTGTTATCGAAATTTAGATTCATATCAAGAAAATGTCTCTAAAATCAAACTATCATTCTTATGTCAGTCATCTCCATATCCTTTACACAGGAAGGAGAATGTAGGGTTGATGCATCCATTTTGCACACAATAATAAACTACTCTAAATGACAATGTTGGAAAGATAGCATTGGCCAAATTTTACGGAACAGTCTCATAAATGGTACAAACTCTATTAAAGGTAAGTTAGTAAAATTTATTAAATTTTCAAATGCACACCACTTCTATAAGTATGCTCACACATATTTTTATAACTGGCATGGAAAGACCTAAATATGAACCAGTAGCATTGTATGGAGGTGGAGGCAAGAAGATTTCTACATTTATTCAGTCAACAGACATTTGTGTTCTACTCTATTTCATAAACAGGGAATTGACATGATGTATGGAAAGACTTCTCTGCTTTCATAACCCTTACTGCTAGTGGGGAACACAGATAATCACAATTTTAAGTTTTTAAAACATTTACAAGACATGATGAGTCATCTCTTTTCTTCTATCTCACTCCTCCCCAACCTCAACCCCAAGTGATCTCTCATCCTTTCTCGTGGCTTTAAGAAGTCCCTATACTCTGAAGGCTCCTAGAATTATCTTTCCAGCCTAGAACTCCACACTCTTTATTCAACTTCCTATACAGTAACCAATGTATAATAAACATCTCAAACTTAGCATTTCCAAAACCTGAATACAGACAACACCCATCCCACAAGTGTTCCTCCCCAAGCCCTCCCCACCTCAGTAAAGGTTACTTTACCTCCATTCCTTCAGATGCTCAGGACAAAATCTTTAGTCTCACCCTCAACCCCTCTCTCACACCCCACATCCAACCCAATCACGAAACCTGCCATGTCTACCATTAACACCTAACCAATTCTTGCTACCTACCCTCACCACCCAGTTTCCTTCCCCTCTCGCTCTTACGCCTGAGATCTTTAAAAAAGACCCCTTATGCCAAGACTGCCATCACAATCAAAATTCAAACTCAGGTCGTGGCTTAGAAGGCCTAGATGCCCTGCCTTCCCACAGTCTCAGGCCTCCCTCCTACTCTTCCCCCGTGACTCCCCCCACCCGCTGGGCTCACACTAGTCCCCTACACGCCAAGGCTACACTCGGCCTCAGAGCCCTGGTGCTCGTGCTCTCAAACCAAAATCCTCCATCATTTCCAGACATTTGCACCACCAACTCTCCTTCTTCCGGAGCTACTCAAAGACAGGCTCCAAGCGCCACGCTGTTACACTCTTGAAGGGAAGGCACTTCCTTCACTGCTGTATTCCTAATACAGTGTTTACTGGAAATAATCTGGGTAGCAGGAGGATAACTGGAACAGGAAGTCTAGCTGAGACAACGTTTAACCTGAGACCTAAAGGGTGTGAAACAGCCAGCCATACAGAAGGCACAAGCTAGAGGTTTCCAGGCAAATAAAACCACAGCTGAAAAGCCCTGAGGAGCTGCAGGGGCTTCTGCAAGGGCTTCTACAAGGCAGGAGTGAAGCAGCACCTAACTGCAATGCAGGATGAAGTGTGCCTTTGTGCCTCGTAAACTGAGACAAGAAGAATCTATCTTCTTTGACAATGAACAGGAAGCTCTTAAGCGGGGGAAAATGACAGGGTCTGAATGTGTTTATTACTCTAGCTGCTGGTGGTATGTGGATTAGAGATGGGTTAGAAAGGAACTCCAGACGTGAGATGATGGTGGTTGGACTAGAGCAGTAGCAGGACAAGGGACGAACAGAAGGGGAGAGTTTCGAGATCCATGCCCAGAGTCGAACCAACAGAACTGCTGGTAGGTAGAAAGTGTAGAGGGCAAAGGAGAAACAGGAGACTAAGACGACTCTGAGGATTTGGGTGTAGGCAAAACTTCAGTAAAAAATGACCTTTTTCATAGTGGATAAAATTCAATTAGAGGTTGGGGAAATCAAACTAACGCAGTAACTCACTAGGGAGAGGGAAATGTATACACACAGGGGATAGTTAGATATGCACAAAGTGTTTTTGGAAAGATACATATGACCAGAAGTTAATGAGGAGATCTTTTCATTGCACAGGCTTTTGTACTGTTTCTTTTTTTTTTTAATTTCTTTATTTATTTTCGGCTGTGTTGGGTCTCTGTTGCTGAGCGTGGGCTTTCTCTGGTTGCGGCGACTGGGGGCTACACTTCATTGCGGTGCGCGGGCTTCCCATTGCCGTGGCTTCTCTTGTCATGGAGCACGGGCTTCAGCAGTCGTTGCTCGCAGGCTCTAGAGCATGGGCTCAGTAGTTGTGGCGCACGGGCTTAGCTGCTCCGTGGCATGTGGGATCTTCCCGGACCCGGGCTTGAACCTGTGTCTCCTGCATTGGCAGGCGGATTCTTAACCACTGTGCCACCAGAGAAGTCCTGTACTGTTTCAATGCTAAGAAATTAAGCTAATGTATCACTTTTTTCCATTAAAAACTAATATTTTCAGATTTAGAGGTGTAACTGACCAAAAATGTAAGATATTTAAAGTATGCAATGTGATCATTAGATACACAGACATTGTGAAAGAATTCCTGCCATTGACTCATTAACACACCTGTCACGCCACCTATTTACGTACCCTCTTATGGGGGGGGGGGGAACATTTAAGTTCTACTCTCTAGAAAATCTCAATGATACAATACAGTGATATCAACTATAGTCACCATCCCCAGATCTTACTCATCTTACAATTGAAAGTTTAAACCTTTTACCAACCTCTCCCCATTTCCCCTACCTTCAGCAACCACTTTTCCACTTTCAGTTTCTAGGAGTTCTACTTTATCATTATTGTTTTTTAAGATATCGTATATAAGTGAGATCATACAACATTTGTCCTTCTGTGTCTGGCTTATTTCACTCAGCATAATGCCCTCTGTGTTCATCCATGTTGCTGCAAACGGCAAGACTTCCTTCTTTTTCAAGGCTGGATGATATTCGACTGAATGTATATACGGACCACATCTTCTTGATCCATTCATCCAACAACTGACACTTAGGTTGTTTCCATACCTTAGCTATTATGAATAATGCTGCAATAAACATAGGAGGACAAATGTCTCTTCAAGATAATGATTTCGTTTCCTCTGGATCATATGGTAGAGTTCTATGTTTAATTTCTTGTGGAAACTCCAAACTCTTTTCCATAGTGTATCAGTTTATATTCCCACCAACAGTGCACAAGGTTCTCTCTTCTCCACATCCTCACCAACACTTATCATTTGTCTTTTTGGTAACAGCCATTCTGACAGGTGTGAGATGACACCTAATTGTGGTCCCTGATGATTAGTGATGTTGAATACCTTCATGTACCACGAAAATGGTCATTTGTATGTCTTTGGAATACTATTTATTCAGATCCTTTGCCCATTTTTTAATTGGGTTGTTTGGGGTTTTGCTATTGAGTTACACAAGTTCCTTATGTATTTTGGTTACCAACCCCATATTGGATATGTGGTGTGCAAATATTTTCTCACATTCCATAGGTTGCCTTTTCATTTTGTTGATGGGTTTCCTTTGCTGAGCAGAGGATTTTTAGTTTGATGTAGTCCCACTTGTTTATTTTTGCTTTTGTTGCCTCTGCTCTTGGTGTCAAGTCCAAAAGAGCATTTGCAAGACTGATGTCAAGAAGCACACCCCCTTGTTTTCTTCTAGGAGTTTTACAGTTTCAAGAAACATATTCCTTGTTCCCTTCTAGGAGTTTTACAGTCTATAGTCAAGTCTTTAATCTATTTTAATTTGATTTTTGTGTATGGTGTAAGATAGTGGTCCAGTTTCATTCTTTTGTATGTGGCTGTACTGGTATGCCAATACCATTTACTGAAGAGGCTGTTCTTTTACCATTGTATATTCTTGGCTCCTTTATCATAAATTAAGTGAGCATATATGTGTGGGTTTATTTCTGGGCTCTCTATTCTGTTCCACTGTTCTAGGTGTCTGTTTTTATGTCAATACCATACTATTTTAATTCCTGCAGCTTTGTAAGATAGTTTGAAATCAGGAAGTGTGATGCCTCCAGCTTTCTTCTTCTTTCTCAAGACTGCTTTGGCAATCTTTCATAGATGTTCTGTGGTTCCATAAAAGTTTTAGAATTGTTTATTCTATTTCTGTGAAAAATACCATTGGAATTCTGATAGGGATTGCATTGAACCTACATAGTACTTTTGATAGTATGAACATTTTACCAATATTTATTCTTCAATTCATGAGCACAGAGTATCTTTTATTTGTTTCTTCAATTTCTTTCAACAATGTCTTATAGTTTTCAGTGCACAGATCTTTCACCTCCTTGGTTAAATCTATGGCTAAGTACTGTATTCTTTTTTTTTTTTTTTTTTTTTTTTTTTTTTTTTTTGCGGTACGCGGGCCTCTCACTGTTGTGGCCTCTCCCGTCGCGGAGCACAGGCTCCGGACGCGCAGGCTCAGCGGCCACGGCTCACGGGCCCAGCCGCTCCGCGGCACGTGGGATCTTCCCGGACCGGGGCACGAACCCGCGTCCCCTGCAACGGCAGGCGGACTCTCAACCACTGCGCCACCAGGGAAGCCCCTGTATTCTTTTTGATGCTACTGTTAAATGAAACTGTTTTCTTAACTTTTTCTTTCTAATCAGTTTGTTGTCAGTGTGTAGAAATACAACTGATTTTTTAAAAATTTATTTAGTTTATTTATTTTATTTTTGGCTGCGTTGGGTCTCCATTGCTGTGTGCAGGCTTTCTCTCATTGTGGCAAGTGGGGGCTACTCTTCGTTGCGGCGCACAAGTTTCTCACTGCAGTGTCTTCTCTTGTTGCAGAGCACAGGCTCTAGGTGCGCAGGCTTCAGTAGTTGCGGTGCACAGGCTCAGCAGTTGTGGTGCACGGGCTTAGGTGCTCTGCAGCTTGTGGGATCTTCCCAGACCAGGGCTCACACCTGAGTCCCCTGCGTTGGTAGACGGATTCTTAACCTCTGTGCCACCAGGGAAGCCCAAAATACAACTGATTTTTGTATACTGATTTTGTATCCTGGAACTGTACTGAATTTGTTCATTAGTTCTCCAACAGTTTTTTTTGGTGGAGTCTTTAGGGTTTTGTATATATAATAACATGTCATCTGCGTATAGAGACGATTTTACTTCTTTTCCAATTTGGATGCCTTTATTTCTCTTTCTTGTCTAAGTGCTCTGGCTAGGACTTTCAGTATTGTTGAATAAAATAAAATAATTGATTTTTTAAATTGTTTCCAAGAGTTTGTCTTTTATTGATATTTATTTTCTGTTGATTCAATTAGGCATGTAGCCTGTAATTTTGAAGCAATTCTGCATTTTACGTGGCCGAGTTTTACAAAAACCATTAATACAACGTAGGAAAAAACAATACTCAATTAATCTCCTATGTATTAACTTGATTACTAGAATTAAATTGGATAGTTTCATTCTTTTTTTTTAACATCTTTATTGGAATATAATTGCTTTATGAATGGTGTATTAGTTTCTGCTTTATAACAAAGTGAATCAGCTATACATAAACATATATCCCCATATCTCCTCCCTCTTGAGTCCCCCTCCCACCCTCCCTATCCCACCCCTCTAGGTGGTCACAAAGCACCGAGCTGATGTCCCTGAGCTGATGTCCCTGTGCTATGCGGCTGCTTCCCACTAGCTATTTATTTTACATTTGGTAGTGTATATGCCATTCTCTCACTTCGTCCCAGCTTACCCTTCCCCCTCCCCATATACTCAAGTCCATTCTCTACGTCTGCGTCTTTATTACTGTCCTGCCCCTAGGTTCTTCAGAACCCTTTTTTTTTAAGATTCCATATATATGTGTTAGTACACAGTATTTGTTTTTCTCTTTCTGACTTACTTCACTCCGTATGACAGACTCTAGGTCCATCCACCTCACTATAAAATTGATTTTTAAATAAAAAATTTACACCATTCTTTTCCTACAAAGAATCTAAATTACGTGCATATACATTTAAGACTGGGCTTCTCTGGCGGTGCAGTGGTTGAGAATCTGCCTGCCAATGCAGGGGACACGGGTTCGAGCCCTGGTCTGGGAAGATCCCACATGCCACAGAGCAACTAGGCCCATGAGCCACAACTACTGAGCCTGCGCGTCTGGAACCTGTGCTCCGCAACAAGAGAGGCCGCGACAGTGAGAGCCCGCGCACCGCGATGAAGAGGGGCCCCCGCTCACCGCAACTAGAAAAAGCCCTCGCACAGAAACGAAGACCCAACACACCCAAAAATAAATAAATAAATAAAATTTTTTAAATGCCAAAAAAACCTTAAGACTACTCAAATTGATGTAAGAAAACAACAACAGGAAATTCAGACCACTAAGAGAGCGAGTTCAAAGAATCCTGTTTCCTACTGGTCTTATTCCTTAAATGCAGAATGATGTTTGTCACACAAGTCCAGGTATGTGAGGGTACCACCAGTTTATTCATGTTCATTTACCTTGTTTGATGTTTAAGATGCAGTGTTGGCTGAGACACGATCCTTGTTTTCAAAGAACGTTGTCTACTGGAATGCAGCTATGTACGTAAGTAACTGAAATGTGGTACCACTGACAGCAGTGTGGGTCTAGACTGGGGTAACAGCCACTGCAGGCAGGGTACTTATCAGACCACTGTAATTGTCCAGGCAAGAGACGCTTAAGTACTGAAAAAGGAACAGATGAAAAAATGTTAAGAAGAACTGATCACTAGTTAAATGTATGGAACTATGACAAATGGGAGAACTAGGGAAAACTACGAAAATTCTTTCTTAACTAGAGATGGTGGTGCCAGTTACCAAAACAGAGGAGACAGGTGGAACAGTAGGTTAGTGGTTAGGGAAAATGGGTTCACTGTTAAACATGTTCAGTCTGCCATGCCTGAGGAACAAACAGGTGAGGGCATCTTTAAGGAGCACAGGGCCCAGGAGACAGAGTTTCTACAGTATTCAGGCCACGGTCTTTTGCTACTATTTAGAGATTTTACCACTCTGGGCAGAAAAGAGAATGCTAACATTTAAATGGTAGGTGAAAGAAGAGGTACCTGAAACTGAGGACTGAGAGTGGTGTTAGGAGAGGGGCATCTGGGAAGCCAGGACAGAAGGAAGCAAAGTGCTAGAGTTCAAAATGAACAGCAACTGATTGAGCATTAGGGGTCAACAGCCCTAGAAAGGACAGCTGACTCATGCAGGAGAAAGGAAGACAGCAGTGGGTGGGGCAGAGAATCAAAGTAGACCTATTTAGTCCCCAAAGTATAAACACACACACTGTTAACAATGTGAGCTGTCTCTTAGCAAAAACCTACTGTGTACAAGGCAGTGTTTTAGAGCTTTATATACTCTATTTCATTTCATCCTCAGTAATACTATGAGGTAGGTAGTAATCTAATTAACCATATGTTACAGATGCAAAAATGGAGATTCATCAGGGAAAAACCAAAGGTCACACATCTAGTAAAGGGAGGAACCAACTATCTATCGTGTAACAACCAAGTTACCTTCCCTCATACTACTTTCTTCAATGCATCATACACAGGAAATTACGTTACTACACTTACAAAACTCTAACTTAACAATGTAAGAATTGTAAAGGGACAAAGCTGGACATTACACTGACTTGCTATATAAATAATCTAACTTGATTTTTCATACTAGCACACACAGAAGTTTAATTACAGCAGTCTCCCCTTAACTGCAGTTTCGTTTTCCATGGTTTTACTGACCTGCGGTCAATTAACATCTGAAAATATTAAATGGAAAATTCCAGAAATAAGTAATTCTTCAGTTTTAAACTGTGCACCACTCTGAGTTGCATGATGAAATCTCACTCTGCCCCGCTCTGTCCCGATCAGGATGTGAATCATCCCTTTGTCCAGTATATCCCTGCCCATTAGTCACTCAGTAGCCTCACGTATCAGATGGACTGTGGTTATCACAATGCTTGTGTTCAGGCAACCTTTATATCACTTAATACTGTCCTCAAAGTGCAAAGGGAGTGATGCCAGCAATTTGGATTTGCTAAAGCGAAGCCATAAAGTGCTTCTTTTAATTGAAAAGGTGAAAGTTCTCACTAAGGAAAGAAAAACAATCGTATGCCAAGGTTGCAAAGATGTACAGTAAGAAGAAATCTTCTATCAGTGAAACTGGGATGAAGGAAAAAGAAATTCATGCTGATTTTGCTGTCGTGCCTCAAACTGCAAGTTACAGCCACAGTGAACGATAACTGCGCAGTTACGATGGAAAAGGCATTGAAGTTGACAGTTTGAGGGATAGAGACTCAGTCACATAACTTTTATTACAGTATATTGTTGTAACTGTTCTGTTTTTTTATTGTTGTTGTTAATCTCTTATTGTGCCTAATTTAAATTTTACTTAAATTAAATTTTATCAAATGATACAAACGATCTTATTTACGAAACAGAAACAGACTTACAGAGGGAATGAAATTACGGTTACCAGGGATGAAGGATGGGGGGAAGGATAGATTGGGATTGACATGTACACACTGCAATATTTAAAACAGATAACCAACAAGGACCTACTGCACAGCACAGGGAACTCTGCTCTATACTCTGTAATGACCTAAATGGGAAAAGAATTTGAAAAAGAACGGATACATGTATAGGTTTAACTGAATCACTCTGCTGTACACCTGAAACTAACATGACATTGTTAATCAACTATACCCCAATATAAAATAAAAAACTTTATCACAGGTATGTATGTCTAGGAAAAAATGTGTGTGTGTGTGTGTAGGGTTTGGGACTACCTACAATTTCAGGCATCCACTGGGGGTCTTGGAACGTGTTCCCCCACACTGGGGAGAGGGGAGAGTTACTGTATTTGCCAACAGTAGTCATTCTAACACGCTTTTTAGAATCACAGAAATACACTACATATCTCACTTTCTTGTCTTTTGACCTGATTACATAAGGCAAATGCATAAATCATTATGGCTGATTTGATGTGAAAAACAAGGTTCAATCAAAATACAGATATTTTGCACAGCCTACTCATCTCTTAGTCTTTGAATGTATATTTGTATTTTCCCTGGGGAAAATAAGGATAGTGTAAATTCATTCCCTAAAATTAAAACACTAAAAATTTAAAGTTACCCAGAAAGTTCTCAAAGTATTCAGACAGAGCTTTCTCTGATGATGGATCTGTTCCTGTTCTCTAGTTGCACTGCCCAATACAGCAGCCACTAGCCACATAATACATAGTTACTAAACACTGGAATGTGCCTACCAGGACTCTGGCACTAATGTAAAATTTTTATATATGACATTTAAGACATAACTTACTACTAGGTATACAAATAGTCTAACAGACCCAAGTTTTTTTTAATTGAAGCATAGTTGATTTACAATGTTTATTTCTGCTGTACAGCAACACGATTCAGTTATACATATATACATTCATTTTTTAATATTCTTTGCTTTATGCTTTAATCACAGGACATTGATTACAGTTCCCTGTGCAAATCCAAATTGTTAATACGTAGAATTCAAAAGCATTTAAGAACATTAAACTAGGAAGAGAAAAACAAAATTTAACCTATTTGAGAAATTAAAGATCAAATCACTTTTTCAACAAGAAATCACGATACATTCTTTTTCATCTTAAGTAAGAATGCTTGGCGGTTTTTTGTTGAATATTCTTTTTAAGGAGCTATTGGTACTGTCTGCACCATCTTCCTAGGAAAGTACTGCTTCTATCTGACATAATTAACACAATAAATTCAAGTGCTCTCTTACTCCAAGTTTTTACCAACCCTTTGATTTTATGTAAAAGGAAAACATCTCTTTTTGGTTAAACTCTTTCAGTTCTAGGCAGGGTTTAGAGGACACTTTTACTATTTCTCATTTTATATAACTTCTGCTATGGGAAACCTTATGATAGTGAGAGTGGTAGTTCAGAGCTATTTTGAGCTTCTCACCAGCCTGACAGCCCGAAAGACTTGCTTATTCATGTATCACCTGGCACTTAAGATGCCAGCTGAGGATACTACCTGTATCAGCCAGCGACAACTTCACTGTCTGCAAGCAGCTATGGAAGCAGACTGTGAAAAGAGACCACCGCCAGGGCCTGGAGGAGAGAGAGATGAGAAAGGAGAGACCTCGGATCCATGGGGTGCCCCGTGGGTCCTGTATGAGTCCCCACAAAGTGTGGGTATGTGTACTTACATGTGCAAGTACCTAGGAGAGCACCCTGAATCCTAGAGGGTTTAACCAACCTCTGAGGAGATCTAAGGAAAAGCAGATGAACTAACTAAACAACTTGTTTGTAGTCAGTGCATTCTACTTCTTTAAGGTATGGCTGCATCATTTTTTTTTTTTTTTTTTTTTTTTTTTGTGGTACGCGGGCCTCTCACTGTTGCAGCCTCTCCCATTGCAGAGCACAGGCTCCAGATGCGCAGGCCCAGCGGCCATGGCTCATGGGCCCAGCCGCTCCGGGGCATGTGGGATCTTCCCAGACCGGGGCACGAACCCGTGTCCCCTGCATTGGCAGGCGGACTCTCAACCACTGCACCCAGGGAAGCCCCATGGCTGCATCATTTTTGTTATCCTTTGCCCCACATTTCAAAATGTTTTCCTAGCCTGAATCTTTGTGCCTCTATCAACTTTCATACCTGAGCTCCTGAACCCAGCCTGTCGGCCCAGGCAGGGCCTGCTACTTAAGGATTACACACCCCAATGCCTCCAGGGTTGGCAGGACGCAGGCTAAACCAGAAAGGAGACTGGGAGGAGAGGGGAGCCAACAGAGTCTCTAAGGAGAACAGAGGGGCACAGAACTGCCGGGGAGGCTCTGCTGCCAGCAGGCCTTCACGGCTCCCTTCTGAGACTTTACCCTGTTTAGCAGAGAAATGGAGCTGCTGAAGAGTCTCTTCCCTATGACAGTTTTTCTCTTCTTCTGAGCCAAAATTAGAAATGAGTTAACACCTGGGATTGAACATGACCTTCTTCCTCCCTGCTGGGGCCTCTCCACCATCCACCTGGGCTCTCAGGGAGTCTGTATAGGATTCTTATTGCTTAAAGGGACTCTGCCTTTTCTTCCTTTCTAAATCTTCCAAGATTAATTTCAAAGATAATAAAACCATTTCAAATACGATTACAATTACTAACAAGTTACAGCGAAGAAGAATTTTAATAAGGAAATCACCCCGTGGAATACTACCAAGTGGCAAAATTAAACACGTAAAACTAACCTAAAATCATGCCAGTCTAACTTAACCATACAACTTTCTAGCCGCTTTGTTGTTCTTATGTATTGCAAGCATAAGGATCTGTAGAATGCTTGGGTAAGAGATTTGGTTTAAGAAAACAAGCTCAAGAAGAGAAGCTGAGAGATGCAGACAAAGGAATATGTACCACTAAGCAAGACTGGGCAACAATTAAATTAAGACCAATTAAAGAATGGAAAAAAAGGTTCTTTAAAGTGAGAAAAGGGTTTTCCCGCCAAGTTAAAAAAAAAAAAAAAAAAAAAAAAAAAGGCTTCCCTGGTGGCGTGGTGGTTGAGAGTCTGCCTGCTGATGCAGGGGACATGGGTTCGTGCCCTGGTCAGGGAAGATCTCACATGCCGCAGAGCGGCTCGGCCGGTGAGCCATGGCCACTGAGCCTGCGCGTCCAGAGCCTGTGCTCCGCAACAGTGAGAGGCCTGCGTACCGCAAAAGCAAAAAAAAAAAAAAAAAAAAAAAAAAGGACTTTGCTGGTGGCACAGTGGTTAAGAATCCGCCTGCCAATGCAGGGGACACATGTTTGATCCCTGGTCCGGGAAGATCCTACATGCCGTGGAGCAACTAAGTCCATGCGCCACAACTACTGAGCCTGCACTCTAGAGCCCATGAGCCACAACTACTGAGTCTGTGTGCCTAGAGCCCGTGCTCCGCAACAAGACAGGCCACCACAATGATAAGCCCAAGCACTGCAACGAGGAGTAGCACCCGCTCGCCGCAGCTAGAGAAAGCCCGTGCACAGCAACGAAGACCCAACGCAGCCAAATATAAATAAATAAGTAAGTTATTTTTAAAAAGAAAGAAAGTTGGGTTCTAGCACCAGCACTGCAGTGATTAACAAGTTC
Source organism: Phocoena sinus (assembly GCF_008692025.1). Taxonomy (NCBI): domain Eukaryota; kingdom Metazoa; phylum Chordata; class Mammalia; order Artiodactyla; family Phocoenidae; genus Phocoena; species Phocoena sinus. The sequence goes on along the minus strand of NC_045772.1, from coordinate 102,205,804 downwards.
TATGACTTTGTCAAGTCACTTTTGCCTCTCTGGGTTACAGTCTGAGACCACATCATCAAACTCATCACTCTTTTTAGACTGTTCTTAAGAAAACATAAAGACGTTAATTTAAGCAATGTCTTAGAGAAATATATCTCCACATAAGGTCTACGGACCTGCACCATCTCACATGGGCGGTAATTAAAAATGCAAATTGGGCTTCCCTGGTGGCGCAGTGGTTGAGAGTCCGCCTGCCGATGCAGGGGACACGGGTTCGTGCCCCGGTCTGGGAAGATCCCACATGCCGCGGAGCGGCTGGGCCCGTGAGCCACGGCCGATGAGCCTGCGTGTCCGGAGCCTGTGCTCCGCAACGGGAGAGGCCACAACAGTGAGAGGCCCGCATACCACAGAAAACAAACAAACAAACAAACAAAAAAAACCCATACTGCAGCACAAAAGTCATTTCATAAACTAGAATAAAACTAGGTGTCTCATGTAATAAGATGATCATCTAAGCACGCCCCTGCCTTCCACCATGTTCCGGGTTCTTCTGCCAGCAAGGAAGGTCTAACTCATCCAACAGCACCCCAGACCCCAGCAACAGCCGGTACTGCTGCCTCAACACGCACCATCTCCCTGTGTTATTAGACCTGACAATCCTCTGAATAACTACAGAATTAGAAACATAATCATCCAGAGATACACGGCACTAACTTCTTGGACATTAGTTTACTAAATAAATGTGCCAGACAACTCAGGCTGAGCCTCCGATGACTGTACACATGTAATGTTGAGCACCTCTGTTTTTCCACAGCTTATCCAAGATGCAAACACAGCAGACAGGGGCCAAGGAAGACTAGCTAGAAGTGCATAAAAATGTACCTGGCTAAATCTAGTCCTGGGAATTAAGGTTTAAGGAATAATAGAAGCTATAGCCAGTCTTGGCTTCTCAGTCCCAGACTTGGCAGGGGCGGTGGGGGGGATGAGGGGGTGGGAGAAATTCATTCCTAATAAATCTTTTGAGGAACAACTGCAATAAAAATTCTTCCTTACCACTCTTTGCTATGTACATTCCCTTCCATCTGTCCCCAAGGAAGGCCACATTCTGTAGTGGATCAGGCACCACATCAGTAATCAACAGAGGCCTGAGGAGTCAACAAGCAGATGGAGTGGTGAACAGTGGGAAACACAGGATGGACCTGGATTCAACTCAAATGTCGGTTCCATCAGTTACTAGATGTGTGACCTAGAGAGTCTTTATTTCTCTGAGGCATCTTCAGTCTTTTCCTTGAAGTTTTGTGTCATAAAAATGGGGAGAAAAAAAGTTCAATTTCTCAGTCAACAGGACAAATAGGACAAGTAATCAGAGATGTACATAAAGGCAAGCGTATCTGAGGACATCAAGTTCAGGTGCCAAGAAGTCCTTTGACAAATCACTAGAGTTTCAAAGCAGGAATGATGGTGTTTGTTTTTCATTTTTAAGAAACGTTGTAAATGATTATATGTACACACACATACACATATATATATATACAAACACAGTTTATATAAATTCAAAAAGCAATCATACTATTCATTCTGGGTGTTTCATAAATGCAATCCTCCCTTCTTTATCCTCTACAACAGTAACATTTCATGTTCACAAATATATATCCTTCCTTGTTTCTCTCAATGCACATAAAATCATATACATGATTCATGCAAATATGAATGCAGATATACACAAAAACATATGAGGGTTGGCTTTTTCTTAATTGATTATTGTTACCCATACTTCTCTGCACACTGCTTTTCTCATTATCTTGTACAAATCCCTCCAAGTCCAAGGGTATAGCTCCAATTCATTCTTTTAAAGTCTACCTAGTATTTCATGATATAAGGTAATATATTGTATTCATCCACTCTACTACTGATGGACTTTCATTTTGTTTTCCATTTTTTGCTGCTTAGAACCATGTCACAATGAACTTTCTTGTCCGTATGGCCTTGCAGTTGTTTTCCATTACGGGCTAAAATCCCAGCAGTGCTAAAAGACTGAAAGCGTTTGCTCTAAGATCAGACAAAGGCAAGGATGCCCACTTTAACCATTTCTATTTAACACATTCTGGACATTCTAACTAGAGTAATTAGACAAGAAAAAGAAACAAACAGCATCCAAATTGGAAAGTAGCAAAATTATCTGTTTACAGATATGATCTCATATGTAGAAAACTCTAAAGATAACATTAAAAAACGGTTAGAACAAGTGAATTCAGAAAAGTAACATGATACAAACACACAAAACTTAGCTGCATTTCTATATACGTGAATAAATTTTTTAATTACAAAAATAATTCCATTTACATGAGCATCAAAAAGTAAAATACTTAAGAGTTAACCAAGAAGGTGAGAGATGTGTACAATAGAAACTATAAAACATTGTGAAAGAAATTAAAGACGACATAAATAAATGGAAACACATCCCATGTTCACTAATTAAGACAATATTGTTAAGATGTAAATACTACCATAGATTCAATGTAATCCCTATCAAAACCCCAAAGATGTCTTTTGTAGAAATAGAAAAATCCATCATAAAATTCATACAGACTCTCAAGGGGCCACAGCCAAAACAATCATGAAGAGGAACAAAACTGGAGGACCCAGGCTTCCACATTACAAAACTTACTACACAGCTACAGTAATCAAAACAGTGTGGTACTGGCAAAAAAAAAGACATATAGGCCAACGGAATAGAGAGCCCAGAAAAAAATATTTGCATATACGGTCAAATGATCTCTGACAAGGATGCCAAGGCCATTCAATGGGGAAAGGACAGTCTTTTCAACAACTGGTGGTGGGAAAACTGGATATCCACATTGAAAAATATGAAGTTAGACCTTCACCTAACACCATATACAAAAATTAACTCAAAAGAGATCAAAAACCTAAATGTAAGACCTAAATCTATAAAACTCTTGGAAGAGAACATAGAGCAAAATCTTCATGACATTGGATTTGACAGCGATTTCTTGGATATCACAGGCAGCAAAAGAAAGACTTCTTGAAAATTTTGCACATCAAAAGATATCAACAGAGTAAAAATGCCATTCATAAAACGGGAGAAAACATTTGTAAATCATATATCTGCTAAAGGATTAATATCCAGACTATATGGAGAATTCCTAAAACTCAACAACTAAAAACCAACAACTAAAAGATGGGCAAGGAACTTGAACAGACATTTCTCCGAAGAAGATACACATATGGCCAATAAGCATATGACATTAATCAGGGAAGTGCAAATCAAAACTACAATGGGATATCACCTCACATCCATTAGGATGGCTACTATTGGAAGAAAAAAAAAGTAAGTGTTGGCAAGGATGGAGAGAAATTGGAACCCTTCGTACACTACTAATGAGAATATAAAATGGAATGGCCACCACAGAAAACAGTGTGGTGGGTCCTCAAAAAATTAAAAATAGAATTACCATGCGATTCAGCACTTCCACATCTGGGTCTATACCCCAAAGAATTGAAAGCATGGTCTCAAAAAGATATTTGAACACCCCCGTTAACAACAGCCTTGTTCACAATAGCCAAAACGTAGAAGCAAGTCACATCTCCATTGATGAATGGACCAATATTAAAAATGTGGGGACTTCGCTGGTGGCACAGTGGTTAAGAATCCACCTGCCAATGCAGGGGACATGGGTTCGAGCCCTGGTCCAGGAAAATCCCACATGCCGCGAAGCAACTAAGTCCACACGCCACAACTAATGAGCCCACATGCCACAACTACTGAAGCCTGTGCACTCTAGGGCCCTCAGGCGGCAACTACTGAGCCCGCGTGCCACAACTACTGAAGCCCGCGTGCCACAACTACTGAAGCCCACGCACCTAGAGCCCGTGTTCCGCAACAACAGAAGCCACCACGATGAGAAGCCCACGCACCGCAACAAAGAGTAGCCCCCGCTCGTCACAACTAGAGAAAGCCCATGTGCAGCAACAAAGACCCAACGCAGTACCTCCACCAAAAAAAAAAAAAAAAAAAAAAAAAAATGTGGTTTAGGGACTTCCCTGGCGTTCCAGCAGTTAAGATTCTGTGCTTCCACTGCAGAGGGCATGGGTTCCACCCCTGGTGGGGGAACTAAGATCCTACATGCCGTAAAGCATAGGCAAAAAAAAAAAAAAAAAAAAAAAAAAAAAAAAAAAAAAAAGTGGTCTATACATACAGTGGAATAATTCAGCCTTAAAGGAGGAGGAAATTATGACACAGTCTACAACATGGATGAACCTTGAGGACATTATGCTCAGTGAAATAAGCCAGTCACAAAAGGCTTCCACTTATGTGAGAGGTACTTAGAGCAGTAAAAATCAGAGAGACAGAAAGTAGAATGGTGGTTGCCAGGGGCCTGGGGAGGGGGAATGGGGACTTACTGTTTAACAGGTATAGAGTTTCAATTTTATAAGGTGAAAAGAGCTCTGGAGATGGATGGTGGTGACAGCTGCACATTATGAATGTATTTAATACCAATGAGCTGTACACTTCAAAAACGGTTAGAATGGTACATTTTTATGTTATGTGTGTTTTACCACAATTTTAAAAATTGGAAAAACATAAAAATAAATAAAACCACAATGAATTATCACTACTTCCCCAACTCCCAAATCCAAGGAGTAACATCTCTGGGACAAAGAGTGAGTGAGTGAGTGTGTGTGTGGTTTTAATTTTAGTAAGATGTCAGATTATTTCTCAAAAAGGCAGAATCCCATTTTCCAACAGCAATATTTAAGAGTACCCTTTTCTCTTCCAATAACAGATATTGCCGACCTTCTAATTTCTGCCAGTCAGAAGGACATCTTTTCAGATATTTGTTGGCCATTTAAATCTGTTATTCTGTGACTTACTTCTTATTATTCTTTGCACATTGTTCCAATGGGATATTGACTCTTTTGTCATCTCTTTTGCCAATATTTTACTTTTAAATTTCTTGTTTGTCCGTTGACTTAACGGTATCTTTTGTTATACATTTTTTAAAAACTTTTATGGTCTAATGTTTGTCTTTTACACCTTAGAACAGGGGTCAGCAAACTATGGTCTGCCGCTTGTTACTATAAATAAAGTTTTATTCAAACATAGCCTCACCCAAATATTACATAGCTAGGTCACGTAATTGCAACAGACAGTGTCTGGACCTTTACAGAAAAAAAGTCACCAATGCTTGCTGTGGAATGTCAAGAAAATGGGGTGCCTGGTACATCTTCCCTGTCCGCCTCCAGGATTTAAGCTCCAAGAGAATTTTTATTTGTTTTATTCACATAAACATACTGTATAAAACAGTATCTGGCAAACAGTACATATTAAACTTTCAGAATTAATGCAAGGTCCCCTTGCTCTCACACTCTTAATTAGAAATGTAGCCAAGTATTAGTGATATTTGAATAGGACTGTTATAAAAGAAAAATCCTTTTTATTAGCAATGTATGATTTTAGTAAGTTTTACTGTGAAAATCAATGAGAACCAACCCATTACAGTTTTATAGCTGAAAAGTAGCCCAATAATAAGGACATCCCATATAGGAAAACATTTGGGGGTCACTTTGATGTTAAAAATCAATAAATTGTTTTAGAGACTCTTTATATACAGGCACCAACTCACAGCACTCAAGACAATTTACTGCTTATAAATTATTTTTCAGTTAACAAGTGTGATCAAGATGTCTAAGCATTTTCAACCTAAAGGACCTGCTGAGAAGGGGGAACACTTTCCCCACTAAACTTGATGATCAGCAACACATGCAGCTTTAGGCTCTGGGCTCGGCTTGCCTACAATAAATGCGCGACAGCAGGGTCACATCAGAATTCAAACCCTATGTGACACGTGTCACCTGGTGTACTTTTTTTCCCACGTTACCTTGTTTCCAAGCATAACTTTACAATGCCTTGTGAGACTACTATGTGTTTCATTCAACTCGGTAAAACAAACAAACAAACAAAAAAACTGTTTTTAAGCCCCAAATATAATGTACAATCCTTTCAACCATTGTGTTTGAGTGAAAGTTTTCTTAGTAAAATATTGGGGGGGAAATGTTCCAGGATCAGAGAAAAAAATTCCCATAACCCTCGTAACATTACAGTCTCATTTCCCTTACCCCACAAAATTAAGACTGTCCTTTTAAACTATGAAATTACAGCAAACAACATCTATCTTTCAGTGTCACGGTCAATGAAGACAGGTTAACATGCACACTACGTCCCTGAGTCTAAGCACAGTTTTCCTTCTACTTCTTCAGTCACTCTGGAAAACATGCAAAACCCTTAGTAACACGCAATACCACTCTCCTTGTACTTTAAAGTTTGACAAACTTTAAAATCTTTTTTATCCTTATACTATCTAGATAAAAAGCTGATAATGAACAGTGTGACAGCAGGGAAAAGGACACCTGGAATACTTAAAACATATCTAAAAACACTGTATCTGGTAAAAGCAGGAACTCCCTTACTAAATCTATCCATAATGACATACCACTCAGAAAAAGGTGCGATCCTAAAAGAAGGAAGAACAGAAAATGGACAAGAAATAACAAAGAGAAAGAAAGAAGAAAAATCTATTTCCAGGTTCTCAATGACTGGGGTGGGGGGAAAGAACATAATGAAAGAAACCTCTCATGATGACATATGTATCCAGAAAATGTATGTGTGTGTGTACAGGGTGATTACAGTTCCAAGAAGCTGGAATTTAAAATAAAAGGTTGAAGCAGCAGCACACAGATGAAAGGCGGCCCCTTTAACATTTGCTCCTGGAGGCCAGCAACGCTCAGCAGTTGGCTGGAGACTAAGCTGGCCGATCCTGTGGAGCTCCAACAAAGGGACGAAACAAACTCGAGTCCCCAGGGCCCCCCTCCCGACAACGCGTGAAACAACTTGATAAATGATGGCTCTGTCAGGGGACCGGGAGATGGAGACGTCTGGGAGCAGAGGGGGACGTACCTCATTTAGAAGGCCAAGGGGGGAAGGGGGAAGGGGAGCCGGAAGAGAGGCAGAGTGGCAGAGAGAAGCAAGACCACCTTATCACACCAGAGAACCCGAAGCAGTTTGGGATGGCCAGGAACTGAAGTCCTCGGAGTACAGTAGCAAGAGACCGCTCAAGGGGCAAAGTTTTCATCTTCCGTGGCCCATTTTCCAGCCTGAAGGCCAAGCTTAAAAGCAGCACTGCTCTCAGGTTACTTCATTCATTTGGGGACGACCTGAAATACAGACTCCACCCCCACCCAGCCCGTGCCTAAAGGCTGCCGATCTGAATGGAAAACCAGAACACAGAGTCCAAAGCACAGCTCAATCCAAGGAAACATTAATTACCCTAAAACAAAACCAGGAGGAGCTCACATCTGGGGTCCAACACTAAAATCCTCCTCCTTCCCCTCCTCCAGAGTGTGGCACAACCATTTACACAATCTCCTCCTACCCGAAGACTGGTGTCGGTCCCACAGGACTGCCCTGTGTGGGGAAAACTCAGTCAACACTGAGAAGCAGGCATACAAGGGATCTCCATCTGAGAAAAGAGCTGTCGGAATTAGTAGTGGAACAAATATAGGTTTTTCAAAATCAGCTACCCAAAGAGTAATTAACTAATTCAAAAGGGACATTAATTATTCAAAAGGGACATAGTCTAAGCATCTGATGAAAGACCATCAAGCAAGTTGACTAAAATACAACTCAAAGGTAGGAACAAACAGGCAGCAAGTAAAGAATTCTTAATTGACTCGAGTCTTTTCAAGTCACTCCAATATGCTGTGATGAACCAGAAACAGGCAATGTGAAATTCTGCATATTGTTACTGAATATAAACTTTATCTAAAGTTTATCGAATTCAGCTTTGACTGTAATTAAGCATAATTAAAAGTAACAGCAAACTGTACTCCAAGAAAGTGAAATTAGGGGATTTCTCTTTGCTAATGCCCAGCCTCCTTAGGGGATTACTGATAATTCATATTCGATGGCCCCAAATCGAATTTATTACCATGTATTTCAGAACATCTGATATACTAAGTCACACGGTTAGAGACACTACATAGTCTAAGGGGCCAGGACAACCATGAGAACGTAACCATTTCGCTGGGTTACGCTGGAGGGCCCTGCTCCCGGTAGCTGCAACCTCAGTGAGCGCACCAGCCTGCACGCGGACACGGCCCACCCAGTCCAGGGTTAACACCAGGCCCGGATGCTCTTCAGGTTGCCCCACACGGAAGAGAACCAATTTTCACCCCCTTTGGGAAAACATCACCTCTTTTAGAATGCACTCAACAGTGTGTGAATGTTAACAACAACGATGAAATGATGGGGAGAATGTCAGTCTAATGCTTAACACTTAATTTTAACTTCTCTGACCAAATCAAGACGTGATTTGTGTTGATATGTGTTACCAAGTTTTAAATACCTTCATCAGTTCTCCGCATCAACTTTCCCCAAACCCTGGGCATTATACTAACAGCATTCCTATAAAGTCCATCAACTGTTATTGAAACAAACACATAAAAGTATTTCTAAAGACTTTAGCAATAGCAATACTAGGCCTTCACATACGTATTGACTTTAACCAGCAATAACACTCTATCAGTTCAAAGAATTAACCTTCCAGGACTTCCCTGGTGGCACAGTGGTTAAGAATCCACCTGCCAATGCAGGGGACACTGGTTCAAGCCCTGGCTCAGGAAGATCCCACATGCCGTGGAGCAACTAAACCCATGCACCACAACTATTGAGCCTGTGCTCAAGAGCCCACGAGCCACAACTACTGAAGCCTGCACGCCTAGAACCTATGCTCCGCAACAAGAGAAGCCACTGCAATGAGAAGCCTGTGCACGGCAACCAAGAGTAGCCCCCGCTCGCCGCAACCAGAGAAAGCCCGCGCACAGCAACGAAGACCCAACACAGCCAAAAATAAAAAACAAATAAATAAATTTATTAAAAAAAAAAAAATTAACCCTGCAGTTTTCCAATGATATATTACGCTTTCCACCCCAAAGTTAAGAGTAGCACAGAAGTACCAGGGAAAACACCAGGCAGAATGCACCACATTTACAGACCGCGCTAAAGCATCTCACGGTCATCCAAGCCGATATGTAAAAAGTCTATGAAAGCTATAATCAAAAAGACAGATAAAAGCAAGTGCTGGTGAGGGTATGGAGAGAATGGAACCCTCATACACTGCTGGTGGGAATGTAAAATGGTGCAGCCATTTTGGAAAAGTCTGGTAGTTCTTCAAGAGAAATGAACACCTACATCCAGGCAAAAACTTATATTATGAATGTTCATAGCAGCATTATTCATAACAGCCCAAAGTGAAAACAACTCAAATGTCCATCAACTGATGAATGAACAAAATGTGGTGTATCCATAAAACAGAACACTCCTTAGCAATAAAGGGATGAAGTACTAATACCTGCACAGAATGGATGAACCTGAAAAACATTGTAAGTAAAAGAAGCCAGTCACAAGAGGCCATATTTTGCATTATTCCATTTATCAGAAATGTCCAGAACTGGCAAATCCAGAGACAGAAAGTAGATCAGAAGTTTCCAGATGACGGGGTGGGAGACAGGAGTAGAGGGTAACTGCCAGAAAGTTTGAAATTTCTTTTAGGGGTAATGAAAAATGTTCTAAGATTGATTGTGGTCATGGTTGCACAGCTCTGTGGACATACTAAAACCGTGAATGGCATACTTTAAATGGGTGAACTGTGTGGTTTGTGAATATCTCAATGAACTGTTACTGGAAAGAAAAAAAGTCTTTGAAAAAATACCAGGAAGTGTAGTCTGGGTTTTTTGGTTGTGGTTGTGGTTGTTCTTCATTTTAAAGTAATGCTCCAATGATACCATTCAAAATGGAAGTATGGTTTTTTTAATGCTCATATTTTAATTTACTGAATTCAGGTTGAACAGTAGTGCATAAAAGCAAAGTACCGATGGCAGTTATTCAGAATCTATATACAAATCACTTCATGCTGTGGCTCAAGATGGAATGGACTACCTTAGAAATGAACAAATTCGAGCAAAGGCTAGGAGGTTTTGGAAGATGCTCTAGACCATTAATTCACTGAGAACAGGAAACATGTCTGTATAATAATCGCACGGTCAGGCACTGTGCTTGACGCTTAACATATATACTAAGTGCAATCCTTCCAACAACCCTACAAGGTGGGTATCATTGTCTTCATATGAAATAGCCAAAACCAAACATCCTCAAGACCAGAAGACAACAGTTCAACTCAGTAGTCAAAGCTTCCGTTTCCTGATCCATGAAAGAAGCACAGTGCTCTCTACATCAGAGTAGTTGTAAGAGCTCTATGAAATAAAGTGTATTAAGAGCCTGGCATTATTTGCAGCAACATGGATGGACCTAGAGATTATCATACTAAGTGAAGAAGTCAGAAAGAGAAAGACAAATACCATATGATATCACTTATATGTGGAATCTAAAATATGGCACAAATGAACTTATCTATGAAACAGAAACAGACTCACAGACGTAGAGAACAGACTTGTGGTTGCCAAGTGGGAGGGGAGGGGTGGAGGAGGGATGGGTTAGGAGTTTGGGATGAGCAGATACAAACTATTATACAAAGAATGGATAAACAACAAGGTCCTACTGTAGAGCACAGGGAACCACATGCAATGTCCTGTAATAATCCATAATGGAAAAAAATAGGAAAAATTATATATATGTATGTATGTATAATTGACATGTTAAACAGTCACTCACATTTCTGTTGCTTTTACCCCAGCTTCAGCAAAAACAGATAACAACCTTCAGAAAGCCAGTAAACGTATATAAATGATGAGGGTTATGATCAATATTCAAAGACCATCAATACTGTCATGTTCACCAGGGTTCTCTAAGTAACAAACTAGGAAACACAGCATCCACAGAAGTTACTGTGTTGGCTGAACAAACTAACCGTTAATCTGGCATACATTTAATGATGCATGTTACCATAATTCTGCTAAATAATAATTAATTATAAATGGTGGCAGTGATCGTCTGTAACTATTATGACTTACAGAGGCAGAGTAATTGTCTTCAGGGTCGTCTTTTAAAAACCAGCAGAGACGCTGCAGCCACAACCCACAGGGACAATAAAGCTTGCTCTCGTCCTCCTCGCTGCACACAGCGCAACTGGAGCTTAAGGCGTAACTCCTATTTCCCCAGCATTAAAATCTGCTGGGCAGCCCAGCCTAGAGAGGGAGCTGGCAGGAGAGGAAAGGAAATCAATCACAGCCTGAGAGACAGGAGCACTGGGTGTGTGCTGGGGGCCGGGAGGGGAGAGGGTTAGAAATAACTGAGCGTAATGAACTGATGCAGGATAGATGGGCTCACAGAACCTCTTGGAGAACTCGGGGCAAAAGAAGAGTGACAGATGGAATGATGGCCAAAGGACCCATGGGGAGAGGGTCATGGACAGGGTGCAGAAAGGTAGGACCACACCAGCAGAATCCGTGTTCAGAAATCCATGCTCACGTTCACCATTTTGCTGAACAAATGTTAACACAGATCATGTGCATTTATCATACAGCACCCTACTGGGAAGTCTGACCCGTTTCACAGGCCTGAACTATGAAAAATACAGTGCAGATAAAATGGCAAACAATGTAGCAGTGGCCCAGTAGCTAGTGGTCTGACACGAAGTGAAGAGCTAGAAACGATCCTTTAAAAAGCTAGTTCCTTTAAAAAGCTAGTACAAGAGCCCCACCCCCGAACCTAAGTGTGGAACTACTAAAGTTAGGGCAGAGGCATACACTGCTCAGGAGAGATGAAATTAATCACCGTGCTGCAGTGCAGAGCAGGTGTAAGGATGCACAGTTACTGGGACCAGATAAAAGTATGTCCCATACACTGTATTAGGCTGGGGAGGATATGAAGGAATACACATGATTCTATTTACTTTCCAAGACAGGCAAATCTCATCTCTAGTGATAGAGCTCACCCCAGCGACTGCATGGGACCGGGTGTGCGCGTGTTTCTGGCGGGGAGACATCACTTGAAGGGGGATGAGGAACTTTTAGGGGAATGAAATCATCGGTATTTTGTTTGGGGTGGTGGTTACACGAGTGTATATAGTTGCTGAAACTCAACTGTACACTTCAAAATAAAGTTGATGAATTTTTTTTTAAAGATTGGGAAGTTAAATACATTCTATCTAGATTTCTTCTCAAATAAATTTAGGCCATAAATTCGTAAATAGTGGTAAACTCTGCAATATATAGTAATCTTGGCTACCCAGAAGCTCTGCTTCCAAGGAAATTCCAGGAAGCCACAATTTTACCTTTCACCCTAAGCACATATTGTAGCAAAACACTTTGCTACAAACATCTTAACGCTTTTTTCCTCACTTTTTACAAAATTTGACCAGCGAATTTATCAATGATACTTTCACTAACTACAACTTATTAAGCGGGTATAAAAAATTTTCCTTCCCTAGAACTCAAAGTAATTATTGCTTCTCGAAAAAGCAAGTACAGTACAGAAAATCTCCCATTTTATAAAGTGAAACTGAATTACCAAGAGGTGACCCTCGAAGAAAACATAATGGTAGCCAAAGGCTGCTGCTGGCCAATATTTAAATTTACCCTCTACTGAACTTCACACAACAGAAACTTGTTGAATTTATGTAAGAAAGTCCATCAGAAATTAAGTCTCAGGGCTACCCTGGTGGCGCAGCAGTTAAGAATCCGCCTGCCAATGCAAGGGACACGGGTTCGAGCCCTGGGCCGGGAAGATCCCACATGCCACGGAGCAACTAAGCCCCTGTGTCACAACTACTGAGCCTGTGTGTCACAACTACTGAACCCACGTGCCACAATTACTGAAGCTCACACACCTAGAGCCCGTGCTCCGCAACAAGAGAAGCCGCCGCGATGAGAAGCCCATGCACCCCAACGAAGAGTAGCCTTCACTCACCGCAACTAGAGAAAGCCTGCGTGCAGCAACTAAGACCCAACACAGCCAGCCAGCCATCAATAAATAAATTAATTAATTTAAAAAAAAAAGAAATTAAGTCTCTTCCTCAAGAATCAGCATGGGCAAAACACTCACCAAACTGCTAGCTGTGTGATGAAGCAATTTTAAATTCTTAAAAGAAGTTCCTCTGTTGTGAAAGAACACATCGGAACACTTCAATGTGACATTATATGGAGAGACTTTAAAAAAGACTAGTCCTCTCAGGAATTCATCATATGGAAATAATCATAAATGTGCACATTTGATATCCATTGGTACTTTATTACTTTTTTTAAAAAAGGCAAAGCACTGCAACAATCTAATGGTCCAAACTGGAAAAGTAACTAGGTCCATTCACAGCATGACTGAGATCTGAATCCAGGCAGTTTAGAGCCCAAGCCCTTAACTAACACCCTCTTTTGCCTCACCCACTCTACCATTCAGAGCATTAATGAGGGGAAGGAACTGATCAATATTTGACAGCCAAGGAAACCAACACAAAAATCAGTAAGGAACAATAAAGTTCTAGAAAAATAAAACAATTAAAAGAGTATATATTCCATCTTCCTCACAAAATTAAGGAATTCTAAATTCAGTATTAGTAATCATTTTGAAGCACTTTAATAAAGATAAAAATCACTACTCCTTTCTTTGTGTCTCTAACTTACTTTGGACTCTACACATACCTTACTTGCCTAAGTCCAAACATTTCACATGAAATTCATCACTATTAAGGGGACCGAGTTCAAAGGTATTTCAGTAAACAGGGCACTCGACTCCCTCAGCACTAACTGCTGGCTTCATAATTTCACCATCTCAACCTCCCCAACGCAGAATGCGAAAGACCTGGAAATATTAAAAAGAATCCTAAAAAGTTTCTTCCCAGAAATCATCAGTATACTGGGCCTCAGGAAGCAGTGATGAGGCCTCAAATCTCCAGTGAATGAAATTTAAACGGAAGAAGAAAGTGTGTGCTCAGTTGGATGCTACAGATAGATAGATAGATGGATGGATGGATGGATGATTGATGGATAGATTAAAAGCTTCAAATTATTTGCAGTATACAGATAAAATGATACTGCTAAAGTCCACATTCTGACTCCAAATTCTGACTCACTTGTAAACACAACCATCATCTCAGGAAGATGTGCTACCAGGCGTCTTTCCTCTCCACCAATAAGGCAAGCCAAAAGCAAAAGGCAGAATAACTGCTAATCCACTGTGGCCTGGACTCAGATTTTCTGACTGCGGGAGGCTAGCCGACACCTTCTCGTCTTCTGCTCTGTGTGGTGGACATTTCAATGGTAGAAGGTATGGTAACTTCAATGAACTATAATACAACATATGCAGGTACAATTTTATTGAAAACATAGTTGATTAAATAATCTTACATTAAGAAATACCCATAAATATAAATAGAATTCTTCAGTACTGAAGAAATGGCTTGTAAAAGAAGATTTGTTGAGTGGATTAGTGTAGAAGCTGTGCTACATATTAAAGGGCTGTGGACCCTGAAGGGAGAACAATCTAACAAATCAGAATAAAGTGCAAGTTTCTTTTCCTATTTAAAGTAAATAAACGTTACCCTTATGTATAAAAACTAATACCATACACAACAAGGTCCTATGTATAGCACAGAGAACTATATTAAATATCCTATGATAAATCACAATGGAAAAGAATATTTAAAAAGGAATATATACATATGTATAACTGAATCACCCTACTGTACAGGAGAAACACAACACTGTAAATCAACTATACTTCAATAAAAAAATTTAAATAAAAAAAATTTATACCAGTCGATGTAGATAAACTATGTTGAAATCCTGAATGGTCACATTTCTGTTTTTACCTTATTCAATTCACTTTATTAGTGCTGTTTTCTGGTGGTATATCACTAAGGTTACCCCACCCCACTATCACTACACATCTGCTTCTGGCTTGAGGCCATCATAAATTATATATGAAATAAAAAGTCAAAAGAGGGCTTCCCTGGTGGCGCAGTGGTTGAGAGTCTGTCTGCCGATGCAGGGGACACGGGTTCGTGTCCCGGTCCGGGAGGATCCCACGTGCCGCGGAGCGGCTGGGCCCGTGAGCCATGGCTGCTGAGGCTACGCGTCCGGAGCTTGTGCTCCACAACGGGAGAGGCCACAACAGTGAGAGGCCCGCGTACCGCGAAAGAAAAAAAAAAAAAGTCAAAAGACTTTGAGATAATCACAACTGAATATAGCATTTGACTTCCAAACTGCATTACATAAAATGGCAACTGGTAAAATATACTCTCCCATTCACCTAGGATGTATCACAGTTTGTTAATGTCACTAGCAAGCCAAACAGTTCTAATAAATGCACTCTACCTATCCACAACAAAACATATTACAATAAAAATCTCTCTGTACACCTAGTGGTTAGGACACAGATGCTATACACCATCAGGATTTTCTGGAATACATGCTGGATTTTCAGATTTTTACTATACTTTGATGTATTATATTATAGGTCACATTGTTTCCAAGAGTTCAGATGTATTTGGACACTAAATTATCTCCTTTCAACTGCAGCCCCAGAGAGCTCACACATGGTACTAAAAGGTAATGCTACTGTACACTAGCACCTGTGAGAAGACGAGATGACCTTTCTCTTCTATTATAATGTACAAACACTTCACTTTCCCTTCTCTCTAGTTTATAGCAAAGGGGGTAATTTCAGACACTGTACAGTACCTTAGTTTTGTACCCTGTATCCTTTTATAGGGAATTATTTCTATAGGTGAATTAAAATTTTATCTTGAGTGCCTTGAGTTTTACAACACCATGAAATAACTGGAGAACCTAGGATTTAGTGGAATTGGACACTGTAAAGTACTAACCTGGAATCACCCAGAAAATGTTGTCCATCTATGGTTATCTCTCTAGAGGAACAATATAAAATATGAAGGCAACTATGGGCCATGTCATACTGCCTGTGCTCCAATGAATTATACCCAAAGTGCCAGTCATGTCCCAATTTACATCTGAATTACTCTATTAGTTATAAAATTCTTTATTTGAAATCTATAGCAGGAAATCAGTTCACCTAATAAGCAGCAGCATAATGAATGAAAACACTGGACCAAAAAAGCAGGGAAGAATGCTGCACCTTCTAAGAAGGCAAGAAAAGTGATACTGAAGTCAGTGACTTGGACTAAAAGCCAAGTGCCTGTCAACAGGTACAGTTCAATAGCAAGAAGAAAATCATCTCATCTACTGATTCATTTATTCAAACACTTAGGTGCCCACTGCTAGGCCTGAAAGGCACCAATACAAAGAGCTTCTAAGTGAACTGAGTCACCAGCTTACACTTTTCCACCATCTAAATAAGAGACAATTTAATAAAAAGTATTTTAACATCGTGTGTAGGCAACTCTCACTTTTAAAACCACACTTCCGGAACTAATCACTGGTTACAAACAGACTCCTTAAACACGTAAGCATGCTTCCAACAGGAAAGATCACCAAGAAGGGCCAAGGTGAATGATGGACAGACTCCGGCCCCTACTAGCTGTGATTCACTCAACTCCTCACCCCAACAAGTTTTCCCCCATCCTAGAGGGTGAGAGAAAAGATTACATCTGCTCAAATTAATCATTTATGTGTATCCTTTGCCAACTAAGGTAATTCATAATCAACAACAAAGTACTTGCAATACAATTCAAAACTTGGTCATCATGAGAACCTCTGTCTTCTAGAGACCTAGAGTGATTTTAGACTCCGTCCTCCAAATGCATGTGAAACTTGGACTAGTTTTAAACTGCACATCTAGGGCTTCCCTGGTGGCACAGTGGTTAAGAATCTGCCTGCCAATGCAGGGGACATGGGTTCGAGCCCTGATCTGGGAAGATCCCACATGCCGCGGAGCAACTAAGCCCGTGAGCCACAACTACTGAGCCTGCACTCCGCAACGGGAGAGGCCGCGACAGTGAGAGGCCAGCGCACCGCGATGAAGAGTGGCCCCCATTCGCCGCAACTGGAGAAAGCCCTCGCACAGAAACGAAGACCCAGCAATCCATCAATCAATCAATGAAAACTGCACATCTAGCTTACAGAACATCTGGAGAGGAGGGCAGGTCCAAAAGGCCAAATGGAAAACCGGACCTAAGGTCCTGCAACAGAGACGGTCCTCTGAGACCAACCATTCCACTTTCCTGCTGCTCAGACACGCAGATCCGGACAGTGCTGGGGGAGGAGTGAGCCAAACCACAGTCGGACTAATGAGTGTGACCACATGGGGCAACCACCGCCAAGACAGACCAGTTGCATTAAGGATCCGCTTACAAACAGTTAAAAGCACAGTCTAAGCACAAACAGACACTATGGCCTCCAAGTGCGACTCTAGGTCTTGAAGGGTAAGTGCCTGGAAAAGAGAAACCTTGCAAAGGAAGAAGTCAGACCCTGCAGGCACACAACTCATTCCTGTGCTTCTCCACACTCCAGCTTCCAAGGTCAGAACTATAAGCTTCCTTTCACTGTTCTCCCCACAAGAATAATTTTCTGATTCTGACCCCTTTATACGAGGGTCCACAATCATCACAGATCCCCCTCATCTAAAACTAGCCTCACAGCTACCTACAGGCTCTGCAGAAGGTGCCCCCAACAAGGTCAACGGAAGGTCTGTGCACCCCACGCAAGGCAGTGGGGCTGAGGTCAGACCCTCGCCACCTCGGAGCAGCTTTACAGTGGGGTGTTGGGCGTTTCCCAAAGAAAACTGTGGCAACGGGCAATCAGAAGTCTGACTGCAGCCTATCAG
Organism: Phocoena sinus; assembly: GCF_008692025.1. Taxonomy (NCBI): domain Eukaryota; kingdom Metazoa; phylum Chordata; class Mammalia; order Artiodactyla; family Phocoenidae; genus Phocoena; species Phocoena sinus. Next base: position 102,188,055 of record NC_045772.1, on the reverse strand, counting down.
CCAAAAGAGAACACCCCCCTCGAGGGACAGAGCGCAGGTGCACAAACAGACCACGAGAAAGGAGGCGGCTCTGGATGGCTCCGGCCCCACCCATCCCCACAGAGACACAATACCCCACTAATGGAGACTTAAGTCACTTGTAAGCTTCTCCAATTACTTCAAAGAGCTTTGAGGGATACAGAGGGACTTCCAGACACAATCTTCCAAACCTCAGAAGTCCTCATTTGCCTTCAGCAGAGCCTCTGGAAAAAAAGGTCCTCCCACTTTTAGCTGACCCCACGGCAGCATCTTCCATCAGTTACCTCTGCTGAAGACAGCAGGGATTTGAAACAGTCCTCATACCCCTCCCCCAATGTGAAAATTAGCAAGTGATACACAATTTCGGACTGGGAGCCAAAGGCTTCTTCAGCCCTAAGAATGGGAGCTAAGCCAAAACCCAGGCCTGCTTTAGGCACACACAGAAGTAGCTGCAGGGTACAGGGGCAGGACAGGGAATTAAAATGCAAAGAAAAGCCAGAAACAGAAAATGAAGTGTAGCTCTAAGAAAATAACAGCATGACTTTATTAACTGGCTTTGGTCGCACCATTAAGACTCAATGGTGACAATTCCTACTGCCTTACTTTGGGGAACCAGACTGAATACACAGAAATTACCCTTCCCCAATCGTTTCTAGTTATAATAAATAAGAACACCAAAACTGCAGCCACAGCTATGGATCATCACTCATTCAACATGCAGGAGAAATGAGGCACGCTTCTAGAATATCGGCCATGACAATCAAAAACATCACTTTAAAAAAGTCGGTACAGGGCTTCCCTGGTGGCGCAGTGGTTGAGAGTCCGCCTGCCGATGCAGGGGACGTGGGTTCGTGCCCCGGTCCGGGAGGATCCCACACGCCGCGGAGCAGCTGGGTCCGTGACACATGGCCGCTGAGCCTGTGTGTCCGGAGCCTGTGCTCCGCAACGGGAGAGGCCACAACAGTGAGAGGCCCACGTACCACAAAAAAAAAAAAAAAAAAAAAAAAAAAAGTCGGTACATAACCACAAGTAGAGAAATTCCACTATCCTAAGGAAAGAGTCATGTACACACATATACAAAGATGCTATCTTAGCACTGTCAGTGTATGTAAGATTGGGGAAAACCCAGATGTCCAACAACAGAGGAAGTGAGTAAATAAATGATAGCATAGTCACGTCTGATTGTAACAACAGTACAGATCTGCATATTAACATGGAAAATGTTCATTATATATTACTTTTAAAAAGAAATAAAACTATATCATATAATCTTATAATGACACCGCATATTTTATTTTTTTACTTTGAATTTTAAAATAAGTTTATTTCTTATTTATTTTTGGCTGCATTGGGTCTCTGTTGCTGCACGCAGGCTTTCTCTGGTTGTGGCGAGCGGGGGCTACTCTTCGCTGTGGTGCGCGGGCTTCTCATTGCGGTGGCTTCTCTTGTTGCAGAGCACGAGCTCTAGGCACATGGGCTTCAGTAGTTGCGGCGCGCGGGCTCTAGAGTGCAGGTTCAGTCGTTGTGGCGCACGGGGCTTTGTTGCTCCGTGGCATGTGAGATCCTCCCGGACCAGGGATTGAACCCGTGACCCCTGCACTGGCAGGCAGATTCTTAACCACTGCGCCACCAGGGAAGTCCCAGACATATACTTTAAAAATATGTGGTGGGGGGAGCGGGGGTGGGGAAAAAAAAAAAAAAAAAAAAAATGTGGTGGTGTCAGGGGTTGGGGGGGGGGGGACTTCGTGCGCCACAATGACTGAGCCTGCATTCCAGGACCGTGAGCCACAACTACTGAAGCCCATGCACCACAACTACTGAAGCCCATGCACCACAACTACTGAAGCCCACGCGCCTAGAGCCCGTGCTCAGCAACAAGAGAAGCCACCGCAATGAGAAGCCCGTGTAGCGCAACGAAGAGTAGCCTCTGCTCGCCACAACTAGAGAACGCCTGCGCACAGCAATGAAGACCCAACGCAGCCATAAATAAAATTTATTAAAAAAAAATTTTAAAATATATGTCTGCATGTATATAAATAGACCTACACAGGCTCAAAATAACTAATTATAAATAATCATTTTATTTTCTTTTTTTGCCTATCTCAATCTTCTAAAGTTTTTACAATCAACTTTGTGAGAAAAGGTACTGTTAATTTTGACATTTACTTAAGTTTTCTTTTGATAAAAAATTAAAATTGGAACCAAGGTAACCAATGTTCTGGATTTTACTAGGTAAGTGGAAAGAGATGTCATAGATTAGGAACTACCTAGTCCAAGTCTTCAGTTCTATGTATCCCGTCTCTGTATTGAACATTTCCAAATCTACCTAACCTGACAATTACTTTCAGCAAAACCCAGCTTTTACATCCCACGTCCATTACATCACATTCTTGTACTCAGGGGAGGCCCAGATGGTCTTTCACACTGGACTGGAAGCAGGAAGCGATGGACTCACGCCAACAGCGAAGCCTCCATCTGCAGCCTTCTGTTAACCCTCCCGGTCTCATCTGCCCTATTCCCAATTCTTGTACGTACCCATTGCACAAGTAAGCAAGATGTGCCCTCTGGTGTCTCTTCCCATAAGGCAGGGAGAAATGTAATACTAAATTAAATTAATTCTCAAATAAAGCAATGCCCTTACATTATTCTCCTAGTCCAAAAACATGACTCTGTGCTTGGTGTTAAAAGCTATGTTGGGTGGGGTGGGTGGGGGGTCGTGAGGCTCAAGAGGGAGGCGATATATGTATACATATAGCTGATTCACTTTGTTGTACAGCAGAAACTAACACAACGTTGTAAAGTAAATACACTCCAATAAAAATAAATTGATTAAAGCTATGGAAGGTACTCAGAGTACAATACAGGGCCCCTGACTACAAGGAAATTAAGAGTCCAACTAATAAAACAGAACTCATAAATATGAAACAATGAGAAAATGATTCAGTATTGTTAACTGCTAGCCTTAGGTCTCGTTTCCAATCACAAAGGAACCCACTACCTTACCATATGACTCTGGGCAAAGTCCTCATCTGTAAAACTGGGAGTTAAACCTTGATGATCTTACCTTCCACAGTTCTAGAAACAACCAATCAGGAAAAGGCAAGATAAATGTGGGCTTCTAGAATGTGTTACAAATTACCTATAAGCAGACAACAACTGAGATTAAAAACCAAGTGAATCTGGCAAGAGGAAAAAATCTCCAATCTTATTATACAAGCAGAGTGATCTGAAAGCAAATGGAAGCACAGTATACTCTCCTCCTTTCCATTAAAGAAGTCCTGCAAGAGGGTTACTAGAGTGGTGACTGCGTGTGCAGCAGCTCTATATCAGGCACAGTTAAGAAGACAAATATGGGGGCTTCCCTGGTGGCACAGTGGTTGAGAATCTGCCTGCCAATGCAGGGGATACGGGTTTGAGCCCTGGTCTGGGAAGATCCCACATGCTGCGGAGCAATTAGGCCTGTGAGCCACAACTACTGAGCCTGCGCGTCTGGAGCTTGTGCTCCGCAACAAGAGGCCACGACAGTGAGAGGCCCACGCACCGCGATGAAGAGTGGCCCTCGCTCGCCACAACTAAAGAAAGCCCACGCGCAGAAACAGAGACCCAACACAGCCATAAATAAATAAATAAAATTTTTAAAGAAAGGAGACAAATATGCATTAAACACAGTCCCTGATGTGCAGAAGTTTATTTCATTTCATTCATTCATTCAATAAATATTTACTGAGCACCTACTACGTACACAGACACAAGGACATGTTCCAGGCACTGGGGGCTCAAGAGTCAACAGGATAGACGAAGATGCCTGCTCTAAGAAATTTCTGGGGAGTAAACAGAAAAGGTAACTGCAGAAAAAGAAAACTGAAAAGAGTAGTATGACAGAGACTGACAGGAAGAGAGGCATGGCTACTTTAAACTGGGTGACCATGAGCAACGGTATGCGTAATAGGAATTCGTTGTATTATTCTCTACAATAGTTTAAATTTTTAAAACAAGCCACAGATAAACAGAATAATCAGCAAAGTTTCACCAAGATGACATTTGAGCTGAGATTTGAAAATTAATACAAGGCATGTTCCCCTCCCTATGCCTTCTAGATAGAGGCAACAGCTGGTGCAGAGGCCTTAAGGAGCTGGGAGCCTTTATGAGAAAAAAAGGCTCTTGTGGCCACAACAAGAGCTAGGGAGAGGATGGCACAGGCCAGGCCGTGAGAGCAGAAAGACTGTGGGGACCCTCCTATACAATGGTAAGGAATTCAGAAATTACTCTAAATGCAAGAAGTAGCCATTGGAGGGTTTTAAGCAGGAATGAGAATATAGGAATATACTTTGTTTGGGTTTGTCACTTTTTTTTTAGTTACAAAGCAATACAAGTTAGGTGCTAAATTAGGTGACCCCAAATCCATTTATGTTTAGTAATGGGATGAATTTACTTCCCTAAACACTTCAGTCTCTAATTCTGAGCACATCAATGCAAGGATATTTAGTTCAGCACCTGGGAAGGTGGCTCAGAAGCATCCTGGGTAAGAAAGAAATCAGTGTAGAATTTAAATTCTGTTACAGACATCCAACAAAAATTCTGAGCAAAAAGATTGTGGGCTAGAATTTCAGATTTTGAAGATCTCGTGTAACGCAGAAAAATATTCTGGGTACTGGGCCGGCAGCAACATAAATAAAGGGGAAACGGGGGCTTAGGTCAGGTGAACGCTTTGCCTCCATCACTGACAGTAAGAAAAGAATGGGGACCCCAGATGTCACGTCCACTCTCCTGACTTCTTGTCCAGTGTTCTTTCCAAAGCACCACATAAAGAGAATTTAGAATCCACAGAGACGTAAAAATTAAATTAAAAAAAATAAAATCTACAGAGACAGAAGACAACTAGTGGTTGCCAGAGTTGGGGCAGGGGATGGAGTGTCCTCTGAAGCGTGTGGGGTCTCCTCCTGGGGTGACGGAAATGTCCTGGAACTACACACAGATGGCAGTTGCACAACATACTGAATTTACTAAATGTCACTGAATTGTACACTTTAAAATGGTTAATGGTTAACTTTACGTTAATGTGAATTTTACCTCGATTTTTAGAAATGAAGTTGAAAAGAATGAAACATAATAGCAGCTAATGATGAGACTATGTAAGTCACTGGAAGCAGTTTTCGAGATCCAGGTTCTAATCAAAACTCAAGATCAGAGCAGCAGCGCCGGGTCCAGAGTGGAGGTGCTCCTAGCGGTGTTGTTTCTCGACCAGCGGCAGTTCTCACTACAGCGCCAGGACGAGTCCGGTTCGTGTTCGTCCGCGGAGATCTCTCTCATCTCGCTCGGCTGCGGGAAATCGGGCTGAAGCGACTGAGTCCGCGATGGAGAGAGAAAAGGAACAATTCCGTAAACTCTTTATTGGTGGCTTGAGCTTTGAAACTACAGAAGAAAGTTTGAGGAACTACTACGAGCAATGGGGAAAACTTACAGATTGTGTGGTAATGAGGGATCCTGCAAGCAAAAGATCAAGAGGATTTGGTTTTGTAACTTTTTCATCCATGGCTGAGGTTGATGCTGCCATGGCTGCAAGACCTCATTCAATTGATGGGAGAGTGGTTGAGCCAAAACGTGCTGTTGCAAGAGAGGAATCTGGAAAGCCAGGGGCTCATGTAACTGTGAAGAAGCTGTTTGTAGGTGGAATTAAAGAAGATACTGAGGAACATCATCTTAGAGATTACTTTGAGGAATATGGAAAAATTGATACCATTGAGATAATTACCGATAGGCAGTCTGGAAAGAAAAGAGGCTTTGGGTTTGTTACTTTTGATGACCATGATCCTGTGGATAAGATTGTGTTGCAGAAATACCATACTATCAATGGTCATAATGCAGAAGTAAGGAAGGCTTTATCTAGACAAGAAATGCAGGAAGTCCAAAGTTCTAGAAGTGGAAGAGGAGGCAACTTTGGTTTTGGAGATTCTCGCGGTGGTGGTGGAAATTTTGGACCAGGACCAGGAAGTAACTTCAGAGGAGGATCTGATGGATATGGAAGTGGTCGTGGATTTGGGGATGGCTATAATGGGTATGGAGGAGGACCTGGAGGTGGCAATTTTGGAGGTAGCCCTGGTTATGGAGGAGGAAGAGGAGGATATGGTGGTGGAGGACCTGGATATGGCAACCAGGGTGGGGGCTACGGAGGTGGTTATGACAACTATGGAGGAGGAAATTATGGAAGTGGAAATTATAATGATTTTGGAAATTATAACCAGCAACCTTCTAACTACGGTCCAATGAAGAGTGGAAACTTTGGTGGTAGCAGAAACATGGGAGGACCATATGGTGGAGGAAACTATGGTCCAGGAGGCAGTGGAGGAAGTGGGGGATATGGAGGGAGAAGCCGATATTGAGCTTCTTCCTATTTACCATGGGCTTCACTGTATAAATAGGAGAGGATGAGAGCCCAGAGGTAACAGAACAGCTTCAGGTTATCGAAATAACAATGTTAAGGAAACTCTTATCTCAGTCATGCATAAATATGCAGTGATATGGCAGAAGACACCAGAGCAGATGCAGAGAGCCATTTTGTGAATGGATTGGATTATTTAATAACATTACCTTACTGTGGAGGAAGGATTGTAAAAAAAAAAAAAAATGCCTTTGAGACAGTTTCTTAGCTTTTTAATTGTTGTTTCTTTCTAGTGGTCTTTGTAAGAGTGTAGAAGCATTCCTTCTTTGATAATGTTAAATTTGTAAGTTTCAGGTGACATGTGAAACCTTTTTTAAGATTTTTCTCAAAGTTTTGAAAAGCTATTAGCCAGGATCATGGTGTAATAAGACATAACGTTTTTCCTTTAAAAAAAATTTAAGTGCGTGTGTAGAGTTAAGAAGCTGTTGTACATTTATGATTTAATAAAATAATTCTAAAGGAAAAAAAAAAAAACAAAAACTCAAGATCAACTGAATGCAGACCTTTGGTAAGCTCAGCAGTATTGACATTTTGAGCCAGAGGACTGTTCTGTTCTGGGGATTGTAGGATACTTGGCAATTTTACTGGCTTCTACCCACTGGATACTAGTAGCCCCCATGTCCCAACTTGTGGCAAGCAAAAATGTCTCAAGACACTACCAAAGGCCTCAGAGGGGCACATCACCCCCTGTTGAGAATGGCTATTAGACAACCACTGACTTTTCTGCATCTTAATGTCCTCAACCACCAAACGTACATCACCTTATCCAAGAACTCTTCCAATTCTGAGATTCTAGTCCATATTTTGTTCACCCCCTGTGATTTATAATCCAGTGCAGCCTTCTCTTTCACTAACCTGACTCTGTGTCTCACAGGCTGATGCAAGGATATGATGAAATAACCAAGGAAATGCTTTTACAGTGAAATCTCCTCGAAGAGTAAAACTGGCTATGTAAAAGAAATGCTGGTATAGAAGCTCTTCCATTAAGACTCCAAAAATCAGTTAATAAAGGAATATTCAAGTTGTCAGAGGACTAGTTTCTGAATCTGTATTATTTTTTGTTTTATCTTTATTTTTATTTAATATGGTCTTCTCGGGCTTCCCTGGTGGCACAGTGGTTGCAAGTCCCCCTGCCGATGCGGGGGACACGGGTTCATGCCCCGGTCCGGGAGGATCCCACATGCCGCGGAGTGGCTGGGCCCGTGAGCCGTGGCCGCTGAGCCTGCGCGTCCAGAGCCTCTGCTCCGCAACGGGAGAGGCCACAACGGTGAGAGGCCCGTGTACCATTAAAAAAAAAAAAAAAAACTAAAAACTAAGGTCTTCTCTTGAAATTGACTGAAACATCTTTACCTCAGAGTTTTCAAGGATTTTAGGCTCTTCTATACTCATTAAAGAATACCCCAGGCATACTGGGCAATAAAGGGTTAATTTAATTCGTTCTGTGTGCTCAAAGAATTACAAGCAATTTCATTTAATTATTCAGTAGCCAATCAGGTCGTCTCTGTGGCTGCTTCGTGCACTGATGAAATAACGTCCTCCAGGTCAGAGCTGTCAATCCAGTCAGGAGACTGCTCCTCAGCAAGTAGAAAGAGACGGCAGGATTTCCAAGGATTCTCACTATGAATTTGGGGAAAGAGAAATGAATCCATTTCTTATTTCACCCTTTTTGTGTTAAAAGATACAAAATTCCTTAACTGACATTCACAGAACACTCCAGACAACAATAACAGACTATGTATTCTTTTCAAGTACACACGGAATAGTTGGCAAGAGAGACCACATTCTGGGCCACAAAACAAGTCTCAATAAATTTTAAAGGATGCAAGTCATAAAAAGTAACTCGTCTGACCACAATGGAATTAACTTAAAAATCAATAACAGATTTGGAAGTTTTAGCCACAGCAATCAGAGAAGAAAATAACAGGAATCCAAATCAGAAAAGAAGTAAAACTGACACTGTTTACAGATGACATGATACTATACACAGAGAATCCTAAAGATGCTAGCAGAAAACTACTAGAGCTAATCAACAAATCTGGTACAGTAGCAGGACACAAAAATAATGCACAGAAATCTCTTGCATTCCTATAATGATGAAAAATCTGAAAGAGAAATTAAGGAAACACTCCCACTTACCACTGGAACAAAAAGAATAAAATACCTAGGAATAAACCTACCTAAGGATCCAAAAGACCTGTATGCAGAAAACTATAAGACACTGATGAAAGAAATTAAAGATGATACAAACAGATGGAGAGATATACCATGTCCATGGATTGGAAGAATCAACACTATATCAAATGACTATACTACATAAAGCAGTCTACATATTCAATGCAATCCCTATCAAACTACCAATGGCATTTTTCACAGAATGAGAACAAAAAATTACACAATTTGTATGGAAACACAAAAGAGCCTGAATAGCCAAAGCAATCTTGAGAAAGAAAAACAGAGCTGGAGGAATCAGGCTCCCAGACTTCAGAGTACAGTACAAAGCTACAGTAATCAAGACAGTATGGTACTGGCACAAAAACAGAAATACAGATCAATGGAAAAGGACAGAAAGCCCAGAGATAAACCCACCCACATATGGTCACCTTATCTTTGATAAAGGAGGCAAGAGTATACAATGGAGAAAAGACAGCCTCTTCAGTAAGTGGCGCTGGGAAAACTGGACAGCTACATGTAAAAGAATGAAATTAGAACACTTCCTAACACCATACACAAAAATAAACTCAAAATGGATTAAAGGAAAAAAAAAAATAAAGAAAAAAAAAAAAAAATGGATTAAAGACCTAAATATAAGGCCAGACACTATAAAACTCTTAGAGGAAAACATAGGCAGAACACTCTGACATAAATCAGAGCAAGATCCTTTTTGACCCACCTCCTAGAGAAATGGAAATAAAAACAAAAATAAATAAATGGGACCTAATGAAACATGAAAGCTTTTGCACAGCAAAGGAAACCATAAGCAAGACAAAAAGACAACCCTCTGAATAGGAGAAAATATTTGCAAACGAAGCAACAAAGAATTAATATACAAGCAGCTCATGCAGCTCGATATCAAAAAACCAAACAATCCAATCCAAAAATGGGCAGAAGACCTAAAGAGACATTTCTCCAAAGATATACAGATTGCCAACAAACACATAAAAGGATGCTCAACATCACTGATCATTCAAGAAATGCAAATCAAAACGACAATGAGGTATCACCTCACACCAGTCAGAATGGCCATCACCAAAAAATCGACAAACAGGGCTTCACTGGTGGCGCAGTGGTCGAGAGTGCGCCTGCCGATGCAGGCGACACAGGTTCGTGCCCCGGTCCGGGAGGATCCCACATGCCACGGAGCGGCTGGGCCCGTGAGCCATGGCCACTGAGCCTGTGCTCCGCAACAGTGAGAGGCCCGCGTGCCCCCAAAAAAAAAAAAAAAAAAAAAAAAAAAAAAAATACAAACAATAAATGCTGGAGAGGGTGTGGAGAAAAGGGAACCCTCTTGCACTGTTGGTGGGAATGTAAACTGATAAAGCCACTAGGGAGAAGAGTATGGAGATTCCTTAAAAAACTAAAAACAGAACTATCATATGACCCAGCAATCCTACTACTGGGCACACACATGGAAAAAACTGCAATTCAAAAAGAGTCATGAACCACAATGTTCACTGCAGCACTATTTACAATAGCCAGGACATGGAAGCAACCTAAGTGTCCATCGACAGATGAATGGATAAAGATGTGGCACATATATACAATGGAATATTACTCAGCCATAAAAAGAAACAAAACTGAGTTATTTGTAGTGAGGTGGATGTCATACAGAGTGAAGTAAGTCACAAAGAGAAAAACAAATACCATATGCTAACACAAATATACGGAATCTAAAAAAAAAAAATGGTTCTCATGAACCTAGGGGCAGGACAGGAATAAAGACGCAGATTAGAGAATGGACTTGAGGACACGGGGAGGGGGAAGGGTAAGCTGGGACAAAGTGAGAGAGTGGCACTGACATATATACACTACCAAATGTAAAACAGATAGCTAGTGGGAAGCAGCTGCACAGCACAGGGAGATCAGCTAGGTGCTTTGTGACCACCTAGAGGGGTGGGATAGGGAGGGTGGGAGGGAGACGCAAGAGGGAGGGGATATGGGAATATATGTATGCATATAGCTGATTCACTTTGTTATACAGCAGAAACTAACCAATGTTGTAAAGCAATTATACTCCAATAAAGATGTTTTTAAAAAATCAATAATAGAAAGCTCTCTGAAAAATTCCCAGTATCTGAAACTAAATTAACATACTTCTAAATAACCCATAGGTTTAGGAAGAAATCAAAAGGAAAAGGGTGAAAGTCTGAATGCTTTCCCTCAGATGAAGAACAAGACAAGGATGTCTGCTCTGGCTGCTTCTACCTGATGTTTTATGGGAAGTTCTAGACAGAGCAATATCGCAAGAAATATAAGAGGTACCCAGATGGGAAAGAAGCAAAACTGTCTTATTTGCTGATAACATTATCATCTATGTTGAAAATCCAATGGAACCTATGAAAAAATGCTAAAAGAAGTGAGTTTAGGACAATTAGATATAAGCTCAATATAAAAAACTCAAGGGCATTTCTGTAAACTAGCAAAGAACAACTGGAATTTTTTAAAATGTACAACAGAATAAAAAAAGTATAAAATGCTTCAGGAGAAATCTAACAAAAGGTAGGACCTCAACTGAAAAATATAAAATTTTCCTCTGAGAAACTAAAGAAAATCTGAACAGAGAGAATACTAAATACTATTAAAAGGTGAATTTTCCACAAAATGATCTATATAGTCAACACAATCCCAATCAAAATCTCAGTGATTCTAAAATTCATATGGAGGGACTTCCCTGGTGGTCCAGTGGTTAAGAATCCACCTTCCAATACAGGGAACGCGGGTTTGATCCCTGGTTGATCCCACATGCCACAAGACAACTAAGCCCACGCACCGCAGCTACTGAGCCCACGCGCTCTGGAGCCTGAGAGCCACAACTAGAGAGAAGCCCGAGTGCCACAACAAAAGACATGACACAGACAAATAAATAAATGAAAAAAATTTTTTAATTCATATGGAAATGCAAACGACATAAAATAACAAAAAATGAACAAAAGAGTGAACATTACTAACATTATTTAATTTTAAGACTTATTACAAAACTACAGCAATCAAGATAGTGTGGTAACAGCCTAAAAACAAATTCAATAATGAAATAGAATAAACAGTCCAGAAGTGAGCCCACACATATACAGGCAACTGATTCTTGACAGAAGGACAAAGGCAATTCAGTGAATAATGGACAGCCTTTTCAATAAGTGGTGCTGTAACATACTCAAAACAATAACAAATTTGATTAATGCCTCACACCATACACAAAAACCAATTCAAAATGGATCATAGGCCTAAATATAAAATCTAAAACAATAAAACTTCTTAAAGAAATCGTAAGAGAGGCTTCCCTGGTGGTCCAGTGGTTAAGATTCCATGCTTCCACTGCAGGGGGTGTGGGTTCACTCCCTGGTCAGGGAAGTTCTGGAACGCCATACGGCCAAAAAAAAAAAAAAAAAAAGAAAACATAAGAGAAAACCTTTGTGACCCTGGGCAAGGAAAAAATGTCTTAGATGTGATGATAAAAGCACAACCACAAAAGAATAAATTGATAAATCAGAATTCATCAAAATTCTAAACTTCAGAAAAGACAACCCACAGACTGAGAGAAAATATATGTAATATAATATTTTCTGATAAAGGACTTGTATCCAGAATACATACACTTAACAGACAAACTAATTTTTAAAATGAGCTAAAGTTCCTAAAAAAAAAAAAAAAAAAAAAAGAGCTAAAGTTCCTAATGGAAATTTCATCAAAGATATGTGAATCACTAATAAACACATGAAAAGGTACTGATCATCATTAGCATTACGGAGATACAAATCAAAACCAAAGAGGTACCACTCCACACCCACTAGAATGTCATAATGTACAGACAATAATGAATACTAACAATGATGGGAGAAACTGGAACTGGGGCAGTCACTTTGGTAAGTAAATTTGACAGTTTATTAAAAAGTTAAACACAACTCCAATCCCACTCCTGGATATCCACCCAAAAGAAAAGAAAACACATGTCCACACAAACACCCATGAGCAAATACACAAAGCTATTATTCATACCAGCCAAACAGTGGAAACAATCCAAATGTCTACCATCTCATGAAAGGATCAACAAAAAGGAGGAGTACATCCATGCAATGGAATACTATTCGGTCAGAAAGTATTCAAGGGACTTCCCTGGTGGTCCAGTGGTTAAGACTCGGCGCTTCCACTGCAGGGAGCTCAGGTTCAATTCCTGGTCAGGGAACTAAGATCCCGCATGCCGTGCAGCCAAAAATTAAAGTATGCAAAACAGAAAAAATGAGGACATATCTAAAAGACACAGGCTAACGTGAAAGAACTCCCAAAGGCCAAAGCTAGAACAATTTGAGCAACAAAACTCACAGAATAAGATGAGTATCCAGAGTCTCCAACTGACAGTAACAGACTGAGGAGACAGGATAACTAAGTGTAATGGGGCATGCAGCATTGAAACCTGAAACAAAGACACACGGGGGAAACTGCAGAATCCGAATAACGTCCGAGTTTAGTTGGCAGTACTGTATCAAAGTTAACATCTTAGTTTTGACAAGTGTGCCATGGTTGTGTAAGATTAAATATTAGGAAAGCTGGGTAAAGGGTATTCAAGCAGGAGTCAGCAAACTAACGCCCGCGGGCCAAATCCAACCTGCCATCTGCTTTTATAAAGTTTTACTGGGGAAGTTCCCTGGTGGTCCAGTGGTTAGGACTCAGCGCTTTCACTGCCAGGGCCCGAGTTCAATCCCTGGTCCAATCCCTGGTGGTAGACCTAAGATCCCGCAAGCTGCATGGTACGCCCCCCAGAAAAAGGTTTCATTAGAACACAACCACACCCATTCATTTACTCATAATCCATCTATGGCCACTTCTGCCTTACAATGGCAGAACTGAGCAGTTCCAAGAAAGACCACCTGTCCACAAAGCCTAAAATATTTACTATCTGGCCCTTTACAGGAAAAGTTTGCTGACCCTGATACACATGAACTCTCTGTACTGTCACAATAACTTTTGTGTAAATCTAAAATTATTCTAGGGACTTCCCGAGTGGTGCAGTGGGTACAGGTTCGATCCCTGGCGCGGGAAGATCTCACATGCCTTGGAACTAAGCCCGCATGCCTAGAGCCCATGCTCCGCAACAAGAGAAGCCACCACAATGAGAAGCCCGTGCACCGCAACGAAGAGTAGACCCTGCTCACCGCAACTAGAAAGCCCGCGTGCAGCAACAAAGACCCGACGCAGCCAAAAGTAAAATAAATAAATTCTTTAAAAATAAATAAAAACTTTTTTTTCAGTTAAGTGTTCACCCACCATGTTATCCAGCCATTCTACTTCTAGGTATTCACCCAAAAGAAATGAAAATTTATGTCTAAGGAATGGTACGCAAATGTTCGTTAACAGGTGAAGTGGATAAACAAATCACAGTAAACCCACAAAGGGGGAAGGTATTCGGCAATAAAAGGACATGAACTACTTCATATGCCACAACGTGGATGAATCTCAAGCTAATTATGCTGAGTTGACTAAGCACATCGCCCCCTCTCCCAAAGAGTACATACTGTGTGATGGCATTTCTACCAAATTCTGGGAAAATGCAAACTAATGAGGTGACAGAAAGCAGATCTGGTGCTACCTGGGAAAGGAGGGTGGGGAGGGAGAGGAGGAGGTAAGGATCACACAAAGGGGCACAGGAAACTCCTGAGGGCCATGGACACCTGGTGATGACATACAAGTGTATACATACATGCAAACTCATCAAGCTCTACACATACGCAGTTTATTGTGTGCCAACTATACATCAAGAGCTGTTTTTCAAACTGAATTAAATCAATAACATATTCTTCTGGTCTTCCAATAACAAGCAGTGCTATGAAGAAACAGACTAATCCACCATCAAAACTTCTTCAGCTGCCAATTTCCACCATCTACCCCTTCCCTTCCCCCAGAATAGTTTTTCTGTGGAGGAGAGGAGGGTTCTGAATCATAGCCACACTTGTTCTATAAGTCTATCCTGCAAGGACAAGGCTCTCCTGGGGTCCTGCCAACCACCTCTACAAAGACAGATGAGATTACAATTACCCAGATATGCAGCCAGCTACTTAGAGAACAACCAACCTCCATCCCCCTTCAGAACAACCTCTCCCGTCTCTAGCCTTCCCCGGCTTGCTGGCTCGCCTTACACTCCTAAACCTGGGAGAAAAGCAGATGGCAGCCAGCACAGGAGTCAGAATGCAGCCCCTCTTTAAAACAAGGATTTCAAAATGAAGTGACCTGCAAGAAGTAGGACATTCCAAAGGGCCTCCTAGGGGATGGGAAAGAAGAAGCGTCGGGAGGTGGTGGTCTCTGGCTACCTTAACCTCATTCAGCACCATTCAGTTACTTTCCACCTCACCATCCACAGAGAACACCCGCTTCCACCTACTCCAGCACATCTCTGTGGCTGCCTGTCACTGAGCTCTCCACTTCCCACATACCTTCCTCTGCTTTTTATAATACAAACCTCTTTTCCTCAGTCACTCAACCTGAGTTTGGCATAAAAATCGAGGGTAATCCTAAAGATGACACTGCAACTACATTCAAGGGGAAAAGATCTAGATTTTTAAACTTCAAAGAAGTTAATGTATTTTTAGGAAAAATGTGTAAATCAAACACAAATAAAACAGCATCTGGCACTTCCCTGGTGGCACAGTGGTGAAGAATCCACCTGCCAATACAGGGGACACGGGTCGAGCCCTGGTCCGGGAACACCCCACGTGCCGCAGAGCAGCTAAGCCCGTGTGCCACAACTACTGAGCCTACGCTCTAGAGCCTGCAGACCGCAACTACTGAGCCCACACTCCGCAACTACTGAAGCCCGCACGCTCTAGGGCCCACGTGCTGCAACTACCAAAGCCCACATGCCTAGAGCCCGTGCTCCCCAACAAAGAGTAGCCCCCGCTCAACGCAACTAGGGAAAGTCCACACGCAGCAACAAAGACCCAATCAGCCAAAAATAAATAAAATTAAAAAAAAAAACTTGCTCGCCTACATTTAGAAATAAATGAAATGTTATATGATACCTAAGCACACTAAAATGTGTTTATTCTAGACATCATCCCTGTAGGTACAAAGAAGTAGTAGACACTGTCAGTGCCCTCAGAAAGTTTAAAGGAAAATGAGGAAGCTCAGACGTATGTGGAACCCAAATCTGACTTATAGATTTTTTTAAAAAAATAATACTGTTTTAGAACTTAATATAAAATATATCCAAATATAATGTTAACTTGAGAATTACAATAAGCCGAATAACGAAACAGTAATTATCACATGAGCGTCAGCATGCCAGCATTAAATTTAAAGACATGCTTCAAGGACGTGTCTCTTGAATCTGAAGATTTCTGGACAAAATTCAGAAAGGATGAAATTATACTAAAATATATTTACTTTAGTAAAATCCACCATTTCCATTCATGGTATACTCATTCCTCAGTGTACTTCTGCTGACCCTCCTACCCAGATCACCACTTACCTCTCGCACCATCCAAACCCTAAGCCTTCTGCAGAAGTAGAAGGCCCGGAACACAGAACCATAAATTGTTAGAGCTGAAAGACAACTTGCCTCACCTAAAGATGAAAAAACTGAGGTCCAGAGAATGAAAGCGACCTGCCAAGGTCCCAGAGCTAAAACTTGGAGCGAGGGACAGGGCCCAACCTGGTGGTCCACCACCGCCTGAGCCTTCTACTATACCACCTAACAAGGCCTCCTCGTTTTCTACCCCTGCTGAGTTAGACCAGCTCACATCTCTGAGCCCAAAGCTTCTCATGCTTTAAGGGGCACAGGAACCACCTGGCAACTTTATCTAAATTCAGAGTCTGACACAGTAAACAGAGGGTGAGGCCTCAGATTCTGCAAGTCTAACAAGCTTCCGAGCGATGCTGATGCTGCCAGTCTGAGCATCACAGATGGAAGAGAAAGACCTCACAGCATCTGATTCGATCCCATCCAATTTAGGCTTATTACTTACTGTACAATTTATGACTCCCAAATCTACAGTAAATCTCCCTAAGCCTCAGTCTTCTCATAAAAATATTGTTTTGTAAGGACCAGATGATATAATTCATATATTAATTTGTAATTCTTGGCACTTACTGAATTTTTGGTGAATAATAATAGCTAATCTGAGTACAACTTTTTAAGTTGGCACTATTCAGGTATTTGACTTGTTTTAAGGCACTTAATTCCCACATGAATTCAATGAGTAGGTACTATTATTCCCATTTTTAAAGATGAGAAAACCGGGTGTGAGAGCAGTCCATGTCAATGTACAATGTCACACAGGTATGGAGCAGGGCAACAGGAAACAAACCCAGGCTGGTTCCACAACCTGTTTCTTAACCACCTCACTCTCCATAAACGTTAACTGTTATTTTCCTCCTGATCTCCGAATCCATTTGCAATTTCTACCACACATCTCTACGTTAAGGTTGCATGTAAGCCCAACCTCAGCTTGCCCCACACTTACTACCTTCACCCCAGACCCAACCCTCGTCTCAATTAAGAGTAACGACATGCAGGCAGTCCCCAAACCAGAATTCTAGAACTCACAGAAGACAAGAGATTCTTCCCGTCAGACCCTGCACCCCCCTCCTCATAGCACAGTTCTGACATGCCCCACATTATCCTGATGTAAAATTCACAGATAATAAAGCCTTCCTACATCCATCATTTTTAGCAATGTGACTGTTCTGAACCAAGAGAAGGTTATACTGTTCTGTTTGGAACATTGCTGAGAGTTTTTCACCATTTCAGAACATCCTATATCATATCTTACTTATCACTGGTCATATATAACATAATTGATATATTACCTCAACTGTAATCAAGAGGAGACACAAAATGAAATATGTCATAAAATACATTTCAAAATGTAAATGCTTAAGCATGGACTCACTACAAGACACAACAGTCAGTCAATTGTTAAAACAGAACCCAAAGGTAAGAACAGAGACCGACACACGGCTGTAGTGTAAGCAATTCTACTATGACCGATGATGAGTAAGGTGTGATATAGGATGTCCCGAAATGGTGAAAAACTCTCAGCAGTGTTCCAAACAAAACACTATAAGCTTCTCTTGGTTCAGAACAGTCGCATTCCGGGACTTCCCTGGTGGTCCAGTGGGTAAGACTCTGCACTCCCAATGCAGGGGGGCCCGGGTTCATCCCTGGTCAGGGAACTAGATCCTGCATGCCGCAGCTAAGAGTCCATATGCCGCAACTAAAAAAAAGGATACCGCATGCCGCAATGAAGATCCAGTGCAGCCAAAATAAATAAATACTTTAAAAAAAAAGAACAGTCGCATTCCTAAAACTTTTGATGTATGTTAAAACACTGAAAAAATTATCTTGTGTTTACATATAAAACGGAAGTTTGGATTTAGATTCCAATTTTTTTCTTCACCTACGTGAAAGCTCTTAAGCTGGGGTAAGTTAAGTCCTCATTGTGGGGATGTCCTGAGCCCTGTATGACATCTAGGACGCCGCCCCCATCCACGAAACACCAGTACTGCCTTCAGATCTCTGGGACCAAAAATGCCTCCACATAGTCCCGGAACACTCCCTGGGGATGACGTGGCACCGTGCGTGGGACTAGGACCGCTGTGCTAGATATTCAGCCACTATCCAAGCGTCTCCAACCCTCATATGCAGCCTCATTCGATCTAGAGTTCAGGTCCCGTCAGCTCTCACCTAGGCCACTGCCACAACCTGGTAATGTGTCTTTCTGGTTCCAATCTGCTCATTCTATATTGAGAACAACTTTTTACTCTCCATTCAATCAACAAATATTTACTGCACACAGATTATATGCCAGACCTGCTCTAAACACTAATCACATCATTCTCCCCTGCTCAAACTATAATAGTTCATCACCTACGGCAATTTTCAAACAGTGCTCCATTTTTATCTGTTTTATATATTGAGTTCCTGCATAAGATTTCCTTTTAACAAAGTGATTCACTGCTTTAAAAGTTTGAAAACCCCAACCTTCAGGATAAAACCAAATAATCTTCCTATCTAACCATCGCCTCAGCACTAACCTCAGCCTCACCTCCTGCACCCCCACCCACCGTGCAAAGATGGTCCTACAATACCCATATTCCCTCCCCTCTCTGGCACACTCTCTTCCGTGCTTCCACACAGGCTGTCACCCCTGCCAAATGACCCTCTCTGTATACCTACCCACCTGCTGACTCTGCAGCTAGCCTTCCAGGCTCTGGGGAAGCTGTGAAACCTTCCCAATTCCCCTCGACAGGCTCAACTATTAGCTTTTTTTTTTTTAAGCTACTAGCTTCTGCTGTATTGTGCACACTTCCATTTTAACAAACATCTTATTGTACTACAACAGTCTGTTTGAACATCTATCTCTATAATACCTCCAACTAGCTCTTCAATTTTGTGGGCAGTGACTACATCTTTTGCCTCACTTTCTGGTACCTGTCAGTGTACAGAGCTATCCTCTCAAGGGTAACTTGATTGAGTGATGTTAGCAGGTTTCTCTTCTTCTCAATCAAAAAGATAAATTTCCTTACCCAAGTGATCAAAATAAGTATCACTAACAGTAAACAACTTGAAACTATGCAGCTTCTGATGTGAAACAGTATGTACCCCACAACACATATGAAGTAGTCTTAACAAGAATGTTTACCTTGAATCTAATCTTGAGTTAACAGAAAAATCTAAAACACGGAATATTCTATAAAACAACTGACCGAGACTCTTCAATGGGTACGAAAAGCAAAAAGTCAAGGGACTACTCTAGATGAAAAGGAATTAAATCATATCCAGGTGCAAAGCATGAAACCTTAACCAAAACCAAACCAACGATGAAGGATATTTTTGTGATGGGGGCAGGGTGAGGGTCTGAATATTAGATTAGATAATGTTATGAGATATTAAGTAATATTATGAAACAGTTTTTAATTTTCCTTAGAAGTATTAATAGTATTGTGGTTGTACAGGAGAACATTCTTATTTTTATACTATTCTTAGGCAATGTATGCTGAAGTATTTAAGAGTGAAAGATCATGATGTATGCATGACAAAAAAGTGAATATTTGTGTTTATATATAGTGTGTATACACACATACAGAGAGAGAGAGGGAAAGAGAAAAGAGAAACAAATGTGGAAAATGATAACTGTTGAATCTAAATGAACACTATTTGGGTGTTAATTGTACCATTCTTTCAAATTTTCTGTAGGTTTGAAATCTTTCAAAATAAAAACTAAATTAAAAAATAAATTCACATAATCAAGAGATTTGTCTACACAACATCAAAATAATGGACTTACTGATTCCTCTTCTCCACTGAACAGACTTTTTGATGTAATTCAAGAACATTCTAATCTAAGCTTCAGATGAAGTGTTTAATCTATACACTGAAAACACCACAGTCAGGGACTTCCCTGGTAGTCCAGTGGCTAAGACTCCTTGCTCCCAATGCAGGGGGCCTGGGTTTGATCCCTGGTCAGGGAACTAGATCCTGCACGCCACAATGAAGACCCAACACAGCCAAATAAATAATATTAAAAAAACAAAAACAAAAAAACACCACAGCCACACGATGAAGTACAGGCTCCAAACCTCAAACTCTCCGAGGCTGCAAGACCTCTGCTTCTAGTTCCTGCTTCTCTTTCATGTCCTGGTTCTGTGTAACTGCTCACGCGGACAGTCAGTCAGAAGAACTAGTCATCTCACTCAACGCGGCCATTAACTAGCCAAGTAACCTTGGGCGAGCTACTTAGTCCACATTTTCGGGTGTGCATCACTCACTTGAGGGACGACCACCAAATTACCTTCTGGCTCTGAGGTCTTGAACCCAGTCTTACTTTCTTAACTGACATTTTCATAATCACAGATTCATTTGCAGTTCTAAGAAATAATACAGAGAAACTTGTGAACTTTGCTCACTTTCCTCCAGCGCTAACATTCTCCACAACTATAGCATTACCACCAGGGTATGGTAGTGATTTCAATACCATCCACTGATCTTTTCCCAATTTCTCCAGTTTTACTTGTACTAATCTGCATATGAGTGCGCATTCACAACTTTTTATCCCATTAATCATTAAGTACTGGAGGAAGCGACTGTAAAATAAGCAAACTGATTGTTTCTGCTTTGTAAATTATCTTGTACCAACTATTTCAATAAACTACTCTTTATTTTCATCATCAAATTCCTTCCTTCAGAGGAAAAGCTAACACACACAATGCCAATGCTTCTGCAGCACCACTGCAGCCAACTTTTGAGGAAAATCCCCTTTCAACAACCTAGAAGGAAGATTTGTCTTTTCCAACACAGAATGATTCTCTATGCTCCAGAATTAAGCTGGAAAAAGAAATCAGAACTTTACTTCTAAGGATTAGTCCTCTAGACTGTCCCAGACAAAACAGTTCCATGCAAATAGAGAAATACCACTTACTTCTTAGAAATTAAATGAAGAGCAATAAAAATACTTCTCATACACTATCAACAAAACATGTGAAAAGCAACTATAAAACCTCTAGAAGAAAACACAGAAGAAATTCTTGGTGATCTTAGGTTAGGCTATGATTTCTTAAATATGATGCCAAAAGCACGATCCAAAAAAGAAAAACTGGATAAATTTGGACTTCTCAAATTTAAAATGTTCTGCCATTCAAGAGACACTTTTGGGGGAATTCCCTGGTGGCCTAGCGGTTAGGATTCCGGGCCTTCACAGCTGTGGCCCACGTTTAATCCCTGGTCAGGGAACTGAGATCCCGCAAGCCACAAGGTGCGGCCAAAAAAAAAAAGAGAGAGCGAGACACACTGTTAAAAAAGACAAGCCCTGAATAGGAGAAAATATTTTCCCAGTGTGTATCTTATAAAGAACTTCTATTGCAAATAAATGAAGAACTCTCAAAACTCAATATTAAGAAAACAACCCAAGTTTTCAAATGGGCAACAGATTTTAAAAGATACTTCTCCAAAGTATTAGGGATGGCAAATAAGCACATGGAAAAACTCTCAGTACAATTAGTCATGAGATAAATGTAAATTCAAAACACAATGAGATAGCAGTGCACACCTATTAGAACAGCTTTCAAAACAACACTGACAGTAACAAACACTGGATGCAGAGGAACTGAGAGGCTCACACACTGCTGGGGGAAACACCAGAAACTGCCAAACTGCTCTCCAAAGTGAACCGCGTATTTACCAGGACTCAACAACCCTACTCCTAGGTATTCAGGCTAATAGCTGTGTGTGAATGCTTAGGCAACTTTATGTGTGATCACTTGAACCAGAAACAGCTCAAACGTTCTTCTACTGGTGAATGGATAAACAAACTGGTTTGCCCCAACACTGGAATATTATTTGGCAATAAAAGGAACGAACCGCTGACACATGCCACAACAGGGACTAGCCTCAAATGTACTCTGCCAAGTAAAAGACACCAAACTCAAAGGGCTACATACTGTACAATTCCACTTATACGACAGCGTAAATGACTGCATTTCCTAGAGGAAATGGTCAATTACCAAGTGGCATAAGGAAAATTTCTTGCGGGATGACGCTGTTCTATACATTGATTGGGGTAGTGGTTATACAACTGTAAAAAGCCACAGACATGTACACCAAACATGAGGGTGTTCATATATATAAATTATACATCAATTAAAATAATTTAAAAGGAAATTTGTTTGGAAAACAATTTGGCAGGTTCTTATAAAGTTAAATATACACTTACATACAACCCAGCAATTCACAGCTACATATTTACTCAAGAGAACTGAGAACAAATAACCACACAAACACCCGTGATATATGTATATGTGAATATACTCAGCACTTATATTCAGTTGCCAAACCTGGAAACAACCCAAATGTCCATCAATAGGAGAACAACAGGAAATTGGATACCCTGCAGTACAGCCATACTATGGAATACTATTTAGCAGTGAAAAGATTAACCACTGAGACACACAACTATATGGATGCATCTTAAAATCATGCTGACTGAAAGAAGCCAGATACAAAGGAACACAGACTGTAAGATTATTTATGTGAAATTCTAGAAATGGCCAACTAATCTACAGTCACAGAAAGCAGACCAGTGACTGAGACCAAAGTGGGAGTCAACTGCCACAGGACACAAAGAAAATTTGGCGGGGACACAAATGTTCCGTACCTTTTTTTTTTTTTTTTTTTTAAATTTATTTTTGGCCGCGCTGCACAGCTTGCGGGATCTTATTCCCTGACCAGGGATGGAACCTGAACGCACACCCTCGGCAGTGAAAGCACAGAGTCCTAACCACTGGACCACCAGGGAACTCCCCCAAAATGTTTGTGGTTTTTTTTTTTAATAGATTTATTTATTTTTGGCTGCATTGGGTCTTCGTTGCTGCGCGCGGGCTTTCTCTAGTTGCTGCGAGCTGGAGCTACTCTTTGTTGCGGTGTACGGGCTTCTCATTGTGTTGACTTCTCTTGCTACGGAGCACAGGCTCTAGGTGCGCAGGCTTCAGTAGTTGTGGCTCGAGGGCTTTAGAGCGCAGGCTCAGTATTTGTGACGTACAGCCTTAGTTGCTCCGCGGCATGTGGGATCTTCCCGGACCAGGGCTCGAACCTGTGTCCCCTGCATTGGCAGGAGGATTCTTAACCACTGCGCCACCAGGGAAGCACCTCCCCCCACAAAATGTTCTATATCTTGATTGGAGTAGTGGTTGTTACAAGGGTGCATGCGTTGGTCAAAACTCAAACTACACATTTAAAAAAGGTGCAACTTTACTGTATTTAAATTAGAATTAATAAAATTGATTTAAAAACACAATGTTAATGAACAATCTGAAAATGAAAACAATTCCACTCACAAATACCATCAAAAAGAAAATATTTCAGAATATATTTAACAAAAGCACAAAAACTTACACTCAGAAAATTGTAAAACATTGTTCAAAGAAATTAAAAATGGGAAAACACCCCATGTTCATGGATTAGAAGACTTATTGTTAAAATGGCAATACCCCCTACACTGATCAACAGATTCAACCAAATCCTTATCAAAATCCCAGCTGCTATCTTCGCAGAAATTGACAAGCCGATTCTAAAGGGACCTGGTGTAGCCAAAACAATCCTGAAAAAGAACAGAGGACCCACACTCCTGAATTTCAACACTCACTACAAACCATCATTAATCAAGACAGTGTTAGTACTCGCACAAGGACAGACGTATAGATCAGCGAAACAGAATTCAGGGTCTAGAAATAAACCCATATATATATCCATGGTCAACTGATGTTTGACAAGGGTGCCAAGACACTTTGATGGGGAAAGAACAGTCTTTTCAACAAATGGTGCTGGGGCAGCTGGATAGCCACCTGAGAAAGAATGAAGTTGAACCCTTACCTCACGTCATAAGTAAAAATTAATGCAAAGTGGATCAAAGACCAAAATACTATAAAACTATGCTACATGTTATAAAACTCTCAGAAGAAAACATGGGGTATAATCTTCATGACCTTGGATTTAGCAAAGGATGCTTACATATGACACCAAAAGCATGAGCAACAAAAGAAAAAAATAGATCAATTTAAAGCTTTTGTTCTTCAGGGAATTCCCTGGCAGCCCAGTGGTTAGGACCGGAGCTTTCACTGCCGGGGCCTGGGTTCAACCCCTGGTTGGGGAACTAAGGTCCTGCAAGCCACGCGGCGCGGCCAAAAAGAAAAATTGAAAAAATTTTTGGGGAAAAAAAAAACAACTTCGTTCTTCAAAGGACACCATTAAGAAAGTAAAGATGACCCACAGAATGGGAGAAAATATTTGCAGATCATATATCTGATAAGGGACTTATGTCTAGGATATATAAAGAACTCTGATAACTCCACAATAAGCAGACAGCCCAATTT
This sequence comes from Phocoena sinus, assembly GCF_008692025.1. Lineage (NCBI taxonomy): Eukaryota > Metazoa > Chordata > Mammalia > Artiodactyla > Phocoenidae > Phocoena > Phocoena sinus. The sequence goes on along the minus strand of NC_045772.1, from coordinate 102,163,529 downwards.
TAAGATGGGCAAAGAATCTGAATACATATTTCTCCAAGAAAGATACATAAATGGCCAATAAGCAAATGAAAAGACTCTCAACACCATTAGTCATCAGGGAAATGCACATCAAGACCACATCAAGATACTACTTCACACTAACCAGATGGCTAGACTCAAGGAGTCAGATAACAAGAATGTGGAGAAACTGGAACCCTCATATACTGCTGGTAGAAACAGAAAATGGTACAGCCTCTTTGGTAAACAGGCAGTTTCTCAAATGATTAAACACAGTTACCATATGACCCAGCAACTCCACTCCTGGGTATATACCCAAGAGAACTGAAAACGTGTCCACACACAAAAAAGTACACCAATGTTCACAGCAGCACTGTTCATAAAGCCAAAGGTGGAAACAACCTAAATATCCATCAACAAGTAAATACAGCACCACATATCCATGCAATGGGATGTTATCATTCAGCTATGAAAAGGAATGAAGCACTGATCTACAACATGGATGAGCCTTGAAAAAATGATGCTGAGTGAAAAAAGCCAGTCACAGAAGACCCTATACTGTATGATCCCTTTCATTATGAAAACTCAGAACAGGGTATCTATAGAAACAGAAAGTAGATTAGTGGTTGCTCGTGGCTGGGGAGGGAGATGGGAAATAGAGGTGGTAACAGCAAAGGGTATGGGTTCTTTCTGAGGTACTGAAAATGTTCTAAAATTGACTGTGGTGATGGCTGTACCCATCTATGAATACACTAAAACCAAAATTATACTCTAAGTGGGTGAATTGTATGGAATATGAATTGTCTCTATAAAGCTATTAAAAACCTGTACTCAGCAATCACTTTAATCCCCGTAAGCATGTGACTGATTTTCTTTTTACAATTTTATTGCCTTTTGACTTCAAAATAAGTAAATGAGCAATCTCACTAACATACCTTTATTATTTAATTCCTTTCTTCCAAGTGATTCTGTTAAAACATTATCATAATTCAAAATCTAAAATGAGAACTTCCTAGTGGTCCAGTGGTTAAGACTCCACGTTTCCACTGCAGGTGGCACAGGTTGAGCCCTGGTAGGAGAAGATCCCACATGTCTGGCAAAAAAAAAAAAAAACTAAAAGGAGAAAAAAGGGCTTCCCTGGTGGCGCAGTGGTTGAGAGTCCGCCTGCCGATGCAGGGGACACGGGTTCGTGCCCCGGTCCGGGAGGATCCCACGTGCCGCGGAGCGGCTGGGCCCGTGAGCCATGGCCGCTGAGCCTGCGCGTCCGGAGCCTGTGCTCCGCAACGGGAGAGGCCACAACAGTGAGAGGCCCGCGTACCGCGAAAAAAAAAAAAAAAAAGTAAGGAGGAAAAAAAACTTAATGATAATAGTTACCAGGTGTAGAAATCTGTGTGTGCCAGGCCCTCCTATGCCTCAGCTCATTTGAATCTCAGCATAACCCTATGGAATAAGCCAGTAACTTGCCAACGAAGAAGCTGAGGCTCAGAGAGGCAGCTTGCCCACACCTTAAGCACAGCCTGGACTGGAGCCAGTATTATTCCAATGAACTCTCTTTTTTCCTTATTATTTCACCTAATATACTTGCAGCTTGAAATTTAAATCATTTTACCAATTTTTCCTTATTACTAGGATAAATGGGTTGGCTTCAACCTGCTTAAAAACTATCCGCCTGGGACTTCCCTGGTTGTGCAGTGGTTAAGAATCTGCCTGCCAATGCAGGGGACACAGGTTCGAACCCTGGTCCGGGAAGATCCCACATGCCACGGAGCAACTAAGCCTGTGCGCCCCAACTACTGAGCCTGCACCCTAGAGCTGGTGAGGCACAACTACTGAGGCTGCGTGCCACAACTACTGAAGTCCACGCGCCTAGAGCCCACGCTCGGCAACAAGAGAAGCCACTGTAATAAGAAGCCCGTGCACTGCAACAAAGAGTAGTCCCCACTCACCCCAACTAGAGGAAGCCCGCGTGCAGCAACCAAGACCCAACGCAGTCAAAAATGAATGAATGAAAAATTAAAAAAAAAAAACTAACCCCCTAACAACCAAACAAATGTGTGATCTGGGATAGAGGTGAGGGACAACATCTCTAAAAGTCACTGTGGGGACAAGTGAGGATGCCTGGATACGGATGTTATTACAAAATTATTGTTAATTTTCTTAAATGTGAACACGCTGATGTGGTCATGTGGGAGAGTGTCCCTATTTTTATGAAGCACATGTCAAAGTATTTTGGGGGGGGAGGGAAGTAACATCACATTGCCAACTTACTGTCTAATGGTTCAACAAAAAAGGGACTTCCCTGGTGGTGCAGTGGTTGAGAGTCCGCCTGCCAATGCAGGGGACACGGGTTCGAGCCCTGGTCCGGGAAGATCCCACGTGCTGTGGAGCAACTAAGCCCGTGCGCCACAACCATTGAGCCTGTGCTCTAGAGCCCGCATGCCACAACTACTGAAGCCCGCAAGCCTAGAACCTGTGCTCTGCAACAAGAGAAGCCACCGCAATGAGCAGCCCACGCACCGCAACGAAGAGTAGCCCCAGCTCGCCACAACTAGAGAAAGCCCGCGCGCAGCAACGAAGCCCCAACACAGCCAAAAATAAATTAATTAAAAATAAGTAAATAAATCAAAATTTTAAAGAAAAGAAAACATAAAGCTAATGTGGTAAAATGTTACCAACCGGTGAATCTAAAGTAAAGGTATGCAGGGCTCACCTCTATTTGTCTTCAAACTTCACTGTATGTTTGAAACTTCTCAAAGTATAAAGAAAAAATAAGATCTGAAGCTTTAAAATATTATTTCACTTTGTGAAAATTACTATGTCAAATGCTTATTCACTTAGATGAAATTTCTAAGAAAAAAAATTTATAAAATTATACTCTTATCAGACACCAGAAACAGTTTTGAATCAAACACTTAAAATCTGTGAATGAAAACTATGAATGCCAACTTATAAATGTAAAGAGAATGATGTAATTTGAAAATAACTATTTGGCAACTATGATGTACTGATTGACTCAGGCAAAGAAGCATGCAAGGATTAAAATGGGTGAAATTTTGATGAGAAACAGGATGTTTACATAGCCTCTCCCCACCAGGTATGTACTAATTATAAGAGAAAAACAGTAACTTCACAGAGGAGAGAGCTGGCAGACACCACCTCAAACCAAGCAATGAAAGTTAATAATAACCATCACCATGGGACCAAGTGACATCACGTGACTCCTGATATGATGCCCTAAGGACACACCACTTCTTTAGCACACCTGCCAAAACACAGAACCTGAATCTCATCATGAGAGTGCATACAACAAACCCAAATTGAGGGACAGTCTCAACTCCAAAAGGTCAAAGTTATGAAAGACAAAAACTGAAAAACCACTCTAGGCTAACGGAGCTGAAAGAGACCCAATAGTTAAATGCAACACATGATCCTAGATTGAAAACCCTAGCCAGCAAAATAATTTCTAAAATAATACTGTATTTAAAATCATAAAAATATATAAATTATACATTAATATTTTGGGGTCAGTTGACAATATGATATACTATTATCTAGAAATTTTATTCAGTATTAATTCCCTGATTTTGATAATTGTACTATGGTTATGTAAGAAAATGTCTGTGTTTTTAAGGCATAAAAACACAGAAGTGTTTAGGAGTAAGGGGTATCATGTCTGCAACTTACTGTCAGGGAACAGACCGGTGGTTCCCAGAAGCAGGGGTGGGTGTAATGGGTAAAGGGGGTAAACAGGCACAAACCTCCATTTATAAAATAAGTAAGTCGTGGGGATGTAATGTACAGCATGGTGACCATGGTTAACAACACTGTACTGTACAAGCAACAGTTGCTGAGAGATCTTAAAAAGTTCTCATCACAAGAAAAGAAATTTGTAGCTATGCAGTGTGGGATGTTAACTAGACTTGCTGTGGTGATCAGTTCTTAACATACGCAAATATGGAATCATTATACTGTTCACCTGGAACTAATGTTGTATGTCAATTTTAAAAAGGATAGGTGGATGCACGAGAAACACCAAGCAGTGCCTGGAGTGCCCACAGTGGGCACCAAATTCATGTTAGCTTTTGTCATGAAATGCAAGATAAAAATTGACTATGAAGAAAATTCAAAACTTAAGACTTCAAATATGAACAAATATGAACAAAAACACTAATTCTATCTTGGGAAGAAAACAATCTTTCTGTTCATGGCTGTTATGATAGTAAACAACTAAAAATAACCTCAATGCTCCACTGAGGACTGGTTAAATAAATCAGAGCATGAACGCTCCACAGCTATTAAAGTCATAACGTATGCTATGAAAGGGCATCCTGTGTCATGTAATATTGTTAACTGAATAAAACAGGATTCAGAAGTCTAAGTAAAAGTATGAGCCTACGTTTATAAAATATTTAATACACACACACGGAGAAAAGGGAGGGGGCAAGGAGTACAGAGTCCCTCAGATGCTTGGGGGTTCCTGCAGGATGGACACCAATGTGCTGGGGCTGGAGCCTTCCTATTAATTCCCCTAATGCTGGGGTCTCTCTCCAGTTTCTGCTCCTTCACATGCAAGAATTTGGTTTGCATCGAGGCTTCTCTTTTTTTTTTTTTTTTTTTTTTGCAGTACGCGGGCCTCTCTCTCACCGTTGTGGCCCCTCCCGTTGCGGAGCACAGGCTCCGGACGCGCAGGCTCAGCGGCCATGGCTCATGGGCCCAGCCGCTCCGCGGCATGTGGGATCTTCCGGGACCGGGATCTTCCGGGACCGGGGCACGAACCCGTGTCCCCTGCGTCGGCAGGCGGACTCTCCACCACTGCGCCCCAGGGAAGCGCTCACTGTGACCTTTTAACTGTTTTTCCACACTAACTTGATAACCCTCGTATCTCCTAGGTTACAATCCCAAGAATGGGAATTTCATTGATCCAGTTCATCTTTTCTTGCAAGATGTGTCAGATTACCAGCCAGGATATAGACTTACTTCAGCCGGGAGGAGGGAAAAGGGGCAAAGTGCAGGTAGAGCAGCCAGATAACCTCCAAAAATTTTTGTAGAGCTAGGTGGCAGATAAGACAAACAAATAAACAGAAGAACTACTCCTTTCTGTTGAGCTGTCACTTCCCCAGGTGTGGGGAACTGTGATTAGAATGAAGCATCACATTGATACCTGACTATCTTATTTGTACATAAACTCCCATTATGGAAGAATGAGTCCCATTAAGTAGTAGTCATACAAATCATTAAATACTTAACAGAGAAAAACTAAAAACTGAAGAATTCCAAACCATCAATAGGTAAGCACAAGTAAATCTAAAATTCTAATGATAAAAGGGGTACATTTCTGGGCCCAGATTTTCAGTTTCATTTTCCTATATAGGAAGCTAAAATAAGGAGCAACTGGCAATCCTAGTGGGGTCACTACCACCCCACTCCCAACAATCAGAAGGGGACAGAAGAGTGAAGAGGACTGCTAGTATAAGACAGGGAGGAGAATTTGGAAACAAGCTGACTCTTCTTTAAAAAGCAGGGGATAGGCTTTCCATGCTGATAGCGCTCTCGCAAACATGGTGAACGTTCCTAAAACCCGCCGGACTTTCTGTAAGAAGTGTGGCAAGCACCAACCCCACGAAGTGACACAGTACAAGAAGGGCAAGGATTCTCTGTATGCCCAGGGAAAGCGGCGTTACGACAGGAAGCAGAGTGGCTATGGTGGGCAGACTAAGCCGATTTTCCGGAAGAAGGCTAAAACTACAAAGCAGATTGTGCTGAGGCTTGAATGCGTTGAGCCGAACTGCAGATCTAAGAGAACGCTGGCTATTAAGAGACGCAAGCATTTTGAGCTGGAGGAGCTAAGAAGAGAAAGGGCCAAGTGATCCAGTTCTGAGCTTCATATTTTGTTTTGTTATGAAGGCAATAAACATTTGAGATTATCTTAAAAAAAAAAAAAAAAAAGCAGGGGATACGCTGTCCTACAATTGACCTCTTCAGTACAGCACTAAAACATTAACCTAGGAGGAACTGGGGTTTCTTTTTATAATATTACATATTACTCGTGAAAAAGTTTTTCTAAAAAGTTCATTCTTGGGCTTCCCGGGTGGCTCAGTGGTTAAGAATCCGCCTGCCAATGCAGGAGACACGGGTTCAAGTCCTGGTCTAGGAAGATCACACATGCCCCGGACCAACTAAGCCCGTGTGGCACAACTACTGAGCCTGCACTCTTGAGCCCATGAGCCACAACTACTGAGCCCGTGTGCCACAACTACTGAAGCCCACGCGCCTAGAGCCCATGCTCCGCAACAACAGAAGCCACCGCAATGAGAAGCCTGCACACCACAACGATGAGTAGCCCCAGCTCACCACAACCAGAGAAAAGCCCGCGTGCGGCAATGAAGACCCAACGCAGCCAAAATAAAAATATATTTTTTTAAAAAAGTTCATTCTTTTCCACCATTCTCTTAAGCCTCCTAGAGAGCTCTTTTCGTCTCTCATTCCAGGACAATGTAGTTTTAGCCTTTCCCTCTTCCTTTTCCCAACAGCCTTCTCTGAAGTCATCTCCAGGCTCTTCAAATCACCAACTCAACATACAATTGATTTTCAATTGTAATTTTCCTGTACCTCCCTGCATCACTCAGCAATGCAGACCTTGGAGCTATGCAAACCATCCTCTAACCACTCACAGACCACTGCCTGAGCGCCTAAGGACACTGTCACTGAGCAGCATACCTGCCAGGATCTTCCAGACCACGTGTTATAGGACAGTCCACAGAGTTTTTTAAGTCACTGTGAGTACAGCATTCCATTACTTGCAGCCAAAAACATCCTTACCAGATACCACCCTCTATGCACCCAACACTGTCAGTTACCTAGTCGCACTATTCAAAGCCAGTGACGAAGGTCCTTTCCTGTTACTGCTACCTGCAGCATTTCACAACCACTCCACTCCTAGAGTTAAGCCCAGTTACCAATACCAGACTTAATCTAAAACATTTAGTACCCAGGACATTCTTAGTCTAAAACTTTGTTGTCATTCTTGCCCAAAACTTCACTGCCTGAATAAAAAAGATTAACACAGGGGCTTCCCTGGTGGCGCAGTGGTTGAGAGTCCGCCTGCCGACGCGGGGGACACGGGTTCGTGCCCCGGTCCAGGAAGATCCCACATGCCGCGGAGCGGCTGGGCCCGTGAGCCATGGCCGCTGAGCCTGTGCGTCCGGAGCCTGTGCTCCGCAACAGGAGTGGCCACAACAGTGAGAGGCCCGCATACCGGAAAAAAAAGATTAACACTAGTGGGCCTGGCATTCCAGGCTTGCTGCAGCGTCCCACCTCCTGTCTGTCAACCTCATTTTTCACTAGCCCTCCAAATGAGAGAACTCTGATTGCAATGCACTTACTCACTGTGACCACCCCCCCAGCCCTGCCTTCCACAAGAAGCACGTCACTCATGAGCCCTGTGGCCTCTAAGCTCCTGCAGCCATCGCTGCCACCCAGTCATTCACCCTTTCCTCCCTCACAACATACTCTAATTCCCCAGGGCAGCAGAAGAGCCACCTGGTCCCATACCTCTGCAATTATTCTGGGGCTGTTAATGTTAATAAAGATGACAATAACAGACAGAAGGGAGACTGGGATTCTAGATTCCCCTTTTGTTTGTAATTCCACTATCACTTTGAAAGCTTGCATAGTACAGAAATCCAAGTAGAGTTATAGATAATGAAGAGGGCTCCATCACCAAAAGTGATGAAACCCTAGTAGTATAAGGACACAGGCATCCTCGACATTGTTTCTGAGAGACACGTTTTCCATTATGTTGTTAAAGCAGGCATCCAGCCTCCCTTACCGGATGTTGGGGACCGGGAGGGGAACGTTCTAACAACGTGTGGGATACTAACCCAAATCATACCAGCCTAAGAGTGAAAAAAATTAAATCCCTTAATTATGGCACAAGTGAAATTTCTCTAAGTCACCTTCCCCCTATATAACAGTGTCCCCTAAGCAAAGAACTCCAGGACACCGATTATAAAAATTGTCTCCCACACCTAAAAGACTCTGCAAACACAACCTTCAGAGAAACAGAAGAAACACAATGGGAATGGGGGTGAGAAAAGATCTGCTGAAGAAGTAGGTCTGCTAATTTAACACATTTTCTGTCAAGCAAATCACCGTCCTCAGTGCACTGCTGCTGAAACAATGACGACTCAGGGGGGGTGTTCATGAAAAGCAACTGGCCCGGAGAAAACACTCTCCGCTCCAGCTGACGAATCACGCCACTCTCAGCTGTAAGAACTTACTCCATTCTCGGCAATTATTAACGGGAGTTGATTTGAAGGTTCAGCATTAAAAACATGAAGACTTTAGAGTAACCGTGGCTCCATCGCTGCCTCTGTTTTCACTTAACTTGGGGGGTCATGGGGGGCAAAGAAGGAGGCACAGTCTGTGGTGACACCACTCACACGTTCAGTCCAGGGGCCACACTCATGCAGCCAAGCCACCCGCGGAAAGCCGTAGCGGCTCGGCCGGGGGCCAAACCTCAAGTGACCATGACAGTGTGAGACGTACCAGAACACGACCATGTGCCTGGACCAGCCAAATGCCCATCTTCCAGCCCATGCGAGATCAGGACACGGAACTTTCCATACATTTCTACATAAGCCGCACCCCGCTTCCCACGGGAGTGTGGATAAGCTGCGTCACGGAGTCACTACCGGGCAAGGTGGCGTAGGGGCCAGACCCCACACCGCCGGCCGCCGGGACTCCTGGGCGCCCGCGAGCCCGCAGCGTGTCCTGCACACGGCTCGGGCCGCCACCACGCAACCTTCGCTCCCAACCCCACGACGCGCGCGGCGCCGCATGAGCGGAGACCCCACGGGAAGGCGAGCGCCCGCGGAACAGCTACACACCTCTTACAGCCTGAGGGGCTGCGTCCCGGCAGGCGGCCGCGCATGCGCGCACGCTAGCCCCCCCCCCCCCCCCCCCCCCCGCTGCCGTCTCCGGTCCTGGGAGGCCCGAGGGAGGTCCCCGCTTCGTCCCTCAGGAGTCGCAGCGCCCTCTCCGCAACAACCCCCCCAACCAATCCTCTTCCCCTAAACGACTCCAAGAAAAGAATTAACAAAGCATCCGTTTCCCAGATTTCTGACGTGCAGCTGCTGATGACGGCACACCAAGCACAGCTAACTCCCTCAACCCCACACATAAAAACATCACAGGTGGGCTTCCCTGGTGGCGCAGTGGTTGAGAGTCCGCCTGCCGATGCAGGGGACGCGGGTTCGTGCCCCGGACCGGGAAGATCCCACATGCCGCGGAGCGGCTGGGCCCGTGGGCCATGGCCGCTGGGCCTGCGCGTCCGGAGCCTGTGCCCCGCAACGGGAGAGGCCACAACAGTGAGAGGCCCGCATACCGCAAAAAAAAAAAAAAAAAAAAAATCACAGGTTCGCACCCAGGACGAGGACTCCCTGTAGGGAGGGGCCCCCGCCCGCCTCAGGGCCCGGGGTTCTTCGTGTGACCGCGGAGGGCGTACTCTGGGAGGCACCACGCCCTTGGCTGCACGCGGCCCCACCACTCACGCGGCTGTAGTCCGGCCCCGAATGTCACAGCGCGAGGTTGGGAGAATCCCGAGCTTGGTACCACCATCCAGCTACTCCTGTCTCGATCTAAGAACTACGGTAAAAAACCTTCCCGAGTTTTCCGGTATAAACTAGTATTTGTTAGAGGCTCCGGTAGAGAAGACATGATGAAAGGATCCAAGAAAGAGTCCAATGAAACAGGAAAATACAGGGAAGCGGAGAACAGGTATCTGCAAAGTTTCACCGGCAAATGAGAGGCAAGCCCCAGGCCAGAACCTTCAACCGGTCTCCACTCAAAGTTATAAGTGTGAATGCTGTTCAATTTAAGTGAACAAACAGAAGCGAACTGAAAAGAACAGAATTCAAGACCTTCATCCTCCTTTATGAGTTCCTCATAATCTCAAAATACAAAATCTTAGTTTGAGGACCTCGAAGACAGTGAAAACATCAATTAAGCTACCCTCAAAGTAATGTATATGCAGACAAGATCTCCACAGAAAAACAAATTCATGTAATCCACAAACACATCAAGTATGGATTTGCAGCTTCAGTTTGGTACAAAATTAATTTGTAAGACACGGACCCCAACACAGCTCATAGCTTTGGTCCTAACCAGGGAGGTCGGTGACTTTCTGGATCAGATACCTGTGCCCTGCATGCTGAGAAACATCCGAAGGGAATCGTAGGCACGCTGGACAGAGGAAAAACCTAGGAATCACCTAGTCCACAATTGCCTTTTTATAGATTGGGGCATCTGAAACCAAGTGAGCTGCCTAAGATCACAGCTCCAGTTAATGACAGAGGTGGGCCCACAGTCCAGGTTTTTGGCTCTCTCTGCTTGATCCCTTTTGAAAGTATCTTCAATCCCATCAACTAGATCTAAGCCCATCTAGTCAGAAGCTGTGCCCTCTGTCCCCGGGGCTCTGTCCACACCCACTTTTCACCTGACCCGCCCTGCGCACTGGCGGGTTTCCCAGCACTCTGCCAGAGCCCCTCATGCTTACCCCCAGCCCAACACACCACGAGAATCCAGCACTCGGCTTCTCCTGATCGAAGGGCAGATAGGCGGTGGTACCAAATGCTGCCATGCTGCCAGGTCGTATTTTAGGCTTCCCCTCTGTGTTCCAGAAAATTAAGCAAGACCAAACTGAACTTCCGTGGTAGAGCAAGCCAGGTGCTAACATGGGCTGTCCTTCAGAGATGAGAGGTTATTACCCTTTCTACAACTGGAGAAGCTCCCAGTTTGAAGCTTTGAAGCTTCACATGCAGCCAAGTGAAGATGAAGAAGAGGACTTCCTCTTCAAGACACTGGTCTAAGCAGAAAAGGAGCTAGTGTTCACTTTGGGTTGAGTGACACTCTGATGGAGCAGTCCCCTTTTTAGGGTTTCAAGATCTGCCCCTCTGGAATTCCCATCCTGTTCTTGGCCTTCCTTCCTCAGAGAAGGGGCACACCCTGAGTCTTAGAAAACATTTATCATCTGGTATTTTCCATTCAATAGGTTACTCTGACAAACTACTAATTTTTCTTTTTTTGGCAGCGCCGCGCGGCATGCGGGATCTTAGTTCCCTGACCAGGGATCGAACCTGCACCCCCTGCAGTGGAAGCGCAGAGTCTTAACCACTGGACCGCCAAGAAGGTCCCACAAACTACTAGTTTTAAAATAATCTTAAATCCCCTATTTCCTTCAGTCCTGCTCAAATGCCATCTTCTCAATGAGGCCACCCACACCTAATCACCCTATTTTAAATTCCAACAACCTACCCCCTCAACTTGGCTCTCTCTATGCCAATTTGTTTATTATTATCTGTCTCCTTCCACTAAAGAGGGCAGGTATTTTTTTTGTTATGCTCACACCTGTACCTCCAGCACCTAATAAACTGCATCTAGCACATAATGGATGCTCAATAATTATTTGCTGAAAGAAACAAAAGAAATCATGAACTTGTCCCTCTGTATTCAGCAGAAGTTTTTGTTTTTCTTTTAATTATTTTATTTATTTATTTACTTTTGGCTGCATTGGGTCTTCCTTGCTGTGCGTGGGCTTTCTCTAGTTGCAGAGAGCTGGGGCTCCTCTTCATTGCGGTGTGCGGGTTTCTCATTGTGGTGGCTTATCTTGTTGCAGAGCACGGGCTCTAGGCACACGGGCTTCAGTAATTGTGGCTTGGGGGCTCTAGAGCACAGGCTCAGTAGCTGTGACACACGGGCTTTGTTGCTCCGCAGCATGTGGGATCTTCCCGGACCAGGGCTCGAACCTGCATCCCCTGCATCCCCTGCACCGGCAGGCAGATTCTTAACCACTGCGCCAGCAGGGAAGTCCCAGCAGAAGTTTTAAAAAGGATCTTCTGAACCCCACGTTATTAAGAACCGAAGAACTGTACATTTGCACTGTGGAATCTTGGCCATTACTTCTATGTCTAGCCCTTCATTTTATAGATGGTGAAAATTAAAGTAGAAGCAGTGCGATGTAGCAGCAGTAGCAAAGAATTTGGTATCAAAGAACCTGAGATCCAGGTGAGTCTGTGCAAGAAACTTAGCCTCTCTAACCTTCCAATTTCCTCATCTGCAAAATTAAGATAATTCCTACCTCCCAGTGATGGTTAAGGATGGCTATGAATAAAATAACATTTGGAAAATGTACAAACTATACAAGTGTCCTTTTTCATTAGGCTGTTTGACCTGCCGAAGGTCACAGACATAGTTAGGGTCAAAGCTAGTAATAAGAATTCAAGTTTCCTAACTCCTGGTCCAGGGCATCTTGTGTTGTGAAACTAGCCTTCTGGTTCCCCTACTCAAGGCCAACTTAAACCTTTCATCTAGTTTAAGGCCTTTTCACCTTCGTATGGTTGGAATCTCTTTCAAAATTTGATGGAAGTGACAAAGTACAGATACGTACACCAACACAAAGTCTCCTATAACCCATCCTTGGGCCCCAGGCTCAGAGACCACTGATAGGCCTGATGTACTAATAAGTTACTCTCAGCAAGTTCTATCACTTATTTTCGTGTTTAATAATTCACGCCTAGAGCTCTTGATTCAAGAGGCTGGATCCAAGGAAACACCAACAGGAGCCCGAATTAAAGACACTGCCCCCAGATCACCATGCTGATGAGGTGAGGGACTTAACCCACATACAACCACAACCAGGAAGGCAAAGGATTCTGTACGCAAAGCAGGAAGCTCAAGAAAAAAAAGTAGACAGGACCATCACATTATTTTCATCATGCCGCTACTATATGAACCAGGTAATTCTACATGACCATTTTCAAAGAACCACCTGGAAGCCCCATGGTTGGTTTCTTCTCTAGAGAAAATATGCCCAAAATGTTTACGATGGGATTCCCCCCTGCAACCCACCCTATACCCACCATGATAAACTCCAGACCAGATTACTGAAGATCGTCTATCGTCCCTTACCTTACTCTGGTTAAGTAAGACAAGCTACTTACTCACTGTAAAGATCACTTGGCTAGCAGGAAAAAAAATAGTACTAAATCTTTTTTTTTTCCCTAATAAATTTACTTATTTATTTATTTTTGGCTGTGTTGGGTCTTCGTTGCTGCACGCGGGCTTTCTCTAGTTGTGGTGAGCGGGGGCTACTCTTCGTTGCAGTGCGCAGGCTTCTCATTGCAGTGGCTTCTCTAGTTGTGGAGCACGGGCTCTAGGCATGTGGGCTTCAGTAGCTGCAGCACGCGGGCTCAGTAGTTGTGGCTCATGGGCTCTAGAGCGCAGGCTCAGCAGTGGTGGCGTCCTGGATTAGTTACTCCACAGCATGTGGGATCTTCCCAGCCCAGGGCTCGAACCTGTGTCCCCTACACTGGCAGGCGGATTCTTAACCACTACACCACCAGGGAAGTCCCAGTACTAAATCTTTCGGGAGATCAATTCACCATTCTTCACTCTCCAATCAGGACAAAACATAACCAGTCTAACCTACTAGAATGTTAAACAATTACAGAACACTTGATATAAATGAAGTGGTTCTGAATTTGATAATTTTCTGAGGCAAAGAAGGTGTGCCATGAGCTTCTTTGGTAATCCATCCAGTTAAGCAGCTAGTTATAGATATTTCATAATACCAACTACTGAATTCAGTATCATTAATCTACTGTTGTCCAGCTACACCTCAATCTCCTCCTCTGAAAAATTAAACCACCACTTAATCCAGGGCACAAAAACACGTGTGAGCATGTTTGGGAATTTCTAAATATATTAACAGCTAACAGCTTTTATCCCTGAGTTGTGGGATACAATGTTAACAGTTAATAGCTTTTATCTCTGAGTGGTGGGATTATGGGTGATTTAAGTCTCTTACCTATATTTTATATAATGATTTTCAAGTCTTATATAATGATTATGCATTGTTTTTAAAATCAGAAATTTTGAACTTAAAGCGTATCTACACATTCGCAGATTTCTGGTCTAATGATTACAGGACCCATATTTGGGGGGCAGCAACATACAAGTCCCTAAACATATCCCAAAAAACAAGAATCTGGTATATTGACTTCTAAAGAAATCCTGTACATTCAAGGCTAATTAACAGAGTAAAAAGGTTTTCTTACATGCAAAAATAAAAATATCCATGCTTTGGGGACCAGTTCTCTAAGTGGGAGGTCTTGACCTCTTGCAGAATTGCAGCATGAATGCTCCCAGACCTTCAGCTATCTAAGATATTGCCTTGCTTTAGATAAATAGAAGCCAAGTCCTTGAAGATTCTGCTTCCTAAATTTTCTATAAATCCATGGGTTTAGCTTGGTGGTCAAGGGTAAAATTAGTTCTTTCCCACAGCTGAAAACTGGTTTCCTAAAAAAGCTGATACCCAACTTCTACCACTTGGTATTATTCATCATTTCTATCCTTTAAAGTTGCAGTAAATTAAGATCTTATGGGGCCCCTGCAGCTGTCCAACCGAGCAGGAGTATTGCTTCTTGTTTGTTTGTTTTTAAGGCTCTTCCAGTGCATCATAAACTCTACCCAAGGGATTGTTTGTCAAACTTTCAGGACAATAAACTATTAGATTAAAAAAAAAATCACTTAAGCAAAATAAAAATAATTTACTTATTTAATTATACTTAGAGAATCAAAATTGACCATGTTCTCAGTGAATTCTGCACTCACGGAGTCAAACTTGCTAGAAGCCTAAAAATTACTTTAAAATTTTTAATTTCTGACAATTACTGAAAACTTTAAGTTATTAAACTTTGCATTCATCAAAACACATGTGAAAAGGATTACAACAAGAACTGCAGAGGTAAAAGTCACTATCCTTAGGTATCCATCTAGGGAACAACATCTCCAAATTATAAACAGATACGGATAATTACCAAAATACGTACACGTTGGATTCCAAATATTCAATCGTGTTTTATATACTTCAAATAGCACACATTTTAACTACAACCACCAAAAAAGTGTCACTTCCAAGAAATACTGGGCTCCGAAGAGAAAACACTCATCTCAAGTGGCCCTGATTATTCACCTGTAACAACGATTTTTCATTTCTGTTATACACACAGATTGGACCTCTCAGATCAGGTTACATTGCCTTTAGGAATTCAAGCTGCTAATACTTAGAAACCACAGGTTCATTACTTAGAACATAAAACGTTATTTATAGATTACTCGACTTCTGTAACAACTTCGGGCAAGATTACTTCCTTCCTATTTTTCCGTCAGTAAAATCGGAATACATGCATTTTTGCAAGATCAAATTTTTCCACAGTATTTTTAGACGGGGTTCTTAAACTCTAAACCCGTAATTCGGCAGCACCTCAGTCCTATTACGTTTCAGGGAGAAAATGGGGCAGGGGCAAGTTTAGCGGCACCACCACGGCATTGTCACCACAACACCTCCCACCGCAGCCACCATTTTGAGCAGCAGAATTAAAGTGCTGAGGATTTTCACCAACTAAAAGGAAACACGGGGTCCTCGGGACGGTTGGGGCACAAGTCCTGACGCTCGGCATTCCCTAATCTGTCGTTTCTCCTCCTCAGGCGGCGGGAGCCATCGTCCCGCTCACGTTTTTAGAAAAAGCCGTGCTCGTCCGAGTCACGTCCCAACTTTGAAAACGGCGTGCGGCGCCGAGCCCCCCGCACCCGGAGGCCGCCGCATTGTTGCCGCCCGCCCGCGCGCACCCTCCGCCGCCGGGCGCGCCTCCCTCGGGCGGCGGACCCACGGCCCCGCTCGCCCGCCCGGCCGCGCCGGTGCCGCACCTTTGTCCGGGGCCGCGGCACCGGCCGGCCGCGCGCGCTCGACCCCAGGCGGCCGGGGGAGGGGTCGGGGCGCCGGCCAGGGGCGCCGGCCCGCTGCCCGGCCCCACAAAGCCCGCCGTCCGCTCCCCCGGCCGCCCGGCCCGGCGCTGCGCTCGCAGGGACGCCGCCGGGAGTAACGGCCCAACTTTCCCCGCCGCCCGGTCCCCTCAGCCCGGACCCCGACCCCCGCCCTCCCGGGCCGCCCTGGGGCGCTCTCCGCCCTCAGACCCCCACTCAGCCCCTCAGACTCAGCCCCTCAGAGGTCCCCGCGCGCCTCCGCCCCCCAGAACCCCACCCGGGTTCCGACCCCCGACCCCGGCCCGGCCCGCGCACCTCAATCTCGAAGTCCGGCAGGCTGAACGCCGTGCGGAAGAGCGAGCAGAAGTGCGCGATGGCCGGCACTTCCCACCACGAGCGCAGCTCGCCCAGCCCGGCCGCGCCGCCCTCCTCGGGGCGCATCTCCGGCAGCGCCGCCGCCTCCGCGCCCGCCGCCCGCCAGCTCCCGGCGCCGCTCCGGCCGAGCTACCGAGGCGGCTGCCCCGGGCCCATCGCGCCGCGGCCCGGCCGCCCAGCCCGCACAATGTCGCCGCGGCCCGCGGGGAACAGATGGGCCGGGGGCGGGCGGGGGCGGGGCTTCGGCACAACAACAACCCCGCCCCCGCCCCCGCCCGCCGCCCGCGGGCCGCGCACGGGCGGGGGAGGGGCGCCCGAGGGCCGGGAGGAGGGGCCGCGGGCGAGCACCGCCCCCCGCCCCCACCGGGCCCCGCCCCCACGTGGCTGGGGGTCGCGCCCCTCTGAGGAGGGCTGGCTAGAGGCGCCTCGTGGGGCTGCGCGCACGTGGGGCTGGGGCTGCGGTTGAGGGGGAAGGGGGAAGGGCAAAGGGGAAAGGGGAAGGGGGGAGGGCGAGGGGGCGGACCCCGCACGCGGGCAGAGCCCACGGGCCGCCTGCCCCCCGCCCCCGCCCGGCCGGCTGAGACCGCGCCTGAAGGCGCACGTGCGACGCCCGGGGGCGCGCGGGGCGCTGCGGGCGCGTCTTGCCGGCCCGGGGGGCACCGGGCGCCCGCGCTCCAGTCCCGGCCCCGGCTCTGCCGCTCGGGGATCCGGGCGGGGACCTTCAGGCGCGGAACCCGCCCGGTGGCCGCACTCAACTGGGGCGTTGTGGAGTGCGCCTCCGGATAATTCTCTCCCTCACTTTATTCCCGTCATTTTGGTAACCTGTTTTTATAAGGCGGCATTAAAAAAAAAAACTTAAAATGTGTATTTAACTGTATCTTTCATGAAAGAAAATACTTCATCCAACACTGGCTCACTCCGCCTCCCCCCCGCCCCCTGCCCCAAGCTTACGCAGTTCTGCTCTTCTATTACCTGGAACTATTGGCTGGTTTAAAATTCACCCTCAGATTCTACCGTGTGTTTTAATCTTTGACCAAAATGAGCCCATATCTAAACGCCCCCAGAAGCAGGGGCTGCATTTTTGTGTGTTGAACGCGCGGCTCCTCGGCAGATGCCCTGTTGACAGCTGAGGTGTGGGAAGGGTGACACCCTTGAATTAGACGTTTTCGGGACTTTCTTCCCCTGTACGTCTTCATTTCCCCACGGGTCAGCCTGACTTGCACACCTTTCCCTCTCTTTTGTGTAAGCTTCCTGCTTCCCTTCACGTTTGTTTCTAATCCATTACCTCCTGCCTCTGCTTCCCCCCCTTTTCCCGGATCTCCTTCCGGCTCCTCCCTCTGCCCTTCATCCTTGTCCTCCTTCCCTGCCTCTCTGTGGTCCGGCCGCCAACCTGGTAGTCGCAGCGCCTAGGCTGCCACATAGCAGGAAGCAGAAAGGTGACAAGACTGGGTTACTCTCCCCACACCACGGCCCCGTCCTGGAATCCAGCCAGACTCTCCTGGAGCCGGGGAGCCCTGGTGGTGGCCGAGGCCCCCTCCTCAGCACCCTCGCCCCCAGGCTGCCTTCTTCATCTGAGGGTCGCCTCGGCGTCCACATGGGCCTCTTTCTTTCTCTCCTTCTCTAGCTCTGGTCCTCTGTGCTCTCACCGGGCCAGAGCCGGTCCTGGCCCTCCAGCCCAGAGGTCTTCTGTGTCTCCTCGGGGTTCCCCGCGCTGGGGCTCCAGCTAGAGCCTCGCGTTTGCACCCACCCCTCCCTCCTGCTCTGTTGGAACCGATACCCTGAGCCCTTGAACGTTTGCCCCACCTTTCCCCCGCGCGGCTTCCGCCTAACCTCCTGGGACATGGATCCCTAACCCTGTGCCTCCCCAGACACCGGCCTCCTCCCTTCTCCCGCGGACTCCGAGGGCTTCCTCCCACGCCTTTTCCAGCCCCGCCTACTCCTCACCCTCCAAACACCAGTTGTATCCTATCCTGTTCCCAGAAGACACACGCAGCTCATACTTTCTTTCCCTTTCTCTCTCTCTCTCTCTCTCTCTCTCTCTCTCTCTCTCTCTCTCTCTCTCTCTCTCTCTCTCTCTCTCCTCTTTTCTGTGAGCCAGCGCTGTTGATCTCAGATGACATTGGAAGAATCTCAGATGACCTTGGAAGTGCCAAAAGAAATTCTCTTCCAGATTCCCCGCCACCTTCAGTTCCATATCATCTTCCAATTAAATGTTTCCCTATAAAAACACACA
This sequence comes from Phocoena sinus, assembly GCF_008692025.1. Taxonomy (NCBI): domain Eukaryota; kingdom Metazoa; phylum Chordata; class Mammalia; order Artiodactyla; family Phocoenidae; genus Phocoena; species Phocoena sinus. Next base: position 102,145,102 of record NC_045772.1, on the reverse strand, counting down.
CAATACTTAGTCTGGCTAACTTGTTTTGCTTTTTAATTAATGTGACAAAAAATATTCGTGTTTCTCTTTGCAAAATATGCAGTAATTTCAGCTATTATGGGATTTTTATAGGTTCCTGGAGGATGGTCTAGGAAACTAACGACCGTTTTCTAACACCATTTCTTTGGGAAATACACATTCTGTAAGATCAGCTAAAAACAATTATTTGAACCTTGGAAGGGGTGTGACAAAAGTGTGGTTTCTTCCATAAGCCCCGCTAACCAGGACTAGAATTCACATCTAACTGTTCATCCAGGTGGATTACGCTGCTTCTCTCTCCTACTCAAGTTGCCCTTCCTACCCCTTTGCCTGACCACGCTGACGTCAGTGCTCCTCGTTTCAGCCCAGGAACCCAGCTGGAGCTGGAGTGACACAGAACCATTATTCTCTCACTTTAGTTGTCCGCACGCCTGAAGTCCAGGCGCCTCACAAAGTCTTAGCACACCCTCACACACAGCCTCCTGTCTCAGTAGAGAGCTGCCTTCCATCGTGTACCTATTCCCACAGAGGGCTGTAAGTCAGGGTGATGTTAACATTTTAGAAATTGTGGGAAGTGAGTTATATTAGTTGGCTGTCTCTTCGAAAAGGCTTAATCTCTCACGTTTGTATTTCACCTGCGAGGAGGGGCTGAACTGATGGTCCCTGAGCCCTATAACTTTCACCTTTAAAGGAGAGCCAGATTAACGTTCTAAAATTTCAATTCAATCATGTCACTCACCTGCTCAAAACTCTATGACCCTCCCTTGAGCGTGAAAGTCCATTCAAGTCTTACTAAAGCCACAATTTGGCTCCCACCTGCCTCCGCAGCCTCACCTGCGATCCCCACCCCCCCCTCATCCAACCAGTGACTCCTTCCCTCCTGCCAAACTGGTTCACTCGCCTGCCGGGATCTTCCTCCTCCTCCCTTCTGATCCCGCCCTTTCAATTGCCTGCAAAGACAACTCAACCTCTCCAATCGTGACCCACTCAAAACTCACCTCCTTCGTATGGCTTCCCTGAAACACCCTAGCTTGGGGGTATCTCTCCAGGTACTCTGACTCAAGAAACTACAGTTTGTACGATTCACTTACCAGCCACCTCCTTGGGTCATCTTTCTGTTACTTAATTGAAGTGCCACTTAAATCTTTTACTGTAGCTGGGGGTGTCTTCTCAACCGGATTAGACTTGGGGGTGCACGAGTGGACTCCTCCCTAATACACAGCAATTAGATGATGGATTTGATTATCTAATGATGACATAAAACCATAAGAAATTCAGAACTCCTTTAAATGCCTGGTGTCGACTTGCTTACCTTCCTTCATTCCTTCCTCTGCCCTTCAGCTTTCTCCCTCCTGGACCTAATTCAGGCAGTCTCAAAGGTCATGCCTTTCTCCGTGCGGTCGTATTGTCAGGCGATTGACTTCAAGACCCCCTCGGATAACAAAAGTCACCAAAGTCCCTTTTATAAAATGATGTAGTGGGGTCAGCCCCGTATCCGTGGTTCCGCGTTCGCGGATTCAACCAAGTGCAGACGAAGAATCCATCCTCAGCTTAGCTTCTCTCCTGAGCTCCAGGGTCATTTCCCCCACATGCCAACTGGATGTTTCCCATCACCTTAAACTCAACATGTTAAAAGGAAGGAGAAAAAAAAAAAAAAAAAGGAAGGAGGAAAACGAGCTCCGAATTTTTCTCCTCAAGTCACACACCCTTTATTTATTTGGCTGCGTGGGGTCTTAGTTGTGTCATGTGGAATCTAGTTCCTTGCCCAGGGATCAAATGCCGGGCCCCCTACGTTGGGAGAGCGGAACCTTAACCGCTGGACCACCAGGGAAGTCCCCCCACTTCTTTTTGACACCCCCAGTCTCCACCCCAACCAGGGTCCTTTCATCTCCCTATTTGAGAGGCCTCCTAACGGTTCGCTTTCCTCTGGTTTCTCCCCAACCTCCTCTGTCTCGCCAGCATAGCTGGATTTATCTTCTTAGAACTGTACGCCAGTTCCGAGAAGGTAAATTTAATGTTTTCTTAAACCCAGTATACCCACAATATTATAATTTCAACACGTATTATCAGTATTAAAAATATCCATGAAAGGGACTTCCCTGGTGGTCCAGTGGTTAAGACTCTGTCTGCCCTGCCAATGCAGCGGGTGCAGGTTCGATCCCTGGTTGGTGAGGTAAGATCCCCGCATGCCTCTCAGCATGGCCAAAAGACTTTAAAAAGTCTTTTTTAAAGTGAAAGAGTGAAGGAAAAATTGGGACTTCCCTGGTAGTCCCAATGGACCACCCAATGGAGCTTCCCTGGCTCCACACTCCCAATGCAGGGGGCCTGGGTTCAATCCCTGGTCAGAGAACTAGATCCCACATGCCACAACTAAGACCCGGCGCAGCCAAATAAATAAATAAATCTTTTTAAAAAAATATCAGTGATGGGCTTCCCTGGTGGCGCAGTGGTTGAGAGTCCGCCTGCCGATGCAGGGGACACGGGTTCGTGTCCGGGAAGATCCCACGTGCCGCGGAGCGGCTGGGCCCGTGAGCCGTGCCCACTGAGCCTGCGCGTCTGGAGCCTGTGCTCCGCAACGGGAGAGGCCACAGCAGTGAGAGGCCCGCATACCGCAAAAAAAAAAAAAAAAAATCAGTGAGATACTCTACGTGCATTTTTCTTCATACCAGATTTTTTGGAATCTGGTGTGTATTTTACATTTAAATGCGCATCTCAGTTAGGACCAGCCGTCGTCTCTCGGTGCTGCATCGGGCACTTGTGGCTTGTGGATGCTGTGTTGGGCAGACAGGTCTGCGGTTACCCACGTGCCCAGGGCTCACCCTGACCACTCTGAACCTCTGGATCACCGGCCTCGGCGGGTCCACACCCTCCCTCTGCCTGCACCTCTAGGCAGGTCTCCCTGAACACTCTGGCCTACAGCAGCATTTCCCAACCTACGTCTTTCATGTATGCTTGATTTCACCGAAAAAAAAATCCCAGCTGTTCCCTAGGGAACAGCCCATGGACTGTCCTCCTTAGAGCAGGCTACAAATAATTGGTCGTAAATAAGTGTTTGTGAAATAAACATATGTGTGTGTTACCAATATGTTCACAGGAAACACTAGTTACTCTCTGAACATATTTTTTTACGATGTAGAATTTTTAAAATTGAATATAGTTGATGTACAATATTATATAAGTCACAGGTGTAAAACATAATGGTTCACAATTTTCTTAATAATTGTAATGTGTAATCTTTTTTTAATATTTATTTATTATTTGTATATTTATTTGGCCACACCGGGTCTTAGTTGCAGCATGAGGGATCTAGTTCCCCAACCAGGGATCGAAGCCAGGCCCCCTGCATTGGGAACAAGGAGTCTCACCCACTGGACCACCAGGGAAGTCCCCTGGTTCACAATTTTTAACAGTTATACTCCATTTATAGTTATTATAAAGTATTGGCTATATTCCCTCTGCTGTACAATATATCCTTGTAGCTTATTTATAACATATGTTGTTAACCATAAAGAAGGTCGGTAGTGGAAGATTATAATTTTTAAAGTGTCAGCATGGTTGCTATTACTGTGTTATCTAGTTAACCACCTAATTTTATGATTACTTTCAAGCGTTTCAGTTAAACTTGACTTTCTATTTCCACTTCATTTCTCTGCGTTATAGTGATTTCTATACAATTTTTTGAGATTGTTTTCCCCAGTCCTGATTTTTCCCTTTCATTGTGTTAGGCTTTTGGTTTCTGGCAACTATCATAATATTATCAAGTTCATTTCACATGACACCAAGCTAAGTACTCTACAAATGAAATCACACAGGTAAATGTTCATCATTTTCAGCTGAAGGCCAGCAACGCTGCCCTGGTATAGAGGGCAGCTCGGCAGTGAGTGAACAAAAGGTGAGTTACAAAGAGATTAGATAAAATGTCACTTTCCCTGCCACTGGTGCTTATCTTAGGTCTCCTTCATCTACCAGCAGGCATCCAGCTTCTGCCCCGACTCTCCTTCCCAGCTGCCCTGGAGCCTGTGGTTCCCACATTCTGTTCCCTACACCTTCCCAGGGAAGCTTGTCACTTTTGAATATTCTGCAAGCAAGTTTCAGAAGTGAGGACTCAAAAGGAGGGGCTGGCCACTGGATGGGGAAGAAGGTGCCAGAGGCAACAGGAGAGAGTTGACTGGGAGAGGACATGGCAGAGAGTGTAATTTAAAAAAAAAAAAAAAAAGTTTAAATTAAAAAAAAAAATCTCTACAGGGATTCACAGCACATAGAGAATGGGTCAGAAATTCTTTGGCTGACCATGCTGTGCTCTGTGTAAATGTCCCTCCATTTCCAGAGGCTCCTCCAGTTAATTTCTCTTCCTAAAAGCCAGACTGAAGTGGAAACCATGCTCAAAGCAACGTGGGTCCCCTCTTTACCTGTGCACACCTTTCCCCAAGCTCCTTAGCATGGGCCCTGTTCCCGGGACTGTGGTGCCTGCACAGCAGCTGCCGGGCTGCCTGAGACCAGGGCCGCGTGAGCCACTCTCTTTATTTTTGACCTTAAGGCTGGTAATCTGTTACCGCCAGGAAACCGCAGCGTCAGGCTGGAGGCTCCGTGCAGCCCAGCCCTGAGGAGAGGAGAGGCTGCCATCTCGAGAGGATAGCTTCTGTCTGCTCGGGCTGCATCCTAGCAAACGCCATTCTAACACCACATGCAGCCGTTAAGGAGATTATTGCAAATGTTAGCTAACCTGGTTCTCAACAGGGGAGACTGAAAGGGGGTGGGGGGGAGTCCTTTCTACCGTGGGCCCGTCTTTGATTTAGGACTCAGAACCTCACCCAACTTTACTGCCCGCTGAAACTCTTCTTCAGCTGTCTTCTAGGAGCAGTGTCTAAGAATCTTGTTGCCTCCGGGCCGCTCAGTCCGTGTTTATGCTGTTCTGTTCTGAAATTCCTTTCCGAATTCCTGGCATGTCCATCTCTGGCCTATCTTATTGTGGCATCTCCCCTTGTTCTTGACACCAGGTCAAATAGCTTTGTAGCATCTCAATTCTCCCAGCCATTCAGAAGCTGGTGAATCTTAATGAGTTCTTCCCTTAATCTCTTTTCAAAGGGACTACAATCCTTAATTTCTTTAAATTTCCTTTTTAATTATTTTAGCTCCTTGTGTCATTCCTTTGGCCTCAAACCTTCCCTACTCAGTTTAAAGGTCACATTATTTTGGTTGACAAAGTGCCCAGGGTTGTGTACATCTGGCCTCAAACTCCTTAGCCGGCCCCGGTGTTGTCCCTCCAATTTGATCCATTTGACACAGAAACATGTGTTTAGGTAGAAAACTCAGTCTCTGGCCTCAAGGAGTTTCTAATGCAATTGATAAGATTATCTGTGTGGTATGGCACCTAAGTGCGCTGTATAATATGAAAGTCATAAAGGGGTCTAAGAAGTCATTCAGTTCGTCTGCTCCTTTTGGAGAGGAGTTCAGAGTGGAATGTATTTAGCGCGAGCTGGAGCATTTGGGGAGCTGCATGAGGAAGGTGTATCTTGAAGTGGTGAGAAACACAGCTGGCTGTCTTCATTCACAGCTTAAATCTATTTCTTTCTTTTCTTAAAAAAATCAATTTATTTATTTATTTTTGGTTGTGTTGGGTCTTTGTTGCTGTGTGCGGGCTTTCTCTAGCTGTGGAAAGCGGGGGCTACTCTTCGTTGTGGTACGCGGGCTTCTCATTGCGGTGGCTTCTCTCGTTGTGGAGCACAGGCTCTAGGTGTGCAGGCTTCAGAGTTGCGGCACGTGGGCTCAGTAGTTGTGGCTCACGGGTTCTAGAGCACAGGCTCAGTAGTTGTGGCACACGGGCTTAGTTGCTCTGCGGCATGTGGGATCTTTCTGGACCAGGGCTCGAACCCGTGTCCCCTGCATTGGCAGGCGGATTCTTAACCACTGCACCACCAGGGAAGCTCTCATTTCATTATTTTTAAACCTGTTCAACCCAAAAGTGATGCACTTCCTTAAAAACATGAACTTTCCGATTTATCTGGACAAGTTCCAAGTGAGTTATTTTCTCTGTTGATTTATATTCTGTGCCCACATGTTTGAGATGGAGGTGGGGAGGACTGTAAGACAGATAGATAGATAGATAGGTAGATAGATAGATAGATAGATATCTGATATATGTGTATTACATTAGAACAAATATCATCTTCTTGAACATGGGGAGCTCTGTCTTCCCCTGGTCTCTCATTGGGCACCAGGCATCTACTTAGTGCTTCATTGGTTTGATTGTTGAATATCACTTCATGCTGCAAAGTTGGGCACAGAAAATTGAACAAGCTGAGGGGTGTCCTATAATAGCAGTGAAATCTCCCTCTAACAGGGTATGCATGAGCCCATTCATTTATTTATTTGGTTGCGCCGGGTCTTAGTTGCGGCCGGCGGACTCCTTAGTTGAGGCTCACTGACTCCTTAGTTGCAGAACGTGGGCTCCTTCGTGTAGCACGTGGGCTCCTTAGTTGTGGCATGCGAACTCTTAGTTGTGGCATGCATGTGGGATCTAGTTCCCTGACCAGGGATCGAACCTGGGCCCCCTACACTGGGAGCATGGAGTCTTAACCATAGTGCCACCAGGGAAGTCCCTAATTATTTATTTTTATTAATTTTTATTGGAGTATAGTTGCTTTACAATGTTGTGTTAGTTTCTACTGTACAGCAAGGTGAACCAGCTATACGTATATATATATAGCCCCTCTTTTTTGGATTTCCTTCCCATTTAGGCCACCACAGAGCATTGAGTAGAGTTCCCTGAGCCATACAGTAGGTTCTCATTAGTTATCTATTTTATACATAGTATCAATAGTGTATATATGTCGATCCCAATCTCCCAATTCATCCCACCCACCCATTCATTTAATTTATACAGCGTATTTTGAGTACCCATCATCACCTTCAATAACAAGATGCAAAGTGAAAGGGTGAAGAGTTTCTTAGTTGCCATGACCGTAAAAACCACTTACTGGTGTGCTCTGGATTTCTTTCTTTTTTTTTTTTTTTTTAATTTTATTTATTTATTTATTTATTTATGGCTGCATTGGGTCTTTGTTGCTGTGCGCAGGCTTTCTCTAGTTGCAGCGAGCTGGGGCTACTCTTCGTTGCAGCGCGTGGGCTTCTCATTGCGGTGGCTTCTCATTGCAGAGCACGGGCTCTAGGCGCGCGGGCTTCAGTAGTTGTGGCTCGCGGGCTCTAGAACGCAGGCTCAGTAGTTGTGCTGCACGGGCTTAGTTGCTCCACGGCATGTGGGATCTTCCCGGACTAGGGCTCGAACCCGTGTTCCCTGCACTGGCAGGCGGATTCTTAACCACTGTGCCACTAGGGAAGCCCTGGATTTCCTTTTTTTAAGCTTTATTTTTATCTTTTTATCATCTTTATTGGAGTATAATTGCTTTACAACGGTGTGTTAGTTTCTGCTTTATAACAAAGTGAATCAGCTATACATATACATATATCCCCATATCTCTTCCCTCTCGCGTCTCCCTCCCCCTACCCTTCCTATCCCACCCCTCTAGGTGGTCACAAAGCATCGAGCTGATCTCCCTGTACTATGTGGCTGCTTCCCACTAGCTATCGATTTTACTGGATTTCTTGATCTGAGTGGTTGTGGGTTTTTTTGGCTGCATTGGGTCTTTGCTGCTGCGCACAGGCTCTCTCTAGTTGCGGCTAGTGCGGGCCGCTCTTTGTTGCGGTGCGCGGGCTTCTCGTTGCGGTGGCTTCTCTTGTTGCGGAGCACGGGCTCTAGGTGCATGGACTTCAGTAGTTGTGGCACACGGGCTTAGTTGCTTTGTGGCATGTGGGATCTTCCCAGACGAAGGATTGAACCCATGTCCCCTGCATTGGCAGGCGGACTCCCAACCACTGCGCAACCAAGGAAGTCCCTGGGTGTACTTTTAAAAGAGGAATATGGAAATTAGCTTCCCTTGCTAATTATCTTTATTTTTTAGGAATAAAGAGTAAACATGTATACAGTCTAGAGTAACCTTCAACAATTACAATAAACGCTGTTCATTTTATTACAAGGTCAGATTATTACTTTTTTAAGCTAACCTCATTCTTGTACCAAAAAAAAAAGAAAAGAAAACCAAATTTCTACTTTTCTTGAATAAAACTGTGAGATTAGCATGGTTTCCTAATCTGACTGCTCCAGGCCCTCAGTCAATGAAATGTTTATTGAGCAGCTACTATGTTCTAAGCATGGTTGTAAGAGCTTGAGAAGCTAGGGGCTTCCCTGGTGGCGCAGTGGTTGAGAGTCTGTCTGCTAATGCAGGGGACACGAGTTCGAGCCCTGGTCTGGGAGGATCCCACATGCCGTGGAGCAACTAGGCCTGTGAGCCACAACTACTGAGCCTGCGCGTCTGGAGCCTGTGCTCCGCAACAAGAGAGGCTGCGATAGTGAGAGACCCGCGCACCGCGATGAAGAGTGGCCCCCGCTCACCACAACTAGAGAAAGCCCTCGCACAGAAACGAAGACCCAACACAGCCAAAAATAAATTAATTAATTAATAAACTCCTACCCCCAACATCTTAAAAAAAAAAAGAGTTGAGAAGCTAGAACTGCCTAGAGCTTCAAATCTATTATGTTTATGGTTTCATCACTTTTTAAATTCACAAGCCTCCCCAGTCACCTGCCTCACTAGGAAGCAGAGTTTGTGACGTTGTTGCCTTTGTTTGGCTAAAGGTCTGAAGGGAATGGGAACTCCAGGGGGAGAGGCCCTGTCATAACCACTATATGGTGTAGATTCAGAGGTGATTTGCACTGCTAGGTTTAGTCACGCCAAAGAACGAGACATACCTGGTAAAACATAGACCACGCAGAAACTGGCTTTATTTCTATCCTATGCTACCAAAACACTGGCTAATACGATGGCCTCAAGAAACATTCTAATCTAAAGGCACATCCCTGATAGTAAACAACAGGAGTTAGCAAGCTTCCCAGTTAACGCAGAAAAGACAGGTCTCCTGGCACAGTTGTTACAGCTGAGGTTAGGAACTCGGAAGGCATCTCTAACCCTTCTGGGTCCATGCAACACGCGCATTGGAAACCCAAATTCCAACCAGGCTTTCTAGCTAAAGGCTGGGTGGTCAACTGTGAAAATCAAATCGACATCAACAATCCCTTTGCAGAGCCAACGAGTGTCTGTCTGCACCCCAGACCCGTCACACGGGGCACAGTGCTGCATTTCTCATTGGCACTTCTGACTGAGGCTAGAATGGGGCGACAGACCATCTGAGGCTACTGGGGGACGCTGGTGGGATGGGGAGTGGTGGGCAATGGTCAGGGGGAGCGAAAGAATTGGACACAAATGAGAAACACTGCTGTTACTCGGTTAGGACTGGAGGCCGGTGTCTGGGCAGGTGACAGGTGTGTCCTGCCCTCTCGTGTGGAACGGTGATGGCTTTAGTCTCGGTATCTGCACAAACTCCCGTTCTTTCTTCATGTGCACAAGCTCTTCTGTTCGAACAGGTAGGAAGGAACCTTGTGCACCTGCTGTCTGGGGCGTCGGCACAGGTGGGCCTCAGCAGGTTGCAGTCACTTTGAGTGGCAGCTGCTCTGGCTGCTTCCCGTGGGAACCGTGTGAATGACACCAAGGGACACGTCCTCGGCGGCTTTCGATCCCCGTGATTCTGTTTGAGATGGAAGGATGGTTCCCACCTGCTGGCAATGCCGACCCAAGCGGGGTATGGACCCTCCCGCTGCTCTTTCAGGCCCCACTGCACCACCGCCCGAAATGAGGGCTCCACCTGGACTGTTGATGAGGGGCCGAGGGGAGCAGAGGTGGACGAGCTGGGGCTGTTTGCCTTCCTCTCTACACTGTCATCGCCAAGATGCTCAGACCCTGGGTCATGGAACTTTGTAACTGTGAATCTAGAGCCCAGGGCTGTGCCCGGAGCAGAAAAAGTCTTCAGCACAGGACTCTGCTTCTGTTTGGTTTGGTTCAGCTCCCACACTGGGCAGCGCTCTAGATTCTGGGACATGCTGTGACAGAAAATAACGTGGAGGGAGAACAGTGTCGTTAAATCATCACAGTCAAGGTGTTAGTGAGACAATGACCGTCGCTGTACCAAAGAGGTCAGCAAGATGGGGCGTGAAAGGAACGAGAGTGAGAAATGCCTCCTGGACTCGTGGTCCAGAGACACCCCAAAGGCCTCTGGGTCCCCCTCCCTCCCCGAGGAGTGCCACGCCTTCCCTGGTCACTCTCTGTTTACAGGATGGGGTGTCACTACATCGTCAGCCAGACCGCTCCAGGTTTTATTGATTGAAGTTATTCAGGGACTTCCCTGGTGGCTCAGTGGTTAAGAACCTGCCTGCTAATGCAGGGGACACGGTTTCGAGCCCTGGTCTAGAAGATCTACATGCCGCGGAGCAACTAAGCCTGTGTGCCACAACTACTGAGCCTGCACTCTAGAGCCCGCGAGCCACAACTACTGACCCCACACGCCACAACTACTGAAGCCCGCATGCCCAGAGCCCGCGCTCCGCAACAAGAGAAGCCACCACAATGAGAAGCCCGCGCACCGCAACAAAGAGTAGCCCCCACTCGCCGCAACTAGAGAAAGCCCGCGCGAAACAATGAAGACCCAACACAGCCAAACATAAATAAAATTAAAAAAAAAAAAAAAATTCCAGGACTTAAAAAGTTCTGGAAAAAAAGAAATTATTCAAAGAAGTGCCATCTATGTCTCCGTGACTGTCTCTCAATGATTCTTAATTTAAGAGCAAGATAAAAATGTACCACTTTCTCTTCTAACGGTCCCCTGAAGATTCTAGTCATCGCCATGCTGAGTTCTCTTTTCTCCGAGTAAATACGCCCAGTTCATTTAGCCAGTATTTATTCACTTATTTATTGTATTTATTTTTATTTATTTTATTTTATTTTTTGGCCGCACCAAGCAGCTTGCGGGGCCTCAGTTCCCCGACCACAGATTAAACCCGGCCCCTGGGAGTGAAAGCGCGGAGTCCTAACCACGGGACCGCCAGGGAAGTCCCTGTTCATTCGTTTATTTAGAGCAGGACCCAGACGTAGATCTTCATTTCGTAGTCCCAGGATCTAGAGCGCTGCCCGGTGTGGGAGCTGAACCAAACCAAACAGAAGCAGAGTCCTGTGCTGAAGGCCTTTTTTGCTCCCGGCACAGCCCTGAGCTCTAGATTCACAGTTACAAAGTTCCATGAACCAGGGTCTGAGTACCTTGGCGATGACAGTGTAGAGAGAAGGCAAACAGACATGTTGAGGGGCTCGGTTTTCAGTGCTGGTGCGACGTGGTGTGGAGCCCAGACAAAGAATGTCCAAACTGGAGTGGACCCAGCGAGGTCTCTCCCGACGAGGAGGTGCTCTTGGAGCCTGAAAGGTGGGAGGAGGCTGGAGCAGCGCCCGGGCTGTGGGAGAAGGAGGCTGGAGGCTGGAGGCTGGAGGCCGCCCGGAGCCCGGGCAGCGGGGAGGCTTTGTGCTGAAGCATCTGGAGAAGCCACGGAGAGCTTCTGAGCGAGAGCATGACATAAACTGATTTTAGAAAACCGGCAGACGTGTGGAGGTGGTTTTGAGGAAGTAGACGGAGCACCCAGCCCGACGTCACCAAGACCAAGTCCAGGCATCCAGCCAGGTGCAGTGCAGGGTGTGGAGCGGGCAGCGGGCAGCACCGCGGGGCTAGCACCTGTGTGCTCGGAGACAGGTGTCCGAGCCGACAGGACGGCCTCCAGTGAGGACGGTCACTTTCGAAGGAAACTTGACACTGACTGCGTCCACATGGTGACCTCGAGGCCCTGTGGGCATTCAGGGGTCACCGGGCAGGCAGAGCGCTCTTGTGGCGCCATTGGCTTGAGACTTTGGGATGGCTCCCTGGGCGGGGTGCGTACGAGTGGAAGGGAGGGTTCAGGATGCAGCAGTGGTCCTTCCCTTCCTCCTTACTCACGGGATACCAACGTAAGTCTTCTTAGAGTCGTGTTGAAGCTCTTTGCCGAGGTTCTTCTTGGGATTGTACATAAAAAACACGTAGAAAGAGAAGTGGCCTCACCAATGCACAGAACAGTGGTGCCGTGTCCCTGGATCTGATAAGCGCGTTTATATTGTGACGAACAGGACAGCTGTGGCTTCTGGGCAGCTCATCACACCGCTGGTTACGCTGAGCTAATGGACACCAGAACGTCCAAACTTTTACAGAGACTGTGAGGCCAAATCCTCCAACGATTTCTCTGGAATCGATTTTTGGAACCCGCTTACCCGATTCTCCATTTACCTACTGGAAGATGACCCTCTCCGCCTGCGCTACACAGGCCCCTGCTGCTGGCGGACAAAGCTGCCACGTGTACCGTGCAGACACCGAGGGAGCTGCAGAAAAGCGTTTTAAACCAGGACCCAGAGGAAGAGGCTGTGAGACTGCTGTCTCATTGCTGCTAGAGAAAAAATCATGTTAAATGTGCCAATTGGCTCCCCCAAGACAATCAGGATTCTTCGGCCTCATCTGCTTAGAACCCTCTCCTGAGATCCCGGTTGGGGTCCTTTCGTACCCCTCACGTGGCTGTGCTACCTGCCCGCACTCACCCCAGACCCCAGTCTGGACCCGGGCTGGCCCTCCCTCTCTCCATCGGCCAACCCCTCAGCTACTGCTGAGAGCAGAGGCCCAGCAGTCACCTCCCTGGCTGCTCTTCCCCGACCTTGAACTTGGTTTGCATCCTCCTGCGTTCCTCCTCCCGGCTCTGCCGTGCTGGCCTCGCCCTGCCCCCCACCGCCCCCACCCCCGTGTTTCTGAGTTCATCCCTCTCATGTCTTCGAGGCAGGATCTGATCCTGTCCCTCTCCTCACCTCTCCTCCACCTGGAATCGCACCCCTATGGCTTTCCTTGCCTCCGGGCCCTTCCTGCCAGGCCACCCTCCCACTGGGTTTCCGAGGATCTGGTCCTGTCATTTCCCTGCTTCAGGACGTTTCCTGCCTCCCCACTGCCTGCAGGATAAAGTCCAAATTCTTAAGCGCTGCTCACAAGGTTCTCTATAAGTGGATGCCAACCTACCTGTCTAGACTCTCACCTGCTTCAACAACACAGCCCTGACACCCGCCTGCCGCTGCGTGTCCTGGAACCCTCTTCTGCATCTACACTCTGTGAACCTGTGCTCCTCCTTCAAGACCCGTCTTACAGCCGACGTCTTTGTGCTTCCTCCCGATCGATCCTCACCCTGCTGTGGACACCTCCGTTAGGTGCGCGTATTCACTGCCCCGAAGCACTGTCATGATCCGCGGCCCTCTGGTGCTCTGATGGAGCCTGACGCCGTATGAACAAAGGGGTGCCTGCATGCATACCTGTCTTTTGCTCAGCTAACCCACCAGCTAGTGTTTCTGAAGCATCTGTTACGCGCTTATTGCGTGCAGGGCACTGTGGAGTTGTCAAAAGCCTTTCAATTTGTTTTGTTTAATACAAAAAAAATTTTTGTTGAGTGTTGTTATTTGCTGTGAGAATATCAAAGAGGTAAAAGGCATGGCATCTAATCTTGAGAGACATTCAACCAGACCTCACTGGCGGTCCAGGGGTTAAGACTCCACGCTTCCACTGCAGGGGGCAAGTGTCCCATCCCTGGTTGGGGAACTAAGATCCCACGTGCCACGTGGTGTGGCCAATATATATATATGTGTATATACACACATATATATGTGTATATACACACATATATATGTGTATATACACATATATATGTGTGTATATACACATATATATGTGTGTATATACACATATATATATGTATATATAAAAGAAGCAGGAAGTAAGCAGGAGACTGCTGTTAAAAAAAAGTTTCAACCTTCATAGGGAGATGCAACTTTGTTCCACGAAACACATGTAAATAATACCGGCAAATTCCTCTTAAAGTAGAAAGTGGGAGAGAAATGGCCCCAGACTAAGAGCTGGGGTCTTGGTTCTTCCTGCTCTACCACTTTCGAGCTGTGTAACCTTGGGTGGGTCATGCCATTATCTGGCTGAATCTGTCTCTTCATTTGGTAGAATTAATGCTTTGATTTCTTTGATGGCTAAGGCTCCTTTCAGCTCTTTGACTCTGTGTCTCAGTGCCATGGATACGTGGAAGGCAGCAGTGATTGTAGCTTAGGACTGTTGAGGAAAGCTCAGGGTGAAGGTGAAATCCTAGCTGAACTTGAACCATGGGTGAGATCAGGATAGCCAGAGAGAAGGAAGAAAGGCACTGCAGATAAACACCCGGACAGGCCGGGCAGGTTGGCAGCGAGCTTGGGAGGAGGATGGACCAGGCTCCCTGTGGCAGAAGGAAGCAGCAGGGGAGGCGGCCTCGGGCCAGGAAGGACTTAGGAGAGAAGCACTGCAGTCGGTGAGGCTATTTTAGGATACTTGCAAAAGGCAGGACGGAGGTGATAGGGTCCAAGATGAGCTTTGCAGTAGTGGGAAGGCAGAGCCACTGTCAAAGGGAAGATTCAAAGATAGAATTAGGACGCCGGCTGGGCTCTCCAGTCTGCAGGAAAGGGTGAGTCAAAGACACCATTTAGGTTTTAGACCAGAGAGAGTGAATAAACCAGCTTCTGATAGGCTCCAATGCCTTTCGGAGAGGCTGGGCCGCCCAGCAGCCTGTGGAGATTCGGGCCAGGGCAGTCCTGGCCCTCCTACACACCACACTCCTGAGGGCTTTCACTGAGAACAGCCTAAACTCAGTTTTTCTTTTTTAGTAAGAATGTTTAGTGTGCTTTGAAGTTCTTTTTTTAAAAAAATATTTATTTATTTATTTAGCTATGCTGGGTCTTAGTTACAGCACACGGGATCTTTAGTTGTGGCATACGAGCTCTTAGCTGCAGCATGCATGCAGGATCTAGTTCCCTGACCAGGGATTGAACCTGGGCCCCCTGCGTTGGGAGTGTGGAGTCTTAACTGCTGGGCCACCGGGGAAGTTCCCCAAGTTTTATCTTTCTTTAATCAAGAAACTCATACGTTTTCCTCCCGTCTCCTGAAAAATTAAAAGTATATTAAATCAGTGGTGTCCAAATTTAAAGATCGGGAGGAATATGAATACTGGTTTTATGTATATATAAAACCAGATTGTATTAAAATGACGTTCCAAACATTGTTTCCTTCAGGAAGGGGATCTGGGTGGCTCGCAGATAGAGATAAAAGGAAGAAATGTGTTTTATTCCAAATAAACTACCTAAAACAAAAAGTCTTAAGCTATTACAGCACACTGGAGGGAGATATTTTGTTGATTTCTTACAGTTATCAATCAACATGTATTCAGTCTTCAACTAAGACCTGTACTCCTGTCAAAAACCATGTTATGGGGCTTCCCTGGTGGCGCAGTGCTTGAGAGTCCGCCTGCCGATGCAGGGGATGCGGGTTCGTGACCCGGTCCGGGAAGATCCCACGTGCCGCGGAGCGGCTGGGCCCGTGCGCCACAACTACTGAAGCCTGTGCTCTAGAGCTTATGCTCCGCAACAAGGGAAGCCACCGCAATGAGAAGCCTGCATACCGCAACAAAGAGTAGCCCCTGCTCACCACAACTAGAGAAAGCCTGCACACAGCAACGAAGACCCAACCCAGCCCAAAATAAATTGATTAATTAATTAAAAGAAAGAACAGATCGCTCTACACCAGTAGATTTCTAATATAGACACACACACACACACACACACACACACGCCCAGTGCTTACAACCCAAGGGTAACACTCATGTCATGCAAAGCTGGGCCTGCCTCATGTCCCTTATGCTTGAAAGGCAGTAAGGTGAGGCTCCCCCCGCACCACCTGTTACATAAAATAAAGGTGGAAGATGCCAGAAACTGCTGGAGAGGCAACGTGAAACTGGGGCAGGCGTGATTTGGGAGGAAAGGAAGGTGGGACCTCGCTGGCAGCACGAGCCTCGGCTGTCCCCGAGGATGACCCTCCCCTGACGCGCCAGCTCACGTTTGGGCTGAGCAGCCCTGATGCTGGGTCAACAGCACAGGGAGGTAGGCAGCCCCCCTTTGCTCACAGTTTGCAGGAGGCGCCCCTGTTCCCTCCCACCTCACCCTTTACCTCTTACTGGAGCCAGAGCCAAAAGGGAAGGATAGAGTTTCAGTTCAACGGATTTTCTGTTCCCGTGGGACTCAGAAGCACAGCCTGAAACCCAGCCTCTGGTCCCCAGGGAACCACCACGGTAAGATTTAAGAATTAGAACAGAACTGAAGTTACTGTGCAGAATTTGAAGATGTCTTTCAGTGAGTACATGGCTGGGACTGACAGACCAGGAACAATGCGGTCCAGCTCGGTTCAACTCAATTTAATTCTCCTCGAAAGACATAAAAGCACCTACTACGTGCTAGGAGCTGTGTGTCTCAGATATGGGCGCTGGCCTCCAACAGCCTGGAAGGTCAGGAGGAGACAGATAGGAAATTCAAATGAACTGTGAAGATCCTCTGCGAGCATGGCGGGATCTCCGGAGACGAGTCTAGTGAGTTATCCTAGGTGCCGCAGGAGGTGAAGGGGGGAGGAGCCCTCAGCCCTTCTGGCAGGTCTGGGTTTTCTTAGAATCACCCAGGAGATCAGGCCTCACCCCGGCAGCCCTCCCCTCTGTAAGGGCTCAGCCCGCAAGGTGTGAAGGCAGGACCCCAGGGGCCCTTACCAAACAGGAAACGGCTTGTGAGTGAGTTAGCCATTGTCAGCCCGAGCCCAGCGCTGTCTGTTGAGTCCTTATGTCTGAGTTTCCCTTGTTTATTTTCCTGTTGGCTTCCCTTAATTTTTAGGAAAGTTCCTTTGGCAAATTCCCACTAGTCCCCAACTGTGTCAGGAGGGAAAGGAAGAGGAGTTGGTATTTTTCCACACTTGGGCCAGAGGGAAATGACAGATAACAGGGAGGCCAGGCCCTCCCTGGCAACCAGATTCGGCACCACTGGCCCAGCCCCGCGGGGGCACCAGCTGAGAGAGGGTCACCATCCGGACGGGGACTGGACGCTCCGTGATGGATGAGGTGCGGCCTCTGCAGAGGGGGAAGGGAGGCCCCCGTGGCTGCCTCGGTGGGTCCAGTCCCTAGTGCAGGGCAGTGAGGCCGAGTTCAGCGTCACTCGGCCATGTGATTAACGAGGTAGAACTTGGGAAGTAGAACTAACAACACCGGTCCTTTAAATACACTTTAGTCAGTAATAGATTTCATTTATTCCCTGCGTCTAAAGAAGTGCTATGACAGACTTGTTCCTGAGAGAGTTGTATGAGAGTCAGTCGTGTTTTATTAAACATTTGAGAGAAAAACAGATGCTTAAAATGTAAAGAAATACTGCAATTATTGCCTGGATGAGGATAATCACTTAAAACTTTCTTCCTTTACACTTTTCTACTTTCCAAATTATTCACAATCAGCATACGTGACTTTTACACTATGGAAATATTATTTGTAAACTCAAATAATTAAAAAAAATAGCCCTCTCTTTTTTTCAGTATTCTACTTTTCTCATTTTTTAATATAAGCATGTATTATTTTTAGAGTAAAACGTTTTAAAAATCACCCCAAACTTAAGTGTTTTATAAATTTGAATTTGTAAGGGTGAATTAAGGGTTACACGTGTATTAGATGTCCCTGCACATCACCTGGTTGTGTCTGTACATCCTTAATACTCAAAGTTGACGCTGTCAGTAGGTACCATCCAGGTGTGTGAGTGGGGCTGGGGAAGCCTGACCGTCACTTCGAGGCCAGGAACCAGTCAAGACTGGCCACCCATTGGGTCTGGGGTTCAGCCCGCATCCATACCAGGGACCGTGTGCAGCCCATCCTCCCCGCTCTGTGCCCCTGCTGCCCCCACTGCTCCCGTACAGACCCTGGCCGACGCCGAAATTGCGTGGACAGCTCCCTCCACCTGCTACCCGCTCACCGCACAGCTGCTGCACGTGTGCCCCCTTAGCCACGATCCCCGAGGTTGCTCAGCTGTGGAATTGCCGAAGTCTCTCTCCTGTGCAGGCGAAGCAGGTGTGTTCTTGCACCTTTCTTGTTGGCGAGGTGAGTCTGACTCAAGGACCAAGTTGCTGAGACCATTGAGGAAATAGACTTGAGGCCCAGGCACGGCAGAGTCAGACAGACGTGCAGCCCAGTGAACCCAGGCCTTTCACAGGCTGTGAGGTTACAGGTCAGCTGACGCCTGAGGGCTGCACCGCCGGCTCCCGAGAGGCAGTGTGCTCTGCCTCTCTGTGTTCCCTGCTTACAGGGACTTAAGTTGGGCGACTGTTTCTCCCATCTGAGTTGCTTGCTTACTAATGTCCTTGGCTCTGTGGAGGCTTTTCCTGACATATCTCATCATGTCCCCATGTGTTACTGTTTGTCTGGCCTGCCTTTTCAAAATGGATTGCCACTGTCTGATGACCAGACTCTGAAAGCCCAGCGAGGAGGTGGCTAGAACGAAGAGCGGTTTGGGGGAAAGAACAACAAACGGGAACTCAGACGCCAGGATTGTTGGCCCAACGTTCCCCCAGTATTTTATTATGAAAACTTTCAAACACATAGAAAAGTTGAACGAATTGTACAGTGAACATGTATATACCTGCCACCTGTATATTACTCTGCAATTAATATTTTGTTCTGTTTGCTTTATCACTTATCTACCCATCCACCCAGCCATCTAGACCTATAGCACATGATCTTATTTTCTGATACACTTCAGACATCAGTGCATCTCGCCTCTGAACACTTGGACATGCATAATGATAACTAGAGTTCAGTAGTCGTTTATGCTTCCTTTAATTTAGGTAACATTTACGTACGGTGTAAATGAAATAAACACATTTACGTACACTGCTCTATCCAGTGAGCTTCGACAAAGGCTTACACCTCTGTAACCCAGCCTTCTGTCAAGACATTGGATGCAACCTTCATCCCACAAAGCTCCCTCCTACCCACTGCGGTCGATCTGAACGCCCACTCTCCCAGAAGCAACTGCTAGTGTGATTTTTTTCACCATGCATGTTTCACCTCTTCTAGTACCTCATCTAAATGGAATCGGACTGTACATATTTTTTGGTGGAAGGCTTCTTTCATTCAGCAAGTGTTTTTGAGACTCATCTATGTTGCTACATCTCTTTTCTTTTTTCTTACTGACTAGAACCCCACTGTTTGAATACCCTGCAATGTGTTTGCCCATTCTCCTGCTTATGGAGACTCAGGCGGTCCCCAGTCTGGGGTCATTGTGAAGAAAGCTGCTGTGAACCTCGTGGCACAAGTCTTTGGGGATGCGTGCGTTCATTTCTGTTGGGATTATAGGAGAGGTGTTTGTTTAGTTTTAAAAGAAACCATTACAACTTTTCCCCATGTAATTGCACCACGTAACATTCCCACTAACAGCGTTTGAAAGTTCAAGTTGCTCCTGGGTCCTTGCCAATATTTACTGTTGTCAGTCTTTCTAATTTGTTGGGCATGCAGTGGTATTGCACTGTGGTTTTAATTTGCGTTTCTCTAATGACGAATGATTTCGAGCATGTTTTCCTGTGTCTTTTATATATCTTTCTCTGTGAATTGTCCCTTCAAATATTTTGTCCAGTTTTTAATTGGGTTTTTTGTTTTTTATTGAGTTATAGGCTTTTTTTTTTTTTTTTCTTTCAGTACCTGGTCCTCTCACTGTTGTGGCCTCTCCCGTTGCGGAGCACAGGCTCCGGACACGCAGGCTCAGCGGCCATGACTCATGGGCCCAGCCGCTCCGCGGCATGTGGGATCCTCCCGGACCGGGGCACGAACCCGTGTCCCCTGCATCAGCAGGCGGACTCTCAACCACTACGCCACCTGGGAAGCCCGAGTTATAGGCATTTTAAAGATGTCCTGGATACAAATCCTTTGTCATATATATAATGTAAAAATTATACATATCTTTATTATATTTTTAAACATCTTATTTTGAAATAATTTCAGACTTCCAAAATATTGCAAAACTGGCGCTAAGGATTCCTGTATACCCTTCACCTGTTGTCCCCACACGTTCCAAGTTTACCCTACTTGCTTTATCAGTTATTCTCTCTATATACACATACATATATGTGCATATTCATGTATAAACAGATGGACAGATATATATTTTTTCTCATATGTTTGTGAGTAAATTGCAGGCATTTTGCCTTTTTAACCTTTAAATTCTTCATCGTAGGGACTTCTCTGGTGGTCCAGTGGGTAAGACTTTGTGCTCCTAATTCAGGGGGCCCGGGTTCGATCCCTGGTGGGGGAACTAGATCTCACACATATGCCGCAACTAAACATGCTACAGTGCCACAACTAAGACCCGACACAGTCAAAATAAATAAATATTTTTAAAAAATAAATAAATTCTTCAGTGTATATTTGCTTTTAAAAAAAGTACATTCTGGGACTTCCCTGGTGGCGCAGTGGTTTAGAATCCGCCTGCCGATGCAGGGGACACGGGTTCAAGCCCTGGTCTGGGAAGATCCCACATGCCGCGGAGCAACTAAGCCCGTGCGCCACAACTACTGAGCCTGTGCTCTAGAGCCCGTGAGCCACAGCTACCGAGCCTGCGAGCCACAACTACTGAAGCTCACGTGCTTAGAACCTGTGCTCTGCAACAAGAGAAGCCACTGAAATGAGAAGCCAGTGCACTGCAACGAAGAGTAGCCCCTCTCGCCACAACTAGAGAAAGCCCGTGCCCAGCAACGAAGACACATCGCAGCTGAAAATAAATAAATAAAAAAATTTAAATAAATAAATAAAATGAAAAAGTACATTCTGTTATATACCAACGGTATTATTATCAAATTTAGGAATTAATGGTATAATACTATTATCTAAACTTTGACCTCATTCAAATTTCATCAATCATCCCATTACAATCCTTTATTTGATCCAGGATTCTCTCTAGGGTCACACAGTCTCCTGTAATCTGAAACAGTTTCTCAGTATTCATCTTATATAACTGTGAAAGTTTTGAAGAGTATGAGACAGATATTTTATGGAATTTCCCTCTTTTTGAGTTTGATGTTTCCTCACGACCAGATTGAGGTTACGTATCTTGTGGGTGCCCCGCACTGCCTGCCACGGCCTCCCACCAGGAGGTGAGTGAGTGGCGTTGGTTGTCTCATTACTGATGATGTTAACTTTGCTCATTTAGGTAAGAGAATCTGCCCGATTTCTCCAGTGCAAAGTGACTATTTTCCCTCTGTGACTAACGGCCATCTATTAGCTGTATATTTGCAGATATTTTCTCAGCCTGTGGCTTGCTTATTCTTTTCTTAGCACTCTCTTTTAATAAGTAGAAGGTTTTAATTTTGAGGAAATCTAATTTGTCAATTTTATGGCTATTGTTTTCTGTAGCCTCTCTAAGAAATACTTATCTATCCCCAAGTCACAAAGATATTCCCCTTTGGTTTTTTTCTGAAAACTTTACAGTTTTTTTACATTTAGTCTTTGTGAATGGTGTGAGGTTGGAGTCACGGTTTATTTTTCTCACTTGGATATCTAAATGTTCCAGCACATTTGTTGAAAACACTTTACTTTCCCAGTTGGTTTGCTTTGGCAAACCAACTTTGTTGAAAAGGGTGCCTCTATGTTTGAGTTTTCTGTTTCCTTTCACTGATCTATTTGATTATCCCTATGTCTAGGCCCAACTTTTTGCACGCTAATCGTGTAAGTGGTCAATTCAGCATAATATCTCTGGGCCTCCGTTTCCTCATCTCCACAGTGAATTACCGTGCCTACCGGATTTGTGATGCCCCTTGTGTCTGTAAGACCCTGTGGTTCCTGGTGCTGAGTGCTGCACTCTCTCTGCGATCATCATTTCTCTGTTGATTCTATAGCCTGCTAGTTTTGAGAGTTTTATTGATGTGAGGATCTGCCTGAATTCCCTCTCTCTGCATAACTCTGGGGTCCTCTTTCTGTCTCATAATTTCAGAAGAGTGGGCCCCATTATTTGACCAGAACTACTACCAAGCCGTGCAGGTTTCTTTGGTAGGAATGTCTTGTAGACAGAGACACCTGCCTTAGGACCAGCCATGACAATGAGGTGTCCTGTAAATAGGGTAACCATATACTTTATCTTCCAAACTAGGGCACTGTGGAGATTGAAAGGGGTCATTATTCACAAGGATGCCAGGACCACAGGTGTAAACCAGGACTGCCCTGGGGCACACAGCAGCCCTGTCAACACACCTCTCAGGACTGAGCCACACCCACTCCTTCAACAGCCATTGTTCAAAGGCCTATGTGCTGAGGGAGAGTCTAAGACAATAAACCATGATTCCTGCCCTAAGGAGCTTGCAGCGTCACTGGGGAAGCAGACAACAGACAACTTACAGGGAGGGATGTGAGTTCCACAGTGGGTACTTGCACAGGGTTCCTTGTGAAGCAGGTGGGAAACCAAGGATTGCTGAGCTGAGTTTTTAAGGCAGCTCAGTTTTTAAGGTCGTGTGTCCTGAGGGTTGGGGGTGGCAGAGGGTATGTTGCAGAAAGCTTTCAGGTGCCAGATGAGCAACTGGGGTAATGAACATGACAGCGTTAATAACAAGCTGGGTTTGCACAGCCTTTTAGAGAGTCATCGAAAATGGGACTCTGGCATGCAAGGAAAAGAGGCAGCCGTGTCCCCACAGCCAGAAGAAGCGGGAGCAATTCCTGGGAGGTGAGCATTCAGCTCGCCCTGCGGTTTCCTGGAAGGGCCCCTTCTCCACCCACTTATCGGCCTACGCTCGCCCTGGATGATCTCATGCTACCAGTGCTGGCGCCTCTGGAGAGGGAATTCCAGCCCTGGGCTCTGCGGCTCCTTGACTCTCTCTTCACCCCAGACCTGTTCTCCTCCTTTTCTGTTTTGCGGAATGATCTCTCTGTTGCTTACAACCGGAAACCTAGGAAGCATCCTACCAGTCGTCTTCCCAGCTCACTGTCCTTCTGACTCCACCGTCCTTTGTGTCTCCTGAACCCCTTCTTCCCCCCACTCGGTGATGGCTCTTGTCACTTCCCATCTGGAGGACCACAATGGCCCGTCAACCTGCCCTCCGTCTTGCAGCCAGTGTGAGCTTCTTAAGTGCAACCCACGACCCTCTCTCCCCCGCCCACTGTGCTTACAGGTCACTTCCTTCGCTAAGTAACCGAGGCCCCTGGGATCATGTCCACGGCTCTTCCTCTGGCCTCACTCCACGGGCCTCGTCCACACAGCTTCACGTCTAGCCATTCACAACCACCCAACTTCCTACTGAGCTTCACATAGTTCACGCCCCCCACCTGTGCCCCGGCCCTCCCTGTCCCCTTCCTCTCACCCATCCTCCCTCCTTGACCAGCTGTGGAAGCCAACTCCAGCCTCCACCCCCTTCCTTCGGGCTCCGGGAACACAAGTGTCCACAGCACCTGGGAGCATCCGTCCAGACAAGGTACTTCTTCACTGTGTCTTCAGAACAACGAAGTGAAATTGCCCCAGTTGAGAACCACTGCCCTTTGGGGCAGAAAGCATGTCTTGTTTGATGTTCTTCATCCCTAGAGCTTTCCCTGGTGCCTAAGAGGCAGTAGCTGTTCAATAAACACGCAATGAATGAAAGAAAAAAGGAACCAACGTTCTCTTTGATTTGCCAGCACGACCGTCAGATGGTACAACCTCTGGGGAAGACAACTCAGCACTACCTATACAAATTACAATTAATACACCCTCTGACCCAGTCATTTTTCTGTAGGAATTTCTTCTACAGCTATACTCATACACATGTAAAATGATCAACGTTCCAGGTTATTTATTGAAGCTTTGTTTTAATAACAGAAGACAGGACGTCTCCCTGCCCATCTGTGGGACACATTAAACAAGTCATGGCCCTTCATGCTGTGGAATGAGTGCAAGGCAGCTGTAACTAGGATGAGAAACCCTCCATGTACTGATGTGGAAAGACCTCCAAGACACTTAAGAAATTTTAAACAGCAGAACGCAGAGTGGACCGTTTGTACTTGATTGTATATGGATAAAGGAACTCTGGTAGGAGACACAGGTGCTGGTAATAGTACCTATGTGTGTGTGTGCGTGTGCATGGGTGCGTGCGTGTGTGCGCGCGTGTGGGTGTGTACGCATGTGCGTGTGTGGACGTGCGGGTTGCATGGGTGTGTGCGTTCGCGTGCGTGCATGTGTGCATGGGTGTGCGCGCGTGTGTATGCATATGTGTGCGTGGCTGCGTGCGTGCGTGTGCGTGTGCGTGCGTGGGGGGGGATGAGGTGGGTCTGGGCGGAGTGAGGGCAAAAGGTGGAGGAAGATTTTTCACTGCATTCCTACTTGTGCTTTCCGATTTTTAAATCTTATAAATGTATTGCCTACTTGAAATAATTATTTTTATAAGGAAGAAAATTATAATGGAACTTACGTGTAATAAAATGTGTACCATTATAACTAATAATTGGTTAATTTAATAAAATTTTATTATAGTTATTGCTGCAAAGAAGAGTTCTATATTAAAATACAGTAAAACCTTTTTCAAATCCACGCCCATTCATGTCCCATTTAAAAATACTGGGCATTTCTAGTTTTAATAAAGTGTCCTCTAAAGAAAGGTTCTGTGCAACAAATGTTTTCTCTAGTCCAGTGTAACGGTCAGTAGTATTTTTCCCCCAGTCGTAGCTTCAAGTGCACTGCCCCTTTGTTCACCGAGAGGCTACTTGGTACCTGACACAGAAGTCAATGCTCTGAGAGGCGTTAGATGAACAGGGCGTGGCCCCCGGTTCCGAGCTGTTTACAACCTAACCAGAGCGCATCCTGTCTGGGCCTCTCACTTTGCTTCAGCCTTCGTCACCTCGCCCTCTGAGCGCCTTTCTCTTTTTATAAAAAAATTTTATTGGAGTATAATTGATTTACAATCTTGGGTTAGTTTTTGCTGTGTAGCAAAGTGAATCAGTTATATGTATACAGAGGTCCACCCTTTCTTAGACTCTTTTCCCATAGAGGTCTTTACAGCATACTGGGTAGAGTTCCCTGTGCTCTACAGCAGGTCCTTGCTGGTTATCTGAGCCCCTTTCTGAAATACCTCCACCACCTCTTCCCTCTCCAGTCCCCTCACACTTGCCGATTTTCCCTCGTGTCTCTCATCAGCAGCTCACAAATTACATGCTCATTGGATCATCATTCATCTTCTCCAACTAGAACAGTACCTGCCCCACAGCAGACTGTCAATAATTACCTGTTGAACAAATAAATAAATGAGTTAAGAAAGGAGGGGCTGAGCATTCCATGTTACAAAGGCAGTGTAGACAGTACACAGGGCCAAATAAAGTCGAGAAGAATCAGGGATCCTACACATGAGTTTGGGGCGGGGATGGCTGGAGAGTCATCATAAAGACAGCGGATCCGAGGTCTCTTGTGTTCCTCACTTGGTCAGAAATAATCCCTAAGAAGCTAACGGCCCACAAACGGGAGGCAGACCTAAATTCTGCGCAAAAGATCATCAAGTAGAATCAAAAACTCAAGCCAGGGCTTCCCTGGTGGCACAGTGGTTGAGAGTCCGCCTGCCGATGCAGGGGACACGGGTTCGTGCCCCGGTCCGCAAAGATCCCACATGCCGCAGAGTGGCTGGGCCCGTGAGCCATGGCCACTGAGCCTGCACGTCCGGAGCCTGTGCTCCACAACGAGAGAGGCCACAACAGTGAGAGGCCTGCGTACCGCAAAAAAAAAAACCCAAGCCAGAGGCCGAATATAAATTTATCTAAAGACTCAACAGTCCTCACGAGTCCTCGTAGGATCGCGTTCTACATCCTAGTAGCTGGGTGATAGCACCCTCCGTGCTACTTACACCCTGTTTATTTTCTATTTAAAAAATTTTTATTTCTTTTTCTTTTTTGGCTGCTTTGGGTCTTAGTTGCGGCATGCGGGATCTTTCGTTGCAGCACGGGTTCTTCATTGCAGTGCGCGGGCTTCTCTCTAGTTGTGGCATGCAGGTTTTCTCTCTCTAGTTGAGGCACGCAAGCTCATTAGTTGTGGTACTTGGGCTTAGTTGCCCCACAGCACGTGGGATCTTAGTTTCCTGAGCAGGGATCGAACCCGCATCCCCTGCATTGGAAGGCGGACTCTTTACCACTGGACCGCCAGGGAAGACCCTATACCCTGTTTAAATCCCTTTGATTATGATACCCTTTTCCCTCCTTTCTGGCCTCCGCTAAAGCGGCGAGCTGAAGCCTTCATTACTTACCTGGACCTTCCGTTAAAGGCTCCGTCCGCAGACAGTCAGGGTTGGGAGGGCGTTCCCCTCCGGGCACCTGATGGAAGATTAAATGGCTGATGGCTCTACAATGATGCCAGAGAAGGCTGGTGATCAGCCACCTTGTTTCCAGAACAGTCACAGGAGTGCAAGCCTTCTCGTCATGCTTCATCAGACTCGTTGGAGAGCTGGGCAGGTGTAGCAGAGGGTGTGCTTGTACAGGCAGGTGTTGTTACAGGCGGCGAGAGCGTGTGCTTGTACACACATGACACTGAAATCAGAGCCTCTATTTTATCTTTTTAAAATTTATTTTATTGAAGCAGAGTTGATTTACAATGTGTTAATTTCTGCTGTACAGCAAAGTGATTCAGTTATACACTTATACACATTCTTTTATATTCTTTTCCATGGTGGTTTATCCCAGGATATTGGATGTAGTTCCCTGCGCTCTACAGCAGGACCTTGTTGTCTATCCATCCTGTACAGAGTAGTTTAGAGCCTCACTCCCGAACATCCCTTCACGGTAACAATTCTCATCCTCTGGGCCTGTCATCATCTCAGCACTGTGACCACCCTACCCTGAGACGCCTTCATCCTCCATGTCCGTGACCCCAGCCTGTACCCCTGCTTTCGAGGCAAAACAGCTGGGGGTACAGGATGCGGCCCTCGGCTCTGGGCCTTGCTGGGAGCTCCGCAAGCTGCTCCAGGTCTCTGACCCACAGCTTTTTCAAGTGGTGCTTCCCTCTTTGGGTCATTGTGAGAATTAAATGAATTAATACTTGAAAGACACTCAGACTAGTGCTTGGAAAGTAACAAGCACTTAATCGACCTTAGTTGTGGTCGTTTCATCTTCGGATTCTCCATCTCCTTCTCTGGCTCCTTTTCCGGTTCCCTGAAGATGACTCAACTTTGCCCACTGACCTTCTTTTCTCTGTGTGTGTGTGTGTGTGTGTGTGTGTGTGTTCGTTCTTTATCACGTGATCCTTCTGCGCTCCATCCAGCATTGGCAGGGGGCTCTGCGCTGGTCCTGCTTTTCCTCCGAGCTCCAGCCGAGGTCCCAGCGCCCCAGACCCTGACTCAGTGGTCCTGGCAGCAACAACATCAACGCTTCTGGATCTCAGCTCATCTCTCAAAGACTTTGATGTCTCCCTGGACTTCGACGTCCAAGTAGCTGGTGAGTCCATTGCTTGTGTGCACCCTTCCGGCCCCAGTGCTCCCCGACTCAGAGCTCTCACCACACCCCTGGATGAAGCCAGTCACCCCACTTCCTCCCACCCGCGTCTCACTGCCAATTAACCATAAATTGTACAATAATCTCTGCTCAGCAGCCTTTGGGGTCTCCTCTCGTCCAATCTACTAAACTCCAAACCCGCACGTGAGGCTTTCCGGCCCCCAGCTCCCAGTGAGACCCCTTTCTCCCCTCTCCCTGATTCCTCTGCCACCTTGACCTCTTCAAGCTCTGTGTCCTCCTCACATCACTCAGCTCAGATGGCTCTTTACCAGCCTCAGCTGCTGAAATCCTAAATCCTACTCACCCTCCAAAGCCCAGTGTGCGTGACACCTACTCCAAGAGACCCTTCCAGGCTTCTTGGTCCTCATAGGCTCTTTTAGCCTTTCTGCCATTTGAATTCTACTTATCACATAGTGTTTTGTCTTGTAATTGTTCATTTCCATGGCTTGGTCCTCCTGACAGATCACAGATTTTGTGGGCAGGGACCCTATGCTGTGTATGGCTGGGCATCAGACTCGCTCGGTTCAATACTGTTCCCATCGTAGATTCTTAATAAACGTGAATGAAACAGTAAAATCATAGTGTCTTGAGCCCAGTTCTGTGTGTAATTTTTCCACAAGGTTTGGTGGCTGCCACCCAGTCATAATCTAAACCAGAAAGTACACTTTAGAGGATAATTTAATTTCCTTGGCTCATTAAATCTCGTAATTTGGGAAGTGGCTTCAGTGATGTGGTCATTTTCCTGCTCAGCCCCAAACCCAGACATTCAGCTCATGAAGAGTCAACATGTGGAAATGTTTATCAGCCTCTGAGTGCCAGCGCAGAAGTCCCGCTGCAGCCAGCAGCCAGCCGATCAGAGAACACAGCTCTTCAAGCGGCGGCGGCCCAGACACTCAGCAGGAAGGACGAGAGACACAAAAACCAGTTAAGGTGTCCTCACTGCCTGGGGGCTTTTCATCTGATTATGATACAAAGTCAGTATCCCCAAATGATTTAAAAATCAATAAGGCTAGGGAGTTCCCTGGTGGCCTAGTGGTTAGGATTCAGCACTTTAACTGCTGTGGCCCAGGTTCCATCCCTGGTCAGGGAACTGAGATGCCACAAGCCGTGTGGCCAAAATAAAAATAAATAAATGCATACAGTATTGGTAATAAGTGTCACGGGAATTTAGAGACAAGAGAGATAAAAATAACGCCATTTGAGGGACTTCCCTGGTAGCACAGTGGTTAAGACTCTGTGCTCCCAATGCAGGGGGCCCAGGTTCGATGCCTGGTCAGGGAACTAGATCCCGCATGCATGCTGCAACTAAGAGTTCCCATGCCACAACTAAGGAGCTGGCGAGCTGCCACTAAGGAGACCGCCTGCCGCAACTAAGGAGCATGGCTGCCACAACCAAGACCCGGTGTAACCAAATAAATAAAATAAATATTTTTTTAAAAAAATAGCATTTGAGGACTTCCCTGATGGCACAGTGGTTAAGAATCTGCCTGCCAATGCAGGGGACACGGGTTTGAGCCCTGATTGGGGAACTAAGATCCCACATGCCGCGGAGCAACTAAGCCCTCTCCCCACAACTACTGAGCCTGCGCTCTACAGCCCACAAGCCACAACTACTGAGCCCACGTGCCACAACTACTGAAGCCTGTGTGCCTAGAGCCCGTGCTCTGCAACAAGAGAAACCACCGCAATGAGAAGCCCGTGCACCGCTACGAAGAGTAGCCCCTGCTCGCTGCAACTAGAGAAAGTCCGCACGCAGCAACAAAGACCCAACGCAGCCAAAAATAAATAAATAAATTTATATATATTAAAAAAAATACCATTTGAGTGCTTAGTATTTGACAATTTATTATCATTATTACATATGATTTCCCCCCAGATCTTATGAGCTAAGCATTAATATTCTCATTTTAGAAATGCAGAAACCAAGTTTAAAGTTTAGGTGATTTTCCCAAGGTCTAGAAATGTAACCAGAAGATATTGTCCTTTACCAGTGGCGTTTCAAGTCCATGTTCTGCCTCTGTCTGGGCCCAGCCTTCTGAAGCCACCTCTGAAAGCGAATTGCTCTTCTGCCTGAAACATCAGTCGTTCTTTCTTTACTCCTTAAGCAACGTGACCCCGACTTCTGTACGTGGCAGTCGGCGTCTCCACGATGTGTCTCCAACAACCTGCCCTTCCAGCCTGGTGGCCGAGCACTTCCCACCTTGAACTCCAGGCAAAGGAGAACATCTCAGACCCCGCCTCTTTTGATCAATTCCAGTGTTTCGGCCGCTGTGTCTTATTTAAACGCTTTTGATGCTAGGTAACTGAAAGACACAAGCAAGCAAAAAAAGAGAAAGCTTATTATCAGGATTTGAAGAAATCTTATAAAACCCACAGGTGTAACATCTGGTCCAACTGCTCAAGGGATTGGGGCCTGGACCTGGGAGGTGCTGGCCCCCTGCAGCCCACGCCCCCCACACAAACACACACACACGCCCTCTTGTCTAGGTGTTGGTTCGGTTCCTCTTTCTCTTGCACGCTGGCACAGGTAGAGGATTGCTGTCCCACAGAGGAAGAAACTCACCAGCACCTGCGAACCCTGACTTCAGATTCACAAGTGAGGAAGCTGGCCAGCCGCTTGTGCGGAGGGTCCGGGGGATGACAGAGTCCATCGCACACACGTGGCCATCTCAGCCCTTCCCTCTGTGGGGGGCACTTGCGGGGGAGGGATCTTGAAAAACTCAACTAAAAATGAATCCAACCAAACTGACCCACTGCAATCTATCAATACCTTGCCCGCCTCGCCCTAGAAAAATCCCCACCCTCCTTCCAATCCCAGCTCAAGTGCCACGTCTTTGATATATTTTTTTCCCTTAGAGAGACAAAAGCTATATATTCTGTCCAGCTTCATGACCTCCCGTATCACGGTTCCTCGCCGAGGACAGCTGCTCCAGGAATGTGGGTGGAATTGTGCACACACAGAGCTGTGGGAAGAGGAGAGAGCAGCACGCAGGCTTGGGGCCCAGGGGCCGGCAGGTGACCGTGCGGGGACTCGGGTGTGGGCAGGTGAGACCAGATTGGAAGGAACTGCAGGTCTGGCATGCCCGCAGCCTCTGCTGTGCATCTCCTTGGTAACTGGTAACAGCGCACCCCTACTTGTAAGCAGGTAGCTGAGGTCGCACAGTTTGGGCTGATGGTACAGGAGAGAAGCCAGGAAAACATCCTCGGGGAACCAGGGTGGGTTGATTCACCAGCAAACAGGAGGGCGCCTGACTTCTCTGAGGCTTCACCAGCTACCGAAATCATCCCCAGAGCCGGCTTCTGGAGCACCACACAGACAGCCCCAGAAAAGCAACCATGTTACTCCCAGCTAGGTGTTCTGATATATTTTCCAGCCCAATGAAAAGAGACAACTTATCTCGAACCTGCTCCCTTGTGCTGGGTGAGTGTGGTGCTTCCTTTGCTGTTTAAGGGAAGGAACTCTTAAAGGGGGCAGTGGGCCTGTCACCCAGGAATTGCCTTTGATTAAAAATAAAACAGCTGGACTTCCCTGCTGGCGCAGTGGTTAAGAGTCCATCTGCCAATGCAGGGGACACAGGTTCGAGCCCTGGTCCGGGAAGATCCCACATGCTGTGGAGCAACTAAGCCAGTGCGCCACAACTACTGAGCCTGCACTCTAGAGCCCGTGAGCCACAAATACTCAGCCCGTGTGCCACAACTACTGAAGCCCGTGAGCACTGAGCCAACGTGCCACAACTACTGAAGCCCTCGCCCCTAGAGCCCGTGCTCCGCAACAAGAGAAGCCACCGCAATGAGAAGCCCACGCACCGCAATGAAGAGTAACCCCTGCTCGCTGCAACTAGAGAAAGCCCACGTGCAGCAATGAAGACCCAACACAGCCAAAAATAAATAATAAATAAATTAAAAAAAAAAATCTTAAAATACCCACTTGGTCAGATACTTCTCTGCCCTTTTATTTATTTTTCCTTTCCTTACACACAAGCATGTTCACAGAGAAAATTGAGGGACTCCTAACCCCTTCTTAATACACAAATCCCTCTGTCTTTTCCAGTTAAAACTTTGAGCTTCCTAAGAACAGGCCGCATAGGTTAAAGTGTCCAATATTATTAATCAGAGGCAGAGGCCAGTAAATTATGAGGTGTCATTCTGTTTCTCTTCCAGACATTTGGCCTTTGAAGATGATACCAGACTGTTACCTGAACAAGCAAAAAAAAAAAAAAAGCAATTAACTTGGTTCCAAAGAGGAGATCAAATGCTAGGAACAGGCAAGAGATCAGCCTGACAGGTAGCGGGGGTGTGGGCAGGAAACTTAGATCAGAATAAAGAGAAGCCTCCCCTCCCCCAATTCTCCTTCCGTCTCTGTTGTCTGCAGGTGTCACATGGCACCTGCAAGGTGGTTTGGGGAGAGCAGGTGAGCCGTGACCTCCAAAGCCGGGGTTCGGGTTGGGCGTTGACGAGGCCTCCGTGGGACCGAGATGTGCTGCTGTCCCACCAAGAGCTTTCCTGTGAACTGAACTTAACAAACCTGAAAACAATTTAATGAGAACCGTTATTAAGTTGGCTTAAGTGAACTTAGAAAGAGATTCTAAGACTTGAGGACATCACACACAGCATGGTGACTCTGGTTAAGAACATGCATTGTACACTTGAACTTTGCTAAGAGTCGACCCGGGGTATCCACACACAGAGGAAACGGCGAGGCAGTGGGTGGATCCCACAGGTGCATCAATCATGGCAGCGTTCCCCTTTAGTACATACCAGTTTGTCAATTATACTTCAATTATACCTCCCGTCCCCCAGTAAAGCTGGGGGACTTGACTAATTATACAATCAGAAGATTTTTAGATCTGAAACGGATTTCAAAGGCATCTAGTTCAGTCCCTTCGTCTTACAGAAACAGGAAAATGGGGGTGAAGTGACCGCTGACGACCGCCCAGCAGGGGGCAAAAGGGCGCCAGGTGCCCCATCACAGGTGAGTCCCGTAGGCTAAGTCTCCCTGTCTTCCGGCTGCCATGGCCTGAGCTCTTCAGCAGGCTGGACCTTCCTTTCCTGACCCTCGGCCCGGAAGGTACAGGAGTCTCCTTTTCCAGAGCCGGATACGGTGGGATTTCCTCTGCCCGGCAGGTGGGCGGGTTTGAATTTGCTGGAGTGGAAGCAGGGAGAGGTGAGAGAACTGGTTATGGTGGGCCTGCAGCCGCGAGCCCAGAACGGTACATTTTACACTCTGGCGGCTCAAAGTTTGGGGAAGGGACCCCGTCTTAGTCCGTTTGGGCTGCTTTGACGAAAACACCATAGTCCGGGCGGCTCATAACAGCAAAGCCTGTCTCTCACAGTCTGGGCGCTGGACGGCCAAGGTGCGGGTGCCACAGATTCTGAGTCTGGTGAGGGTCCCTTCGTGGTTCTGAGACCCCCTTCCTCCCGCGGCGTCCTCGCTGGCGGGAAGGAGGAAGAGCTCTCTGGGCCTCTTCATAAGGGCACTCATGCCGCGTGTGACCTCATCATCCCTGTGTCCCCATCACCTCTCCAAGGCTCTCCCTTCACACTGGGGGTTAGGATTCAGCACGTGAAATTTGGAGGGACACACGCTTTCAGACCATCACAGACCCAGTCCCTTAAAATCGTTTTATTTCAATGGATGATGGTTAGGTACTAGTGCAAAGCATTGCTTGGGAGTGGCAGCGGCAGCATAGATGGTAACCTCCGTGGCCCCAGTTACAGGGCCGGCCTCGTCAGCAGCTCCTTCCAATAGAAAGAGGAGAGAGTAAGCGCGGGCAGAGAGGAAAGCAACCTGCGAGGAAGAAAGGCTCCCCCTCGGCCCTGGGAGAGGCACTGCCTCAAAGAATACTTAGGATTTGGACAGAATCCGAGGGGCAGAGCCGGGGGAGCCCCGCGAGTTCAGAGTCAGCAACCGCTCCCTGAGCGCCCTGTGACGCAGGGTGATAGACAGTCGACTGTCAGGGCCAGTCCCAGGTCACACAGTGTCCCCCGTGCCACTCTGACTCACGGGAGCTGGGACTAGGCATGGCCAGAGAAGCCACCAGGGGGCCACGGGTGGGCCGGGACGTCAGACACACACCCAGCTTCTAGAGAGGCTCCTCCATGTCGGAGAGAAGGCGGCTGAGGACATGGCCCGCCTTCCCACGGGCTTCAGAGCTAGGAAAATGCAGGGAAGTCCATCAACCAGCGTACCTTAGATTGTTCCCATAGGACCCCTGCAGCTGCGCTCAGGTGAGCCCCCTTCTCTGCCCTTCGTGAGCGGGACTGCGTCTCCCAGGCTGACGGGAGGCAGGAAGAGGCCAGAGCTTCTTCTACAAAGGCTGTGTGTCCTGTAGAGGCTACGCCTCCCGCCTGAACCCACCTCCAGCTGGACAAGGCTCCCCCCACGACCTGGCATCCCCCCAGACACTAGCACTTCAGGAGTGGTGATGTCGCGTGGCCCCTGCGTCCTTCTAACCCTCAGGCGGCAGTGGTGCCAGCTACTGCTAATCCCCAGGGGACTCCCAAGCACTGCTTTGGCCCCTCGCGCGTCCAGCTTCCGGTCCTGGGATGTCTGCCTCCCTGGATGGACAGACTGAACCCCAGAGCCAGTCCACTGCTGCTACGGGCAGTGCCTTTGCTTATAAGGCCATCCGTGTCCCAGAATATATCTGTGTGTTTTAATATGAAAATAACGTTTCCCACAAATCTCAGCGTGAATCAAGCACCTCCCTCTTTCCTGCTCCTTCGTGGATGGACAGGGATCCCCCAAGTGGTCTTTGACCATATGTGTGAGTCCACTCGGGCTGCAGAGCAGAGCACTGTGGATGGGGGGCCCTCTCACCATTCTGGAGACAGGTAGCCCCGGGTCAAAGTCCAGCAGGGTCAGTTTCTGGTGGGCCTCTCGTCCTGGCTTGCAGACGGCCTCCTTCTCACTGTGTCCTCACGGGGCCTCCCTCTTTGCATATACTCCTGGTGTCTCCTTGTAAGGACACCAGTCCTACTGGGTCAGAGCCCCACTCTTATGACCGCATTTAACCATAATTACCTTCCTAAAGGCCCCATCTCCAAGTACAGTCACACTGTGGGGCTTCAACGTGTGAATTTTGGACAATTCAGTCCCTGCCACTGGCCCTGTGATCTTCAGACAGAACTGCAGAAAATTCATCCCTATTATGAAGATGTTTATTCCAACATTTCCAGGCTTTTAACAATCCCAGGGGGCAGAGACAGTGTCTCCCCAGAGGCCACTACTGAACCTCCCAGGAGTCTAAGAGCTACCCGCCCCTCCCGCCCAGAGTTCTCCTTAGCGTTGACAAACAACCACCCACACTGACCACACTGAAGGCACCGAGAGGGTCTTCCTGGGAAGAGGCTGCCTGGGGGTTGGGGTGGAGCTGAGCGTGGGCTAGAGTTGCTCAGGCCACAGATGCTGGGCGGGGATCTTCTTAGGCTCTTAGGTATTGTAGTCGTGAGGCAGTGAAATCTCTTCTCCTTTTTCTGCTCCCATTTTTTTCCTCCTTTGTTCCCTGGTTAAGTCCTGGTGTGAGAAGTAGAGCCCTAAACAGGGAGGCACCGGGTACTGTTCCATGGGGCCGTTGACGGGCCGCTCGCTCTGGGCACAGGTCGTGGCCACACCCCTGGCTGTTGCCCCTCCCGTGACACTCTCGGTCTCGTATGGAACTTTGAGTCCCCTCAGCTATTCCAGTAGCTCATCTGAGTCACAATTTGAGAAAGTCAGCGGAGGGTTTGTTACCACCATGAAACTGACCATATCCACTTTGGGGGGAAATTAAGCCAAATAGAAAAAAATACAGGGACTTCCTTGGTGGCACAGTGGTTAAGACTCTGCACTCCCAATGCAGGGGGCCCAGGTTCAATCCCTGGTCAGGGAACTAGATCCCACATGCATGCCACAACTAAGAGTTCACACACCACAACTAAGGAGCCCACCTGCCGCAACTAAGACCCAGTGCAACCAAATAAATAAATAAATAAAATATCTAAAAAAAAGAAGAAAATAATACAAAGTCAAATAACACAACAAGCCACCTTCTCCACCCTGAACCAGAGCCAACCAGGGCTAGGTTTCTGGCCCTTATGAGCCGCTGCCCCTTCTCCTCTGCTGTTTTGTGCCAACCATGCCCCGCGGGTCTGGCTGCTTCTCAGTATTGGTATTAATCGCAGAGACATAATTGTTTATGTGTTTTCTGCCTCCACCAGTTATTTTTCTATTTCTTGCTGTCCCCATTCTACTGTAGAAAAGCTACAGAATTCTCCACGCCACATGTGTTTGCGGTGGGACTTCCCTGGCTGTCCAGTGGTTGGGACTCTGCGCTTCCACTGCCGGGGGCGTGAGTTCCATCCCTTGTCGGGGAACTAAGCTCCCGCAAGCCACACGGTGCAGCCAAATCCAAAACCAAACAAAAAACAGCTTAAAAAATGTGTTTGAGGTGAAGCTACGAAATGCATGGCTTGTACCGGCCCCCCAGCTTTCGGGAGCTCCCGCCATGGTCCATCATCCGAAAGTCTCCTTAATTGCAGCAGCCATGCTGTCTTTTTGTGACAAAACGTCTCTTCCGTGTAACCACGTGTGTGCGTCCTGAGTGTTGGAGTCCGGTCACCCATCACCTGGGCTCCGCTGGACGCGCTGACAATGACTCCCTTCCTGGAGGGGGGTCGCCAGGTGTGAGTTATAACCCCACCCCTCCCCATCCTCGTATTCCGCTTTCACTTGTCTTTTATACATTTTGTTATACTTTTAAATCAGGCTGGGTAAAGTTAAATATGTGCGCTTCAAGTTCTA
The DNA here is from genome assembly GCF_008692025.1 of Phocoena sinus. Lineage (NCBI taxonomy): Eukaryota > Metazoa > Chordata > Mammalia > Artiodactyla > Phocoenidae > Phocoena > Phocoena sinus. The sequence goes on along the minus strand of NC_045772.1, from coordinate 102,108,956 downwards.
AACCAAAAAAATAAAAAGGAAAAGGAAATAGCACTGTTTAAGCCCGTGCACCACGTGAGGGGCCTTCATTACGTCGCCTCTGTTTAATAATCCCAACGGTGCTGGGAGATTTGCCTCACCGCCTGGCAGTGGACACACAGTCCCGGCAAGGTGAGAGGCACTGGGACCCGGAGCCAGGACGCGCCAGCAGCCAATCAGACCCCGGTCCACATTCGCATCTCCTTTGGCCGCAGCAGGATCCCTGCCCCAGCCCACACTTTGCTTCCGTGTTCTGGTTCAACCCCATCACCAAGGTCACACAGCTGGTGAGCGGCAGCGCACGAACTGTAAAATAATCGGGCCGCCTTTTTTTTTTTTTTAATATTTATTTATTTATTTTGGCTGCGCCGGGTCTTAGTTGCGGCATGTGGGATCCAGTTCCCCCACCAGGGATCACACCTGGGCCCCCTGCATTGGGAGCGCTGAATCTTCCTCACTTGACCGCCAGGAACTCCCAAAATCAGGCCTTCTGACTCCCCGTTTGCCGTCAAGCTTTAGGATGCAGAGGACCTTCCTGTGGGTGAACTCTGACCTTCCGGTTTTCTGTGTGGAAGTGACTGCGTCTCCCCCGTGGGCGGCAGCTGCAATGGCGCATGTTCCCACACTTCAGAAGAGCCACAGTCTCTCTTTTCTGTGCTTGTTTTTCTGTTATTGACCAAAATATCGAGACCAGCTTTCCTGTAGACACACACTTCTACAGGGTAACAAGCAGCACCTGAGTACCGGTGTAATCGTCCCCAACTTGCCCCTGCTCTTCCCAAGCATCTTATGTACATTTGGGGAGTGTGTTGAATGAATGTTAATTTGTATAATCCTTCATACTCTCAACGAAACATAAAGGGAGTATTTACCTTTCCCCTAAGGAAATGCGCCGAAGCAAAACAAATCCATGATTGCCCAGTGATCATGTCACACAACGTCTTGAAGCACCAAGGATACTCGTGTGTGGTGTCTTTATCCTAAGAGAATGTTATTCACCTCATCAGCCATTTGTCTTTGCTGCTTTTTTGGGGGAATAAAATATTAAAAATTCAGTCCCTCGGGACTTCCCTCGTGGTGCAGTAGTTAAGAATCTGCCTGCCAACGCAGGGGACACGGGTTCAACCCTGGTCCCGGAAGATCCCACATGCCCCAGAGCAGCTAAGCCCGTGTGCCACAACTACTGAGCCTGCCCTCTAGAGCCTGCGAACCACAACTACTGAGCCTGCGTGCCACAACTACGGAAGCCCGCGTGCCTAGAGCCCGTGCTCTGCAACAAGAGAAGCCACCGCAATGAGAAGCCCGCGCACCACAACGAAGAGTAGCCCCCGCTCGCTGCCACTAGAGAAAGCCCGCGCGCAGCAACGAAGACCCAACGCAGCCAAAAATAAAATTAATTCATTAAAGAAAAATTCAGCCCCTCAACATGCAGGAGCGAGCTGACACCTACAGCAGGTTGCTGTGGGAAGCGGCCCCTCCACGGGGGCTGAGACCCCACAGGCCACTCGGCCGCTAAGCCCAGAGGGGGCAGGTGGTTTGATCACTGGGGCACGAACCGACTTTGGAGTGTGCTGAAGCACAGGAAACTCCCAACTATCCTTGTTTCAAAAAAGAAAACCAAACAAACCTAGTGCTAACCTTAAAAAGCCTATAGCAGCATAGTTTAAAAAGGGAAATTATACATACATATGCGTGTATGCATACATATGACAGAAGTCAAATATATATGTATATGTGTGTATATATATATACAGTCTGAGTCTTTACTTTTTCCCTTTTTGCAGAGCTGAGGTTAAAATTTTGCGTCCAGTGCTCTGTTTATAAGTAACAGCAGTGGATTCTTGCTAACTGGAGGCGGGGAAGGAAGGGACTAGGGAGGGGTGTTGGAGGACGGCTCACAGAACCAAAGGAAGGATCAAACCACCCTCTTTGAAAGGAGTCTCGGCACTTAGGTGGCTCTTGGGCGCTGGTTCCAGCTTGCCTCGAGCCCCCCGGTTTCTGCTCAGTGTTTACATTCGAGGAGGGAGCTACCGATGGGCTTGGGGAGTCAAATGCCCGCGTGGCGGGGTGCGGAGCCCTGGGATTGACGCCCCACCTAAATTTGATGAAACGGGGCTAGTAGGGTAGGGCAGTTCCCCCAAAGGAAGGATGCTGGTCAAATAAAGGAAAAGCCCAGATGTCCCCTGGAAGTGAGGCTGGGGGTGGCCACTGGTGAGGCCAGAGGAAGCCTGGAAACAATCTCTCAGCCCAAGTCGTCAGGAACTCAGCGTCCAGGGCCTGGACACTCAGCCTCTCCACGCGCTCACTCCCAGCGTCCAGAGAGGAAGGACAGTAACCAGCTTTGCTCCTGTCCCCTGGGGACGAGGCTTGGCTCTGCGGCAGGGATGCGGTGACGGTGCGGGGGGAGGGGCAGCTCAGAAGGGACCCCACACCCACACCACCCAGCCGCCGACAGGCACCAAGGGGCGCGTGGGCGGGGGCCCCGGAGCCCCTTTTCACCTTCACCTTAATACTGAGACGGGGCTGCCCAAGAGCAGCCAGGGGCCACCTGCAGCCTGGTTGGTGGGAATTGAGACGCGCTGTGTGTGCAGAATACACGGGATTGGAGGGCTTACTATGAAAAAAGGAGAGCAGAAGACGTCTAGTGATAATTTTAAAATATTTATAACATGTTGAAACAATAACATTTGGATATATTGAGTTTAAGAAAACATTCAAATTAATTTCGCCTGATTCTATTTTTTTGGCTTATTAATTAATTTATTTGGGGGCCCTGCACCACGTGGCATGTGGGATCTTAGTTCTCCTACTAGGGATGGAACCGCGCCCACTGCAGGGAAAGCGTAGTCTTAACTGCTGGCCCGCCAAGGAAGTCCCCTGATTCTTTGTGTAACGTGGCTACTGGAAAGTTCTAGATTGCAAGGGCAGCTCACAGCCCTGTTCTGCTGACCAGCGCCGCACCCTCACGTCCAAGGCTGGTGTTTCATTCCTTTCCACACACTCCTGAGCCCTCGCCAGTGCCTTACACAGGGCAGGTGCTCGATGCAAATACACAGATGATGGCACTTACCCGAAGCAGAGCTGGGGCTGCCCAAGGAGCTCTCCACCGGAGAGAGAAGAAGTAGTGCTCCAGAGGGTCTGCCCTTGTCTTCTGGTCGTGCAGTTCTATCCCAGGCCCAGGGTTAGGACCTCGTCCTCTGGATCCCAAGGCCAGTGCACGTAAACCGCGAGCCTGGCTCACCACGGCCCTTTCTTATTGTCCCCTGGACTCGCTCTGCCCCAACAGGCAGTCCCTTCGAGGTTTGAACAGCTTGGCAGGAACATGTGCTCTGTGGCAAAGATGAGTTTTTATGGGAACAAAGAGTCTCCGTATGAGGTTGCTCGGTTATCGGGGGTACAGACGGGGTGTTTTCCAAGCATTCTGAGGCCTGGGACATTGGTTCCACGAGCAGCTAAGACAGGGAGGCCGGTCGCTGGCAGGGCCAGAGCTGGACCCCCAGACAACTTCCAGGTTATGGAGAAGAGAGGGTGTCATGCGTGAGGCGTCCTCCCGGGCTTCTGTGACGCCTATGTCTGCGTCCACTCGCCCGGGGGAAGGAGGCTGTCCCTGCTCCTCCACAGCTGACCTTGCCCCCCACCCCGGGGCCTCGCTGGACTCCCCCCTCCTGTCCCTGAGGTTCCTTCTCCGCCCTCGGCCTTCCCATCCATACACCCAGACCTCCTGCCCCAAACCCAGCACCCTTGCCTTGGCCCTGGGACCCCAGCCCATCTCCCTCAAGTCTGCCCGGCCACCCCGCTCATGAGCCTGTCCAGCTGCACCTCCTGACTGATTTCCAACTTCCTGTTAGTCGTTTCCACTCAAATGCGTCACAGGGACCATGGGTGTAATGTGTCTGAACAAAACCCATAGGCTGGTCCCCCAGATCTACGACCCCTCACCTGTGTCCCGTGCTGTTCACTCCTGGTCCCCCAGATCTACGACCCCTCACCTGTGTCCCGTGCTGTTCACTCCGGGTCCCCCAGATCTACGACCCCTCACCTGTGTCCCGTGCTGTTCACTCCTGGTCCCCCAGATCTACGACCCCTCACCTGTGTCCCGTGCTGTTCACTCTTGGGCTCTACATTAGACCCTTTAAAAAAAGAAAATAAAGGGAATTCCCTGGCGGTCCAGAGGTTAGGACTCCGCGCTTTCACTTCCAAGGGCACGGGTTCAATCCCCGGTCAGGGGAACTAAGATCCCACAGGCCTCGCAGCACAGCCCAAGGAAAACCAAAAAGCAAACAAGAACAACAACAAAAGAATCCTTTTACTTCTCTTTATGCTCGCATTTACCCCATCCCTTCTGCTGGCAGCCGCTCCTTCCTCCTGCCTCTTCCAGACCCTATATTTATCCCGCCCTCAGGAGACTGAGACCTGGGCCCCAGGGCGGGGCTCGGAGGGCATCGTGGTGCAGAGACGGACCTGAGTCCGGCCCTCGTGGGCTGCGGGCTGAACCAACGGCAGCTGTGACACCGACACGGAGGGACAACGCGGTGATGGACAGGCGCAGAGCACAGTGGGCGGGGGACGGGGGGGGGCCAGCAAGGCCACAGGAGACAGCTGGATCCAAGGACTCACCTGGGAACCGTCGGGGGGCGGCGGGGGTGTGTGTGGGAGCTAAGCTGGCAGGTCACGTGGGCCTGTTATGCTAAAGAGTTCGGAAGTCACTCCCAGAACACAGTGAGCGTCCCGAGGGCCAGGAGTAGTGTGATGGGAAGGTCAGTCCCTGCGGAGGCCAGGCTGGAAGTGGGCAACCGCTAGGCGGGTGTGGCCCTAGCCCAGGAAGTTGCGGTGGGTCTGCAACCAGGGTGAGCAGTTCATTCCTTTCTCATCTTGATGATGGCAGGCTCAGGCCCTGGAGCGGATGAAGGCTGTTCCTGCACCAAGGAAGCTCAGCGTCTGGTAAGGGAGACACACCATTATCTGCAGAGTAAATACGGGGTGCGGTGCAGTGTGCTGGCTGCTACTGGGGTGGGGGGAGGGCAAACGGGAGCGAGAGCTGGGCCTCGTGGTCCTGCAGGACATGGCTCCCCGCCCTCCTTCCAGGGATGGGCTTGGCCTCCCACCCCTGGAGCGGGCGTTCTGACCTCTCTTGGAGTTCACGATGCGAAGGTGAGCAGTGGGTGCGACCAGGCGCTACTCCCCGATTCCTGGGACCCTGGGCTTCGTGAGGCCAGGAGCCCAGGTCACTGCTCACTGGAAAGGCCACACCTGGGACCACGCCATGAGGCCAGTCCCGAGTCCACAACTAGCCCCTCTGACAAGCACGAATTTGTTCCAGAGCTTTGGCCCCAGAGGATTCCCACTTTTGCCTGCCTAGCTCCCCGTGTTACTCCAAACCAAGTTCAGGGCTTCCCTGGTGGCACAGTGGTTAAGAATCCGCCTGCCAGTGCAGGAGACACGGGTTCGAGCCCTGGTCCGGGATGACCCCACATGCCGCGGAGCAACTAAGCCTGCGAGCCACAACTACTGAGCCTGCGCTCTAGAGCCCACGAGCCACAACTACTGAGCCCACGTGCCACAACTACTGAAGCCCGCGCGCCTAGAGCCCGTGCTCCGCAAAAAGAGAAGCCACTGCAGTGAGAAGCCTACGCACCGCAACAAAGAGTAGCACCCGCTCGCTGCAACTAGAGAAAGCCCACGCACAGCAACGAAGACCCAACGCAGACAAAAATAAATTAAATTTAAAAAAACAGTTCAAATTCTTCACCTGCTCTGCCCTGCTGGCGTAGATGCCTGAGTCTTCGCCACTCCGCAGCCCATGAGTCTGCAAACCCCACCCCCCGTCTGCTTTCGGGGCCTGGAACACACAGTGGGCGCTGGGTGAGCAATAAGGGAACTGATCCGTCCATTTCCCTATCATCCCATCCTCGGCGACCCCTGTGACGTCCCACAGGCTGTCTCCTTTCCCAAGGAAGCTCTGAGGTTTCTGATGCCGGTTTGTTCACCCATAGATGTGGTTTTGCTTAATAGCAGCTTCTGTCCCTTTTTTTTCTTGCATATTTGCATTCATTCATAAATGCAAATCTGACACCATCACCCCTTGCTTAAAATCTGGCACGACTGCCCACCTCCCAGGAGGTAAACCTAAGCCCCATGTGGCACAGACCCTTCAAAACAGGCTCCCCGCAAACTTCTGCCTTATCTCGGGACTTCATGTGCACCACAGACCGCGCTGTGGCCCCAAAAGCTCCCCATCACCTTGTTCAGCCGAACTCTTCCTCACCACTCAGCCTCATCCGAGAGGCCTTCCTCTGCCGCAGTGCTCACGCCCTCTCCTTCGCGAAAGCTCTCGCTGTTAGACAAGAGATGCCACACTCTTACTGCTTGCATTGTTTGTCTCCATCATAGTCAGCTTTCCGAGGGCAGGGCCTGTATCTCTGAGGTTCCAGGAGTTAGAGGCCGTTTACAAGTTTACAGGCAGATAACTCAGGAGGGTCCGTTTGGCTATCAGAGGTAGAGGCGCACACGTCAAACCACGATTCATGGCTCAGTAGCTGGTTGTGAGAGCTGCTTAGTGGGTCTCAACCAGCATTTTTTTTTTACAAAAGGAAATTATATTTTTTAAAATACTGTGCTAGGGCTTCCCTGGTGGCACAGTGGTTGAGAGTCCGCCTGCCTACGCAGGGGACGCGGGTTCGTGTCCCGGTCCGGGAAGATCCCACATGCCGCGGAGCGGCTGGGCCCGTGAGCCATGGCCGCTGAGCCTGCGCGTCCGGAGCCTGTGCTCCGCAACGGGAGAGGCCACAACAGTGAGAGGCCCGCGTACTGCAAAAAAATACAAACAAAATAAAATACTGTGCTAACAACAAAAAAAAACTTTTGCAAATCCAATACAGCTCATGGGTCATCCATTTGCAAACCCTTGAAGTCTATACGTGGACTCAATCTCCAGTTGGTCCCCATTATCCTTCCTCCCAGGGCACTGAGTCAAATCTCAGGTACAATTTATCTCTGAAAGTGAGCAGATATTTTCTCTTATAAGAAAACAGAAACGGTTGTACACAACATATATTGTTTTTGCATTTGCTGCCAGGGATGTTTGCCACGAGTTCGGGGCCAGGTTGTAGATAGTGATCTGTGACTCTCAAAGCATGACGGTGTCCACTCTTCCTGAGTCCATACCTGGACTCAGTCTCCACTTGGCTTGTTTGGGTTGTCAACCAGCATTTTTTTAGAAAATGAGATAAAATAGAATAGAAAATATCGCAGTGCATACTCTAGTAAGAGTGTTATTTTAGGGACTTCCCTGGCGGCCCAGTGGTTAAGACTCCGCGCTTCCACTGCAGGGGGCGCGGGGTTGATCCCTGGTCGGGGAGCTAAGATCCCACAAGCTGTGCAGCGCGGCCTAAAAAAAAAAGATTGCTATTTTACAAAACTTTTATTTCCGTCTCACGCGTGTTGCTGGCCTCCCCACGTAAAATACACTCTTTACTGTGAGTTGAGATTAAAGACGTTTGAAAGCCTCGATGCTAAAGTAAGCTGCCCTGGGGGGGTCGGGCACGAGACAGACTGCGGGTTATCCGTGCCCGGGAGGTCGGGTCCTAGAAGAGAGAGGAGGGGGTGAGGGTCTGGCTCCCGAGCGCCGTGCCAGCTGGTCCCGCGTCATCGTGGCTGCCTCGAGGGCTGTGTGGTGTGTGCACCAAGTCTGAGCAGAGGAGTACTGGGGGCCTCGGGCTCCTGGACGGGTGGTCAGGCCTCCTGACACAGCTGCTGCTCAGAAGACACCTTTAATAAAGGGCATCGGGAAATGACACCTGTCTTCAGGTGAGTGACCCTCTCCTGGTCCACTTTAGGCATCAGCGGGGGAGGGTGGGGGGAAGCCCAGCCCCTCGAGCCCCACTGCAAAGGCAGCCACAACCCTGGAAGTAAAACTCACCTGCATGGCCGGCTTGTGTGGGAGACCGTGCAGGGCCGCTTCGGGCTGAGCAGGAAGTTGTGGGAACATTGGCTCCCAGGCCGAGGACAGCCCGAAGGTCATCCAGAAGCCTCCAAGGAGGGGGCCTGGACAGACACTGAGGTGAGGCAGCCTGTCCCGGACTCCTGAAGGGGGTCTGTGCACCTCAGGTGACGCTCACAGAGCCGGCTCTGGGGGGTGGGCCGGGCTGGCCTCGACTGGGTTTCCAGGCTGGTCCAGAAGATCTAGGAGAGCAGAGTCTCCACTTCGTCTTTACAAGTGAAAAATATGTAGAAGGCATTCTGAAAGTTCACTGAAACCTTTCTTTAATGTGGGAAACTTCGTGTTTCTGTGATATTTTCCTTAGTTGATTTTGTAAGTCACGTGGGCTTAAATCTGAAAGTATTTCTCACACAATTCAGCAATGAAAGTGTGCTTGTAATTTTATCCACATTAGAACCCACCGGGGGTTCCAGTGGTTAGCACTTGGGTGCTCTCACTGCTGGGGCCTTGGTTTGACCCCTGGTTGGGGAACTAAGATCCCATAAGTTGCTTGGAACAGCCAAAAAAAAAAAAAAAACAGAACCCATCAGGGACTTACTGTGTTTGATTTCAAAGTAATTTTACAAATACAGTCTGTTATTTTGTACCACAGCTCTGGGAGGTGGGTATTGTTTCTCCATTATATAGGAGAGAAAGCCAAGGCTCATAGAGGGAAATCACCTGTCCTAAGACACACAGCTTAGATCTCCAAGTCCATGAAATCAGAAAAGCCCCTCAATGGACAGGTTAAGGAGGGAGCGGGGAGAAGGAGTGTTTGTTTTGCTTTGAGGATGTTTCCACAGTATCCCATTCTCAGGGCTGATAACCTGGGTCAGGAACAGGGATGGAAGGCAAGAGAATGCTGGGCAGAGAATGCACATCAGAAAAACCTCAAATACATTTTTATTCGTTTTACTTATTCAAGAAAGATACACTCCAGGGACTTCCCTGGTGGTCCAGCGGATAAGACTCCACGCTCCCAATGCAGGGGACACGGGTTTGATTCCTGGTCAGGGAACTAAGATCCCACATCCCACATGCCACATGCCACACGGCACAGGCAAAAAAAAAAAAAGAAAGATACGCTCCATGCTTTAAATGCATATTTTCCCCCAAAGATATTTTAAATCCAGTTCAATATTAATGGTTGAGTCTTTTTTTAAAATTTATTTATTTTATTTCTGGCTGCGTTGGGTCTTAGTTGCTGCCCGTGGGCTTTCTCTAGTTGCAACGAGCGGGGGCTACTCTTCATTGCAGTGTGCAGGCTTCTTATTGCAGTGGCTTCTCTTGTTGCAGAGCACGGGCTTTAGGCGCGCGAGCTTCAGTAGTTGCAGCATGCGGGCTCAGGAGCTGTGGCTCACGGGCTCTAGAGTGCAGGCTCAGTAGTTGTGGCGCACGGGTTCCTAGTTGCTCTGCGGCATGTGGGATCTTCCCAGACCAGGGCTCGAACCCGTGTCCCCTGCATTGGCAGGTGGATTCTTAACCACTGCAGCGGTGGCTTCTCTTGCTTTGGAGCACAGGCTAGGCACGTGGGTTTCCATAGCTATGACATGCAGGCTCAGTAGTTGTGGCACACGGGCTTAGTTGCTCTGCAGCATGTGGGATCCTCCCGGACCAGGGATTGAACCTGTGACCCCTGCATTGGCAGGCGGATTCTTAACCACTGCGCCCCCAAGGAAGTCCGAATCTTGTAAAATTAATAAAAGTACCCGGTAATTGCTTTATTTCCTAAAACAAAATAATACAACCAGTTGTCGGTTCAGGAAAAGAACAGAAATCATTTAAGTGTTTTCTAAAACCGTTGTGGTAGAATACTGAATACTCTCTAGCTGGTATTGTCAAATAGAATATGAATGTGTTGAAGTCTCTTCCACCAGCCCTGAGCCTCTAACCATTGCCCGTTAACTGCGTTTCATCCTATAGGCTTCCTTTGGTTTGCACTTTTTTAACAAGACCAGAGGGAGGAATGTCAGGTCTCTGGAGTCACAAAAGCTGCTGCACCCAATTCTGCTGTGTTTTGCAAAGGATCCATCTGTGAATAAAATGCTGAGATTTAGGTTACCGTGCCAACAGCCCCTTCCACAGAAATCCCTATTTGGGGAATGGATTCCAGTTCACAAACCTAAGACAGTAGTTTTCTGTGTGTTTTTGTTTTTGTTTGTTGTGTGTGGGTGTACTTAAATATCCTTTATCTGGGGAGCCGGCAGTCAGACAGAGAGGTTGCTGAAATTCTCACTTGTTGGTGAGATAAAGATCAGTTTTTGTCACCCAATCATCTAGATGGCATGACAGATCTTGTGAAGGGCAGACCTCCGGGAGCTCAGCCTGAAACAAGTGAAGGCTTCTTGCGTCAGGGTATCTTAATTGGTTGTGGGCATTGTGTGGGCTCATCAGATGACTGCCACCTCCTCTGTTCTGTGTTCCAGGGACCTGGTGCAGAGGACGGGCAGGCGTGGAGGAGAGGCTCCTGGGCAAGACCACAGAGTGGAGAGGTGAGGTACCCCTGGGCGGGGGTGGGGGGACCGGGGGCTGCAAACTAAAGGACCCCTGACAGGAGGCCGTCAGCATAGTGGAGGGTGCAGAGGCTCCCTGGAGGGGCCCCGGAAACTCCCTCGGAAACCGAGGTTCAGAAGAGACAGTGATGTGGATGTGAAGGAACAGGGTCAGGACAGAGAAGCAGATGTCCCAGGGTGGCCTGGCGGGTGGGCTAGGTGAGGATGAGACGTCCCAGTGGCTCTTTGTCCAAAGGGTGCCTGAGAGAATGAGGGGCAGAAACATGAGCCCGGCCCATCCCAGATGGAAACAGGGAAGTGGCGCGTCCTCCAGGATCAAGATGGGGCTGGGAGGTGGGCGCTGGGCAGGGGGCGGAGCTCAGCGTGGCAGGAGTCCGTCCAGCCTGAGCAAGTGGGCCAGCGCTAGCCACGGTGGAGTCTTTGTCGTGCCCTGTTGAAGAAGGTTCTCTAAAGAATAACCACACCTGCCTTGTGAAGAAGTCGCCCAATGTGTGATAGCCAGAAAAAGGGAGGCGGACGTCAATATCCAACCATAAGTGAAAAGTTAAACAAGTGACACCCAGACGACGTCATGCGGTGAAGCAGCTAGAAACAAGAGCCGAACACACCCTGGAAGAGAAGCACAGAGTGAAAGCGTGGTTCCAGCGGACGTGCGGGCGCGTCCGAGCGCGGTGACGCCTGGGCGGTGCACCCCAGCTTTGGGCCACAGGCTGGGAGCGGGGGAACAGGGCCACCATGCCCAGGAGGAGGGGACTTGGTTTGTGCCGAATGTGTGTATTGTTTGTTTACTTGTGAAAAAAGAACAAGTCACCAAAAGCCACGATGAAGAGGTCAGTGAAGCAGAGATGGCAGACCCGGGAGTGGCTCTAAATCTGCTCGGTCAGCACGGGGGGAGGGAAGATCCAGAAGGGTCTGCGGGAGGAGGTGGGGGACACCTCTGGCTGGCGGGTCTAGCAAAGGACCTAGCAGCAGCCCCACGGAGCAGGCAGAAAGGAGAAATGACGGGCGTAACTCATGTAACAGTGTGTTGGGCTTGTCTGGGGATCTCAAAACGCTCCTCTCACCCTCAGGAGCCAGGCCAACAGCATCGTCACAGGGAAGTCAAGGGCTGCCGGCCAGGCCACACGGCGAATCAGCAGAAAGACCAGGAAGAGGCCTGGGAGCGGAGCCGGCCCGGGCGCTAGCGCTGCACCTCTGTGGCCTGTGCTGACTGAGGACCTTAGCTCGGAAACCCGGTCCTGCCTCACCCCTGCTGTCTCAGCCGGGATTCCCTTTCCTCAGAGCCGCCCCCCAACCTGGGTTGCTTCGCCCCTGCCATTGCCCGTTCCCGAGAACCCACCTTTGCCATCACCTCTCCACTGGGCTTGCTACCCGCAGCGTCCACCCTTGCCCCACCTCCTCAACGACCTCCACACACCTACACCCACGTTTCCAGGATGGAGAGCCCAGGCTTCCCTGCGCCCCCATCCCAAACCGGGCATCGGAAGCTCGGTGCTCGGGATGTGGGTGGCCAGGAGGGCTCCGGAACGAACCCCACGTGTCCCAAGCAGGTCAGCAGGTAAAGGCGCCAACCCCAGCCGCAGCCCCTGTGCACCCAGCTGTTTGGCGAGATGGACGGCTGCACACGCCCAGACCCTGGACTCGGCCGCCACCTGGTGCTTCGACATGGCCCTGGGCAGACCCGAGGGCAGGGAGGGACACGGGAGCCGCTCGGCCTCGCCAGGCTCAGGGGAGCCAGAGGATGCCCAAGGAGGGGGGCTGTCTCCCCTCGTCCTCCAGCCCACCCACGGGAAGGACCCCCGAAAACCCCTCTCAGCCTCTCCTGGGCACGTGGGAGGAGGCACCCCAGCTGCTGTGGACGTGTGACGCGGCCAGGCTCCCTGAGGCCTGGGGGGAAGGACGGCAGCTGCAGGTGTTCACCCCAGCTGCTCCGTGTGGGAATCAGCACAGGGGGCGGAGAGCAGGGTGAGGCCCCAAGGGCCCCCAGCGGGGGCTGGGGAGGAAGGCCTGCGTGGGAGCCGGCATCCTCCCCCCCAGCTAGCCCTCACCGCATCCCCATGCCGGCGGGTCCCACCTTCCCTGTACGGCTGCCTCCACAGCACGGGTGGTGCCTGGGCCCCCCTTCCTCCTGCTGACCACGCTGAGGCCGGGCGGGACCCCGAAGTGCTGGGCCCAGGCCACCTCCCTGTGCCTTGACCCCGGCTGCGTCCCCGGAGCCGCAGGGAGCTCTGCTGGCTTCACTTCCCTCGGCTCACAGCACAGGGTGACAACGCCAGAGGCCTCCAGCTTTAGGGTCCTCAGGGGCACACCTCTGGCTGCTCAGCTAGGAACTCCCTCGGACCGCATGGATTTCAAGCGAGGACCACCTTACCGGCCAAATAAGTCCCAGAGCAGCGCGGCCAGCAGGGCCGGAGACCAGCGGGCAGGGGATCTGGGGGGCCGGGCACATTTCGGGGGGCATCCGAGGAAACGAAGACTCCCTTGGGGTCCTGGGGAAGCTGGGTCCCAGGTCCCAGATGCTCCTTGGGAGTGAAGGGCCCACTGTCTTCCTCGTGTGGGGTTGGAGGGACCCAGTTCCCCTCCCCCATCCCCCTGCTGTTCACGGGAGGGTGGCAGGGATGGCAGAGCTCTTTTCAAAGTTACTCAGGAAACTCCCGCATCACAGCACTGCCAGACATGGGGACCAAAAATCACTTTTGTTTTCCATCCTTTTGGGCGAGGAAAACGAGGCCAGTTCTCAAGAAATGCACATTCTCTCAGAAAACGTTGATACAACGGAAGCGGCCGGCATAAAGCATGGATAAAGCAGGGACCAGGACCATCGGGCCAAGAGCTCCACAGCTCCTGGCCAGTGATCACAGGTTCCAGAGCTGGAAAAAGCAGCCGCTCCAGACAGCCATCCGGGCCGACTTCCTCCGCAGGAGATGGCCCTGCTCGGCGCTGAGATTCAGGCCACCCTCCTGGTGTCATTCTCACGTTTCCAGGCCGTGAAGCAGCCCCAGACTCATGAGACTGGGGCCTCTGCCCATCGCACCAGGGCAGGGTCTGCTGTGCATTCCCAGGCTACTCCCCACCCTCTCTGGGCCACAGTTTACTCCTTTTTTAAAAATTTATTTATTTTTGGCTGCGTTGGGTCTTCGTTGCTGCGCGCGGGCTCTCTCTGGTTGCGGCGAGCGGGGGCTCCTCTTCGTTGCGGTGCGCGGGCTTCTCATTGCGGGGGCTTCTCTTGCTGCGGAGCACGGGCTCGAGGCACGTGGGCTCAGCAGCTGTGGCGCGGGCTCCAGAGCGCAAGTTCAGTAAGTTTACTCCTTCTCATCTGAGGTGTCAGCAGATAACTCACAGTTAAGTGAGGTAACGTTAGTATGGATGCCCCCCTGGAGGCACCTGTCCCCCCTTCTTCAAGCTCCCCCCAGAGCAAAGTGGGAGTGTGGGTGGACCGCCGTCTGACACTGGATGACAGCTGCTTCCTCCTGAGGGCCTGCCTGCTTCTGCTGTGGGGAGAAGAGTCCCCACACCTCCCAAGAGCCTAGACAACTGTCTCTGTTTTTTCAGCAAAGGAAACTGAGGCTCAGAGGAGTGCACGGCTCGTCCAAGGTCACAGAACTAGTCCATCAGTCCATGCGGTTGACCCCTGGACCCCGCGCCCTGCACCAACAGCTGCTCCCGCACTCAGACTCGGAAGGACTTGTGCCGCGTAGCTGGGGGTGCCCAGCCGCCCCGCACCGACCGAAGAGGCTCAGGGTGAAGGTGGGGCCGGCTGGGAACGGGAGGTGGTCTCGGGCCGTGTCTTAGGCTGCGATTCCGTCAGGGATGGAGCTGAAGTCCTGTAGCTGGCTCCTGAGGTGCCAGCTCTTCCCGAGGGGGGCCTGGGGGTGGGGGGAGGTGCGAGGCTGCTCAGCAGAGGGTGGGGGGCAGGCCCTCCCGAGCTCCCAGATCCACTGCTGTTCCCCTAGACCAGCTCAGCCCAGCTCCCGAGGGCCTGGGGGCAAAGGAGCATCTCAGCCTCTTCCCGCAGCTGCCGGAGGGAGACGCCCCGCCACGTAGCCACGTGGAGCAGCCCCGCTGGAGCCGCAGGAAGTGGAGTTGCTGGGATCTCTTCTTGTCCGCACCTCCTGCCGAGAGTGCCCTTTGTGAGAGCACTTCCTGGCCTAATTAAGCAGGGTAATGAGCATCTGGGGGAGGGGGGATGAAAGCCCTGGGCGGCCTGGAGCCTGACCGTTTACAACGACGGGGCGTCTGCAGCTGGTGACACTCGGGGAGTCAGCTCTCGCAACCCTGGGAGGCGGCCCGCGGCGCTCACAGTGAGCACAGGGGACGCTGCGTCTCAGGGGCCCGGCGGGGGTCCTGCGGGGGCTTGGGTCTGGCGGAACGGCCCGTCCGAGCTCCGGCTCAGGCCCTGGCTTTGCCCAGGCTCGGCGTCCTTGGTCACCACGTGTGACCCTGTTTCATCTGACGCTAGGAGGGACCATGGGGCGGCTTCCTAACACTGTCGGCTCAGAGTGAGGACATCTGAGCACCGGAGCGGTGGGCTGGAGGAGCCCCCCGGCAGGAGCCCCGGGGGGAGGGGAGGCTGACCGCAGGCCTGCCTTTCAGAGACACTTGGGGCGACGGTCAGCTGCCACCACCGCAACCTCTGCCCACAGCTCAGAACCCTCCGCTCCACAGCCACAGCCGCTGCTTCGCACTGGGGTCCATCTGTTTCCATTACTCTACTGTCACTGGTCAGTGCCCAGGGGAGGGGCACAGAGTCGGCCGGCCGTCACTGAGCTATCACCTTCCCCTGCACGGTAAGGGTTTACAGGTGCTGCCTTCCAGTGTGCTGTGAGCCCAGCAGCCAGCACCAACGGCGAGCCCAGGGAGGCTCCCAGGCCCGGCCCCTCCCCAGGCCTTTCAGACCAGAAGCCTGGTGAGCATTTGCCCCCCGACCGCCCTGGGGCGGAGCTGTGTCCACTGTCACTGAAGTGGGAGGCTCAGACCCGACAGCCCACACTCGGTGCTTTGATCTTTTCTAATTTTCTAAATGTGTCCTGTTCGGGGCCAAGTCCTCAGAGCCCCGACCCCTCCCTACACTCCCGCTGACCAGAGTCCAGGCCACAGGGACTCTGTGGGGATCCCTGCTTTTCCACCCACTTCGCTCTTCCCTCTGGGCCCTCAGAACCCTGTGGATTCTCCTGGCCTCTTGTTTCTCTTTCTTTTTCCCCTAGTTTTACTGAGAAACAATTGGCCTGTAACATTGTGTGAGTTTAAGGTGTGTAACGTAAAGATTGGATATACGTACATGTTGTGAAATGTTCCTCTTTCTAAACAAACACAGTCAGGACTTCCCTGGCGGTCCATTGGTTAGGACTTCACCTTTCAATGCAGGGGGTGCGGCTTCGATCCCTGGTCGGGGAGCTAAGATCCCACATGCCACAAGGTACGGCCAAAAGTGACAAAAATTTAAAAACAAATGAATAAACAAGGACAGTCAGGTCACAATAGCCCGCTTCTCGTTTCCCCTCCCACTGTGGGTGTCCGTGGAGCTCGGAGCTGCAGCAGCCGGTGCCTGAGCCGCCCGCACGAGCCCGTGGCCCTGCTCAGGGGCTGCTCCCAGCCGCCCCGCATCCCGAGTGATGCAGCTGAGAAAGCGCGTGCAGAGCTCTCAGCGTGATGCGTGAGGAGCGGTTCTTTCCTTCCTGAGCTGGAGCCTCGGGGCTGGTCAGCCTTGTCTGGAGACAGAAAGCTGCATTTAGGCTGAAGGCCGGAATCTGGGGAGGCTGCTCTGGGCAGGCGGGTTCTGGGGGCTCAGGGCCCAAGGCAGAGCCCCTGCCCGGAGGTGGGTGTGTCGGGAGCAGCAAACGAGACCCGTCCCAGGAGGCCCAGTGCGGCCCAGGGAGTGTCCACGGGGACCTGGGGCCTTGTGGACATGCTACTCTGAAGGAAACAAGCTTGCGGCCCTGCAGGTTCAGGCTTCCTTCTCACCCACACGCTCTTGTATTTCACAGCTCACTTATTTCTGTATTTACAGGCCATCTGTGTTCAAGAAGGATTCCATGCCGTTTCTAGGTGATGGCACAGCTCCATGAAACCAGAGCCAGGTGAAAGATTGAGGTCCAGGCTGTAATGCAAGCTGGGCCAAGAGGATGATGACAGCTTTGTCATCAAAACCCAGGTTAGGGGGACTTCCCTGGTGGCGCAGTGGTTAAGAATCCGCCTGCCAATGCAGGGGACACGGGTTCGTGCCCTGGTCCGGGAAGATCCCACATGCCGCGGAGCGGCTGGGCCCATGAGCCATGGCCGCTGAGCCTGCGTGTCCAGAGCCTGTGATCCGCAACGGGAGAGGCCACAGTAGTGAGAGGCCTGCGTACCGCAAAAAAAAAAAAACCTTCGCCTCTGTTCTGCAGACAAGGTGAGACCAAGGTCCCGACGTGGGCACCTCCCACTGGGGCAGCACCGGAGGTCCCGTGGGTGGCAGGCCCGCGTCCCGGCCCGCCGTCTCCTCCTCGACCACGCCTTCGTCGCAGGGCTTGTCCGAGCCGCTCGCCTTGCTGGAAGGTCGGGGAGCCGCCTTCTGAACTTGCTGCTCCTTATACCCCGGGTGGCCGGGTGCCTCGGCCCAAAGCGGCGACTCTCAGCCAGGGGCACCGCGTGCCTCCCCCCCGACACTGGCCGGGTTGCAGACATCCTGATGGTCATAACTGGGGCCACAAGGAGGGACCGCTCAGCCCCAAATGTCAGTAGCGCTGGCTGAGGACCCTGCCCCACAGCTGCAAGGAGGGAGGCCGCCGGGCCCGCGTGGACCTCCTCGGGCACCGGCTTCGGCGCCCTTTGCTCCTGCCACTTCCACTGTCCCTTTTCCATCTGTTTCCACCTTGCCTCCCTTGGGCACCGGCGGGGCCGCAGCAGAGGGCTGGTGTTTTACTGTGGACATTACCTTTTTCGCCTTACCTAACCGCACCTGGAAAATGAAGGGGAGCTAAAGCTGTGACGTAGATAGTATCCATTTTACCGATGGGAACACCGAGACTCAGAGAGGCTCTGTAACATGTCCAGGGTCACACAGCTGTCGGGTTTCCAGCCCAGCTCCGAGCCTGGCGGTCTGGCACTCCCGCTGCCCCCCACGGGGCGGCATCAGGCTGTAGAGACAAACTAACACAGTCGGCACGTGGACGGTACCTTGCTTTCCTCAAGCAAGTCCATTCCTCGCCTTGTGCTCTGAGGAGATGTGGAAGCTTCGGGGTGAGACGGGCTGGCGCGTCTTCCGAGGTGCAGCGTGCTCAGCTTCTCAGAGTGGAGGTGAGCCAGGGGTAGCCCGAACCTAGACTCTACAATGCACGGGAAAGCCCTGGGGGGTCCTCACCACCAGCACGGGCCCCCGACTCCACACCTCCCAGGACCAGCCTTCGGGGGTGCAGCCTTGGGCGCTGGGGGCTCGTCACGCACACCAGCCCAGAGTCTGTTGTGACAACGTTTACTTCGTCAATGAGACAGCGTATGTGCGCGTGTGTCTGTGAGTGTGTGTGTGTGTACACGCACACGCTACCAGAACAGCGGCCTTTGCTCAGGGTTTCCGCTGGGCCTTGGCCTCTGGGCCTCCCTCCACCCCCGGGCACCTCCCCTGCAGTCGGGATGGGGGCCCCCTCCAGGCTCTGCACAGATGGACCCCTTCCTCTCAGCTTTCCTGGGCCTGGTAGCCTCGTGCTCCTCGGGGAGCCTGGGCTGCACAACCGTTGTGCTGGGAGTGGCTGGTGGGAGGAGTGCAGGGCTCCTCCGTGGCCACGTCGGGGTGGGCCGCAGCTGCTGCCCCGGGGGGGTGTGAGTGTGGGGAGGGGGGAGGAGGGAGGCCAGAGGGGGCGGGGCTTGGGGACCGGGGAGTCCAGGAAGGGGAGCAGCTGCTGACTTGTTTATCCGCTCAGCTGTTTGTGTCTGGGAGCCAGAGAGAGACAGAAGCAGCTGGGGGCGGAAAAAGCCACACGGCGGGGCCGGCGGTCCTTCTGCCTCGGCCACAGGTTCTGACACCAGAGCAAAACCACCAGAGAGAGATCGGAAGGGGGTCGCCCTCCCTCTCCCTACTCAGAAAGGCTTCTTTGGGGCCCATAGGCTCGTCTCTCTGTGCAAACACCTGCGATGCTGTCCGCGCCAGGGGCAGTGTCCATGCGGGTACAGCGCCGTGGTGGGCAGTGCCCCTGCTCCGGGTTAGCACTGGCGCAAACGCACAAGTGTTCCTGGGCCTCTGTCTGCCATGTCCCCTGTGTGAGCCGTAAGTCCTTGGGGGCCAAAGACGCTAGGTCCTGGGCTTGCCATCAGCTCGACCAAGCCCAAGACATTTGTCCCCTGCGGGAAGAGGATATCTGCCCCAACCTCGCTCCCCTCTCCCATGGCCCTGCTGCTTGCCTCTTCGACTGCCCCAGACCCGGGCAGCCTCACCCACCGATGCCCTTTCCCGCGGCGCTTAGGTCTCATTTGCCACTAGATTGTTTAGAGTCTGCAGTCTAATTCCCCCTGATGCCTTTTTTTTTTTTTAATCTATTTATTTATTTTTGGCTGCGTTGGATCTTCATTGCTGCATGCGGGTTTTCTCTGGTTGCGTCGAGCGAGGGATACTCTTCCTTGCGGTGCACAGACTTCTCATTGCTGTGGCTTCTCTTGTTGCAGAGCACGGGCTCCAGTAGTTGTGGCTCGCGGGCTCAGTAGCTGTGGCTCGCAGGCTCTAGAGCACAGGCTCAGTAGTTGTGCACGCGGGCTTAGCTGTTCCGCAGCATGTGGGATCTTCCCGGACCAGGGCTCGAACCCGCGTCCCCTGCATTGGCAGGCGGATTCTTAACCACTGCGCCACCGGGGAAGTCCTCCCTGATGCCTTTTGACTGGGTAGTAAACACACCGTCCTGTTAGCAGAGTCTGCGATGCAGCCAGGCTGTAATCACAGAGCAATTTCCAGAGTTAGCTTGTTTGTTCCCCTTGGCCCTTTCTCCTTATTACTTCCTTCTCGCTGCTGTTTGTTTAAATGAGGACATGCTAGAACTCCCTTCTCCCCTGGAGGAGAGTGATGCCCCCTCTCAAGCACAAAGTCAGGGCACATCTGTTGACAGAGGTTTTGCTTGGCCGGCACTGGGCCTGGCAGCTGGGGACAGTGTGAGGATTGCAGCGGCCTTTTGTATCGTCCCCGATGCATCCCGTGGCCGGGACACCCACAGGTCCCAGCTCGCTGCTCTGGACATCAGGCCCCGCGAAGCTGCGTGGTGCCCACGGGCGGGAAGGAGAGAAAAGGCTGAGCGATCTGAGGAAAGAGCAACCCGAGACTGTCCGCCTGCGGGTTGAGGGCAGAAGGCCTGTCCTGGGGGAGGCTGCCGGTGTGCGAGATCTGGGAATGTGGATCAGAAGGCCTGGCTCCTGGTTAGCGCTTGCTTTGCTGCTAAACAGTTAGGTGATGGCGCAGACATTTCCCCGCTCCAGGCATCCTTGGGGCTCCGATCGGGTGCTTTTCTGCTTTACACATTCTCTCCTGTTAGAGTGCTAACTTCTTTGTCTATAGCCCATTCCCCCTCCAGAGACCAGATGGCCCCATAAAATCACCGCTCAATGGTGCTGGCATCGCAGCCAGCGTGGACGATGACTGCCTGTTTTCCTGAACCCAGGTGCTCCCGCTGAAGTCCCGGTTAAAACTTTTTGATCGTGAGGGAGCTCTGGAAGTTTCCCTCTTATGGGTCAACGGCTCCAAAGGGCAGAAGTGCCAGAATCTTCTCGAGCATTTCCTGTGATTTCTATGGAACAAGGGCCCTTCCACCAGACCCTTCCTCCCTCCAGGCATCTTCCCTGAGCTCCACTTGATAAAAGTAAGGCCAGGGGACTTGGGCATCAGATGGAGTTCCCTTCTATTTACCAAATGTTTCCTGAGCACTTACTCTGAGACTGACGTTGCTGGACCCAAAGGAATACAGACACGACCTAGTCCTGGGTGAGCTGGAAACCCTTGGGGGACACTTCTGTCCTGTGTCTCCCATCTCCCCGCAACCTCAGAGAACATGGCAAAAGAAATCATTACATTGACTGATGACTGTATTTCAAAGGTGGTGGTGGAATTTCTTCTGCATATTTGAGAAAACTGGATCAACTATACTTCAATAAAATATTTTATTTTATCTTATCTTACCTGATTTAATTTTATTTTACCACGCCACATGGCTTATGGGATCTTAGTTCCCTGACCAGGGGTTGACCCTGGGCCCTCAGCAGTGAGAGCTCGGAGTCCTAACCGCTGGACCTCCAGGGAATTCCCAATAAAATAAAAGAAAAAGAAAACTGGCAACGAGAAACTTATTCAGGTGGAAGTGCATTTGCAATCATAACGATAGTCATACCAACTATTGTCTACTAAGGACCTGCTATATGTCCCATGCATTTTGGCAGACATTCTACCTGTATTACGTTATTGGTTTCTTTATGAGAGAGGGGCTATTGGAATCTCCATCTTAATGAGGAGATGAGGAAGCGTATGCTCAAATATCCAGTTTTTGGTGGAGCTGGGTCATCTCCCCCAGCATGACGGGGAACAGAGGTAACAGCACAGTCAGATGGAAACGCATCAGTCAACACTTGGTACACCTTCAACTTACACACTGGTCTGCGTCAGTTGTATCTCAATAAAGCCGGACGAAATGAATAGCACAGCAAGATGATCAGCAACAAGGCTGGGCCCAAGTTAAAACCGTTTACCAGAGTAGAAAGTCATTCCTGGCTGTACAGGTAAAGATGAGGTTGGCACTCCCCAGGCCAACGAACAGATTTAGCACAAGTTCCACAAACACCAGTGAACAACTTTATGGAACTTGACAAAATCAAAGCATGACTGTTACGGAGAAAGAGGTGGGCCCAAAACACAGACTGGAAGGGTTCATTCGGAGATTGTAAGCTCCTTGAGGAGGAGAATCACACCCGGATTGTCTGTTTCCCCAAAACCCTATCACTGCCACAGGGGCTGCCTTTCTGTTCATTCCCAAGGCACCTTGGTCGTCCAGCCCCAGAGCGAGTGCTCCCTGGTCTGGGCGGTAGGGATTCCAGTCTGCAAGCTCATTCAAGCCTCAAGGAGTCCAGGCTGAAACGGCAAGAGAGGGCACCAGGTGGGCAAAACGGGACCAACGGGGGCCCCGGCTTCAGGTCATCATCCGTCGGTCATCTTCACTCAGATTGTAAACTTTTCATCCTGAAAAGGCATTTCCCCCCCATTTTTATTATATTTGAAACCCATACAGAAAAGTAGAAATAACAGTAGAATGAGTGTTCATAGATCCACCACCTAGATTCAACAGTGGTTGACATGTTGTTGTATTTGCTTGCTATATCTACCCACCTGTTATCTACCTATTTACCTACCTACCTATTATCTGTATACCTCTGAATCCCTTTAAAGTATAAGCATAGTGAATTTTCTCCTTCAAATACATCCCCAGGAAGTAAGGATAGTCACCTCTATAATCACAGTACCATCCTCACACCTAACATAATGATCTCAGTCTAATAACAAGGCTATATTCAAGTCTCCCCACTTGCCCCAAATGTTCTTTGAAGCTGGTTTCTTGACATCAAGAATCAGGCATTGCGTTTTGTTATCATTTCCCTCAAATCTGTTTGAATCCAGAACAATCGTGTCTCCTTTTACTGTGTCTTTGACTCTTGAAGAGACAGATAAGTCACCTTGTATAATATTCCATGTTGTGTGTGTGTAGGGGGGTGGGATGAATTGGGAGATAACACAGGGAACTCTACCCAGTGTTCTGTGGTGACCTAAATGGGAAGGAAATCCAAAAAAGAAGGGATATACGTATATGTAGAGCTGTTTCCCTTTGCTGCAAAGCAGAAACTAACACATTGTAAAGCAACTGTACTTCAATAAAAATGAATTTAGAAAGTCCACACTGCGGGGACTTCCCCGGTGGCGCAGTGGTTGGGAACCCGCCTGCCAATGTAGGGGACACGGGTTCGAGCCCTGGTCCGGGAGGATCCCACATGCCGCGGAGCAACTGGGCCCGTGCACCACAACTACTGAGCCTGCGCTCTAGAGCCCACGAGCCACAGCTACTGAAGCCCGTGTGCCTAGAGCCCGTGCTCTGCAACAGGAGAGGCCACCGCAGTGAGAGGCCTGCACACCGCAACGAAGAGTGGCCCCCGCTCGCCGCAGCTAGAGAAAGCCCACGTGCAGCAACGAGGACCCAATGCAGCCAAGAATAAATAAATAAATTTATAAAAAAAAAAAAAAAAAGAAAGTCCACACTGCGAATCTAACTATGTCCCCATTGTGCTATTTCACTTGTCCCTTTATCCGTGTATTTTTAAACTGAAAGTTAGATCTCAGAGGCCTGATTAGATTCTGATGAAAGCTTCTTGGCAAGAGCACGTCCTAGGTGCTGCCTCTGGTTCTATTACTAACGGGGATGTCATGGGGGGGGGGTCTCCAGGGAGGGGGGTGGACAGGCAAGAAGGAGGCGGACGTGGGCTGGGAGCAGCCTGGCCTCCCCTCGGCAGTCCCTATGATAAGTCTCAGCACGTGTGCGTGGGCAGAAGGCTCTTCCTTTACCAATTGGGGGCCTGAGAGGAGCTCAAGCTTAGGGCTCTGGTGCAAAGGTCCCGTCGCCAGAAGGTAGCGGTCCAGAGAGCCCTGAGCTCCGGCCCAAGGCCCCTCCGGGGAGCTCGTCGGGATCAGAGTGCAGCGGCGCAAGGAAGAAGGGCTCAAGCAGAGACAGGCAGACCCAGCCCTGCAGGTTCTCAGCTCTTTGGTCTTGGGCGACTCACTCAAACTCCTTGAGCCTTGGTTTCCCTGTCCGTGAAATGGGCGCCACGATCATCCTACTTAACAGAGGAGTTTCAGGGATTCGCACCAATGGACAGAGGCACTGGCACACGGGGCTGCCCAGCACCTGGGAGCTCGTGTGTGGCGAGAGCTGTGTGCACAGCAGTGGGCCGGGGCCAGTGCGAGGGGCTGCCCCCTTTTCCCCCAGGTGTCGGGGGAGGTGAGGCTTGGAGCAGCTGGAGCCTCCCCGGCATAAGCGACTCTTAATTCTCTAATGAGGAGAAGCCGGTGGGTGGAGGCTGGCGGTGCACAAAGCCATGTCACACGTCCTCAGGGCCTACGGCCCTGCACGCCTGTGAGTTGCTGGCGGGGCGACACCTGCTGTTCCGTGCGTGTGCTGTTTTGGTGAGCCCCTCGGCCCTCTGTAATCCAGGTTTTCGGGCATATCACTTACACACTAACTCTGGAGTTGAGGGAAAATTCATCTCTTGAGATTTAAAAACAAATAAACATTCAAACATAAAATGGTTGAGTGTAGCTTTATACATGAGAAACCCACCCCAAAATACGGGCAATGAATAGAGCACTGGAGGTGCTGGAGGGAACTGGAGGTGTCCTGCTGTCGGTCACACACTTGGGATGAGAATGTCACACTCCAGTCGGGATGATTTTGGTCTCACATAACAGAATACGTAACTAGGAGTGGCCTAAACAATGGGGCATCTAATCTCACGACAAGAAGTGCAGAAGGAGGCATCTGGATGGGCGGGCAGCTCAACACCCTCAGGGCTCTGTCCCAGCCTCCCTGTGGTTCTCATGACCCCAAGGTGGCTGCTGCAGCGCCCAGTGTTACACACCATTGTGACAATAAGCAAAGATGGCAAAGGGGGGAAGGGTCTGCTCCAAGAGCCCCAGCCAAAGTCAACGTCCCCCCCACCAGAGCAGGCCACACACCTGCTCCAAGCCAATCACTATCCAAGAAGATGCGTGGCCCCGGCGTGGCTCCGACCAATCGCATTTCACCCTTCAGAGCTCGGCCCACCTCCCCTGAAAGTATTACATTCTGAACAAAACAAAAGGAGCAAAGCAGGAGTTGGTGGACAGCCAGCAAGGTCTACGGTGGTAACTAAGGAGAGTCATCCTCTGAGCCACTGTCACAAGGTCCCTGGGTAGAGAAGCAAGCTTCAACAAAGGCCCCCTGTGTGCAGACAGCGAACCCCAAAGGGAGCAGAGACGGGGCAAACCCTAGCTGTGAAGTGGCTTCGCTTTCGGAGAAGGTGGCCCAAGTGAGAAGGTCAGCTCCTCGTTAGTGAAAAGTAGGGACTGCTTCTGTGACAACACACAGGCCACAACGGCTGTGCCGTCTGCCGTGAGGATGAAGCCAGGTGTTGGGCTGTGGGCCGGGACCCTCCTGGGCCCCTCACTGATTTCCTGAGGAACTGGGGGGACAGGCTTGTCTGAGAGAAGCAGCTGGTTTTGCCGTGTATGAAGGAGGGTCCGGGTTTGCCCCATCTTCTGATCATTCCAGAGAAGTCAAAATTTAAAAATGTTATATGAAATGGTCTCATTTAAAAAAACTAGCAAATTTAGAAAGTATATATTTAAAATATGGTGGACCAAGTACAACATCTGTGGGTCAGATGGACCTGCAGGTAAACGGGCTTGGGGAATGTTACTGGGGTGATGGAGGTGCTCTCAAATGCATTTATGGTGATTATTGCACAACCTGACTTCTAAATTTACTAAAAAATCATTGAATTATACACTTGAAATGGATGAATTTATGATACGCCAATATGCCTCCATAAAGTATGAAAAAAATGTGGCCTGCAGGCTGTAGGTCTGCTGCCTGTGGACTGGAATATTCTTCCCAAGGCCTCTCCTGTCCTGGGCTTGCACCCACCTGCCTTGGGCGCTCTTGACAGTGGGTCAGGACGGCCTTCCCTGGTTGCTCAGGTCGATGTTGCTGGAGACCAGCAGCTCCTCAGAGCTGACGGCCATCGATGGGGGGTGGCGGGACAGCGTAGTGGTTACCTCACCTGGGTTCACTTCCCCTTTCTTCGACCCGCGCTGTGACCTTGGGCACATTCACCCTCTGGGCCAGTTATCTTAGTTTCCTCACCTCTGCGATGGGAATGGCAATATTAGCTCCTGGAGGATTAAATGAGATGATATTAAATGAGATGATACACGCACCGCATCCGGCACAATGAAACCGCGGGGGATTATACAGTTATCACTGGGAGGTCTCGCCACCAAGGGCGCCTGAGCAGTGGGGGCCCCTTCCTCCGCCCGCTGTTGGGTGGGAACTCCATCACTAAGCTCCGGGGCGCCGGAGGATGGGGTGTCCCCTGCACCCCAGGGGTCCACAGGGCGCCGAGGGAGGGCATGAGCTGAAGTCGCAGTTCCTGGGAAGATCAGATTTGGGCTCCTTTTCCTTAGAAACTCAAGGAGGGTTGGTGGACATCCTCTGCTCCTGTTAAAGCCAGATTCCTGCTGAAACAGGGCTTCTGTGGAGCTGCGGGTGCCCCTGGAGCCCCAGTCAGAGACCCAGGGGACCTTACATGCGGAGGCTGTGACCTCACCGCCTCGCCCCTGGCCGCCGGCAGAGGGCATGACCCTCGGGATTGCCAGGTCCGGGACGCCTGCGCCCCCATCCCCGGTCTGACATGGCCCTGCTGATCTCCACTCCACCCAGCAGCCCGGCCCCTACGAGGGCCCTGGGAGCCCCACTTAACGTGCTCAGCAAAGGTGAATTCTAATTTGCTTGCTTCGGGCGGGTCTTAGAGGTATTCCCGAGGCATCACCTGAAATGGAGGCACCTTGGCCACCTCCAGGGCCAGGCCGCTGCCCTAGACTCACGGGAGCAGAGAGGGAGGCCCCACCCCGGGGCGAGGGGCCCACCGCAGACCCGGGAGCCCAGGAGGGGTCGCGTGCCTGCGGTGAACGCGGGGGCCTTCCGGAGGGCAGCGTGGAGTGGGGCACAGGGAGCTGAGGGGAGCCGGGGGCGCCAGGCCAGGCCGGATCCCTGGACCTGAAAACGCAGCGCCGAGAAGTGGGTCAGACCATCCGCCTGGTCGTCAGCTCCGCACGTTCTCATCCTGTCTCTCTGATTCCATCTGTCCTTCCCTAATTCTACAGGCTCCTCCTTCCCCTCTGCCCACATCCTGTTGCCCGAGGCCAGAGCGGCCAGGAAGGAGCCCCTAAGCGAGCTGGCTTTACCACCGGCAGTCGGGCTCCCGGGGGCTAGGCTGCGGTGGGCATCAGGGGTGAGCTCAGGGGTGCCTGCAGACTGCGGGGGGAGGTTTTCTTACCCACCCTCGGGGGTGGAACGTGTCAGTTCACACCTGGTGTGTCGGGTAGGGGGCCTTAGGGAGCAGAGCAAACCCCACGGTCGTCTGGAGGTTTTAGAAAGTTGAAACGAAACTCTGAGATCTTGAGCGTCTGTGTGACTGAGGCTTTCTGACTGGCTTTCACTGTTTTGGACAGAAAGATCTGTAGCAGGAGCAGTGGCTCAAGACCCCTGGGTACTTGAGGCCCAGCCTCATGGCCCCTCCTCCTTCTGAAATCCAGCTGCATTAGAAGGCTCCTGTTGTCTCGTAGGGCTTTGTCCAGCCCCCCAGCAAGACTTACGAGCTCCCTCAGGCCTGGGGCCCAGGGTGTCTGACCCTCCACCGCCAGGAGACTTTTCCTGCCCAGACCAGCCACCTCTGCCCTGCCGCAGGGCCCTGGCTTCACCACGTGGAGGGGGACCCTTTTCTGTTAACAGAAGACAAGACAGCCCTTCCCAAAAGTCTCGGGGGTGCTTCACTCCACACTCGATTGACACACCTCTGCCTTCTCGTCCCAGTCACCTCCTTCAGCTAGTGAAACGGTTTGGTGTTAGAATTCCAGACAGCGTTATAGGCTGAATCGTGTCCCCAGATTCATAGGTTGAAGCTCTAACCCCAGGACCTGAGAATGAGACTGTACTTGGAGACTTTACGGAGGGGATTAAGGGTAAATGAGGCTGTCAGCGTGGGTCCTGATCCAATCTGACTGGTGCCCTTACAAGAAGAGGAAATTTGGACACACAGAGAGACCAGAGGCCATGTGAGGACACAGCAAGGCCATCTCCAAGCCAAGGAGGGAGGCCTCAGAAGGAACAAAACTGCGGACACGTTGATCTTGGACTTTGAGCCTCCAGAACTGGGAGAGAACACATTTCTGTTGTTTAAGCCCCTGTCTGTGGCATCCCTTATGGCAGTGCCAGCAAGCTCGTACAGAGCGAGAAGCTGAGATCCCAGGAGCAAGTGTCTCCTACCACAGATTCAGCGGCCCAGCTTCTGGAAATGCCCTGTGGGTGTCGTGTGCCCACCGGTGCAGTCCCTGAGGGGGCTGTAGTCCAGCCGTGTCTTGGGTTTACTCCTCATGCTCCCTGCAGACAAAAAAAGGGTGTGTGTCTCAATCAGAAGTCCCCCCAACCCCGTCCGGGCCTCCCACGCCCCTCCCACTCCATCATGCCCTGCCCCCAGATCACACCAAAGTGCCACCGAGTGTCACCTCACATCGTGCGGAGGTGCAGGCCCACTCTGCACTGTGGCTGAGGGGGCTCCTAGGAACGCCCTCCCAGCGGCCAGGTCTCCGGACAGGTGGGCGGCACCAGGCAGCCACCCACGCCGTCTAGCTAAGCTGTCACCACCCTCAGCCGGGCCAGCTGCTGGACACCAGCCAGGAAGCTGTGCCACGGAGACGGGAGTCTGAACAATTCCTGGGGAAGGACAGGGAGACACAACCAGGAGAGACCAAAAGGCAACTAACAGCAGAGGCCTGGGCCGCGGGCCCTGGGTGCGCAGGCTCCCCGATTTAACCTCAGAGCGCTGTCCCGTGTGTCTGTGACTGTTCTTCATTTTCCTCCTCCAGGCACCTGGGAAGGCCGTTTGCACACGCGAGTTCCTACTTCCCAGGGTCAGCTGTGAGTCACACTTGCCCAACTTTGCCCACCCCCATAGGATCTGGACGGAGCACAAAAGTCTGCCCCCATGCCCCGTCCTTCGCACCCAATCCCATGCCATCCTGTCGCTAATCACAGCCACCAGCTTCGCTGGCATGCTCTCAGGGGTGCTTTTTGTAAACGGTATATACTGTTTTTTCTTCTTCCTTTCTTATACTGGGGTGGCCCAGTACCTACCTCTGCACCCTGTTTTTTCTTTTAACTTGAATGAAGTTTACACAGAGAAAGGTCTTCCTGTCTCGGTAAAGCACAGCCTACCATTCACCTGTCTCTGTTGATGACCTGCTGGTCTTTTCCAATATTCGGCCGCGTGACCATGGCCATCAGTGACCAGCTTCACATGGTGTCACTTCCTGCCTGTGGCCACTGCGTCCTTTCCAGGTGTAACGTCCCTAAGGCTATTGACCAGCGGGCTCAGTGACAGTCTCTTCCAGGAACGGAGGCTTCAGCTGGAATTTGTGAAGCTGAGTCATGGCTGGACCGGGACACGGTCTCAACACCCCCGAAAGCGTTCTTGGCTTTTCTACAGGACCTCGACCTCCTGCCCAGCCCCTGGCCCGCCAGGCTGCGCACCCTGTGGTGGTGTGAGCTGCCGCCTGGTCCCCAGCCCCAGAAGGAAGCCCCAGCTCAGCCGCAGTCCCAACTGTCCCCTGACCCGGGGATGTCCCTGCTCTCACCCTAAGGGTCACTTCCTCACACTGCTTCTGCCCAGTGCCCCCTCTTCTCGCGCTCCCCTCCGGGTTTTCTTCAGCTGTCCAGAGAGGGCGCACACGCGATTCCTCGGCACCTAAAGTGGCCCACTCAGCCCCCAGCAGGGAGCCCACATTGGCCTCTGGTCTAAGGCCCTTCCTGCTCACCCCACCCGGCCCTCGGGCATCGGCCTCACTACACAGAAAAGACCCAAGTCCCTTGCAGGCTCCAGGCTCTGCCCCTTCCTCCAGACCCTCTGGTGACACAACTCTACTGTCACCACTGGGGACGCCCAGGGTCGGGGGGCACCGCGCTTCATGCAGGTGTCCTCGGGGAGGCTGAGGGCTGCTCCCAGCCGGTGCGGGGCAGGGACGACGACAGGGCCGGGCCCCCGGGACGAGCAATCCCATCTCAGCTCCACGGACTGAGCGCCCGGGCAGGGCCACGTCCAGTCTCGGGCCAGGCTCCCTCTATTCCACCTCCATCCTTCCCTCCCTTCCTCACTCTCCGTCCAGGCCCTCCGCGCGCATCCCCACCTTGGTGGGTGCTTCTCCTCCCTCTGCCACGTCTGCCCACCCCCCCAGGTCTCATTTAAAATGTCACTTCCGGGGGCTTCCCTGCTGGCGCAGTGGTGGAGAGTCCGCCTGCCGATGCAGGGGACGCGGGTTCGTGCCCCGGTCCGGGAGGATCCCAAATGCCGCGGAGCGGCTGGGCCCGTGAGCCATGGCCACTGAGCCTGCGCGTCCGGAGCCTGTGCTCGGCAACGGGAGAGGCCACAGCAGTGAGAGGCCCGCGTACCGCAAAAAAAAAAAAAAAAAAGTCACTTCCGGTAGACACTGCCTTGCTCCCCCGCCCTGGGTTGGGTCTCCCCCGGCCCCCCGACACTGTTCCATCCCTCCAGACCCTAAATGCGTCCACACCTGTGTCTCCCTACAGATGGCAAACTTCCTGAGGGCAGGACCGCCCCCAGCGCAGAGCTGGGCACCGAGCAGATCTTGGTAAGAGTTTGGTGAGTGAACGGATGGGCAGAAGGAAATCAGAGGCGAAGGATCGGTCGTCGCTTTGTCAGCGAGCGCTCAGGCGGCCGGACGCTGGGAACCTCAAAACAAATCCCACACATCGAGCACATCCGTGTACCGAGGAGGGGGTGTGGGCAGGAGTCTGTGGCGGGGAGGGCGCCTGCGGTGCCCCCACTTGATTTCAGTTCCTGTACTCGGTCGAGCTAGCAATTCTGGGCCCGTTTCTGTCCCAGAAGACCCCGGCTTTTCTGGTGGAATAAATGTCCTCCTTGTCACCCTGAGTCACTGACCCCAGGAATCCGGACCTCGGTCAACACCCTGGCTTCCCCCGGGAAATTTTTATCACCTCTCCTGGGCTATTGCGTCCCCTTTCGGTCTTTTACTTGTTGTTGTTGTTTTAATAAAACGCTGGCCCACCCAGTCAGTCCCTTCCCTCCAGCCCTCAGCTCATCACCGTGACAATAACTGCGCTTAAAGATTCATTATTTTCATTTGCATTTAAAAGCTAATCCTTGTGGCCCCAGGACAATCTGTTTCTGGTATTCCAACCTTAAAAATATTTAAGACCCCTGTATTTGCATTTTAACACAGACCTCGCCAGGTTCCGTGTTAGGGGGGTAGAGTCACCCCAAATCTCTCCATTTGCGTTGGGGGAAAAGAAGCATTGCCCGGGCGCTGGCTCTGGCATACCTATGGAGCAATTCCAGGTGCTAATGCAGCTGCTCGGCCGGGCGGGGCACGCGGGGCCGCAGAAGCCCCACGCCCTGATCCGGAGCCCACCAAGTCCCCAGGCTGACCGAGAGGCTGGCCGACATTCCAGGCTCTTTGGTAGGTCTGGGAAGTAAGGCATCCTTGTGGATTTGTCCTAAGCCCTGTCTGCGTTTTGTTTTGAGGCAGAGACAGCCATGTTCCCCTTCTCTGCCCTCCTGCACTTGAACCGGCCTCGAGCAATCTCGTCTCAGCTGGGAACTTCCCCTGTGCCACTGCCCAACAGATGGTTTTCCTGCTGCGGACCTCAGGTTCTGTCTTTGAAGCTTTGGGGCGGAGTCAGGAGCGGGTGTGTGTGTCAGGACAGAGGCCCCACACACAGCGTGGGCCAGCCAGGCCTGGCCGATGCCTCCGCTTAGGGAGAGCTGCAGAGGAGCTCCTCTGGGAGCAAAGGAGCCGGCACTGCTCTCTGAGTGCAGGTCCCCTCGGCAGCACCGTGTCCCCAAGGCTGGGGGTAAAAGCGCCGGGTCTGGAGATGGGGGGGAGGATGGAGCGATGGGGGCGGAGGAGGGGGACTCCCATCCTCTCCCCACTGCTGTCACTTCTTTCTGCTTCAACAACCACCAGGCGCCTTTTAAATAAGCCCTGAAGTCAACGTTTCTGCTGGATGGCCTGACTCCCCACTGACCTCCAGCCCGGGACCACCGCCTGGACATGAAGTCTGGGGCCCAGGGCCCCAGGGCTGCGCAGGCCCCTCCTCTGACGCCCAATCTCACCTCCTTTACGAGGCAGCCGCCAGCTCCCCTCCCTGAGTCCCCAAGAATTTGAGCCTTTTTAATCTGTGTCCATAATGCCATGAGCTACTATTTAACTTTTCCGCGTGGACCCATCTTCCGAAATACAGTGGTTCTCAGCCTTGGCTGTGCTAGAGAACCCCCAGTGAAGCTTAAAAAAAAATACCTGCACCCAAGTCCCAAGGCCGGGGGAGCGGATTTAAGTGGTCTGGGGTGGGGCTTAGAGGATCCCACGTGCTGTCAAGGCTCTGAACCGGAAGGCAGGGCTGGCCCCAGCAGGGCTGTCTGAGGTCTGTATGGACGGGAGGGCTGGACACGTCCAGGAAGGAGGAGGTGAGGCCCGGCCACTCCGTGGAATACTGAGGGAGCCTAAGAGGTGTGCGATGCGCTCGTGGCCTCCTGGTGAGTAGGTAGTCCTTGCCCAGAGCCTCAGCCCCGCTGGTCATCCTTCCGGTGCTTTGCTGTGTCCACACACCTGCGGGCTCCCCAAGGGGCTTCAGCGAAGGGCAGGAAGACGGTACCTCCAGGTTCAGCCGCTTGCTGAGTGACCTGTACAGAGTTTATGAACGTCTCTGAATTCCAGGTTTCTCATCTATCGAATGGGGTGAAAGGCGGCTCGCCCACCTCCTAAAGCCACCGTGCGGATTACAGAGCGAGGGCTACAGGACACGGTTGGCCTCGCAAGCCAAGCTCACGGTAAAGGCCACCGCAGCTGTTTCCACCTGGTCTCGCCTCTTGGAGGCTGCAGAACGGACCACCTGGGCTGGGTATGGAGCCCTGAGGCCTCTGTCGCAGCATCTTAGACAATAGGGGCAACAACAGGTCTCACGCGTGTTGGCAGCCTTTGTGGGTAAAGGGCAGCGTGCAGAGGGCTCCCCTGCCCCCTCCTCCCCCTCTAGGTCTCCTCTCTCCGGGCTCAGACTCTCTCCTGACCCTCCTGAAGAGGCAGAGACTGGGAGGCTGTGGATGGAGCTTGGGCATCAAAGAGGAGGTAGAGACAGAGGACGGGGCGAGGAGAGGCACTTCGGGGATAGAAGACCTGGTGAAGTCAGCGAAACACAGCCCCGTCATCGCAGGGTCTGAGTCTCCCGGAAGAGCTGAGGAAACCCCACGCTTCCTTCACCCACTCACCGCTGGACAGGTGTCGATGCGGGTTCAGTGCGAGGGGCACAGGGCTCTGTGGACGGTCTCTGCCCACAAAGGAGATGCATCCTTCTTGCAGACAAAGCCCCGGGACGTTTCAATGTAGTGAGCGAGCCCTAAAACAGCACAGGAGGGGCCCCTGACCTGGCCTCTGTCCTGGGGCGGGAGTCATGACCTCTGGGAGTCATGACCTCTGAGAGTAAAAGGAGCCCTCGCTGAGATAAGAAAGTGGGAGTCGGCCTGAAGGGGAGGGAAACCTCTCAGGCCCAGGGAATGGGCGCCAAGGTCTGAGGTCGGGGCGAGCCTGGCTCGACGGGGGCACAGCCTGGAATTCAGGAAGTCACCGTGGTGACTGGTAAGGCTGGTGAGGCCCCACGAGGACCTTCGGAGGGTTTTTAGAAGAAAAGTGACGGGATCTGCTTTGTTTCATGAAAGTCTCTCCCCCAGAGAGGAGAAAATGCTGGAAGAGCTTCACGGGCCAAAGTGGAATCCTCGGTGAGAGGTGCTCAGCCAGGGAGGCCTCGGCGTCCAGGGAGCAGCCCTTTCCCTCTCCCGCTGCTGGGGGGACAGCCAGGGGAGCGGTGGATCCCCGACGCCCTTGTGGGCAGACGGTGATGGGTCCTCCACCCCCGGGAGGCTCAGGTCCCCACGTCTGCAGAGACCACGCCACCCAAAATGTGCACAGTCTCACCAGAGGCCACTTCTTGTCTTTGGACTCGGAACCCACACTGAAGGTGGCATGATTGGTGATGAACCCCTGTACCAGCCAGAGCGAGGGACCACAGAGCAGCCTTGCAGGTAGGACAGGTGTAATAAGGGAAAAGCTCCCCCAGCAAAAAAAATAGGAAAAGAAAAATAAGACTGGAACAAAAACATTACAGAGAGTGTAAAGGTCAAACGTGGGGCTTGCCAAGAGTGAGCCGGCACCTGCAGGCAGGAGGACAGGCCGAGGGACACTCAGTGTTCACGGAAGGTGGATGGGAGCGGGATCCAGCCCCGGTCCTCAGGCTGGTGCCCACAGGGGCAGGTTGCTGTTCACACCCGCTTCTGTGCAGCTGTCTGGCAAACCGCTGTCGGGATCTTGGGGCTTTGATTTTCTAGGCTGAGGGCATGAGCTGGTTACTGATGTCTGGGAGACAAACAGGGGAAAAGGTCGGAAGACTCAGAGCTCAACATGCAAAATTCCAACAATGCCCTCACTTGTAGTGGGGAACCCCCATCCTCAACGGGGCCAGAATCCGCTGCCTTCTCCGAAAGCAAACCTGTAGTGCTCCGCGGAACGGAGAGCGAGCGGGAAGGATGTCCGTGGCTCTCGATTCTTTGGTTTGTTTCTGTTTTTAAACGGTCCAGCCTGCCCGGCTGCGTTTCTCTGAAAAGCTTGGGATCCTTCCCGCGTTCCTCCTGTCTGGGACCCTCCTCCACTCCCGCTCTCAGCAGCGAGGTCGTTAGCCCTCCTCACTGCTGGTTGAAGATTCCGCCTTTTTGAGACTTCCAAATTATTAGCACTTGTTCCAAAAATATTTTGCTCTTTTCTCCACTCCTGTTTTCTTCATCCTTGTGGATCTATGCTTTCAAAAACAAAACACCTCTTCCACTGTCATTTAGTGGGGTTTTGGAGGGGAGCTGAGGTTAATTCCTGGGCTCGGTCTGCCTTCGTTACTGGGAATCAGTCTGTGCAGTCAGGAAGGTGCCCAGCTTGGAGGACTCTCCAGGCTCTCGCTGGGGACCCACCTGCCTTGTAGTTTTGGTCATCTGGTCCCTCAGTCCACAGCCAACAAGAAGGGACACTTCAGAGGGGAGAGTTTAGAGAAAAGACCCTCCAGAAGGAGCAGGTGGGAGAGTTACCTGGTGGTGGTAAGATTCAGCGCTTTCACTGCCCTGGCCTGGGTTCAGTCCTTGGTCAAGGAACTAAGATTCTGCAAGCCGTGTGACACGGCCAAAAAGAAAAAGAGAAAAGGAGCAGGTTGACTGCATGGGGAGGGACAGAGAGTCATATTGATATAAAGCGTGTGTAGGGGCAGAGCCACTGAGAACAGAGCTAAGCGTGGACACACCGCGGTGTGATGGCCCAGCAGCCACACGAGGATAAAATAAAGGCTCCTGAGCGTGACCCTGACACGGCGTAAAAGGTCAAATTACGTTCGGTACATTTCTACAAAGCCAGAAAAAAACATACTTTAGAAAGACTTGTGCAAGGAACATTACTTCCCCTGCATAACTGCATAGGTACTTGACAGTTTAAAAAATATTCCCACCTGTGTCGTTTCACAAACACGCAAACTGATTTGGTAAAAACCTTAGTGGGAGGCACCTGTTACTCCCCCCTCTTTGCAGATAAAGTCGTTAAGGATGAGGAATGTTCAGATTTTCTTCAATGCCACACGGCAGTTCTGTGGAAGCACTGACTTTTCTGCTTCCTAAGAATACTTTAGTTGTTAAAAACACAAGCTCCTGTATCTGGAAAATTCGTCTTATGCCTGGTCTTTTCTGTCTGATGTCCCCCCTGTGCTGGGGAAGCTGCCCTGACGCCTGCAGACCTGCGGCCTTGCTGCCAGGGATGCGACAGGTGACCCTGCCTGGGCCATGTCCGTGTGACTGTGCAGGTTACCCAGTCTGCAGGTGCTCTGTGTGCTCACCCACCTGTCAAGGGGGCTGCAAGGATTCAGTGAGTGAATATATATAATTCTCAATAAGTTTTAACTATTATTATATCCATTTTCTTAACTCTGGTGGTCAGAGACCTTATTATCATCTATAAAAATGGTATATCCGGGCTTCCCTGGTGGCGCAGTGGTTGAGAGTCCGCCTGCCGATGCAGGGGACGTGGGTTCGTGCCCCAGTCCGGGAGGATCCCACATGACGCAGAGCGGCTGGGCCCCTGAGCCATGGCCGCTGAGCCTGCGCGTCCGGAGCCTGTGCTCCGCAACGGGAGAGGCCACAACAGTGAGAGGCCTGCGTACCACCAAAAAAAAAAAAAAAAAAAAAAAAAAAAAATGGTATATCCATCACATTAAAACCTCAACCTATATACTGCTATGGGTTGAATATAGCAACAGCATATAACTCACTGTACAGGGAAAAAGAAGTTTTCTTTTTTAGAGGCATCTTTTTTTTTTTAATTAATTAATTTATTTTTGGCTGTGTTGGGTCTTCGTTTCTGTGCGAGGGCTTTCTCTAGTTGCAGCGAGCGGGGGCCACTCTTGATCACAGTGCGCGGTCCTCTCCCTGTCGCGGCCTCTCTTTTCGCGGAGCACAGGCTCCAGACGCGCAGGCTCAGTAGTTGTGGCGCACGGGCCAAGTTGCTCCACGGCATGTGGGATCCTCCCGGACCAGGGCTCGAACCCGTGCCCCCTGCATTGGCAGGCGGACTCACAACCACTGCGCCACCAGGGAAGCCCCCAGACGCCACCTCTTGCTCTCCTGCTGCCCCCTCTTCTCCAGTAAAGGAAAAAAAATCCAAAGTGACTATAGCTCCCTTTAAGGAGAAACCTATTACAGGGAGAAATGAACCATCCTTGGTGCTTACGTGCACACCCTGGACCCGAGCAGAACTCAGAGCCTTGGTTAAGGAATTTCCTGATCCGAGTCAGGATTCATTGGGATTTGCTAGGGAATCTGATTTAACCATCTGGACCTATGAGCCCGGGTTTTCAGATCTATATCAATAAATACAGCTGCTAGTTTCTGAAAGCAAAGCAAGGGAATGGATAAAGAAAGCAGAATGGAAACACCCCTTAATGGATTTTGAACCACAGGCTCTCACTGAATGCAAGGAATTAGCTCAGAAATTACTCGAAATGATCCCATAGCTTTTCCCCCAAAACTGTAGACGTGACAGAGATTCGACAGTGCAAGCAAAGATCGGATGAATCCTTCTGGACTATCATGAAAGGGTTAGAAAAACTTGTAAGCCCTATTCCAGCTTGACACCGGAATCATTCTCTAACCAGGAAAATGATGCTTTGCTTAACTCTGCCTTTTTAGAAGGCTTAGATGAGGATTGGCTACCCTAGTCAAAAGATGCAATCTAGGTTGGTCCACGTTATATACAACACCCTTGTTATGTTGACTGGCCAACTTTTCAAGACCATAAAAAAGAAAGAGAAGAAAGAGAAGGGGATATTTACAAAAACTATGAACCTTCAGTTGCGCCAGTTAAGTACACGATGCTTGTCGAAGTTTAACCAACCTCCATTTCATTCTCTATCAGTAGAGAAAGCTAGCTTGAAGAAGAAAAAAATACCTCTCTTCAGAATTCTGACCCTAAGGGAGTAAGTCCTACGAGGTGAGCCTCATTTTCTTTCCCTGTGCCTCCCAGAGCTCTCGGGATCACTTATCTAGATCATCTCTAATTCCTGAGACTGAGGGGGAAAAAAGGACGGGGGAAAAATTCTTTTTAAATTTAACTTATTCCAACAGTTATTTACAACTAGTGAGTTTTATATTGTGATATCTGATTCATGACTAAATTTAGAAAATGAAGCTATGAGATCTCTTGCTGTGTCTGTCTCTACGTTCATGTGTGCATTATCTTTGTTTTTACCTTTGGGTAAGTGAGCTCTACCTAACTGGATTAAAGGAAATTAAGCACTTATGTAAGTTCTCAAAAAATACAGAAGGTAACTGGCCAGAATTAATCTCAGGTTCCCATGAACAGGGAAGTATTCAGTACTAAATTAATACCCGGTATGAATGTTTGTTGATCTAATTAATATAGACATGTCTTTAGACTCATCAAGTATAATACTTTTACTGTGCCTAGGTTAAATATAAGTTAGGTAAAATTTTGTTATATCTGTTGCAAATTTGTCAGCAAGGAAAGTAACTTGATGTGAAGAAACTTTTAAGGAAAGAAAATGTAAATGAGATAAGAGCTTTTAGATAAACTCTATTAAGAATAATTGTGCTTTAGGAATGTTTATCTAAAATAGCGTCTCCAGATTCTGGTAACTTGAAATTCTAGAGTCGCTGCTAAATTAAGTGATGGAAGTTTATTGAATAGCTAGGTCATTCCCAAATAAAATAAGATCCTGAAACAGTAATTACTGAACATTGGCTTCCTCTTTCAGAGAAACTAAAGATACTTAGGACCGGTAATGCATATGTTCGGTGCCATCCTGAGATGTTCTCTATAAGAAAGCAAATGTTTTTTGAAATTATCACTGGTATTTATGCTCACCGGTCTACAGAATGCTAATGTAAAGGACGGTTCATAATTCATTACTTCTTAGTTTTCACAAGAAATTAAGGTTTTAAGAGCCGAGGGTTCTAATTTAAACATGTAATTAAAGCTACTGGAAATAATAAAGGAAACATTTCAGTCTACAGCAGGAAAGTAGGATGTGTGTTGTCAGTAAAGAAGGTATAAGGAATGGAATTGCATTTTATTAGGAAAAGGAAGGAGGTCTGCTTAAAGAGCTGGTTACTTCTGCACGGAAAAAAATACAGTGATGGATACAGAAAATGATGAAACTTTTGTGGAAAGTAGACCCCGAGAAAAGAATTTTGTGCAAGGCCAGGACCGAGTAAGTTTAGAGTAAATTTAATTCAGTAAATGAATTTTAAAAGTAAGCTGGTGCAAAACCTGAATTTGGCTTTTCTCTGTTAAAAAGACAGGTTTTCTTAAAATGTTGAACTGCCTTTGATAACAGGTTTTAAGTTCTTTACCTTTTAAGTGATCTGTTCTTTATTTGTCTTTGAAATCTTTTATTGTCACTTTGGCGAAGTGAATACCTATTGTTTCACAGTGACCTATCTGACTGAGTGTTCTAAACCCTTTTGATATTTTTTTTGACAAAACTTCCTAAATCAAATTCTAATGAAGTCCTTTTGACCTCTAGCTAACTTTGGGATGCTTCAAAGGGCCCCTGAAGCATCCCAAAGAGATACTAAACTAAGTAGGTTCACTTGGTATGTTAAATTGCATGGGAAGTATTGTCAAATGAGTAATAAATCTTCTTAGGTTATACTGTATGGTAAATGAATTAATATGGATATTCTAGAGATTATATGGAATTCCTCAAATTCTGATATGTCCTGGTAAAACATTATCAGTCATAATTCCTGTTATTATCTTAAAGTGTTGTATGTCACAGCAGTAACCAAGTTACTTTGCTAATTGCATTGCATTGTAATCAGATTTTAAGCATGCTTTCTTTTTTTTTTTTTTTTTTTTTTTTTTTGCGGTACGCGGGCCTCTCACTGTTGCGGCCTCTCCCACTGCAGAGCACAGGCTCCGGACGCGCAGGCTCAGCGGCCATGGCTCACGGGCCCAGCCGCTCCGCGGCACGTGGGATCTTCCCGGACTGGGGCACGAACCCGTGTCCCCTGCGTCGGCAGGCGGACTCTCAACCACTGCACCACCAGGGCAGCCCCAAGCATGCTTTCTTTTTTAATTTTTTTGTTCTTGTAGTTGTGGCTCACAGGCTTAGTTGCTCTGCGGCAGGTGGGATCTTCCCGAACCAGGGCTCAAACCCTTGGCCCCTGCATTGGCAGGCGGATTCTTAACCACTGTGCCACCAGGGGAGTCCCTTAAACATGCCTTCTTAAGTCTTTTGTCATTATACACAGTTATGGTTTTATTCTGATGCCTTTGCAAAAATGCTTCCTCTTCAAGGAGATTTATAGAAAGGACTTTTGGATAAATACAAGTTTCTGACTTTCAGTTCCTAATGCTGAACTGGGTAAGAAATTAAAGAATTCTAATGAGAAACATGATGGCTTCACAAACTGTTAACAAAAAAGATTAGTTATACAGGACTGAGTGAAGTGGTGAACATGGTCATCATTTTTATGGTTTCCAACTGAAAAATTACTGGTTTAAATCTGTGTTTTCCAGGTATAAGGAAAACCTTCCCCTCAAACTCATTATGACTTACAGTAACTTGGTAAATTATACCTTTGTAAGCAGGATTGACACATTTATCTTTTCTCTCTATCTTATCCCAACAGAGATTGGAAATTCGTAGGTTCCCAGCAGCTTTATCAGATAAATTAGGAATGCTACCTCACTAGCAGGTACAGAAATCTCAAGGTATTTCGGTGACCTTGAAAAGGGAGGAATTCACCCAGATCTGTTAGGCAAAATCTGTGATAAGCCCATGGTGTGATTTTCCTAGCCCTGAGAGGTCTTTTAAACGTTCAGTCTGAGACTCCTTACAAAAGTTTCAGCAAAGCAAAAAACGTCTATGTGATCAATTATAGTTATATAAATCATCAGGCCAAGTTTATTGAGACCAGACTTATTTTGCAACAAATTAGTCTTAATTTGGTTATATTTGGTAGAGGGTAATTTTAGAGGAAAAAATATTATGTTTCAATGAATATTAAATCCTAGTTTTGTTAGTGGAGGTCTGTATTTACTAAGACTCACTTCCGGATAGTTCCTTGCTGTTACGTTATATTAATGTAAAGTTTAACTGAATTATTAAAAAGACTCTCTAGGGCTTCCCTGGTGGCGCAGTGGTTGAGAGTCTGCCTACGGATGCAGGGGACACAGGTTCGTGCCCCGATGCAGGGGACACGGGTTCGTGCCCCGGTCCGGGAAGATCCCACATGCCGCCGAGTGAGTGGCTGGGCCCGTGAGCCATGGCCGCTGAGCCTGCGCATCCAGAGCCTGTGCTCCGCAGCGGGAGAGGCCACAGCAGTGAGCGGTTTGCGTACCGCAAACAAACAAACAAACAAAACTCTCTAAGTTTGTTCCTGAAGCTTATCCCAGTAATCTATCTTTTGATGAAGATCAGATGCCCCACGACCTGCAACCAGGAGATTATGCATACTGGAAAAGACATAATTTAAAGGACTCTCTCCAACCTAGACGGAAGGACCCTTGTCAGGTACTCTTAACTAGCTCATGCATGCTGAAACTGAAAGGAATTGACTCGGATTAATTCCCGCTTACAAAGGGCGCCTACGCTGGACTGGCCTATAGAGAGGACGGCTAACCTCAAAATCAATGCTCAGAGGAGAAGCTGCACTCACACCAGGACGAGAAGAAGATGACTTCAGAAGTAGACAGTTTACCCAAGGC
Organism: Phocoena sinus; assembly: GCF_008692025.1. Taxonomy (NCBI): domain Eukaryota; kingdom Metazoa; phylum Chordata; class Mammalia; order Artiodactyla; family Phocoenidae; genus Phocoena; species Phocoena sinus. The sequence goes on along the minus strand of NC_045772.1, from coordinate 102,068,308 downwards.
ACTGGACCTGATCCGTATAGTGTTTTCCCGACTTCTTGGACCTTTGCATATGAATCAAATGTTTTCCTATGCGATGCTAGTTTTAAAAATCAATCCAGCTGTTGGGTTTGTGGCCAGTTACCTGTGTCTAGAGCTTCTGGATTACCTTGGTGGATTTTTCCACTCCAAGGCTCTGATTGGATGGCCCTTAGGAAACTTATTCTAGAAGAAAGAAATTATAGTCCCGTTCAGGCCACTATTGGTATACTAGGTGGGATCCCCTCACCTAGCCAATTAATAATACCTGCTCCGACCCTGGCCATAGATAGGAATTTTCTTTTAGGGTCACTCAAGCTCAATCAGAACAATAAGCTTAGTCTCAACCAAAACCTTAACCTGCCGTCTACTAGAAGGAAACCTTCCGCAATTATGGGATGGATTTATGTGGTTAACAACAGGTTATACTCATTTAAGTTTAAAAGCTCCTTTATGCTGGGAACAATTAAATCATACTAAGCGTGACCAGCCTAGGAACATTAGGAAATTGGGCCGGGTGCCTTATGAACAATGCCTACATATTATTACCCTTAGAGACTGTGACTGGTATGGAACCGACTGGGTCAGACGACCAGAGATTCACTGGGTTGCACCTAATGGAACTCAGTGGATTTGTGGTACTAAGTTATGGCCTTGGCTTCCACCAGGACGGATAGGAAGATGCACCCTGGGATTCCCTTGGATTCAAGGTCATATACGTAACAATTTAGAGATGACCCCAGCTAATCTACCATTGGTACGAGCCCTACAGGTCAAGAGATCTGTATTCCACTGGTATGACCATTTTGCAGCTATTTTTTTTTTTTTAGGATTGGAGAATGCAATCGGCCATATTGAAGCCTTAGCAAAATTCACTCAACGGGCTTTAAATGATTGTAACGAGGCTATTAGACTACTGAACTCTGAGGTCTCTATGATGAGAAAAGCGGTGCTACAAAACCGCCTGGCCCTTGACATCCTTACAGCATCTCAGGGAGGCACCTGTGCCATAATTCAAACTGAGTGCTGTGTTCTCATACCTGAGGAATCCTCTAATATAACACGTTTAATGAACCATACGAAAAATCAGATTTCTGCCTTAAGTGACCCACTCCCTAGTCTCAACGACCTCTTCAAAAACTGGTTTGGCATGGAAGCTCTTGGCTTAAATATTTACTTATAACTCTATTAATGTTATTAGCTATATTATTTGTATTTTACCTGTTTTACAAGATTATTGTTTCTTGCTTTACCAAATGTGTGACTGAGCCTCCAACAAAAATAATGATGACTAGGCGATTTGAATCAGTTGATCAAATATATAGTTCTGTGTGCGATCAATGATTGTAACAGTGTAACTCTAGACATGGGAAGATGCAATCAGAGGGAATTTTCTTCCCTGGACCGTAACAGACTAGTAAGACAGGTGGTCCAGGGACCTTTGGTTACTGTTAATAAGGCCTACTCCAGTAATAGCACACTGAGTGGCTTATCCGCGAAAGCTTGGCCAGACCTGGGAATGAGCCCTCCTAGCACCATGGGACGAAATGGTCATGAAATGCCTCCCAAACCATGGTCGAATTTATGACCATGAGGGGGCCCTGTCAACTGCAAATCGGTACTTGCCATCTACCTCTGCAAGGATTAAATCACGAGCCACTGCAGCTTCTGACCTTCAACACCCCCCGATAGGAGCTCAGGGTGGAGAGCTGAAGTGAGGCCCTCTGTGCTCTGGGAAAAACTGGCAGAGCAGGTCTTCAGAGAGTTAGATATTTTCAGGAGAAGATTTTATGAGCCCAATTCTTGCATCTCCTCATATCTAGAAGAGCACTAAGATGCTTCGTGGTGACGTCTGCTCCTCCAGACGAGCAGAAACCTTCTGCAAAAATATGTGCTGCATTGTACGTACTCCCCCTTCACCAAAATCACATCTATACTGACCTTCCCGCTGCCTCTTAGGAGCAGTTCCTCAGAGCTCTCCGAGATGCTGTCTCCCGGGCCACAGTCCTCATTTTGCCCCGAATAAAACTTCATTCACTGCTCTCACGTTGTGCTTTTTTTTTTTTGAAGTTGGCAGGGGTCATGACCGACCTGTCCCTTCCGGCTTCATTCCGTGCAGGTGTAATTTTGTGGTGCCAGAGGCTGCTTTGGTTCCCTTTCCTGGAGATCCTGATTTGAACAGAAGCCCAATTCGGCTTCTGACGGTGGTCTTCAGGAATGTGTGGGGCCAGCATTCTACTCTACGTTTTACGGTCCCTGCACTGGCACAGCTGTGGTTGGCATGGCCTCACCGCGCTGCCCCGCTGGAGCTGTCATCACAGGCCACGGCTTCTCTGCTGGACCGGGCCGCACCTGGAGGCTGAGCGACCTCAGATGTGACCGTAGCTACAAAAGCCCGAGAGGTTGGCCTGGACAGCCGTCCTGGACCTGCTGCTCTGCACGCCTCTGCTCAGTCTCTGGGCTCTGACCCTGCTGGGCCTCCTTGTTTCTGACTCTGTGTCAGGTATGTGCGCCTGGCCGGCCCCTCTGTTTCTGCCTAGCCCACCTGGGTCCCCTGCTCCCCCCGCCCAGGTAGATTCCGCAGCACAGCACCTGGACCCCACCCCGGCCAGTGCAGGCCCCAGAGCAAGATTTTGAGATGTGAAAACTAGCTCCTACTTTTAACCACAGCTTTTGAAAAGACAAGGTTTCTCTTTAACTCTGATCTGGTATTTTTAAAATCTTCAGATGATTTCTGTTCAAGGTCGGTGGTCTGCCCTCTTACCTTCTGCTTTAATCAATGTTGTTATTGTTTATTTATTTATGTATTTATTTATTTTTGGCTGCATTTGTCTTTGTTGCTGCGCGCGGGCTTCTCACTGGTGGCTTCTCTTGTGGCAGAGCACGGGCTCCAGGCGTGGGGGCTTCAGTAGTTGTGGCTCGCAGGCTCTAGAGCACAGGCTCAGTAGTTGTGGCACACAAGCTTAGTTGCTCTGTGGCATGTGGGATCTTCCCGGACCAGGGATCAAACCCGTGTCCCCTGAATTGGCAGGTGGATTCTTAACCACTGCACCACCAGGGAAACCCAATGTTGTTTTTCTTTACTACTTGCTTTTTCCTTTTGATTCCTCTTACTTTTTTTTTTTTTTTTTTTTTTGGCCATGCCATGCTGCATGTAGGATCTTAGTTCCCTGACCAGGGATCGAACCTGTGCCCCCTGCAGTGGAAGACTGGAGTCCTAACCACTGGACCGCCAGGGAAGTCCCTGATTCCTCTGATTTTTAAAAACTAATCTTGAGGACTTCCCTGCTGGCGCAGTGGTTAAGAATCTGCCTGCCAATGCAGGGGACACAGGTTCGAGCCCTGGTCCGGGAAGATTCCCACATGCTGTGGAGCAACTAAGCCCATGCGCCACAGCTACTGAGCCTGCGCTCTAGAGCCCACGAGCCACAACTACTGAAGACCGCACACCTAGAGCCTGTGCTCCGCAACAAGAGAAGCCACTGCAATGAGAAGCCCGCACACCGCAATGAAGAGTAGCCCCCCCTCGCCGCAACTAGAGAAAGCCCGCACGCAGCAACGAAGACCCAACACAGCCAAAAATAAATAAATAAAAATTTAAAAAATATATATTAATCTTGAACTCTTGAAGAGGGAGTTCTTAATTCTTATTTATTTTATCTTTAGAATTTCTTCCTGCTTAGTGAGCGATGGCCTTTTTACTTCTTGGAGTGATGACAAGGGGCCCGGAGGTTCCAGCAGGTTAAGAGCTGCTAAGTGGCTTGGTGGGTGATTTGGGGCAGAAGGCATTGTAGGAGTGGGGCACGGCTGGGATGGGAGGGGTGCAGGGCAAGCATGTGGACCGTGTGTGTGACACAGGTCACTGGGGCAGCCTACCATGGTGTCGCCACTAGGTTGGCCTGGGGCTGAGTCACAAGAGTTACTCCAATGGCAGTGATGTTCGTATTGCTGGGAACTGCCGGGCACTGGGCCCTTTGCGGGCCTTTCCCACTGACCCGTGCAGCACCGCGCGCAGCCCCGCTTCTGCGAGCTCCACTTTCAGCCCAGGAGACTGAAGTACAGAGCGTTTAAATGACACGGCTGAGGTCCCACCGCTGTGCACGGCCAGGCTGGTATGAAAGCGCGGCGTGATCAAAGCCTCTGGGCATCAGTGCTGTGTCCACCCTGCCTTCCCTCCCGGAGGGGCTACCCTTCCCACCTCCCTCGGCCTCCCACCCCCGCATCCTCCACTGTCCTTCCCCGACATCCCTGATTCTCCATAAAACATCTACCTGTTTGTTTCTTTTTAGCCACGCCGTGTGGCTTGCAGGATCTTTGCTCCCTGACCAGGGATTGAACCCAGGCCCTCGGCAGTGCAAGGGCTGAGTCCTAGCCACTGGCCCTCCGCGGAAGTCCCAAACATCTACCTTTTATTATACCTGCCTACTTGTTTACCTGCTGCCCAGTGGGCTGGCCCACACTTCACCCTGCGCTTTGAGGAGGGGAGCACATCCCAAAGTTCATGAGCGGGTCTGAGTACCTCACAGTGGTCCGTGTGGTCCAGAACTACGTTCCGGGTCACACAGGCACGGCGCACCGCGACTCACACCCCAGACAAATGAGCATAACCCACCTGCACACAGACTCACGCACACACACAGACACACGTGTGCGTATAACCCCCAGAAACGCACAAGCACACACGTGGATACTCACACACACGTAGAAACATGCGCACGCGGGCGGCCCTCCCTCCCTGGGCTGCAGGGAAGTGAAACCCCTTGGGGAAGTGAAACGGTCGGGAGCCTGGGCTTCCAACGGGCCACTGCGGGGACAGAGTCCACGGTCACGGTCGCTGAAGCTGCCCCGAGGTAACTGGGGTCTCCTGGGTGGGGTCTGGGGACCAAGGCGTGTAGGTGGCTGGTGGCACTGTTGACTCACCTGGGCGGGGGCCCTGCCCGCGGGGTGAGTCCCGGGGGTGGGGTGGGGGCAGGGCAGCCTGGCTGCACCGCCTGCAGCAGCCCAGGGACGTGACTCAGGCTCACGGACGCACCTATCCTTTCTTCCGAGCCTGCAAACAAGCTATTTTTGTAGAGCTTTTATGCGCCTCCTTTTTTTGTTTTTAGAAATTTATTTAGTTTTTATTTTATTTATTTTTGGCTGTGTTGGGTCTTCGTTGCTGCACACGGGCTTTTCTCTGGTTGCGGCAAGCAGGGGCTACTCTGTTGTGGTGCGCGGGCTTCTCATTGCGGTGGCTTCTCTTGTTGCGGAGCACAGGCTCTAGGCACACGGGTTTCAGTAGTTGTGGTGCGCGGGCTCAGTAGTTGTGGCTCACGGGCTCTAGAGCGCGGGCTCAGTAGTTGTGGTGCACGGGCTTAGTTGCTCCGCGGCATGTGGGATCTTCAGGGACCAGGGCTCGAACCCATGTCCCCTGCGCTGGCAGGCGGACCCTTAACTCCTGTGCCACCAGGGAAGCCCCTACGCGCCTTCTTCTAAAAGGGAGGGAGGACATGAAGTGGCCGTGTGGACGGGATGACCCCTTCTCCTGCGCGGCCAGCTGCTCCTGACCTGCGCTGGACACACTTCGGTCTGGCCGGCGGGGAGGAGCTCCCAGGTGCTGGGCACACAGATGCTCTGGGGTCCTTGGAGAGGACCGAGTGGGAGGTTTGGGGGTGGTGGCCCTTGGTAAATGTCATGGGGAGAGGGGACAAGGGGCGGGGCCCTTGGTGGAGGATGTTAGGGGGGCTGGATGGCTCCGTGATGGGGATGGCACACACGTCACTGTCCTTTTGCCTGGAGATTTCAGCTTTGGCAAACACTGTCAACCGAGGAGAGATTTTAGGACCTGATGAAGTGGCAGGGATTCTCCGAAAGCCCAGCTCTCGGATTCGGGGTCCAGCCCTGCCACGCTGCCGTCCCAGTGGATGACCATCTGGTTCCTTCTGAAAATCTCCCCCTGCGTTTCCCCCTGCGTCTCCCCCTGCGGTCTGGTATAATCATTGAATAAATACCTAGAATAATTGAGAGCCATCCCTGGAAAGAACTTTGGACGATGTGTCCTGATGACGGCCAGTCTCTCCATTTTTGTTGTATTGCTGTACCTCTATTTACTTAACATTTTTCTTTAAATTAACTGCTTTAAGTTTTTTATTCCACCTGAACAGGGATGACACATGTATCACGCTTTGAGAACCACTGATGTCATCCAATTCACCCTTTTTTGCAGGTGAGGAAACAGACCCACAGTCATGAAGTGATTTGCCCAAAGTCTCACCAAGACGTGCTAATTTGGGGCTGGGCTTGGGGTCTCCCCATTTACAGTTTTGATTCTTTCTGGTAGAAAGCATCAGACTCTCATGTGTGCAGAAACAATTCCTAAATGTGGTTCCAGTCGTCAGCCCAGGTCAGGGTCTGCCCACAGACCCAACCGGGGCAGTTCCTTCCTTCTTCCCTCAAATCCCCGCTCACTGGAGACCTGGGTCAGCTGCTCTCTAGAAGCTCCTGGAATCTCTGATGCTAATATTCTGAAATGTCAGGAATACACGTCGCTGTTGAGTGACTGTGCTGGGTGCCTGCTGGGTGTCTTGCCAACCCAGTCGGGGGGCAGGTCTTCAGTTCTGGGACAATTTCTTATAGTATTTATTTCCTTTTTTTCTCCCATCTATTTTTTCTTTTTCCTTCTGAAATGTCTGTTATTTGGGTGTTGGATTTCCCGAACCAATATTCTTCTCTCCTATTTTTGTCCTACTTTCTAAAAGCTTCCCTTCAGTTCCATCTTTTAATATTGCTCGTCAATGTTTTAAATTTCAGCATTCATGTTTTTAATTTCTGAAAGCTCGTTTTGTTTTTTACACCGCCCTGTTCCTGTTTTGGGGACACATAACTTTTCTCATCTCTGTAAAGATATTAACTATGGTTCTTCTGGGCTTTCTTTCGTTTCCTGTGCTAGTTCCTTCTCTGTGTTATTTTTTAAGTTCCTTTGTTATGCTGGAGCCGTTCTTCGTAAGCCTCGTGATCCTCTGCTCTCCGGTTGTATTTAAAAATGAAACACTAAAAATCCGATTTCAGTGTTTTCCTGTGCATGTCAGCAGGGCTCGCGGGGGACAAGCCCTGGCCTGGGAGGCCTCGTGATGAACTTTTATGTGGGGAACCCCCCCTTGTCTGTACCCAGAGGTCTCTTCTCTGGGATCTCAGAGAAGGAGAAGTGTCATGTACACGCTGCCTCCTGGTCATCTGAGTGTAGGATGGGAGGAGGGCAGTCCAGCTTCAACACTAAAATCTTCAGCCTCCCCCCTTCCCAAGGCTCCAGCAGAGCGATTTCCTCCTCCAGGCTTCCCAATGTCCGTGTCAGGGCGGCCAGCCCTGCCCACCCTTCTGCTGGCCGTGGCCACGTCTTCTTTCTGCTCGGCCACATCCGGAGACGAAGCGCGAAACCGGCTGTTGATGAGAGAAAAGATGATGCGTATCGGGGGGCAGCTGGTGCTGGAGCAGGAGGAGGAGCTGGCCAACCAGAGGCTCGGGGCCCTCAAGGAGGCTGAGATGCAGGAGGCCCTGAGGGCGGGGAGCATCCCAGCCAGCATGCACTTCTTCCAAGCCAAGAGCCTCATTGAGAAAAGTGCAGTGTTCAACATTCTGAAGAAGATGCCAAAAGGTAGGGGTCTAGAGGGGACGGTTCTGGGGTCCTGGGGACATCGGAGGGACTAAATTAGAGCCGGTGGTTCTTGTTTTGAGTGGAGCCCAGACTCCACTGGGGCCCTGAGTCCTAGTCCTTGCTGGTGGACTCGGGGCGGGGGTTCCACGTGGCTGCCGTCCACCCTGAAACCAAAACCCTGGCTCCGAGGGGACTCGGCCTCAGACAGATGGCAGGGAGGGGGCTTGGACATCACCGGGCATCCCTGGCAGGGCTGGACGTTGTCTCCTGTAAGAACCCTATCCCTCCCTGCATACGTTCTTCTAGCCTTTCCGGGGGCTAAGTTACGAAGAGGATGCGTCCCGGATAAACAACACATTTCTAGTACTTCATGGCTACTGTCCACTGGAAAAAAAATGCACAACGTGAGAGCTGGGAGTTCAGTTTTATTTGGGGCAAAATGAGGACTATAGCCCGGGAGACAGCATTTCGGATAGCTCTGAGAAACTGCTCCAGAGAGGTAGGGGGGAGGTCGGTACCTACATGATTCTGGTGAAGGGGGAGGACGTGCAATGAAGCACATGTTGTTTTTGTTTTTTGTTTTTTTTTTGCAGTGCGCGGGCCTCTCACTGTTGTGTCCTCTCCCGTTGCGGAGCACAGGCTCAGCGGCCATGGCTCATGGGCCCAGCCGCTCCGCGGCATGTGGGATCTTCCCAGACCGGGGCACGAACCCGCGTCCCCCGCGTCAGCAGGCAGACTCTCAACCACTGCGCCACCAGGGGAGCCCGAAGCACATGTTTTTTGCAGGCGGTTTCTGCTAGTCACCAAGAGCAGACGTCCCCGTGAAGGATCTTAGTGTTTTTGTAAATAAGAGGAGTTAGCTTTTCCCGGAGCACAGAGGGCCTCGTTCCTGATCTCCGCCCTGAGCTCCTTTCAGGGGTGTCGAAAGTCAGCAGCTGCAGCGGCTCGTGATTTAATCCTCGTAGAGGTAGATGGCAAGTGCCCATCTGCAGGTGACGCTGCTGTATAGACGCGTCGCCGTGAACAGTAGAACAATCGTGGTCCTGAGCACGTAGCTTGCAGCTGCAAGCTTTCTATACTTTTTTTTTAGTATCACAGAGATTAAAAAATGTAAAAACTGTGAGGTTGGTAAAGCAGCCTCCCTGTTTAGAGAGGGGACACGCCAGAGCTCGCACAGCGGGACACCGGCCAAGGGGCCAGTGTCCAGGCCAGGTGCTCAGACGCAGCCGGAGGGCAGAGGGGGTGAACCCTGAGCCTCGAGTCGGTGTAAGGTCTGAAGGAGGCCAGAAGCTGCAGGGCTCGGCGGGAAGCAGGAGGTGGGCAGGCCGCGTGTGGGGTGACGCGGAACAGGATGGGGGACTCAGGGACCCTGGGCGAACAGGCTGGCGTGGGCCCGGAGGACTCATCTGGGGGTCAGGCTCCCCATGGGAGCTGGAAGCCAATAGATGGAGGCCAGTCTTCTGATTGCAAACCCGCCTGCGGCCTCTTGGATGAGACCACCCAGGGCTCCTGCTGGTGAGGGACGGGGTCAAGGAGCCAGGAGGCCGGGCCACCCCGGGACAAGGCCGCCACAGACGGAAAGGGCCCCGTGTCCCCAGGAACGTGGCCCCATAGAAAGCTGCGCCCCTCTCATCCACCTCTGCTGGGCTCTCGGCCCCGAGCCCCGGGGTCCGGCCCCCCCCTGCCCTCGCCTCACCCCACCCGCCCCTCTCCCTCCAGGGGCTGCCTTACACGTCCACGACTTCAGCATCGTCAGCGTGGACTGGCTGGTGAGAAACGTCACCTACAGGCCACACTGCTATTTCTGCCTCACCCCGAGGGGGACCCCGCAGTTCAGATTTGCTCGCTCGACTCCCCCCACCCTGAACACAACAGAATGTCCCGCGTGGGTTTTGCTGGAGAAGTTTCGAAAGGGGCTGCCGAACATCACCGAGTTTGACCACAGGTGGGTGGTGGTTCAGGAAGAACCCGTCTCGCACCTGCGCAGGTGGGCTTGGCGTGTGCGCTGTCCCCGTGGGACAGACCCTTCTAGAAACACCTGGCGTTAAAGAAGTCAGGAGGCTTTTTCTCTTAACTTTATGGGATCCTTTGCTTCACCAAGGCATTCAACACCTTCCGCTCCCGCAGCGAGTTCCTGGTACGTTTAAAACCCGATTTGACCAGTGACACTGCTGCCGCGCTGAACGGGATTTGTCTGGACCCTCAGGAAGGCCGGAGACAAGGGGATTCCCAGCTCCTGGAGCCAAGAGGGCCCAGGATGGATGAAACAGCCTGAAAACACGATGGCCAGCTTCCTAACAGACTTGTATACAAATATTATAATAACTATTCTAATCGTAGAACGATCTACAGAGGGCTTTCTTGAGGTATTTCCTTGATAAGTAAGAAAATGCAGCCCAGCCTGCATTTTAAGGAGGCTGCCCAAGGCCACACAGCTGGTAAACGGCTAATCAGGGAAGTAACCTGGATCCTGTACTGCCAAGTCCACAACTATTTCCATCGGACCTTGGGCTTGAGTTTGCTGGGGCTGCCACAATGGAATACCGCAGACGGGGTGGCTTAAAGAATACCAATGTATTTTCTCACAGTTCTGGAAGCTGGAAGTCCAAGATCAAGATGTGGGCAGGTTTCTCCAAGGCCTCTCTCCTGGGCTGGCAGATGGCCGCCTTCTCACTGTGCGTGCACCCCTGGGGTCTCGGACACCAGCCCTACTGGGTCAGGGCTCCACCCTTACGACCTCATTCAACCTTAATGACCTTCTGAAAGTCCTCATCTCACATTAGGAATTAGGGTTTCAGCGTCTGAATTTTGGGGACACGATTCAGTGCATAGCACCCTCCAAGGACAGCTTGGTCTGAGATGTCCGTTCAGTGGGGTCAGCCTGGCTAAGAGGCCAAGGGGGACAGCAGAGCCTGGCTGGTGGGAGCACCCTGCCAGGTGTCTCCTGGGGAGCACTTGGAGGTCCCGGGGTGGGGGGCCTCCATCAGGGAGCCCGGGCAGGAGTCCTACAGGCCGGGGTTGACGGCCTGCCGCAAGCCCCTGCCTACCCTTTGTATCCTGACAGCCTGCTGAGGAATTTCACTCTGGTGACCGAGAACCCCCAGGCGACTTATGCAAACCAAGACGCGGTCTGGGCCAAGTTCGAGGCCATCTTCTTCGCGATCTCGGGCCTCGTGAGCTATGCCCCGGTATTCCGAGACTACATCTCCCAGGGCCTGGAGGAGTTCTACCAGGACAATGTGCTGTACCTGGAGCTCAGAGCCATGCTGTACCCGGTGAGTCCGTCTCTGCTCAGGCTGGACTCTCTGCTCTCACCCTGTAGGGCTTCACGGGCTCCCCACCCTGGTGCTGCATAGGACCGAGGGCCGGCTTCACCCCCAAGGGGCCTGGTGCCTTTCCGGGGGCCATGTGAGCAAGAAGCCCTGGGAGGGCCCTGCAAAACTGGGCATGTGCCCCTCACTGCCCGTCACCTCCCTTCCCTCGTGATCCCCCTGGCCCAGCTCCCCCGAGATGCACGGGGCGTGCTGATGCCTGGGCACCTGCCCTGGACTCTGGGCAGTGCCTCGTGCCCAGACCATCCTTGACCGTCTCCTTTCCTATCCAAATGCGCTACTGTGAGTCCCACAGGATGGTGCCCTTGGTGCAAGGCCCGCTGAGCCTTTCGTCTGGTAAATGGGTCTAGTTGCAGGTAGAGTGAGGTCTGGTGAGTTCCTGGGGGCCCTCTCTGTGGAGCACGGGGTCTTCTATGGGCAACGGAGACATTTGATTTGACTTTGAGGAAGAAAGGTCAAAGAGAAAAAAAAGGAAAAGCTTGAGAAGAGTCCAAAAGTATCCCAAAGTGTCAAAATATTAACAGATCGCTCATAGGACCTTGCATGTTGGCCAGAAGCAAAGGGTGATGGGGTCTCAGGTACCTGAGACGGACCGACCTCAGCTTTGCAGACCTGAGCTGGGGGAGGCAGCGGGGTGGCTGGGGCTCCAGGCTGGGGAGGCGTCCCACAAGGAGCCCGGACGGGTCAAGCTGCGAGGGAGGACCCTTCTGGTGGGTATGGAAGAGGACTTTCCTGAGGACTTTTGCGGGGAGGTGGGGATTGGGGGTTGAGGGAGTAGCTGAGGTACTGGAAGGTTCTTCCAGTACCTTTAGGGGGCTCACAAGAGTGTGTGCATTGAGTTGTAAGGGAACACACTCGCCCCCAAAAGTGTCACTTTGGCATGTGGATTATTTCGAGCTGAAACAATCAAGGCCCAAAAGACTCAAGAAGAGCCTTTGACCTTCCCCCTAAGTGACTAAAAGCACCTAAAGGGCCTGTTCTCAGCATAGAGCCGCACCAGAGTCTCTGCAGAGAATACGACCGGGTGTGGTCGGGGGACCCCCCAGGGCCTGGACACCAGAGTCCACTCTTGTCCCACTGTCCCTGCTGGCCCAGCAAACATGTGTTTACCAAACACTTGCTTTTTATCACCCTGTGAATTGCCTTCCTCCCCTTTGAAGTCCCAAACCCCTACCCCCAACATCCTCTTTTGTCTTGAGCTGAAGATGGTATTTAAGGTGAGGGCTTCAGCCATTTGGGTGAGCGGCTCAGTCTTCCTGGGTCTCTCCCACGTAGAGCTGTTATTAAACTTTTGCTAGATTTTCTCCTGTTAATCTGTCTCATGTCAGTTTAACTCTCAGACCAGCCAGAACCTCGAAGGGTAGATGGAAATGTCTCCCCCTACACCCCGACAGTTGGCCAGCTGGCCTAGGCAGCTGGATTCAACTTTACTGGCTGGACACCCCTGGCCCCAGGCTCCTGCATCTCAGAGATCCTGGCAGAAGGTGAGAATCTTTATCCTGTCAGTTTGCTGGACCTCCGCCTGCAGGGGCTTTTGGAAACAGGAGTGGAAAGAGTCCTTTTTCTCTTTTCTAAAATCAGATTAGCAGGAGAAAAGATTTGTGGAGCTAGTTCTCGTTAGGGCCTCTGGGTCAGTGAATTTGGAAGACAGCTCTGGGCTTGTGAATCCTTTTCCTCCCAGAGATGGTCGCTGTTTTTCTGTTTCTGTCTTTTGTGTCACAAGGAGGAAAACCATTGGTCTGATTGGTTTTACTTTTTTCTTGTTCTATGTCTTGAGAGTTTGGCCTCAGCACCAGTGAGAAAACTTGGCTGGTCCTGCTGTCTGGAAGGCGCAGGCACCAGGGCATTTGGTGGCCAGTCGGATAGACTGGGATTCCTAGCTGTCACCTCTGGTCGGAAGCACAGGCCACACCTGGGCTTGCAACCAGCGTCCTTGTCCAACTGTGCCGGCTCCCGGGGGTTTGTCACAAGGGGTCTCTGTCCACAAGGGGCCTCTGTCATCTCAACCTTCACGGCCGCCTTTGCTTCCTTAGACCATCCTTGGGGGCGACCATCTGGAGCTTGTGAGGCTGTGTCCTTTGCACTCTCCTGGGACACCTCTTTTGTTCATGGTTAAGCCACGGAAAGCCTTATGGTGTGAGTTGGTATTACGATCTTACTGTCAATGGCCAGAGGATGGATACTTTGAACTGGAAAAACTTCTAAATTGGTAAATTTTTTAGAGACCTCTCCTTGTAAACACCTGTTTTATTGGTACCAATGTTAAGACCAAAAGGTTACCTTAACTCAAACAAACAAAATGGTTTGGGAAGCCGTATGGAATTCAGTGTCCTAGCTTCGCCTCATGGGTCTTACAGATGCTAATAAAAACGGTCCATTAATTAACAAGGGAGTGAGAAGAAGGGTGAAGTCGGGACTCTTTCCAACAAGGTAGACATTTGTAAAGGGTTATTAAGGGGAGAGTCACAGGACTGGTCCCAGCAGTGTGGGAATCTGTAGATGGTTATTAAGAAATGGGATGAAGGGCTTCCCTGGTGGCGCAGTGGTTGAGAGTCCGCCTGCCGATGCAGGGGACATGGGTTCATGCCCCGGTCCGGGAGGATCCCACATGCCGCGGAGCGGCTGGGCCCGTGAGCCATGGCCACTGGGCCTGCGTGTCCGGAGCCTGTGCTCCACAAAAAAAAAACAAATGGGATGAATACAATGGACATTGATGGGATTAAAACAAAGGTTTTGATAACAGCACTACCTAAGGCTGGGTGGGCCAAAGGGACCCCCCGCCAGCACCCCCCAACATGAAAGGGCCCCAAACAAGTCCTCTCTCTTTCCCCCAGTTTGGAGAAGTTTAAAGGCCAGGACGCAAAGCTGACACCTAATAAGCTGACCTGCAATCCCGAGGGCAACAGTCAGGCTGATTAACCAAGTTAAAGATTGACAGGAGGGCCTGGGTCCCTGGGGTGGACTCCGCACTGGGGACCCAAGGCCTTTGACAAAGGAGGGTGGAGGGAACTTCCCCTGACCCCTCGAAGCGGGAGCCCCAGGAGCTGTGGCAACAAAACCGCTCGTGGAGCCGAGTTGTGGTGTGAGGGTAGACGAGGTTTATAAAGCTTGGAATGTTTGAGGAGTGTTTGATGGGAAGAGATGTGATGTCCAGCTGAGAGCGCTTCCCCAACAGTATCCAAACTGGTCTGTCCATTCATCCAAATTATTGAGTGTGCCAAGGCCTTGCCACACTCAGTAATTTGAACTGACTTCAAGGGTGGCACTATTTTGGTTTTGTTACCGTATTCCATGGTCTTTATTGGCTCAGAAATTTTACTGTTTGTACACCCAGAAGCAAAAGGGCTCCAGGACTGACACACATTGACCAAAGTCATGAGACAGATGTATACACAAGAAAGTCAGAATGCAGTTTTCAGAGAAAATTATCAATCAGACCAGTCACGTATGCTTTCCCATCAGTAAATTCTCTCTTGAAGACAAATTTTTTAAATTGAAATATAATTGATTTACAATGCTGTGCCAATCTCTGCTGTACAGCAAAGTGACTCTTTTACATATACAGACATTCTTTTTTTTTTTTTTTTTGAGTATAACTGCTTTGCAATGTTGTGTTAGTTTCTGCCGCACAGTGAAGTACATCAGCCATACACATACACGCATCCCCTCCCTCTTGGACCTCCCCACTACCACCCCACCCGACTAGGCCATCACAGAGCACCAAGCTGAGCTCCCTGTGCTAAGCAAGTTCCCTTTAGCTATCTATTTTACACATGGTAGTATACTTATGTACATTCTTTTTTTAATACTCTTTTCCATTATGGTTTATCCCAGGAGACTGGATATAGTTCCCTGTGCTATACAGTAGGACCTTGTTGTCTATCCATTCTAAATGTAATAGTTTGCATCTCCCAGCCCAACCCCAAACTCCTCGTCCATCCCTCTGCCCCACCCCACCATGGCAACCACAAGTCTGCTCTCTACGTCTGTGAGTCTGTTTCTGTTTCATAGATAAGTTCATTTGTGCCATATTTTAGATTCCACATATAAGTGATATCATATGGTATTTGTCTTCCTCTTTCTGACTTCCTCACTAAGTATGATAATCTCTAGTTGCATCCATGTTGCTGCAAATGGCGTGATTTCGTTCTTTTTATGACTCATATTCCCCTGTACATATGCATCACGTCTTTATCCAGTCGTCTGCTGATGGACATTCAGGTGATTTCCATGTCTTGGCTATTGTGAATAGTGCTGCTATGACCGTAGGGGTGCATGCATCTTTTTGAATTATAGTTTTGTCCGGGTATATGCCCAGGAGTGGGATTGCTGGATCATATGGTAGCTCTATTTTTAGTTTTCTGAGGAACCTCCATAGTGGCTGCACCAACATACATTCCCACCAACAGTGGAGGAGGTCCCCTTTTCTCCACACCCTCTCCAGCATTTGTTATTTGTAGACTTTTTTTTTTTTTTTTGTGGTACGCGGGCCTCTCACCGCTGTGGCCTCTCCCGTTGTGGAGCACAGGCTCCGGATGCACAGGCTCAGCGGCCATGGCTCACGGGCCCAGCCGCTCAGCGGCACGTGGGATCTTCCCGGACCGGGACACAAACCCGTGTCCCCTGCATTGACAGGCGGACTCTCAACCACTGCGCCACCAGGGAAGCCTTGTAGACTTTTTAATATTACCATTCTGACTGGTGTGAGGTGGTACCTCACGGTAGTTTTGATTTGCATTTCTCTAATAATTAGTGACGTTGAGCATCTCTTCATGTGCCTACTGGCCATCTGTATGTCTTCTTTGGAGAAATGTCTATTAAAATCTTCTG
Organism: Phocoena sinus; assembly: GCF_008692025.1. Classification (NCBI taxonomy): domain Eukaryota; kingdom Metazoa; phylum Chordata; class Mammalia; order Artiodactyla; family Phocoenidae; genus Phocoena; species Phocoena sinus. The sequence goes on along the minus strand of NC_045772.1, from coordinate 102,052,501 downwards.
CCCATTTCTCGATTGGGTTGTTTGTTTTTTTGTTGTTGAACTGTATGAGCTGTTTGTATACTTTGGAGATGAAGCCTTTGTCAGTTGCATCGTTTGCAAATATTTTCTCCTATTCCGTAGGTTGTCTTTTTGGTTTTTTTATGGTTTCCTTGGCTGTGCAAAAGCTTATTAAGTTTGATTAGGTCCCATTTGTTTATTTTTGTTTTTATTTCTATTGCCTTGGGGTGAAGGCAAACCTTAACTTCTCCTGAGGCCAAACTATCTGATATTTTTGCATTCGGAGGCTAATTTTTAAATCCTGGGTGGGATCCCTAAACTGACTCTATTGCCCTAGTTTGACTTGAAGGGTTCGGGGACCCTGTCGTGGAGGCTGCTCTAGCCCTGAGAACCCATCCTTCCCGTCCTGAGTCAGCGCCCCCTTTCCCCCACTTCCAGGTCTCTACTCTCCTGTGTATCCTGGATGACCCCCTTTTCCTGGGATATGTTCACACCTCCTTGAGGTCGGCCCAGGTGAGGGTGTGCATCTCCACCAGGATCTGGTGATTGTTTGCCGGTTTCACGCTGAGCACAGACCTGCAGACCTATTTCTGATTCTTGGGAAGTGGGAGTGGGCCTGACCTCGGCCCCCAGGAGAGTCTTCGTCAGCCTTGTGAGCAGAGTCAATAAGTCCTGGGTACAAACGATCCTTTCAAAAGAAAAGAGAGGGTCCAGTCCCCCTTCTACTAAGAGAAGAATTTTGGAAAGAGATGAGCCGGCCCTGGACGCGCCCGTACAGGGCGGAGGCCAGTGCATCCCCCAGAGCCATTAGTCCCCTGTTTGGCCTGAAATCCCTTCCTTCGCCCAGCCTGGGCCCCGCCCCCAAGCCCTCCTCCTCTGGAATCTGGTTTAAGCCCTGCCTCCACCTCACCCCCCCACCTTCTCGGGACCGGCTTCCTCTCCTTGAATCCCCGTGTGTATGTCAGCCCTGGTTTCCCAGAGAGGGAAATGACTGTGAGTCATTTCAGACCCGGCAGAGTCCTCCAGAGGCTCCAGGGGTGATAAGCACGCTTAGGGGTGGTAGGTGTACATGGGACTAAGTTGGAGGTGCTCTTTGGACCCTGACCTCCCAGGGTCCCAAACCTTGGGTCTTGGGTTGGGCTAGGAAGCTGCCGAGTTAACTAGCCAAACGCCCCAGTCCCCCGCGCCCCTTGGTTCCCACGCAGATGACCTGACCCAGGCCACACTTCAAGACCTTTTGAAAGCACTTTATCTGCATGGTCTCCTTTGAGCCTCACCACTTGCACTTTGCAGATGTGGAAACTGAGGCTCAGAAGGGTCAAAGAGCCTGACCCAGGCATGTGGGCAGTAAGTAGGGACGGGCCAGGGGCCGGGGTGCTGGGCTTTGAGAAACCCTGTGGGGCTACACGCATCTCAAAAGGAGCTCCCCGATGGGCTTCCGGCCTGGGGGTGTCACTGCCTGTGGGCACATCCTGGCAGCTTTCACAGAGTGGGGAGTGGGAGGGAGGCCTCCCCTTGGGGAGGGGCCTTGGGCTCCTTAGGGGGAAGGGGAGAGGAGGGAGAGAGGTGCCAAGCGAGGGTCTGAGCCCCTGGGGAGGTATTTGGGGAAGCTGCAAGGAATTGGGCCTTGCTTCCAACCCCCCTCCCCCCTCCCCCCCCCCACGCCCCTTGGGGACACTTGGCTCTGCCCTGGGGACCTGCCCAGCTAGCCTCTCTCCCCACCTCCTCCAGCACCCAGCCAGGGCTCCCTGAAGGTGGAGGGCGGCTGGGATGTGGGCTGGGGTGAAGACTGAGGGGGATGGGATTTGCTGTTTGCTCTGGTCTGACCCTGGAACAAAGGGCCCTTGCAGTCCGGAGTCTTTGCCTAACGCCCCCTTAGCCAGAGTAGGGGAGCCATCAACACATTAACTGGAATTCTTTTCTGGGCCCCCTGCCTCCCCCTCCTTGCCTGTGGGGCTAATTCAAGGCCTGGGATGCTGTTGATGGACTAGGCCACTGCCCAGCCTCCTATTGTGTCACTAATGCTCCATCACAAAGGCCACTCACCCGTAGCAACAGTTGCTAGGCGGGTCTGAGCTCCTGGGCCCCATCCCCGCCCCCTCGGCCGGAATCGGAGACTCAGACTGGGTCGGGCCAGCCTTCCGAGAGGAGCTCCCAGGGGATTATGCACAGGAGCTAGCCCAGCGGGCATTTACCCGTGGGCGGTCTCGGGGGGTGGGGGGGACACGTCGGGGGCGAGGGAGCTCAGGATGGTCGTTCGCGGACGGCTTCCTGGATGCTGTCACTGTGTAACCAGCGGTCCCACTGCTCCCCCTACCCACTCCCAGGGTTTTGTCCTGGGTTCTTAGCAGAATCCTTCATTAGAAACTCCACCTGGCTTTTTGCTCTAGTGACCCGTGTTTCACGTCATTGGTGTTGCTCTGCGGAACCCCGATGGCCGCGCTTTCCTACTACGTTGCGCTGTGATCGCGCTCTAAACAAGGCTGTGAAATCGACGAAAACGGTAGATCTCCAGCCTAGAGGTACATTATTACATGAGAATCACCTGGGCGAGTTTAAAAAACCAGGTTCTACCCCCAGAATTTAATTAATCCGGGGTGGGATCCAGGCATTTTCTCCTCACTAGGTGGTTGGAGACTTTGAGACAGCGCCCCTCCACCGCGATGCCGCCGACCCCCCAGCCCCCCACTCCAGCCAGGGAGCCTCAAAATCCTCATCTGTAAAATAAGACCTACCTAACAGTGCAGTTTTTAGGATTAAATGAGATTGATGGAAAGCTCTCGGCATATGCCTGGCACGTAGCAGAAACTCAGTTCATGCTTTTTAAGTGAACCCGGCTCTAGAAGTGGAAGCTGGTTGCATTCGGAACTAGAGCTTCTGAGTCCTAGTTTCTGGTCTGACACAAGCTAATTGTGTGAGACCTTAAGCAACGCTGCCCCCACATTTCCTTTCTGTTCCTTCAGCTTCAAATTCTTTAATTCCATAATATCATGGACAACGGGAATTTGTAATTTTGTACTAGTTGAGGAAAGTAGTATGTAGTTTGAATAACTTCCCCACGAATATACACTGCCTCAAGTAAACTGCAGGATTTGAGATCATCTAAATTGAGTCCAGTGTGTTTTAATCCAAGGGGGCTTATTACAGAGACATAGCCACTTCTGTACCCCTGAGCCGTAGACGAATGACAGACGGCTTCTTGTACTTACAGGTTGTCAGATTCTCAGATGGTAACTCATCTTCCTACAGGACAACTGCAAATCTGAGTTGTTTTTCTGCATCTGGCCATAGGTTGCTGATAACAACACGGTATTACTAGTTATCATTTCTTTTTTAAAAATTTTATTAGGGTAGAGTGGCTTTACAACGTTGTGTTACTTTCTGCTGTATAATGGAGTGAATCAGCTATAGGTATACACATATCCCCTCCCCCTTGGACCTCCCTCCCGCACCCCCCATCCCACCCATCTAGGTCCCCACAGAGCAATAAACTGAGCTCCCTGTGCTATACAGCAGGTTCCCACTAGCTATCTTTTTTACAGGTGGTGGTGTATTTATGTCAAACCTAATCTCCCAGTTCATCCCACACCCCTTCCCCCACTTTGTTCACATGTCCATTCTCTACGTCTCCGTTTCTATTCCCGCCCTGCAGATAGGTTCATCTGTACCATTTTTCTAGATTCCACATATATGTGTTAATATACGATATTAGTTTTTCTCCTTCTGACTTAACTTCGCTCTGTATGACAGACTCTAGGTCCATCCATGTCTCTACAAATGACCCAATCTTGTTCCTTTTCATGGCTGAGTAATATTCCATTGTATATATGTACCACATCTTCTTTATCCATTCATCTGTCGATGGGCATTTAGGTTGCTTCCATGACCTGGCTATTGTAAATAGAGCTGCAGTGAACACTGGTGTGCATGTATCTTTTCGAATTGTGGTTTTCTCAGGGTATATGCCCAGTTGTGGGAGTGCTGTGTTGTTATGGAGAACAATATGGGGGTTCTTTTAAAAACTAAAAATAGGGACTTCCCTGGTGGCGCAGTGGTTAAGAATCCGCCTGCCTGTGCAGGGGACACAGGTTCGAGCCCTGGTCTGGGAAGATCCCATATGCTGCGGAGCAGCTAAGCCTGTGAGCCACAACTACTGAGCCCGAGTGCCACAACTACTGAAGCCCACGCACCTAGAGACTGTGCTCTGCAACAAGAGAAGCCACTGCAATGAGAAGCCCGCACACCACAACTAAGAGTAGCCTCCGCTCACAGGGTATATATTACAGGGTATATTGAGTATAGCTCCCTGTGCCGTACAGTAAGCCCTGTCTTAGTATTTTTAAAGCTGGAAGTAGGGATTTCCCTGGTGGTCCAGTCGCATTTCCACTACAGGGGGTGCATTTTCGATCCTGGGTCAGGGAACTAAAAAAAAAAAGAAAGAAAAAGGTGCAAGTAGACAGCACTCTTCTTAGGTTAAAGCTCGTTTCTGGAGCTCCTCCTCTGGTCCTAGGAGAGGAGGTGGGAAGGTCAAGTGACATGGACCCCGTTTTTAGGGATCTCCGACCCAGCTGGGGTGTCTGGACAGGTGACTTGTAATGACGGAGCAGTCAAGGCACGGGGCAGAATTCCGTCCTTCCCTTCTGCATATCAGGTGGGTAATGCCAAGATGACATCAGCTAGTAATTTTGGGTTGAGTTAATACAATGGTTCTCAAACTTTTACTCACAAAATCTTTGAGGATCCTAAAGGGCTTTTGTTTATGTGGATTATATCTACTATATCCTGTATAATATAAACAGTATTAGAAACTAAAACTGAGAAATTTTCAAAGCACAAGCCTACACAATTACACCATTTATTTTGTGTCAGAGCAATATTGCCATATGTGATGCAGCTTCTGGAAAATTCTGTACACTTAGAGAATTAGAGTGAAAAAGAAAACATCTCAACATTTTTATGAAGACAGTTTTGAATTTGTAGACTTTGCAAAAGTCTAGGGGACCCTCAGCGGCTCCTTGACTATCCTTTGAGAACTGCTGGAGTACAGCATCAAAGATTTGAAGATTCTAGCAGAATGCCTTGATCAGTAGTAACAGGAAAAGCATTCTTTTAAAAAATCCTTTGGGGACTTCCCTGGTGGTGCAGTGGTTAAGAATCCACCTGCCAATGCAGGGGACATGGGTTCGAGCCCTGGTCCGGGAAGATCCCACATGCCGTGGCGCAACTAAGCCCCTGCACCACAACTACTGAGCCTGCCCTCTAGAGCCTGCGAACCACAGCTACTGAGCCTGCGTGCCACAACTACTGAAGCCCACGCACCTAGAGCCCGTGCTTGGCAACAAGAGAAGCCACCGCAATGAGAAGCCCACGCACCACAACGAAGAGTAGCCCTCGCTCGCCACAACTAGAGAAAGCTCGCGCGCAGCAACGAAGACCCAACGCAGCCAAAAAAAACCCCACAAAACTTTGTAAGTAGGAAAGGAAGAAAGTAAGTTTCCTTTACCTTCTTACGTTCTGTTCTTGGGATGTGCAAATTAAACTGACAAAAGCAGGGCTTCCCTCGTGACGCAGTGGTTAAGAATCCGCCTGCCAATGCAGAGGACATGGGTTCGAGCCCTGGTCCAGGAAGATCACACATACCACAGAGCAACTAAGCCTGTGCACCACAACTACCGAGCCTGTGCTCTAGAGCCCGTGAGCCACAACTACTGGGCCCGTGTGCCACAACTAGTGAAGCCCGCGTGCCTAGAGCCCGTGCTCCACAACAAGAGAAACCACCACAATGAGAAGCCCGCACACCACAACGAAGAGTAGCCCCCGCTCGCTGCAACTAAAGAAAGCCGGTGCGCAGCAACGAAGACCCAACACAGCCAAAAATAAATAAATAAATTTATTTAAAAAATAAAATAAACTGACAAAAGCCACATTAACAGGAGAAAAGGCATAGAAATTTTATTTGATGTCAACGTTTAATTTTTACGTGCATGGAGACCTTCACAGAACAGAAGTGAAGACCCAAAGAAGTGGGTAGACCAGGTTCTTATATGCTACAGTACTTTAACAAATGGTGAGAAATTGTGGAAAAGCAATAAGACAAAGGAAAAGAGGTTTGGGCTTCCAGGTGCAGTAAATTGTGGGGAGGTAAGTGTATGGGGGAACTAACAGAAGACGGGTTATTTTAGTCAGATTTGTCTGTTCAGATCCAGCTTGGAGCCCAGTTGAACTGGGCTGAAGGAGCCCAGTTTCTGTCTGCAGTGATAAGGGCTGTTTTCCCAGAATGGGAGCTGGAAGGGCTCACAGACAGAAATGTATGTCCTGCTCTGAGGCAGAAAGGAGGGCACAGAGCTCTGTCTGCTTCTGTGCTTCTTAATTGCCTTTAGCTCAAAATAATCCTTATGTAAAAGTGGGATCTTTGGGGGCAGCACATCTGATACCCCTCAGGACCCCCAGAGATGGACAAGCAAAAAGCCTGCTCTTCCCCACTGCATGTTTTCTCTTGTCTCACCTACTGTGCACCCCTGGCTCTTCCCACTCTGCCCGTGACCATTTCGCTCTTGGTGTCCCTAGTGGCTTGGCCACCTCAGGGGTCCCCTGCCTTGGGGTGGGAGAGTGGGGAGATGAAGTGGGTCCTTGGAACACCCTTTATGGCTTGTGTCCTGTCGTCAGCTGGCCTGTTCCTCATTCGTTGCACAAACGCTTACTGAGCACCGACCACGTGCCAGGCACTGTTCTAGGTGCCAGGACCCAGCCCTGAACAAGAGGCAGACATCCCAGCCTCGTGGCACCAAAGAGTATTATCCCATTCGGGGCTGGGACTTCTGATCAACCCCAGAGGCTGTCACAGGCACTGAACAAGGACATCACAGAGTCCAACCTAGTTTTGACTGTTGGCAGTTGGGACTGGAGACCTGCTCTGCTCACCTCTGACATCTGGTCGGGACCATGCTTCCCTCGCAGGTGTATGAACTGAACGGGACGGTCTACAGCCCAGAGTGGTCGGTGAGGTTGTACGAAGAAGTGGCTCGTAATTTTGCAAAAGAGCATCCTGGGTTTATTGGAATCAAACTCATTTATTCGGATCACAGGTGAGAGCGAGCACGGCTGAAGCTGAAGGAGGAGACGGGGGTGCGGCGGGGGGGAGGGGCTGGGAGGCTGGGGCCACAGACCCCAGGGGACTCCATATGCCGTAGCGGGCGTGCAGAATCCACTCTGAAATCCCAACCAGGCTGGAATGAAGAACTGTGGCAACTTTCCAGATCATTCCAGGCTGTGACCCACACTGGCCTGGGTCATCAGTTACGGGTTTAGTGTTTTTGCCTGAATGTTTTTTGCTTCAATCTGCGGCCGGGTTCTGCCTCACGGCAGCCACGTCTGTGTGGAGACCTCTGGGAGCTGCAAGGAAAGACTCACCCTTGCCCCAAGCAAGAGAAGGAAGCCTCCAGCGGAATTCGGATTTTCCCGAGGAAGGGTCTCCCTTCTGTCAGAAAGCAGCCAGTCTGGACAGTCGGAGCCGTGTCCAGCCGGAGGGTTTGGGGAGGGCAGACCCCGCCTGCTCAGCCCTCCGCCGGGGGAGGTGGAAGGGCAGTCAGACCTCCCTGGAGCCCCCTCCCGTCCTGGTGAGACTTGGGGCCGCCGGAACTGGTGGGCCAGGGTGGAGCTGGCAGTGGTGGACGGTGGAGGCTCCCGGGGGCCGGTGTCAGGAGTGCGGCCGCACGGCGTCCCCTTGGCGCTTGGGACGGAGGCAGCTGCTCCCGATGCAGAGGAGGGACGGGCAGGTGTGGGGCTCACAGAGCGGGGGATGGAACAAGTGGGCCGATGCCTCGGCCCCATCATGGACGTGCGCCTTTTCTCTTTGTGCTTCTGTGGTGTCGCTCCCGCCTTTTCCCTGCCCTGGGCTGGAAGGGAGAGACGTGCAGGGGAGAAGAGACACTTTGGTCGTGTGGTTTCTGCAGTGCCCGGGCCTTGCTGACGGAACCAGGGCCCAGGCCCAGCTGCCCTGGCAGGGACTGGGTGGCCTGTGGTGTTTCACAGGTGCCCAGGGAGCAGTGGGCTGGGCACATCCAGGACCATCCTCTCAGGGATGCGGGGCAAGTTTCGGGCATGGCCGCTTTGCTTCAGTCAAATGCAGACCAAGAAAACTGCACTATTTGTTTTGACCCCGTGGGTCCCCGTCCCCACTGGCTTTCCAGAGCCTGCGCTCTCTGTGGGCCCTGCCGGAGTCCTTGAAAGGATGGATTTGGGCAGAATTTCTCCGTGATGTGGCACCTGGGGGGCACAACAGCCTGGATGGGGCGGGGTCGTGTGGGCAGGGCAGCTGGGTGCCCTGGACGAGGCCAGACTGGCCGTGAGGGGCGCTCACTACACCCACTGGCCCCGAGGAGCCTGCGCCCGTGCTTCTCTCCATCTCTCCCACAGGTCCAAAGATGCGTCCACCATCACGAAATCCATCCAGACAGCCATGGAACTTCGAGCCAAGTTCCCCGGGATGGTGGCGGGGTTTGACCTGGTAATGGGCCCAGCCCAAAGCCCTCTGGGAAGAGCTGGGTGGCCGGCACCCTCCCTCGGGGCCTGGGGGGGTGGGGAAGGGAGAGCAGAAAAGTTCAGAAAAAGGCTAGAAAGGGAAGCTCCAGAGCAAGGAAGGGCCAGGATGAGGGGCTGCCCCCTGCTCCCCGGCCTCTGCCCTGCTCTGGCCTCAATGTCCACGACACATCGCTCTTCAAGCTGCAGCCCAGGGCTGGGGTGTCTGGAAGGAGACATGGGGCTGGGCCTGAGCGTACCGTCCAGGATCCAAAAGCGGCCCTGCCCCCTTCACCCCAGCTGTTTCCAAAGCCCCCTCACCCCCCTGCCCCAAATAACAGCCAGGCCACACTTCCAGGTGACAACTCCTTAATCTCACTAAGAAGCTAGATTAATCTAACTGGCTAAAGGCACCCGACCCCCTCTCCCAGAATCTGCGCATTTCACTCGAGACTGTGCTGAAGCCCTTACTTTCAGACCCGCCAGCGCCCCGGGAGCGGATCTCAAGGAGTTGTTTTCTTTGGACCAGGGTGTCCTCCTGGGGTCCTTGGGGGCTGCTCAAGGGATCCGGCCTCTCCAACCCCTTTTCCCCTCTGCAGCGCCTCCCGACCGGTCCCTACAGGACTCAGGTGCACCAGTCCTCGAGGGAAGCCGGGCTGGTGTTGTTCAAAGGGTCGGCTGGGGTCTGCGCTCCGTCCTGCTGCGCTGAGCACCCAGCTTGTGTTATCACGAGAGTGTCAGCGCCCCTCCCCGCTTTCTCTCCCAAGGCTCTCTCACTCCTGCCCCTGGGGGTGGGGCTCCCTTTGAAGAGCCGACTTTGGTGCAATTGCTGTGGGGTTAATTACAGCTGAGGGACTCTGCTGGGAGCTGCCAGGCCCGGGGAGCCCAGGGGTCAAAGGCCAGAATCCTCCCGACCCTGGTCTAGGGCTCAGGCTCTCCCGCCCTCTCTGTCTCTGTCTCTGTGTCTCTCTGAGTCTCTTTCTCCCCCAACAAGGAGCTCAGGCTGGAGCGCAGGGCTGGGAAGGCCGTGTGCAGGACACCACGCAAAGGCTGGGAGGGTCGAGGTACAGCCTCTGACTAAGGGGGGAGTTCTTTCGGGGCAACGCGCTCTCTTTTTCTTTCCCAGTCCTGCTACTGGTCCCTCTCAAAAGGCTGTGTGCCTGAGGCCCGAGCAGTGCTGGCAGGTACAGGGCTGCAGGGCACACCAGCAAGGCCCCCCACTCTGTCCTGCAGGTGGGGCGAGAGGACACGGGCCACTCCCTGTATGACTACAAGGAGGTTTTGATGATTCCAGCCTCGCGGGGCATTAAGCTGCCTTACTTCTTCCACGCCGGAGAGACAGGTGAGCCTATGACCCCGTCGGGGACAGAGGGGGTGATGGGCAGGGGCCCTGGCCATCTCCAAGGGCACGGACGGGACACCGGGAAGTGGACTGACAGCCCCAAGGCGTCTCGCGGCACCTGTCCCTTTCACGTACATTATCACATCTGTCCTGACAGCAACACCCGGAGAAGGAGGGACAGTGATACCAGGGCAGCTGCCCTTCACATACGTTATTCATAGCTCTCAGCCGGTCCTGCCAGGAGGGCGCCAGGAGGGCGCCAGGAGGGCGCCTCGGGGTGGCTGGTTCCTGCCGGCCGCTGCCATCCTGCCACGGGCTGTCCCAAGAGCTCTGTTACAGATAGAAATTAAAGTTCGTACAAATCATTAGAGTGACCGACTCTGCAGCACATTGCTGTAGAGACCCTACACATAAAATTCCCAGGAAACAGCTCTGGAAACAAACGTAAAATGGAAAGAAAGAATCTGGACGGTGGGTCAGGTGGACCAAGGCTTGAACCCCAGTTTTGCTGCTTCCTACCTGAGGACCTTGCTTGAGTTTATAAAGCCTGCGTGGGTTTCAGCTTCCTCAACTGTTACATACGTACGTACATACATACGTACCTATAGGCAGGCCGTACCTCTCTTCAGCATCGTCATAAGGAAAAGGTGTACGCATGTGCGCTTTTGTGTTAATGTTCATTTCTCTTCCTTTTCCTGCCTGGGGAGTCTGGGCCTTTCACCTGCAGATGGTCTGTGGGTCCCATCCATCCTACTGAAGACCCACCCCCTTTACTCCTAGACTGGCAGGGTACTTCTGCAGACAGAAACGTTCTGGATGCCCTGATACTGAACTCGACCAGGATTGGCCATGGGTTTGCTTTGAGCAAACACCCTGCCGTCTGGGCTGAGGCTTGGAAGAAGGACATCCCCATCGAAGTCTGTCCCATCTCCAACCAGGTACGCAGGCTCCCTGGGGCCAGTGGAGGGCACTCTCCTCCCCCAGCCACGGCCAACCTTTCTCCTGCGTAATCTCTCCGTTAACTCCCTTGGTTTCTCTGTCCCTCCACTTCTCACTCCCGTTCGTGAAGTTATGTAGGAATGGACTTTGCCTAAACCATTCATAGTAATGAGGGTCCCCAGTGGGGCGGGATTACGGGTGAAGCTATGGACAAAGCTAAAGGGGCCCAGGACGGACACGCAGCGGGTAGTGTGGGGTCCCACTGCCGGGCAGCTGCTTGGGCCTTTGTGCTTAGGACAGCTGCTGCCAGCAGGACCAAGAGAGACCAGATGTTTGTGGAGAAAACGAGGAATCGTGGGAGGACCGGCTCTTCCTGTGTCAGGATCACCCAGAGTCCCAATGCTCGGAACAGTGACGGGGATGGCAAGGCCCGATTATACTCACGGCCCCGCCTTCCTCGAGACGGTTGTTTCTGACTGGGCAGGTTCTGAAGCTGGTGTCTGACCTAAGAAACCACCCTGCAGCTGTGCTGATGGCCACCGGGTACCCCATGGTCATCAGCTCTGATGACCCCGCTACTTTTGGAGCCAAAGGCTTGTCCTATGATTTCTACGAGGCCTTCATGGGCATCGGGGGGATGACGGCCGACCTGAGGACACTCAAACAGCTGGCCATGAACTCCATCAGGTGAGTGTACGTGTTCTCTTCGGTCACCGCCTGTGTTGACCGCTCCGAGGTTTGGGCTGAGGCCCGAAGGTTTCCGTGCGCTTCTCCGCATCGTCTCTTATCCTGTGACTGCCCTCGGGCTGGGGACATGGTGCCCTGCCAGCATCCGAGGTCCCCTCCCGCCCCTCCCCGGGCTGACCCGGGCGCCCCTCGCCCACAGGTACAGCGCCCTGTCGGAGTCGGAGGAGCAGTTTGCCATGGCAACCTGGGAGGAGAGGTGGTGGAAGTTTGTGGCCCAGCTGGCAAGGGGCCCCAAGTGAGGAGACGGCGGCCATCTGTCACCCGCTGCCTCTGCTTCCCTCCGCCGCGGCCTCACCTTCTCTCCGCCGGTCCGGAACCCAGGGAAGTCACCTCCGTCTCTTTACCAGAACCGACCTGCGAAGGCCACCCTCAGCCTCCACCTCGCCCAACCTCTCAGAGCCCTCATCAGTGGACCCCACACACCTCGTGGAATGTCCTCCCTCGGCCTCGGTGACACAACGCCTCCGGGTTCCTGCTTCCCTCCAGCCGCAGCTCCCGGCGGCCCCCGTCCCCGAGCTCCTCTTGGCTGATCTCGGGCGGGCGTCCCTCAGCTCAGCCCTGCGCTTTTGTCTCGGCTGCCTCCCTCCCCTTTCCTCTCTTCACTCCACACTCTTCTCCTGGGTGGTCTCGTCCACTCCTTCCCTTTAGAAACCGCGTACTTGTTGATGATTCCCAAACCTGTGGGTGATTCCCAATCAGTACACTCGATGGCCCACAGGAACCTCGGAGACTGGCTCCGAGCAACGCTTCCCTCCCAGGCGTCTCAGTGACTGGCATGTCCGTCAACGCGGCGCAGAGGTCGTCAGAGGAGTTCCCGCTGCCCCTGTTCACCCACCCTCCCCACACCGCTGCTGCCTGCCCTGCAGCCGCTGTATGCACTCTGGCCTGACTCGCAACAGTCCCTAGCTGCTCTCTCTCTTCTCTTTGCCCTTTCCAGCTCGTTCTCCCGGAGCAATGACTGTTTAAAGTTAAATTAGGGGCTTCCCTGGTGGCGCAGTGGCTAAGAATCCGCCTGCCAATGCAGGGGACACGGGTTCGAGCCCTGGTCCGGGGAGATTCCACATGCCGCGGAGCAACTAAGCCCGTGAGCCACAACCACTGAAGCCTGTGTGCCTCGAGACGGTGCTCCACAGCAAGAGAAGCCACCGCAATGGGAAGCCCGCGCACTGCAACGAAGAGTAACCTCTGCTCGCCGCAACTAGAGAAAGCCCGTGCACAGCAACGAAGACCCAACACAGCCAAAAATAAATAAATTTATTTTTAAAAAAAGTCAAATTAAACCAGGGTCCTCCACTGTGACAAGTCTGTGCACTTAGGAAACTCCTGTCCCCACTGGGCACGTAGCACCCTGTGAGCCGGGGTCCCTCCCACTCCATCCCGCACCACACGGGACTCCAGCCTCGGTGTCCTGAGCTCTGCCCGCCCCAGGGCCCCCCTGGGTCTCTCCGCCGGGAATGCTGCTTCTCCCGCTTGTGTCTGACTCTTGTCACCCTCGGGCTTCATGTCCTCGTTTCAGAAAGGCTTCTCCCTCGGGGCACCTTGCTCTTCCCTCCCACCCCACCGTGAAGGGTAATGACCGTGTATTTAGTTCTGCGGGGCCGCCCTCCCCCACTCCGCCATCTCCCCGTGGACAGGCACGGATGACCGGTTCACGTCCACCGCGAGCCCGGAGCCCAGCCCGTGCCCAGTCAGCCCCCAATAAACATTGTGTTGCAAGAACGGATGTGCCCTGTTCGTGCTGAGCTGAGGTCGGGTCCCGGCTCCCAGCCTGGTCTCTGGGAGAGGGTAGGCGAGGAGCTGGCCCTGGCCTCACGTGGCCCCAGGCTGCGAAGGAGAACCGAAGAAGTCATTACAAGTGCCCTGTGGATGCGGTGAAGCCCACCCTCCCCCTGGCTCCTGGCTCCTGGTGCTGGGACAGCCTTGCTGACTAGGGTGCTCAACCACAGGCTGGTATCCAGAGGGAACCAGATGCCCTTGAAGACCTTTTGATTCATGGCCTTAACCAATCCCAGCAGGGGGCACACGGGTCCCAACTGAGCTGACGTCGATTCAATGAACGGTGACAACAGAACTTAGCAGAACGGGCTTCGGTAGCAAGCTGCCAGTCATGGGGGTCTCCCAGGAGTGTAGGGTCTCTGATTTGGGAAAACTAACCAGCTGTGTTGCCTTCGTGCCGGTTCAACAGGCAGAGTCCCAGCAGAGAAACAGAAACACCAGCAGAGCCAGATCGGGACTCGCCAGGAGGGAGGAGCCGTGGCCCCCGGGCTCTGCGGCGGGCAGAGAAGGTAGAACTTGTTTCACTCACTCCTCCTGTGACTTCCCAGAGGGGCCCTGACATACAGGTCTTCGGGGAAAACTTGTGTTAGTTGAATTCTTGTAAGCAAAACCTTGCTGCACCCGGGGGCTCGCTATTTCTTTAAAGGAAATCTGTAGCAGAACCTCCTGTTCACAAAACACCTTTTGTGATTTGAACTCCTGGAGTCTGTATCTATTTGTTTTTAGAGTGAGGTCAAATCCTTTGTCCTCCTTTGTCAGATGAATGGTCTGGGCTGGAAAACCAGAGTTCCCATCATCTGGCCCGCGATGGGTGCCCTGGCCTGGCCTCCCGGTCCTGGAGTTTTACTTCTGTCCAGGACAGCTTGGGGTGGGGGGCGGTTCTGGAAGATCCATCTGAGGGAATGCCGTTGGAGATGTGAATCATCCCCTTTCCCAGCAGTTTAGAAGTTGGGATCCAACCTCAGGGAAAACCATGGAACATTCAATCTTATAATCTTGAAATAATGTGAAACTTCAGAAAAGTAGCAAGAATAGTATAAAGAACTCTAAACATAAATAAATAAACCATGTTTATTAGTTTCTTTGTACAAAATAAACAAATGCACATGTAAACTCTGTTTCCTCTTTCTGTGATGAAAGGCACACGTTGCCCACTTCCTGAGCAACTGAAAAGATAAATGAAAAAGGTGATAATCAGAAGATTCTAGAATGAAAGGAAGGAGAAATGATGCTGAACTCTGATGAGAAATTAGCTTTAGGCAAGGGAGAATGTGCAGCCGCTGAGGATTAGTGTCTGAATCGGGACTATTACTCCCCTCGTGGCTGTTTTAGTTACCTAGTGCTGTATAGTAAATTATCCCAAAATTTAGTGGCTTAAGAAAGCAATAAGACGTATCGTCTCTCACGGTTTCTGTGGGTCCGGGATTTGGGGTGGGCCCAGCTGGGCAGTTCTGTTTGCGGCAGTTCCGTCTCTCCATGAGTTGGAGGGGTGGGAGCGGCGGGGGGCTGGCCGGGACCTCCTTGTCTCCATACAGCCTCCCGCCTCAGCCAGGGGTCTCTGCACAGGCCCGGGTGGGCTTCCGCACAGCATGGCGGCCGAAGGCTTCAAGAGTACGTGTTCAGGGAACAAAGCAGAAGTTCTATTGCCTTTTCTGATATAACCTTGGATGTCCCCTGGCATCACATCTGCCATACTCTTGGGTCATATCTCTCTAGGCTAAACCCTCCCGGTTTCAAGAGGAGGGGGAGAGACCTTGCCTTCTGATGGAAGATGGTCAAGGTCACATAATAGGAAGGACATGTAAGATGCCGTAGAAAATATCTGGAGGAGACAACCACCAAATGGTGGTTTTTCTGGTTCTACCATTTCTTCCATATGTACGAGCTGCCATTCTGCTGTAAGAAGAACTTTCTCTGATCGATCGACTGGTTAGCAGGTGCTGCCCGGAACTTCCTCAGGAAGACCTGACTGTTTAATTTTTAAAGTTCACCAGAACAGGATTCTGCGACCCATCTCAGCCACCTTGTCCAGATCCCCAAATGTCCCTTTCCCCAGGTCAGGAGTTTGAAGCACTGACGTGAGCCATGCCTCTTGCAAGACTGGACTCCTTGAGGTCTGGCTACGTGTAGATGCATCTATCGGCCGAAATTAAGTCAGCTTGCTAGATTATAAATATTACTTTCACATACATAATATATGCTACTTTAATTAGCCGTCATCCTAAAATAACGTAACCTTCTTTGTTCCTTCTTCTGCGTCCCGAAGCGCGGACGTCAGACGTGTGGGGTCTGGGATCACGGTGGGGACAGGCAGCCATTTCAGATGGGCTTTGCCCTGAGAAGCATCTGTAGCTCCCGATTCTCCCTGCCGATGGTGTGGCTGGGGCAGAGACGCTGGGTTCCACGGGGTCCAGGCTTTTCAGCCAATAGCCTCTTCCTCTTCCTCCTTCAGGGTGGCCAGGATCCAACCTCCCAAAGGGCCTTTCCTTGGGGACTGTCCGGAGACCGTATGTTAGGAGATGAGGTCTGCCCAGTCCAGCCAGACCTCCCAGAGGGGAAGAGGTGGGAGGACTGGAAGTTTTAGATTCACAGAATATCAGAGCGGGGAGAGGCCTAAAGATCATTTTATCTACCCTCTCTGAGGGACAGAGGGCTCAACTGGGGCCCAGAGAGGGTCAGTAACTCTCCCAGGTCACACAGCAGGTGATAGCAGGTTCCTGAGTCTTGCCTCAGTGGTCACCCTACAATACGGGGCTGTTTTCTCTCCCGTCAGGGGCCCATCACCCTGGTGGGCCTGGGTCAGTTCTCTGAGGGTGGGGTTTGCACTGCTCAACCCCTAACCCACACACGACAGCCGTTTCACCCCTGTTCTGGCTCCATGAGGCCGGGATGCATCAGCCCTCGGGGGACAGGCTGACCCCTCCCGTGACCCCTGGCTTCCCTTGGCCTCGGCTTCCTGTGGCCCCGGAGGAACGGATTCTTGCCCAGAGCCTTTGTCCAGGGTCCTCCGCCCCCGCCCCCGGGGACCGTCGTTTGGTGGGAAGTGCCCGGAGGAAGGAGTCGGAAAGCAAAGGCGATGCTTGCGCCCCGCACCTCCGGCACCTGCGGCACCTGTGGCGGCGGCACTGCGGCGGGCGGCGCGCTGCTGACACCTGGTGGCCACACACGGTAGCGCAGGTGCCGCCGCTCGCTCCCGGCGCCCTTTCCGCCTCAGACCCACAGGGGAGGTGCGCTCGCTTTGAAAACACATAGGCCGGAATTCCACTTCCTCCTTCCCACGGTGACCAGACCTGCGGTCCGTTCCCCCGGCTCCGGCCGTCTCACTTGCACTACCTGTCTCCCCTGCCTTGCTTTTGCTCCCCATCTCCTCCGGGAGAAAGGCCCGCTCCTGCCATGGGCGTCCTGCCCTCTGGCCACATTTAGAGCTCGTAGCGGGACGGGAGGGCAGGGCCATCGACGTGTTTAAATTTTGTTATAGTAAAATAAGAAGTTCGAATAGGTATGGAATCACATTTCAAAAATCAAAAAAACTTGAAAAGGGATATGTTGAAAGATTTATACCCACCTCTACTCCCCACACCTCTTTCCCACCCCACCTATGTCTCCCACCATGTTTATTAGTTTCTTTGTGCAAAATAAACAAATGCACATGTAAACTCTCTGTTTCCTCTTTCTGTGATGAAAGGCACACGTTGCCCACTTCCTGAGCTTTGCTTTTAGTTGAGGGTCTTTCCCCACCCTCTGTCTCACTGTTTCTCAGTGGGGACACACCAGAGCTTAATAAACAAGGCCCAGATAGCTGACACCTGGATTGTTTTCAAATATCTGTTATTATAAACTGTTGGGAATTCCCTGGTGCTCCGAGGGGTTAGGACTCCACGCTTCCACTGCAGGGGGCACAGATTCGATCCCTGGTTGGGGAACTAAGATCCCGCATACCTCATGGTGTGGCCAAAAAAACCCCTAAAGCCAAAAACCAAACAAAGAAACCATACACAAAAAAACCCACAAAAACTCTTGCAACGTAATAAGTACCTAATATATGCAATGACTGAATAAATGGCCAGGTGACAGAAGCCCTGAGGGCACTTCCCTGGGTTTATACACATGCCCCTTCCTCCAAGGCACCAGCTCCAGGGAAGGCTCTAGGACGTTTGAAACAGTCATCTATGCAGCAGGGGGAAGCAGGGTCTTGCTTTATAGGTCAAACACCCGGTCCAGGCAGATTAGAAGTAGAAATGAAAAAAGGAAAATATATGAACAACATTTTGAAGAAAAAAATAAGAAACTGGACATAATTTTCTGTAGATGAGGGATACCTGCAATTCTGTCTGCTCAGAAGGGGGTTGGAAGCCGAGGGGTCAGCGCCTCGGTCTGCGAGCTCCGGGAATGCCCTCTCTTTGACCCCCTCAGTCCTCCTTGCCCCAAACATCCTCTGATGCTGGGAGCCGTATCTGGGGCCCCAGACCTCTTCCAGAAAAACCCACACTTCAACCCCAGTAACTCACCCAAGACCAAATGCAACAAAGCCGCCAGGAGGAGAGGTGAATGTGTCAGAGCCTGGGAGGAGTGTGGCAGGGCCGTGAGCTCTGGTTCCACGTGGATTCCTGCCCCACAGACTGGGAGGCCCGTGGGAGGTGAGGGGTCGGATGGGGGTGCATCTGGGGAGGTCAGTGCGGGAAAGAGAGAAGAATGCTGGTCCCTGAGGTCTGAGCGCCAGCCAGAGGTCTCTGCCACCATGTCCAGTGCTCCAACCCTCATCCCGGCTCACAGGGCTTCTGGGCTGATGGCCTCATTTTATCACAGGAGGTGCTGGGCCCGGTGTGCTCTTAGAGCCCTTTCTGGCTCTGACAGTCAGTTCTGTGCTCTGAAGGAGGTGTTAACACTGCAGGGAGAAAACTCGGTCCATGGGGAGGCGGTAGCACCAATGGCTAGAGCGGAAGGAGGTGCCAGCCTCTGAGTGAAAACCAACCCTGAGTTCATCTTGGCAGGAAAGCCTCTGGTGAGGACCGGGGTGCAGCCGGGGCCTGAGATGAGAGGCCGGCCAGCTTCCCCAGGAGGAGAGCAGGGGTTACCGCGCACCATTTCAACAGCACCTCTACAGGCTCCGTCACTGCTCTTTTTTTCTTTTCTTCTGTTTCTTCCAGTTTGTTTGGTGATGGAACAAGCCGTTTGTCCTGTAGAGCGCCCCCGTCCGGAACTGAGGGCATCCCCTCGATGCTCCTGACCTGTCCCTCTGCCTTTTATTTCCTGTCAATCGGTGGTTGGACCTAAGGTCTTGGTGAGATGTCATTGATCCTCTTGCAGGCAGGACTAGGTCATGAGACATAAAAACGCACACCAGCGGGCAGCAGCCAGGCTCAGGCTCAGGCTGTGCCCCGCCCAGGGCTGGAGATGCGGGGCAGCCCCTCCATTTGCTCCCCCCAGCCATCTGTGGGAGGACAGTCAGACTCCCCAGGAGCCTCCTCTCCCCCCCGTCCCCCGAATGCCCTCCCCTCCGTGTGAGGCCCAGGGCCGCAGCCCTGCGTTCATCTGTTCACGGAAGACGTTCTATAGGACTTCTAAGGAGGGGCCAAGGTGTCAGAAGTCACCCTTCGGCCCTCTCTGCAGTCAGGGCGGCAGGGCAGAGGCGGGGGGCGGGGCTCGATGACACAGTGCTTTACCTCAGCAGGTTTTAAAGATTTTCTGTAAATGTTACCTGGCTGCAAATCAAGGCCAGGTAATCCATCTGACACCGTCCCACCTGGTGGACCAGGGCTCCCACCCGGACCCACCGCAGCACGAGGCCATCCAGGAACCAAACCTTGTCACCCAGGATTAACACAGCCATGTCCCCTGCCTGCCTTTCCCGAGCAGGGGGTTACAGGTGGGCCTGGAAACACGGAGCAGCACAGTGACCTTGTGCTGGGGGATCTGGTGGGAATTGAGCTCCGAGCCCTCGGGCCCCTGTGAGCCTTTGCTCTGCCCACTGCCACCCTGTGGTGCCTCGACGTCCCCCTCCTGCCCACTTACAAAGCCCGCATTCAGGATGGGCGCGTCAGCCATTTATACCACGGAGTGAACTATCTCAACTTTCTGTGTCCCAGTTTGCCCCGTCTTCAGTCAACGTTCTATGCAAGGTGTAGAAGGTGATTCCTTGGGGGTTTGGGGGGAGGGGTCCGGGAGCTGGCCTGGGCACTGGGGGACCTCCCAGCCACACTGGAGGCCACTTATTCCACTAATCGGCAGGGCATGTGAAGGCAGTGGGAGGAGGCTGTCGGGGCTTGGGGGATAAATCATAACCGACGACCTTGCTTTCCTGCTTACATCTAACTCGGTTGGAAAACAGATGTGGGGCAGATGGAAATAAAGGTCAGATGTATTCCTGCTGAAAGCTTGTTGGAGAGCATGGCTTATTTGGGAGACGAATGGACTTGCTGACACTCCACCCTTGAATTACACTTATCCAGCCATCCCTGGCACAGCTGAAACCCCAGCCCCTCATTACTGGACCGAACACTGGGGCCCCTGATGGGGCAGCTCCCAGAGGGAAGAGAGGCCGTGCCGCGGCCGCCCATTCTTCCTTCCAAGCTCACCCATCAGGAGAGTCCCGTGTCCTCGGCCTGGGTGGAGAGAGGCCCAAGTGCTATGGACCGATGTTCCTCTTCAGGGAAACGCGGGGAGGGGATCAGCATTCCTCCCAACAGAGGCGAACACACCCTCCTCTTGGGATTCTCCTGCAGCACCACCCAGGGGGCCTGGGGAAGTAGCTGTGAGATAAGCCCCCCTCTGTCCCCTCACTGACCACCCACCATGCCCACCTGCCTCCCTGCTGCCCATCCTCCACTCTCCTTCAAGCCACAGCATCCCTGCCTTCCCTCTACTGGAAACCCACAAGCTCTCTGACTTGTTTCTTTTGTCTGCTTCCTCCTGGTGTGAGGCATAAAATGCCAATCTCCCCCCCACCCATATCCTTTATTCCCTTCTTATATGGAAAAGGAACCCCTGATTTTTAGCCAGGCATAAAGCTACATTTCCCAGCTTCTTTGCTGCTAGATGTGACCATGTGCTTAAGTTTTGGCCAGTGAGGTGTAAGCAGAATGGGTGTATGAGACTTCTTGGAATTGTACCTGTAGGGAGATGGCATTCCCTTTTTTGTCTCTTCTTTCCTGATGGCTGGAATGTGAACATGATGGCTGGATCTTGAGCAGCTATCTTGGACCATGAAGTGGAAGCTGTGCAGCGAAGATGGCAAAGGAGAAAAATAGGAGCCTGGGTGCCTAATAAGTTTGTGGAGCCACAATACCAAGCTTGCACTCCTCTCCCAACCTTGTTCACATGAGAGAAACAAATCTCTTTCTTATTTAAGCCACTGGTCTTTGGAGGTTTCTGTTAACGGCAGCCAAACCTAATCCTAACTAATACAAAGTATGTGCATGGGTGTGAGCAGGCTTATACTCGCGTGTGTGTGTGCAAACACGTATAAGCAAGTTGATGGGAAAGTAGCAGTGTGGATAGTCATCCACTTGCCTGTTATTATTATTTTTTGGGGGGGGTAGGAGTTTATTTATTTTTGCTGTGTTGGGTCTTCGTTTCTGTGCGAGGGCTTTCTCTAGTTGTGGCAAGTGGGGGCCACTCTTTTTTTTTTTTTTTTTTTTTTTATAAATTTATTTATTTTATTTTTATGTATTCTGGCTGCATTGGGTCTTTGTTGCTGCACCCCGGCTTTCTCTAGTTGCGGCGAGCAGGGGCTACTCTTCGTTGCGGAGCACAGGCTCTAGAGTGCAGGCTCAGTAGTTGTGGCACACGGGCTTAGTTGCTCCGCGGCATGTGGAATCTTCCCGGACCAGGGCTCAAACATGTGTCCCCTGCGTTGGCAGGCAGATTCTTAACCACTGCGCCACCAGGGAAGCCCGGGGGCCACTCTTCATTGCGGTGCGAGGGCCTCTCACTGTCGTGGCCTCTCTTGTTGTGGAGCACAGGCTCCAGACGCGCAGGCTCAGTAATTGTGGCTCACGGGCTAGTTGCTCCGCGGCTTGTGGGATCCTCCCAGACCAGGGCTCGAACCCGTGTCCCCTGCATTGGCAGGCAGATTCTCAACCACTGCGCCACCAGGGAAGCCCGCCTGTTAACATTAATTGTACATCTGTCATGTGCACCTCACCCTGACAGGCCTTATGAGAGAGGCAAAGATGAACAGAGAGGGACCCTGCCCCCGAGGATTTTTGTTGTTGTTGTTGTTAGAGGATGGTTCTTAACCTCTTCTTCCTTAAGAACCCTAGAGGATCTAAGGAAAGCTTATCGATATTTGAACACACATGCACACAGAGTTTGGATTACAATGATCAGGTTGGAACCTCCCAGAATGCACCTTCTGTTCTGTCATCATTTCTATAAAACACCAGCCCGTTTCTGATCCCTGCCAGAGACGGAGCTGAGTTCGCAGCCAAGGAAGACTGAAAGCAGGGCAGACCCAGACAGGGACAAAACTGACCCAAACTGAGAACCCTGGAGATGAAAGAGCAGTGATTACAATACAATTTTGATCACCATGTTGCATAACAAATTTCCCCAAAACTTGATGACTTAAAGCAACACACATTTATTATCTCCTAGTTTCTGAGGGTTAGGACTTCAGGAGTGACATAGCTGAATAGCTCCATCTTGGGGTCGTTCATGAGGTTTTGGCCAATATGTCTGCCACGGCTGAAGGGTCTGCCTCCAAGATGGTTCTCTCACTCAACTGTGGGCAGGAGACTTCGGGTCCTCATCTGTGGGCCTCTCCAGAGTTGCTAGAGTGTCTTTATGACATGGCATTTGACTTCCTTAGAATGAGTGATGCAAACAAAGGCAGTGTGGAAGCCAAAATATCTTTTATGACCTATTAGCCTTGGAAATCACATACCATCACGTCTGCCCCATTTTACTTATTCAAAGTGAGTCGTTAAGTGCAGCCTACACTCAATGGGAGGGGAATTAGATTCCACCTCTTGAGAAAAGTATTGTCAAATAAACCGTGGACATATTTAAAAACCACTACACCAAGAAATGCTCTAATTACTGAAGTAGTTTGATAGCAGGAAGAAATTGAGAACATTCTAATCCTGGAAAGCTATGTCCCCTGGCAGGGTTTATGTGTTGGGCTATTGTAGGTTTGAGTAATGTGAGTCAGTCTTCCAGATCCTGCTTAACTGTGGGTAAGCTGACATTATTAAGATCTTGGTATGATTTCAATCTTTTGAAATTTGTTAAGATTTGTTTTACGGCCTAACATATGATCTATCCTGGAGAATGTTCCATTTGCACATGAGAAGAATGTGTATTCTGCTTCTGTTGGATGGAATATTCTGCAAATATCAGACCATCTGGTCTATCGTGTCACTTAAGTCCAATGTTTCCTTACTGATTTTCTGTCTTGGTAGGCTATCAATTGATGTAACAGGGGTATTCAAGCCCCTTTCTATAATTGTATTGATCTCTATTTCTTAACAAATATCTTTTGTAACAAGTGTTAACAAATTTAAGAAGACTGAAATCATATCAAGCATATTTTATGACCACAATGGTATGAAACTAGAAATCAATTACATGAAGAAAACTGGGAAATTCACAGATATGTGGAGAATAAAAACCATGTTACTGAATAACCAATGGGTTATTAATTAACCCATTAATATTAAAAGAAAAAATTTTAAATGCCTGGAGACAAATGAAAATACAACATACCAAAACTTATAGGATGCAGCAAAAGCAGTTCTAAGAGGGAAGTTCATAGCAATAAATGTCTAGCTTAAAAAACAAGAAAAATTTCAAATAAACAACCAAACTTTATACCTCAAGGAGCTAGAAAAAGAAGAACAAACAAAGACCAAAGTTAGCAGAAGGAAGGATATAACAAAGGTCAGAGCAGAAATAAATGAAATAGAGACTAAAAAGACAATAGAAAATATCAATAAAACCAAAAGCTGATTCTTTGAAAAGATAAACAGAACTGACAAACCTTTAGCTAGACTCACCAAGGAAAAAAAGAGAGAGGACTCAAATAAATGTCAGAAATGAAAGAGGAGATGTTGCAGTGGATACTACACAAATACAAAGGATTATAACAGACTACTATGAACAGTTATATGCCATGAAATTGGGCAACCTAGAAGAAATGGATAAATACCTTGAAACATACAACCTTTAAAGGCTGAATCATGACAAAATAGAAAGTATGAACAGACTGATAACTAGTAAGGAGACTGAATGAGTAATAAAAAAAAAAAACCACCTTCCAACAGGGACTTCCCTGGTGGTCCAGTGGTTAAGACTCCATGCTTCCATTGCAGGGGGCACAGGTTCAATTCCTGGTCAGGGAACTAAGATCCCACATGCCACATGATGTGGCCAAAACAAACAAACAAACCCTCCAACAAACAAAAGTCCAGGACCAGATAGTGAATTCTACCAAATATTCAAATAATTAATACCAATCCTTCTCAAACTTCCAAAAAAATAGAAGAAGAGGGAACACTTCCAAACTCATTTTTCAAGACCAGCATTCCCTTGATACCCAAACCAGACATGGACACCACAAGAAAAGAAAATTACAGGCCAATATCCCTAAAGAATATAGAGGCAAAAATACTGAACAACAACATATTAGCAAACCAAATTCAACAGTACATTAAAAGGATCATACACCATGATCAAGTGGGATTTATTCCAGGGATGCAAGGACAGCTTGTCATCCACCAATCAATCAATGTGATACACCACATTAACAAATGAAGAATAAAAATCATATGGTCATCTGAATAGATGCAGAAAAAGCTTTTGAAAAAATTCAATATTCATTTATGATAAAAACGCTCAAAAAAAAAAACTCTCAACAAAGTGGGCATAATAAAGTCCATATATGACAAACCTACAGCTAACATCATACTCAATGGTGAAAAGCTGAAAGCATTTCCTCCAAGATCAGGAACAAGACAAGGATGCCCACCCGTGCCACTTTTATTCAACATAGTATTGGAGGTCCTAGTCAGAGCAATCAGACAAGAAAAAGAAATAAAAGGCATTCAAATCAGAAAGGAAGAAGTAAAAGTTTCATTATCTGTAGATGACATGATACTATACATAGAACCCTGAAGACTTCATACACACACACACACACACAAACCCTGTTAGAACTACTAAATTAATTCAGTAAAGTTGCAAGATACAAAATCAATATACAGAAATCTATTGCATTTCTATATACTAATAACAGAATATCAGAAAGAGAAATTAAGAAAACAATCCTATTTACCACTGCATTGAAAGGAATAAAATAGGGACTTCCCTGTTGGTGCAGTGGTTAAGAATCCTCCTGCCAATGCAGGGGACATGGGTTTGAGCCCTGGTCCAGAAAGATCCCACATGCCTCAGAGCAACTAAGCCCGTGCGTCACAACTACTGAGCCTGTGCGCCACAACTACTGAAGTCTGTGTGCCCTAGAGCCCACGCACTGCAACTACTGAAGCCCGTGCACTCTAGGGCCCACGTGCCACAACCACTGAGTGCATGCTGCAACTACTGAAGCCCGCGTGCCTAGAGCCTGTGCTCTGCAACAAGAGAAGCCACTGCAATGAGAAGCCCGTGCACCGCAACGAAGAGTAGGCCCTGCTCGCTGCAACTAGAGAAAGCCCACACAGAGCAACAAAGACCCAATGCAGCCAAAAATAAATAATTTTTTTTAAAAAAGAATAAAATACCTAGGAATAAATTATACCAAGGAAGTGAAAAACCTGTACACTAAAAAACTGTGAGACATTGATAAAAGAAATTGAATACACAAATAAATGGAAAGATATTCCATGCTCATGGATTGGAAGAATTAATATTGTTAAAATGTCCATATTACCTAAAGCAATCTACAGGGGCTTCCATGGTGGCACAGTGGTTAAGAATCTGCCTGCCAATGCATGGGGCATGGGTTTGAGCCCTGGTCCGGGAAGATCCCACATGCCGTGGAGCAACTAAGCCCATGCGCCACAGCTACTGAGCCTGTGCTCTAGAGCCCATGAGCCACAACTACTGATCCCACGTGCTGCAACTACTGAAGCTCATGCGCCTAGGGCTTGTGCTCCACAACAAGAGAAGCCACTACAATGAGAAGCCCGTGCACTGCAATGAAGAGTAACCCCTGCTCGCTGCAACTAAGGAAAGCCCACGTGCAGCAACAAAGACCCAATGCAGCCAAAAATAAATTAATTTAAAAAATAATAAAGCAATCTACAGATTCAATGCAATCCCTATCAAAATTCCAATAGCATTTTTCACAGAAATAGAACAAACGATCCTAAAATTTGTATGGAACCTGAAAAGACCCAGAGTAGCCAAAGCAACCTTGAGAAAGAAGAACAAGCTGGAAGCATCATGCTCCCTGCTTTCAAACTGTATTACAGAGCTGTAGTAATCAAAACAGTATAGTATTGATATAAAAACACATAGATAAATGAAACAGAATAGACAGCCCAGAAATAAACCCACATATATATGGTCATTTTATTTTTGACAAAGGATCGAAGAACATACAAACAGGAAAGGACAGGGTCTTCAATAAATGGTGTTGGGAAAATTGGACAGTCACATGCAAGAGATGGAAACTGGACTACAGTCTTACACCATACACAAAAATTAACTCAACATAAAGACGTGAATGTAAGACTTGAAACCATAAAACTAGAAAACATAGGCCGTAATGTCCTTGACATAGGTCTTGGTGATGATTTTTTTGAATCGATACCAAAAGCAAAGGCAACAAAAGCAAAAACAAACAAGTGGGACTACATCAAACTAAAAAGCTTCTGCACAGCAAAGGAAACCATTAACGAAGTGAGAAGGCAACCTATGGAATGGGAGAAGATATCTGTAATTCATATGCCTTATAAGGGGCTAGTATCCAAAATATATAAAGAAGTCATTCTACTCAATAGCAAAAAAGCAAACAATCCAGTTTAAAAATGGGCAGGAGATCTGAACAGACGTTTTTCCAAAGAAGACACACAGATGGCCAAACACAAATGAAAAAATGCTCAACATCAGTAATCATCAGGGAAATGCACATCTAAACCACGAGATAACACCTCACCCCTGTTATAATGGCCATCATCAAAGACAAGAGGTGACAAGAGGTGACAAGTGTTGGTGAGGATGTGGAGAAAAGGGAACCTTCATGCACTGTTGTTTGGGATGTAAACTGGTGCAGCCACTGTGGAAACCAGTATGGCGGTTCCTCAAAAAATTAAAAATAGAACTACCATATGATTCAGCAATTCTACTTTTGGGTATTTACCCAAAGAAAACGAAAACGCTAACTTGAAAAGATATATGCACCTCTATGTTCATTGCTGCATTATCCACAATAGCCAAGATATGGAAGCCACTTAAGTGCCCCTCACTGGTTGAATGGACAAAGAAGATGTGATATATATACATATAATATATAATACATAGTATTCAGGCACAATATAATATTATAAAAATTATAAAATATTATATATTATTATAAATATATTATATATATAAAAAACAATATTATTCAGCCACAAAAAGAAGGAAATGCTGCCCTTTGCAGCAATGAGGATGGACCTTGAGCGTATTACACTTAGAGAAATAAGCCAGAGAAAAACAAAATACTGTGTAAGTTCACTTGCATTTGGAATCTAAGAAACAAACTAGCCAAGCTCATAGATCCAGAGAACAAAATTGGTGGTTGCCAGAGGTGGGGGGTGAGGTTGGCGAAGTGCGTGAAGGGGTCAAGGAGTACAAACTGGGCTTCCCTGGTGGCGCAGTGGTTGAGAATCCACCTGCCAACGCAGGGCACACGGGTTCGATCCCTGGTCCAGGAAGATCCCACATGCCACGGAGCAATTAAGCCCGTGCGCCACAACTACTGAGCCTGAGCTCTAGAGCCCGTAGGCCACAACTACTGAGCCTGCGTGCCGCAACTACTGAAGCCCACGTGCCTAGAGCCCGTGCTCCGCACCAAGAGAAGCCACGGCAATGAGAAGCCCGCGCACCGCAACAAAGAGTATTCCCTGCTCACAGCAACTATAGAAAGCCCACGTGCAGCAACGAAGAACCAATGCAGCCAAAAATAAATAAATTAAAAATAAATAAATTAAAGAAAAAAAGAAGTACAAACTTTCAGTTATCGGATAAAACCCGAGGCGGAACTACTGCTCCCGAGATGCCCCACGCCCCACCCCGCCCCAGACACGGAGGCGGGACTACAGCTCCCGAGGTGCCCCGGGCGCCACCGGTCCGTGATTGGCTGAGCGGCGGTCAGGCGTGCGCGGTTCGCGCAGGAGGCGGCCCATGGCTGCCCTCGGCGAGGCGGCGGCGCGGTGGGCACCCGGACTGTGGCGGCGGGCGGCGCGCGCGGCCGCGGGGTTTGGGGGCCGCCGTTTTGCGAGCGGCTCGCAGGTGAGGGCGGAGGGTGCGGGGCGGCGGCGGGAGGCCGTGAGGCCTCGCGGGCCGGGCTCGGAGCAGGGTGTCCGGCCTCCGGACGTCACTCCCCCCGCTCTGCCCGCGTGTGGTGACATCACGTCCCCTGGGGCCCCGCCGCGCGGGTCCCTGGCTCCCCGGGGCTCCGTCCACAGAGCCCGGGGGCGAGGCGTGACCCCGTCGCTCGCGGGGGCGACCGGGGGGCGGGGACGCGGGCCCCCGTGACTCGCCCGCCGGGATGTGATCCAGGAGGACTCTGCGGCCCCCGCCCCGCGGGTCCTGACTTTCCGGACTTTCCCGGTGGAGAGAGTAGGAGGAGGGAAGAAAGGATGCGGCACCGGCTAAGGGATCAGTCCTGCCCGGGCCGCTTACTGCCTGTTTGACTTAAGGCAAAGTGCCGCTGCCCCTCGGTGTCCGCAGGGGACCCCTAAACCCGCGGGTGCTTGAGTCCCACAGCCGACCCTGCGTCCGCGGACTCGGCATCCGCGGACCCGGCAACCCCCATGGTGTGTGAGGTTTGCGATCAGCAGTTGGTTGAATCCACACATGAGGAGCCCGGGGTTACCGAGGGCCGACTGTATCTTTATTGAAAAATACTCGCCTGTGAGTGGATCGGCACAGTTTAAACCTGTGTTGTTCTAGGGTCAACAGTACTTAGCTTTCTAAGCCTGGCTTTCCCCGTGTGTGTACCAGGGTTAGTCCTTACCTTGCAGTGTTTTCGCTAGAGGGTACTTGGGGTACTCTGTGTGATGTAGGCGCAGTGCTTTGCACGGTCACCGCATGCAGTAAATTCTTACAAACATGGAGCTGGTTGCAGTGGACAGTGTGCTGGACGGTAATTGTGATGCTGTTGTTGGAAGCACACCAGCCAGTTCCAGATAAGAAGCAAAAACACAAAGGAACATCTTAGTGGTCCCTTCATTTAAAACTAATCTGAAGACCACACTTCTTTTTTTTTTTTTTTTTTTTTTTTTTTTTTGCGGTACGCGGGCCTCTCACCGTTGTGGCCTCTCCCGTTGCAGAGCACAGGCTCCGGACGCGCAGGTTCAGCGGCCATGGCTCACGGGCCCAGCCGCTCCGCGGCATGTGGGATCTTCCCGGACCGGGGCACGAACCCGTGTCTCCTGCATCGGCAGGCGGACTGTCAACCACTGCACCACCAGGGAAGCCCCCACACTTCTTTTTTTTAACTTTTTAATTTTAATTTTTTTTGGCCACGCCATGCGTCTTGTGGGATCTTAGTTCCCCAATCAGCGATTGAACCCAGGCCCTCGGCAGTGAAAGCACGGAGTTCTAATTCACTGGACCACCAGGGAATTCCTAAGACTGCACTTTAAAAAATTCATGTATAGTTGATTTACAATGTTGTGTTAGTTTCAGGTAGACAACACAGTGATTCAGTTATACATATATATTCTTTTTCAGGTTCTTTTCCATTATAGGTTATTACAAGACATTGAGTATAGTTCCCTGTGCTATACAGTAGGTCCTTTTTGTTTATTTTATATTTAGTAAAAATCCACACATTTTATCACTGCCACAAATATGAACTTTAATTAGAATATCTGCATAATACCCAGGACTAGTTTAAAAAAACATGAAGTGAGAAAGAAGAAAAATCAAAATACAGATACAGAAGAGAATGAAAAGAAAAAAGAAAAAAAAAGAATGAAAAGAAAAAAATCTAACCCTATGTCCTTTTCTCGAGGTGCCTTCACTCAAAAAAAAATTTAATAGATGTTATTCTTTTAGAGCAGTTTTAGGTTTTCAGGAAAGCTCAGCAGAAAGTGTAGAGAAGCCCCACATACCACCCCTCCCCATTTCCCCTCTTGCTAACATCTCACAGGAGTGTGGCATGTTTGTTAACAATTGCTGGGGGCCTTTCATTTCTAGGTGGCTGGGTGCCTGGTTCTCTGTGTGCGCTCACCTGAGGGGTTGGGGGTCGTGGTTACACACTGCACAGAACAGATGAGGGAGCGTCGGGGATATTGCTAAATTGTCCAACAGATGAGGGAGCGTTGGGGATATTGCTAAATTGTCCAACAGATGAGGGAGCGTTGGGGGTATTGCTAAATTGTCCTGAGACTTCCTTGTTCTAAGTAGCAGGGTCTGTGGGTTCTTATGTCTAAGAGAGCAAATCTTGTGACTATTTAGGATATGGTCACTAAGACCAATAAAACTGTATGGTTAACCTTGGCAGCCATCAGTACAAACAAGCTGTTTTATTTTTTTAACTATGTAATTGTCAAAAATCTAAGAACAATATTATGAACTCTAAACCCCATCTTCCATATTCAGCAGTTATTAACATTTGGCCGCACTTGCTTTGCTTATCTCCCCCCCCACACTTTTTTTTTGTGTGGCGCTAAGATTTTAAAACAAATCCCTGATTTCTTGTTTGAATTCTTCTGTGTGTACCTTTAGGAAAATAAGGGTATTTTGAACGTAAGCACAGTGTGTGTGCGATGAAAGTGGCTTGACTTAGCTGGCGCCAAAAAAAGGAAAATGACAAACAGGTTAGGTTGGATTTTTCTGACAACTGAAAAACATCGTGTATGTTAACAGTTCATAAAATAAGAAATGGGATGAATTTTTAAAAAGGATAGCGTTCAACTTTGTAAATCCAAGAAATGCAGATTGAGAGGAGATAGCCCCTTTTTTAAACTTTGAAATTAACAAGATGTTTGATACTTAAACTCTTTGATACTGTGAAAATCATCCTTGGCAAGGGTACCAGGGTCCATGTGAGTTGATACTGTTTTGGAAAACAACTTGTCAGTAGGTGTTATGTCATTGTAATGTTTGCACTTTTTTGGCTTATTACTCTTGCTTTTAATAATCTAGCTTAAAAGGGCTTCCCTGGTGGCGCAGTGGTTAACAATCCACCTGCTAGTGCAGGGGACACGGGTTCGAGCCCTGGTCCGGGAAGATCCCACATGCCGCGGAGCAGCTAAGCCCGTGCGGCACAGCTACTGAGCCTGCGCTCTAGAACCCGCATGCCACAACTACTGAGCCCACGTGCCTAGAGCCCATGCTCCGCAACAAGAGAAGCCACTGCAATGAGAAGTCCGCGCACCACAACGAAGAGTAGCCCCCGCTTGCCACAACTAGAGAGAGCCCACGTGCAGCAACAAAGACCCAATGCAGCCAAAAATAAATAAATTAAAAAAAAAAGAATCTAGCTTAAGGAAAAGTCCATAATATGGAATAATCAGTAAGCATGAAGACTTCCTTATAGCATAATTTGTAGTAGCAGAAATGTGGAAAAACCTAAATGTCTGAAATAGGGGAAACCTAATGGTAGCGGAGTATTCACTCAGGATATTATGTAGCCAGAAATATGTGTAGGTGGTGGGTCTGTGTGTATCGATATGGAAAGATAACCAAGGGATACCAACGAGCAAAAGCAAGATGGGAAAGAAAGCACAACGTAGTACCCTTTGTGTGTTAGCTAAAAGGTAAGAAAGTAGAACCATCCATGAGAAGTTTCTGGAAAATACACAAGAGGGGATGGTACTGGGCAGAGGTGGAAGCAAGAAACTTAAAAATTCTTTTATGTATCATCTGTAGCAATTGAGTGTTTTTTTTAAAAAAACTCTGTGTGTGTTGTTACGATAAAACAAAATTCTAAAAGATGGTTATGAAGGCTGTTGTAACAGATAAAAATGCTTCACGTCAAGCAAAAAAAAAAAGATGCAAAATTGTACATATAAGGTGCGGTCATAGCCGCGTGACAAACGTAAGAATAGAGAAAGGAGGTGAAAGGAAATACTGATCGGTTGTTTTAGAGTGCTGGGCTTGTTTCTGAATTTCTCTATTTGCCAATTTAAAAGATTCCTTTATATTAATTATGCAAAAATAACTTTAACAAAATAGTTATATGCTTAAAAATACCTGAAAAGGCTTAATTCTTTGTTGCAGATGGATTTGCCCTGTCGGCAACCCCAAGTCCTCACCTTGTGTTCGAGGCCCGGGCCGGCCCGGGGGTGGGGATGAGGCTCCCCCGTCCCCTCTGCCTCGACTCAGGGGCCGTTCTCATCTCCCCTCCGTGCAGAGCCCTCCCACCTTCGGGTTCCTGTTGGACATCGATGGGGTGCTGGTTCGGGGCCACCAGGTCATCCCCGCTGCGAGGGAGGCCTTCCGCAGGCTCGTGGACCCCCAGGGGCAGCTGCGGGTGCCCGTGGTCTTTGTCACGAACGCTGGGAATATGTTGCAGCGCAGCAAAGCCCAGGAGCTGTCAGCCCTGCTGGGCTTCCAGGTGAGGAGCGGCCGGAGACAGGAGGCGGAGGACCTGGTTCCCGTGGAGCCCCCTCTCCAGCCCTGTGTCCCCTGCCCTGTGGGGGGACAATGTGGATGAGCCCAGTACACATCTTCCTGCCGGAAAAATAACGTGAAGTTCAAGGCCAAACTCAGAGGGCAGAGCCTCGTCATCAGGGTCATTTTTTATGAAAATGTACACGTCGAGAACAGAAATCCCACCTGTGGACTTGGCCGTTTCCGTCTTTCCTCCTGGCCTCAGGGACGTGTGTTTCTAAATCTCCATGCACTGGGTGGGACTCTGAAGTGACAGCCCTTGTTTCTCATAAGTAAGATGTCACAGCTCAACGAGCTCTGTCCCTCGTCACCCACCTGCAGCTCCCACCGTCCCCGCATTGACGCGTTCTTTGTTGGCAGTGGATTTGGTTCTTGGAAGGAGTCCTTTGGAACCGAGAGAGTAAATCCCATGCCGATCAGCTGGGAGACACTGCTCGGGGAGGAGGCCGGTTCCTACCCTGGTGTCTGGACAGTGGGGCTGCGCGGTTGCCATTAGCATAAATGCTGAAAAGCCAGGTCTTCACGTAGAACTGAAAATAGTCAGAGGTGGAGGCGGGTCTGAGCTCAGGCACGAGCCCCGTGGTTCCCAAGTCGGGCTGAGAAATCGGGGTGTCGGGAGCTGGGCCGGTGGGGCCCATGGTGGCCACATCTCCTGCGGCTCTGGTGTCCGGGTCCCCTCACACCTGTTGGAGTAGTTCTGGAAGGGTTGGGCCCCCCTTCTGGGCAGGTTTTTCCTTCCCGGGCCAGGGAGCCAGCTCCCTGCTGCTGCCCTCACCTGCCCTCACACGCGTGTCCTCTGCCCTCCATCTCTCGGCGGCCCTGCAGGTGGAGCCCGACCAGGTGATACTGTCCCACAGCCCCATGAAGCTCTTCTCGCAGCATCACGACAAGCGGATGCTGGTGTCTGGGCAGGGGCCCCTGGTGGAAAATGCCCGAGCGTATCCTTTTGCTGCTCCCTGCTCTGCTGTCCTTGCCCGGCCGAAAGGACCGGGGTCAGGAGCTCAGGGCGCCCGTGGGAGGGAGGGAGGGAGGACACCTCCCAGGGTGGCCAGCCCTGGTTCCCCGGGGGTTCCCGGAAGCCAGCCCACCGCCTCGGGGCCTGCTGGGCAGCTCGCAGAGCAGATTCCTGCCCGTTCCTGCAGAGTCTGACTCACTGGGTCTGAGAACCCAGGCGGTTCTGTGGTTCGGTTTGGGACCCACGGCTCCCTGAGCGTGTCCGCAGGGAGCTCAGCCCCGGGCGTGTGCTCAGTAGGGAAGTGTCCTGCTCTGAAGCAGCTCGTTCCTCTGCTGCTTCCGCAAACCCAAGGGAGCTGAGCGCCGCCTGTGCGTGGCTGCGTGCTCGGGGCCAGAGCAGCATATGGCTGGTGCTTCATCAGGGCTCCTGCTTGAGGTGGCGGAGGGACACGCCAGGAGCAGTGCAGGAGCGCTCAGGACGGCGTGTGGCCAGAGGCTGGGAAGAGCAGAGTGGGTCTGAGCGTCACAGATGCAGGGGGGGACCACCCTGGGGCGGGGGTCACCTGTGGCTTCATGGGGGCTGGCTGTGCCACAGGAGGGGACGTAGCTGGGGAGCCTGCCGAGAGGAGGCTGGGAGGATGCCCGGAGCGCTGGGCTCGGGAGCCTCAGCCGTGAACGCTGACGAGTACGGGTCTGTGCGGTTGTATTGCTGACGGAAGCATCGTTCTGGGGAGATGTGTTTTGAGGTGATCTGAACCTGCGTCCAGTTAAGACTGCCGGTGGGGTCTGAGGACAGGAACACGGCAGCCGGTGTTGGAGGGTAAGGCTGCAGCGGGCGTGCTCCCCACGGCCTCCCTTCTGGCTGAATCGGGTCCATCGTCCAGATTTAGCTCCGGTCTGGCTTCTCCGGACCCTGCTCGGCTTCCTCCCCGCCGAGGAGTCTCCTCTGAACCATCCTCAGAGCCCTGCTTGTCGTGGCCCTGGGCCAGCGTGAGCTTGAGGACGGGGCTTCCTGTGAGCCTTTGTGCGGGTGGTGCCCAGAGTAGGCCAAGCCCCCGGGTGTCCCCACCGCCTGCGCCCACGCCTGCCTGCAGCGCTCCTGGTCGGCGCTGGCCTCACGGGGCTCTGTCTGGGGTCGGGGAGGGTGGGGTTGATGTGGGCTGCGGTGGGTCCCTCACCTTAAAGGCGTCTCCCCGGCACTGGGCAGCTTTGCTTCCTGACCTCCTTCCAGACTGGGCTTCAAGCACGTGGTCACAGTGGACGAGCTGCGGGCGGCCTTCCCTGTGCTGGACATGGTGGATCTGCAGCGGCGGCCCAAGACCACGGTAATGGGACACGCTCGGGCCTCCCCGCTGACCCTGCAGCCCTTCCCTTCTCGGAGGGCAGGGCACGTCTGGCCGAGGCCTTTGTTCCCGGACACATATTGTTGGGGGTGGTGAGCAGGGCTGTCCCCTCTCTCCAGAGCCCTCGTGTCCCCTCCAGGTGGTAGTTTTGTGATTTACCAGCTTCCCGAGTCGCTTGGAGAACCGCTAGTGTGAAGTTAATCGCTGCTCCGCTGTCCTGGAGCTCCTTACAGAGGGCTGGCCTGGTGGCAAGTGGCTTCCTGTGAGAGCACTGGCGGCTCTGAGCGTCTGCTCGGGTTCCTTTGGGTTTGGCTCGTATTTGAACCTTATCTTTTCCGACCAGCGGTCACGGGGCCTCTCGTTGACCCTCTAGGGTGACCGCCCGTCTCCTGATGCCCCTTCGCCCCCTTCTTCCCTGCGTGAACTCTGTGTCTATCACAGAGTGTCTGTCACCGCCTGTTCGAAGTCAGTGCATGTCAAAGTTTGATGAACTGCAGTTATAAACAGACAGGCCTGCTTTTGTTTGTCTGTGTAGCTCTAGTCCCCCCCCACCCCGAGCTTTCTGAGGGCTCCCCCACCTTTGAGCTGCGCGTGTCATGTGCAGAACCAGGTGCCAGAGTTGGCATGGCTCTCAGAGCAGCGCAGAGACAGTGCCGCCCCCTGCCCAGGAGCCCCCTGCCCAGGAGCGCCCTGCCCAGGGCCGCGGCTCGCCCCAGCTCTCCGCTGGTTACTGGCAGAGCCGAGGGCAGGGGAGCTGTTCCTAGAAGGAATGGGCCCCCAGGCCGTGGTCCAGTGATGGCCCCGCCTCCTGAGTGATGTCAAGCTCCCGTCCCTTCCTGGGCTCACCTCGTCCTCTGCCACCTGATTCCAGACTCACCTCCTGTCCTTGCTGGAGGAGGACAGCTGAGCAGCCGTCCCCTGGCTGACCTACACGCTTGGTGCCTGCCGGCCTGGGGTGTGGCCGGCCTGAGTGCGCTCTCCTCCTGTCCCCGAGGACCTCTGCCCTCAGTCCTGTCCGTTTCTCCTTGGCCTGGGCTAGATCGAAGGGTCTTCCGTCTGTCAGGCACGTGTCTCCCCTCCCACCCCTTGGAAACCGGGCGTGGAAGGTGACTGTGGCATTGACGGGCTTGTTCTTTGTCTCTCGCAGCCCCTCCCAAGGAACGACTTCCCTGCGATCGAAGGTAACGAGGTCCCTGCGTCATGTGGGCGGGCTGTCCCCGCAGGCCCTGCAGCCGGGCAGTGTGGCTGGAACGTTGGGCGCTGGGTCTCCTGGGCTCTGGTCTCGGGTCTGCCGGTCACTGCCTCTGAGACATTAGCTGCTAAGCTTTCCTTCCCCGCGTCACTTGCCCTGTTGTTCCAGGAAAACCTAAGTGCGGAAAACCTAAGTGTGGAAAAAAGCTACCTAAGGAAGCCTGGTGCGGTGTCTCTCAGCCCTATTAAGCCCAGTTCTCCCTGGGTAACAAAAGTATCGTAATGTCCCCTTTACTACCCTAAATGAATGCTTTCCTATACGCAAATATTAAAAATTAATTAATTCATGGTAAAGCCCTAATTGTAATAGGGAGAAATAAAAGGAAACGTTTTTTAGTAAGGTCATCTGCATTTCAATACGTAGTAATTATCCAAGAAGGCATAATTAAGTAGCGAAGTGATTATACCAAAGGTAGAATCCCCATGAACACTACAGCTACCAATGCAGTGTGTTTACAGGCGTGTTTCATTGGTGACTCAGAAATTAGGAGCGGTGTTGGCACTGGTGATGCGGTTTTCCAAAATGGGGAATAACTCTTGGCAAAGCTGTGAAAAAATAAAGTACGTCTTCTCTTGACTAACATGATAGTTGTATTTTTGGAAAAATCAGTGCTTATGAAAAGTCTAGCAAAAAATACTTTGTGTGGAATAGAATTAGGGTTTCGGCTCAGTTAATTACAAGCAAGTTGTTCTCCTGTGTGAGTGTCAGCTATTAATAGACGTGGGGAAGGTTTTGACTCTGCAGAATGTCCTGCAGTCTTCTCCCGGGCCTCCCCAGGAGTGTCAGTCCTTGCGACAGCTGAAGCATGTCCCGGGGGTGGCCTGCGCACTGGGGCCACGGTCTGGCCCAGCTCCCCAGTCTTGCAGCTGGCCTTGGTGACGCGTGTGCAGCATGGCTTCCGTGCTCTGTCAGGTCTCATTTTATCCTCCTCCCAGCATGGGTGTTGTCCTCACGTAGCTGAGGAAGCTTAGACATGGTGAGAACTGGCCCACAGTCCCAGAGGGACGTGGACAGCGTCAGGCCTGTGACCCCGTCTCCCCGCCGTGTGGCCGAGTGACCCCTGGGGCTTGGGGGACGTGGCCGGGCAGGTGGGGTGCTGGGCAGGGCGTCGGTCAGCAGGGGCTGCTGCTTCTCTGCCTCTAACCCTCGGGACGTCCTGGTGGACACACTGAGGAGCCCTTGGGAGCTCCTCCTGGGCTCGGCTTCGTCCACCTCCTGGGACCCACGCCCCCAGCGGGGCCATGCACCCCAGGCCTCCTGAGGCCCTTCCACGCCCGGCTCACCCCACCCCCACTCTGCAGGGGTGCTCCTCCTTGGGGAGCCCGTGCGCTGGGAGACGAGCCTGCAGCTGATCATGGACATCCTCCTCAGCGATGGGAACCCCGGCACCGGTCTGGCGACGGCCCCCTATCCCCACCTCCCTGTCCTGGCCAGCAACACGGACCTCCTCTGGATGGCCGAAGCCAAGATGCCCAGGTGAGGACTCGGGGTCCCTGCCTTGGCCCTGGGGGCCACCACCAGCTGCCTCCTGGGCAGTCCTGCTGACGGCGCCTCGAGCCGCCCCAGTGCTCTGGGCTCAGACCCCTCCTCTAGGCC
The DNA here is from genome assembly GCF_008692025.1 of Phocoena sinus. Lineage (NCBI taxonomy): Eukaryota > Metazoa > Chordata > Mammalia > Artiodactyla > Phocoenidae > Phocoena > Phocoena sinus. The sequence continues at coordinate 102,015,270 of NC_045772.1, read as the reverse complement.
CTGGAGTTGCCATGGTAACCTGGCCTCTGGGAGCCAGGTAACCTGGTCTCCAGGGTCACTTCACATACTGATTGATAAACGAAAACTACCACACACTGAGCAGGGAAGGTGGATCGAGATGGTCTTTAACCCCCGGCCCCGACAGAGTCTAACAGGACGTGCTTCTTCTGGCTAGAGGAACCCAAGTGATGCTCAGTTCCTGTTATCCAGCTGCCCTTCCCTCGCTGCCTTCACCCTGTGGTGCTGGCTCTTTCACTTCTTTGTTTCCTTCTGCCCATAAGACGTTGGGGAGGGGAGAGTAGGTGTGATTCCGAGGCCCCTGGACCAGTCACTTCCTCAGAGGCCCTCAGGCTCCAGGCAGGCCCCCACCCCGTCCGCCCGGCACTGAGCACAGCACAGGCTGCCGTTTTGCTGGCCCTCAGGTTGCCTTCCTGGAGGGGCAGCTGCCGGTGCTATGTGGCTGCTCTTGTCTGCGAGGCCAAAGCCTGGAGTTTCTCCCCCTGCCCTGCCTCCCAGTGAGCTGTGTGGTGGATCCGTCACTGAGGGCCCGAGGGCCAACACTGAGCCCAAGGAGATGGGGATCACCGTGTTCTCTCTCAAGTGCATTTCTGCAGCTCGAGGTCAGGTATTTTTTCTGGAACATTCTTCCTAGAGTTCGGGTTTGCTGACACTAGGTGAAGGGGGTTGGTTATGTAGGCTGTGGACTGAATGGCAGGAGGCAAATTACTATTTATAAAGCAGATTTGAGATCACTTTTTCATTCAATAATTTCAAAATTGAAAGTAGAATTCAGTATATGCATAAGTGACACTGAAATGTAACTTCAAGATACTGAACAGTATCCAATAGGATTTGATTTAGCAGCAAGGGATGAAAACCCAAAAGAAAAGAATCTTAAACGAGATGGTAGTTTGTTATTGTGAAAAAGTCCACCCATCAGGGACACAGGCACCTTAGCCCTTTACTGTGTAATCCAAAGGGCTGCCTGATCTCCAGCCATCGTGTCAGCATTCCAGTCAGCAGGAGGGAGTACGGGGAGGGTAGAGAAGAGCACCCCCTCCCCAGTTTCCAGGCTCCTTTCCAGGAGGGTAGTCCAGCACTTGTGATTCATTGACTCTTAGGCTGTAGCTTAGTCACTGGCCATACGCTTAGCTGCAGTGGGGGCAGGGAGGGTGCTTTCTGACACTCGGTGGCAGTGTGCTCAGTGACATTGGCACCGAGGAGTGAGGTGGGATGCCAACCGGTATTCTGCCCAAGTCTAAGGCAGAATTGAAGCTGGGTCTCTGGTTCCAGCTCCACACCTTGGGCAAGCTACTCCATCTCTGGGCCTCAGTTTTCTCACCTGTGCAATGAGGAGAATAACGCCATCTCATCGGGTTTTTCTAAGGGTTGAACGTGATGTGCCATCTCCAGCGCTGGGACAGCGCTCAGTAGACGTTGTCAGATAGTCGCAGGCCATCAACACACATCCTAAGCGTGACGGCCTCTCACCAGAAGTGATTCGCTTTGCCCTGTCACCGTGCTCTGTGCCACCGCGAGAGGGTGGCACACAGGGCATGCCTGAGCCTTGGGGCCCGGGGAGGGGACCGAGCGCCGCTTTTCCTCTGGCAGGTTCGGCCACGGCACCTTCCTGCTGTGTCTGGAGGCCGTTTACCGGAAGGTGACGGGCAGAGAGCTCTGCTACGCGGGCCTGATGGGCAAGCCCAGCCTCCTCACCTACCAGTACGCGGAGGGCCTGCTCGCCAGGCAGGCGGCGCGGCGGGGCTGGGCGGCCCCGATCCGGAGTCTCTACGCCGTGGGGTGAGCCCCGCACCCCTCCTCCGCCCCCTGCGACGCGGCCCCCTCCCCCAGTGGTCACCCCTAGCCCCCGTGTCCCCGCCCTTCCATCCTCGAGACATGCCCCCCCGCAGTGGTCACCCGTGGGCCCCTGTGTCCCCACCCCTCCATTCCCAAGATGCGCCCCCCTCCCCCAGTGCTCACCCCCCGCCCCCGTGTCCCCGCCCTTCTGTCCCCAGAGACGCGCCCCCCTCCCCCAGTGGTCACCTGTGGGCCACCCCTCTCCCCACCCCCCCGCCGTCCCCGCACCTCCACCAGCGCACTGAACTGCGCCTTCTCTCCCCAGTGACAACCCCATGTCCGACATCTATGGGGCCAACCTGTTCCACCAGCACCTGCAGACGAGGCGGGAGGGGGCGGCCCGGAGCTGCACTGCCATCCTGGTGTGCACCGGCGTGTACAGCCCCCAGGCCCCAGGGCCCGCCGCTCCCGCCCTGGGTGGCGAGGGGCCTCCGTTCCATGGGCACCGGGACCTTGGCTTCAACCCGGGGCTCCTGCAGGCGGCCCACGTGGTGAGCGACGTGCACGAGGCCGTGCGGCTGGTCCTCGGCAAGGAGGGCTGGGCTCTGTAGCAGGGAGGGAGGTGGGCCCGCTGGCTGCCCCCTGCCCACCGCCTCCCCGCCTCCCGGCCAGCATGGTGACACTCTCGCTCCTCCTGGGCGGGGCCGCACAATTGTTCCCGGGGTAGCATTTGGGTATCAGCCTCAGATTTTTCTAGGCTGGTTCCTGTCTGCCTGTGCTGGCAGCCTGACCCCAGGCTCGTCCTCACTCTGGGGGTCTTCTGCAGAAGAGGAGGCGGTGCCCGCCTCTGCCCGCTGCCAGCACGGGCTGTAACTCACTCTTAGACACTACTTTTTATGGTAGTTTAGCTTATTGCCCAGAGACTTTGGACTTATTTTTTTAAGTTAAAATAATTGTAATAAATATTCATTTTGCTGTCTCTTGTGAAGCTCTGTCTGGAATGTACTGAAAAGTCCTGTGGGGGAAGGCTCGTGGGCCGGCGGGGTGGGTGACCTTGAGGCCCAGGCGCTGGTGGCATTTCAGTCCCGTGAGCGCTGACCCCAGCGCACCGCAGTCTGGGCCGCGAGCCCCGAGGCCTGCCGTCGACGTAGCCGCTTCCCTGACGTGGAAAGAAAGGAGCTTTTCCTCTGGCGGCTCTGAACCCGTGTGTCTCGTACTTCTCCCTGTCACGGTGGCCTGGTGAGACCCTTCAGCACAGCCCCGTCTGACCCCAGCAGCACCGGCCAGCTGCTCCCTCCCCTCTCCAAACCCTTGTCCCTGGGCAGCACCTGGGCTCCAGGGAGAGGCGAGCGGTGCCCTGCCCTTGAGCGCCAGGGCTGGGCCAGCCCACCTGCGCCCCCAGCGCCCCCAGACAACAGCAGCTCCTCCCCGTGTGCAGCCCGGCCTCACCTGCAGAGCACCCGGGCCAGGGCCCCTCCAGGCCCCGACGCCCCCGGCAGGTCTACCCTGCTGGGGTAGACGCTCCCCACTGGTCTACCCCACAGGCCCAGTCAGATGGGAGGTCTGGTCTTTCAGAGGGTCAGGCCCCCGTGACTTCTCACCACAGCACAGGTGCCCCCCCTCCATCCTGTTCCACCACTTCCCCTCCACGTTTCGTGGGTCCTCCACGTGCCCTCCTGCCTCAGGGCCTCTTGCACTCGCGGTTCCCTTCCTTCCGACATCCGCGAAGCTCTGTCCCTTTTTAAGGGTCTGGGAATTGTCCCCTCGGAGAGACTCCCTCAACTTCCTATAAAAAGCAGCGCTCTGGGACTCCCCTGGCGGTCTAGCAGTTAAGACTCTGCGCTTCCGCTTCAGGGGGCACGGGTTCCATCCCTGGTTGGGGAACTAAGATCCCACGTGACGTGTGGTGCGGCACGAAACAAAAAACAAGACAAAAACAAACAGCGCTCTCTGCTGTCCTGCGTCATGTTCCCCACGGTCCTTATCACCCCATCACCTGTATTTACTCCTTATTGCCCATCTTCTGCTAAACTACGAGCACTGAGGACTGTCCACGCTGGTTCCTTCTCGAGTCCCCACACCCCCATGCCGGGCGCCTGCAGGCCCTGGGGCCCCACGTCGCAGGCAGCTGTGGCTTCTCGCCTTTCTGTCCCTTGGGGGTGGGCTGGGGCCCTAGCTCCCAGCTCACAGCCACGCAGCCGTGGGCGATCCCCTCCCCTCTCCAGCTCCTTCCTGTCTGCGGACTGGCGTTGGCGAGGTGGACTCCACAAAGGAGCTATTTTAGGTACCTCACTGTGTCATGTGGGATTTGTTCAGCTGCCTATTTCAGAAGCCTGACCACAGTGGCTTGAATGCTTTCTAAGCGTCAGGACGTTCGGAGCAGGCGTCTCAAGCACTCCACTCGCCCACAGTGCTGGTGTGCAGGCCCGCCCACCTGCAGCATGGCCCCAGCATCCACGGAGAGAGGAGGAAAGGGCGAAGACAGAGCAGGTGGGGCTGGACTCCCTTTAAAGAGCTTTCCCGGAAGGCGCACCTCGCTGGGGACTCCAGTCCTGTCCGGCTGACCAGAGGCGGGGCCCGGGCACACCGCTGTGCCGACAGAATCAGGGCTTGTTCGTGAGGAAGGCGAGTAGAGGGGACGGCGGGCAGGCGGGCAGCAGTTCAGCCGCTGGGACCGAGCTCTGCACTGGCTCTCCATCTGAGTGCCCGGAGGACGCTGAGCCACTGGGTCTGGAGGCCTGCGATGCACGTGCTGGCCTTTTCCAGAGCACCTTACACAGGCATCCCTGGTCCAGGGTTTGTCAGAGCCTCTCAGAGCCCCTCGCGGAGACACGGTTCTCACCACCCCGGTTTATAAACGAGGGCACGAGGCAGGCCAGTGATCCCTTCCTTTCAGAAACACTGACTGAGGACCCACTTGCTGCCAGGCCCCATGCCGGGCGCCACAGCAGCGACCAGCCATTGGCAACCACACCTGCCCTCGTGGGGTTCGCCTGGTAGTGACCACGCGTCTGAGGTCAGTTAGGAAATGGAGGGGCTGGGCTGACAGCTGGGCCTCCTACTTGGCCATGTCCTCCCGGGACCCAGCCCGCCCTCAGCCAGCCCACTGCCCTTCCCGTGAGTCCTGGAGCAGCTGCTGTTGTGGGTACAGCCCTGCGAGCTTGCCCTGGGCCCAGGAGGCTCACAGGGGTGACTGGGGAGCAGGGGAGGAGTTGGGAAGTCAGCCGGTGTGGCCACGTGCCGAGGAGTCTCGCCAGAGCCCAGGTGGAAGGGACGGGGCGACAGCGTCTGTGTGCCTGCCCCTGGCTCTGCGCCGTGGCTGGCAGCTGCTCTCTGGGGCCCTTTCTCTCCCTTTCTTACTCCCGGTTTCCTGAAGGTGGCAGGAGCCCCTCCAGATGGGGTGCAGGAGGGTAGGCGACTGCAGCAGCATCACACAGGTGCAGGGCCAAGGGCAGGCCTGGGCACTTGGCTCCGGACGGGTCTCATTGCTCAGGGGCTTCGTCTGCACCCTGGAACCGAAACCCACAAGCAGCCGCTTCACTGCTCAGTCTGACTGAGTGAAAATGGTATCTTTTTGTGTCTTGAAGCAGCCAAGTGCTTACAGACGAGACGCCGTGAGTCACTCTGAACGGGAAGTAAGTGGATGCTTATAGTAAAGTCATCAGCCTAGAGCAGGACTGGACTGTCAGCTGCCCACTTGGGTCCCCGTCCTGAACCCCGGCACTTTCTCAGCGTCCCCATGGTGGTGGCAGCTTCTGGCCTCCTGAGGACACCTCTGGGCTGAGGCGGGTGGCGAGCCAGCAGGTAGTCAGGGCTCCCAGCAGAGCTCTGGTTGCTGTAGCAACCCAACGCTGCCTTGAGGGCGGAGTTTTAAAATATCTTGGCTATAATAGTTCTTTCCCCCCAATCTCTCTGTCACTTCCCCCGTGCCGCGTGGTGTGGCGAGGCTGGGTCGCCCGGGGACGCCTGCCTGCTCTCTGCCTGGCGCTCCTGGCAGCTTCTTGGGGGGGCTGGATGTGGGAGGAGTGTCTCCGGGTGTGAACTGCTGCGAAGCTGTCAGGGCTTCGGCTTTTGCTTCCAGCCTTCTCCAGCTCTTGGATCCAAAAGCCTTCTGTCATTTTCTCTTTTTGGAGAGGCAGAGAAGAGGGGTCTAGCTTGAAACTCCCACCGCCCCCCCACAGAAAAGCCTCCCCTCCCTCCTCCCACTCTGGGCCATACCCCTACCAGCACAGCCGCAGCATCCTGGGACCACTCTCTGCAGGGGGAGGGGTGTCCCCTCTTGTCTGCTGTTTCCTTTGGTGTTTCTAACTTCCTCTTTTGGCTTCATTTATTCACTCAACAAACGCACTTACTAAGCCCCTGAAATAAACGAAAAACTGCCTTGTCACGGGGAAGTTCATCCCTGTCTTCCTCTTGGACTTGGTCCTATCAGATTTCAAACTTCTTCTAAAGTTACAGTAATTTAGACTGTTCTCTTGGCAGAGGGAGGGATACAAACCAATGGGACAAAACAGCCCTCAGAAACACATATAGGACAGTATGGCTTAACAAAACAAATGTGTATTTCTCGCTCATTTCACAGGCTGAGGTGGGCTGTGTGCTGTCCTTGGCCTTTCCCTCCAGGTGGTGACTCTGGCATTCAGCCTCCTTCCATTTGTGATGCTGTCATCTTGAAAGAGGGAGGGAGGGTGGATGAACGTGGAGGGACTTGGGTGAGACGTGGTCTTGGTGGTCAGCACTTCTGTTCATGTCCACTGACCACGCACGTGGTTCCAGTGCCACTCCCAAGAGGACAGGGAATGTGAGGAAAAGGAACTGGGATCAGTCGGCATCTAGCCTGTCTCTGTTGCCCTATTACTGTTTACTAGGATAAAGAAAATTGGATTTGCTTAGTTTCGTTTAAATTCATGAATATATGTTGCAATTTGTTTCTGTATATTTATTGAGTTGATCATAAATGTTTTTCTCCTTTAATCTGTTCATTTGGTAAATGACATTCATAAATTTTCTTTTCATCTTTAACTCTGCCTTTCATTCCTGTGATAAAACCTAATTGGTTATGTTATATGTTGCTGTCTACCATTAGCTAGAATTTCGTTTATGTTCATAAACGAGACTGGCCTGTACAGTTAAACTTTTTTCTACTGCCTTTGTCTGGTTTTGATATCAATTTTGTATCAGCCTCATAAAATAAACGGTGACGGGGCTTCCCTGGTGGCGCAGTGGTTGAGAGTCTGCCTGCCAATGCAGGGGACACGGGTTCGAGCCCTGGTCTGGGAGGATCCCACATGCCGCGGAGCAACTAGGCCCGTGAGCCACAACTACTGAGCCTGCGCGTCTGGAGCCTGTGCTCCGCAACAAGAGAGGCCGCGACAGTGAGAGGCCCGCGCACCGCGATGAGGAGTGGCCCTCGCTCGCTGCAACTAGAGAAAGCCCTCGCACAGAAAGTAAGACCCAACACAGCCAAAAATAATAAATAAATAAATAAATAAAAATAAAATAAATAAATAAATAAATAAATAGTGACACATTTCATCTTTTCCTATTTTTGGAACAGTTTGTTTAAAATGGGATTTTCAGTGCCTTGAATATTGGTAGAACACACAAAACCATCTGAACCCAGTAAATTTTGGAGGGGAGACTTAATTACTGATTCAATTTCTCTAATAATTAAATGTATATTCAGACTTTTCTACTTAGTTTAGGAAAGTCATGTTTTTCTAGGGAATTTTCCATTTTTCTCTAAGTTTTCAAATACAGTGGTGTAGTATTGTTCATAATATTCTCATCATTAAAAATCGGTTTCTGTAGTTAGACATCTTTTTCATTCCTATTATTGCTTTTATTTATGTTTTCTCCCTTTTTTTCTTAATAAATCATGTCAGATCTTTGTGTATTTAAACATCAGGGGTTTTTTTTGTTTTATTTTTGCGGTACGCGGGCCTCTCACTGCTGTGGCCTCTCCCGTTGCGGAGCACAGGCTCCGGATGCGCAGGCTCAGCGGCCATGGCTCACGGGCCCAGCCGCTCCGCGGCATGTGGGATCTTCCCGGACCGGGGCACGAACCCGCGTCCCCTGCATCGGCAGGCGGACTCTCAACCACTGCGCCACCAGGGAAGCCCTAAACATCAGTTTTTATTATTTCTGTTTTTTTTTAAATTTATTTATTTTACTTATATTTATTTTTGGCTGCGTTGGGTCTTTGCTGCTGCACGCGGGCTTCTCATTGCGGTGGCTTCTCTAGGTGTGCGGGCTTCAGTAGTTGTGGCATGCTGGCTCAGCAGTTGTGGCGCACGGGCTCAGTTGCTCCACGGCATGTGGGATCTTCCCGGACCAGGGCTCGAACCCGTGTCCCCCGCACCGGCAGGCGGATTCCCAACCACTGCGCCACCAGGGAAGCCCTTATTTCTGTTTTTATCTTTAATATTTCCTTCTTTATGTTTTCATTGAATTTACTTGTTCTTTCTTCAATTTATTAATTTGAATGCTTAGCTTATTAATTTGTAGTCTTTCTGCATTTGTAACAAACATTTTAAGGCTATACATTTTCCTCTAAGTTTTGCTTTGGCTGTATCTCATTCATTTTGTCAAGTAATATTTTCATGATCATTTAATTCTAAGTATTTTCTAATTTTTGTGTGAGTTATTTGGAAGAATGTTTTAAATTTTCCAACTGTTTGGGGAGTGGTTGGTGATATTTCTGTTGCTGTGTTCTAATCTAATTGCTTTGAGGTCAAAGAATATAGTCTGTATATGATCAGGTTTTATAAATGTTGCACATACATTTGTAAACTGTGTGTGGTATCTAATTTTTTGTAGAGTTCTACATTCAGCCATTAGATCAACCTTGTGTTTAAACTTGTATATGTATTTACCAATGTTTTATCTGTTTGATCTGTTAATTACTGAGAGATGTGTTTACATCCCCCACTATAATTAGGTATTTGCCAATTTCTCATTATAATATTATCCATTTTGCTTTATATATATTTTAAGCTATGTTATTATGTACACACAAGTTCAGAATTTTGCTGTCTTTCTGGAACTTGGTTCTTTTGTAGCAGCAAATACTTATATAGTACAACATGCCAGCATTTTCTAAGTGCTCTCAATATATTAATTTACTTACCCCTCATAAAAACTCTATGAAGTAGGTGCTATTATTGTCCCCATTTTACAGATGAGAAAATTGAGGACAGAGAAATTAAGTAACTTGACCAAGGTCACCCAGCTTCTGAGTGGTGGAGTCAGGATTTGAACTCAGAGAGTCTGGCTCTAGCGTGTGTGCCCTTAACTACTATGCTATACTGTCTTCTTTATCACTATATGGTGAAATTCTTTATTTCTAATAATTTTCTTGGGTATAAAGTTTATTTTTTTCTTTTCTTTTCTTTTCTTTTTCAGCCACGCTGTGTGGCATGCAGGATCTTAGTTCCCCGAATAGAAATTGAAACCATGCCCCCTGCATTGAGAGCACGGAGTCTTAACCACTGGACCACAAGGGAAGTCCCAAAGTTTATTTTTTTCCTAAAGTTAATATAGCCATGCCAGTTTTTTTAGTTAACATTTGCCTGGTTTATTTATATAAATGCATTAAAAATATATATGTCTACATATTTTCTTCAACATTCACTTTCAATCTGTCTTTTTGTTTTAGAGATATTTCTTATATAAAAGCATATAGCTGGGAATTAAAAAAATCTAATCCAATAATCTTTGTTATTTAATAGGACATTTATTGTGATTACTGATATATTTTGCTTTATTTTTTACCATCCATTGCATTCTGGCTCCTGTTATTTCTAATGTGAAGCCTGCTGTCAATCTAACTGTTGTGTTGCGATTTACTGCCTGGTTTCTCTTAAGATCTTTTCCTTTAGATGCTCTCCAGTTTCACATCTGAGCATCTGGGAGCATATTTATTTTTATTGATCCTGTTTAGGATTCATTGAGATTCTTAAATCTATGGGTTGGAGAAGTTTTTCCACCAGCTTTGGAAAATTCTCGGCCAAAACTTCTTTGTTATCTTTCCCCCACTCTTTGAAGTTTCTCCTTCTGGAACTTCTATTAGGCATATTTTGAATCTTCCCAATCCACCCACCTTGTCTTTTGATTTCTTTTTATATGTCACAACCTCTAGCTCTCTCTACTGCATTCTAGAGAACGTCATCAGATATGTTATGACATTTACTAAGTCTTTTTAGTTGCCTCTAATCTGCTGCTTAATCCATCTATTATTTAGTTATTTATGTATTTATGGCTGCGTTGGGTCTTTTTTGCTTCGCGCGGGTTTTTTTCTGGTTGTGTTGAGTGGGGGCTACTCTTTGTTGCGGTGCGCGGGCTTCTCATTGTGGTGGCTTCTCTTGTTGCAGAGCACGGGCTCTGGATGCGTGGGCTTTAGTAGTTGCAGCACGTGGGCTCAACAGTTGTGGCTTGCGGGCTCTAGAGCGCAGGCTCAGTAGTTGTGGCACACGGGCTTAGTTGCTTCGCGGCACGTGGGATCTTTCTGGACCAGGGCTCGAACGCGTGTCCCCTGCATTGGTAGGCGGATTCTTAACCACTGCGCCACCAGGGAAGTCCCCATCTATTAATTTTTTTCAATGACTATATATTTGAAATCTGAAGTTCTTTTTAAAAAAATCTTCATTTTTTTGTATTAAGAGATTTTTTTTCTAATATAACATTTAATTCCATTAATGATTTTTAAACTGTCTTTTAAACATTTTCTTAGCGGTTGCTCTAGGGCTAATAATATACATCTTAGCTTATGATTTATACCAATTTAGTTTCAGTGAGATATAGAAACTATGTTTCTATATATTTCTGTTGCCCTCTTCCCTTTTTAGTACTATTATTGTTGCACACATTAGATCTGTATATGTTACAGAACCCAATAATACAGTCTTACAATGATTACTTTTATATAATTTTATGTCTTAAAGAAGCTGAGGTCTACTCTCCTTCTATGGGAGAGAAAGTGTATATTTATAAAGTTTGTCATACTAAACTTATTTACCATTTCCGGTTCACTTCATTTTGAGGATTCAAGTTACCATCTGATGCCAGATCCTTGCTTCCTTACAGTTTCACTCCCACCCACCTCCTTTGTGCTCTTATGGGCAAATATATTACATTTTTGTATATTAAAGTTCCAACAATACAGTTATAATTATATGGTTTTATGCAATTGCTTTTCTTTTAAAGACAATTTTAAAAATAGCAGTTTTATGTCCACAGCAAAATTGAGAGGAAGGTACAGAGATTTCCCACATACCACCCACCCCCAGCCCATAGGCATAGCTCCCCCCAACCCTGCTATCAGCATCCCCCACCAGATGGTACATTTGTTATAATCAAGGAATCTGCATTAACACATCATCATTACCTGAGGTCCATGGTTTACGTTAGGTTCACTCTTAGTGTTGTCCACCGTATGGGTTTGGACAAATTGTACTGATATATATCCATTACAGTGTCATACCGGGTGTTCTCACTGCCCTCAAAGTCCTCTGGGCTTCACCTGTTCATCCCTCCCTCCCTCCTGGCTCCTGGCAACCACTGATCTTCTTTCTGTCTCCATAGTTCTGCCTTTTCCAGAATGTCATATAGTTGGGATCATACAGTATGTAACCTTTTTCAGATTGGCTTCTTTCATTTATAATCAGCATTTAAGTTTCCCCATGTCTTTTCACGGCTTGAGAGCTTATTTCTCTTTAGTGCTCAGTAGTATTCCATTGTGTGAATGTTCCCCGGTTTATTTATCATGTCACCTACTGAGCCAAGCATCTTGGTTGCTTCCAAGTTTGGCAATTATGAATAAAGCTGCTATAAATATCCAAGTGCAGGTTTTTGTGTGGACATAAGTTTTCGACCCCTTTGGGTAAATACCAAGGAGCATGACTGCTGGAAAGCAATATGCTTAGTTTTGTTAAAACTCCAAACTGTCTCCCAAAGTGGCTGTACCATTCTGCATTCCCACTGACGACGCACGAGAGTCCCTGTTCTGCGTCCTCACCAGCGTTTGGTGTTGTCAGTGCTCTTGGCCGTGCTCGTAGGTGTGCCGTGGTATCTCACTGTTGTTTTAAGTTTCATTTCCCTGCTGACAAGTGATGTTGAGCATCTTTTCATGTGCTTATCTGCCATCTGTATATCTTCTTCGGCGAGGTGTCTGTTAAGGTTCTTCGGCCCATTTTTAATATTGGGTTGTTTGTTTTCTTACTGTTGAGTTTTAAGAATCCTGTGTATATTTTGGATAACAGCCCTTTATCAGATGTATCTTTTGCACACATTTTCTCGCAGTCTGTGGTTTGTCTTCTTATTCTCTTGACAGTGTCTTTTGCAGAACAGACATTTTAAATTTTAATAAAGTCTAGTTTGCCAATTCTTTCTTTTATAGATCATGTCTTTTTGGTGTTGTATGTAAAAAGTCATCGCCAAACCTCAAGATCTAGGTTATTTCTCTTGTTATCTTTTGGGACTTTCATATTTACTTTTGCATTTTACATTTAGGTATGGAATCCTTTTTGAGTTAATTCTTGTGAAGGGTGTAACGTCTGTGTCTAGATTCATTTTTTTGCTTGTTATTGTCCAGTTGTTCCAGCACCATTTGATGAAAAGATGGTATTGCTTTTTAACTAAGTTAGAAGAAAGGAGAAGAAATACATATTTACATTATTTCCTATAATTACCTATATAATGACCTTTACTGGCAATCTTCGTTTTTGTGTGTGTGTGTGTGGATTTGAATTATTGCTTCCAGCCTGAAGAACTTCCTTCTATATAGTATTTTCTATAAGGCAGGTGTGCCAGCAACATTCCTCAGATTTGTTTATCAAGAAATGTATTAATTTCACCTTCAGTTTTGAAAGATAGTTTTGCTGGGTGTAAGAATTTTTTCACCTTTGCTTTCAGGACTTCTAATATGTCATCCCTCTGGCTTCTGGGCTCCACTCTTCCTGATGAGAAGTTTACTATCACTCTTCTTGGAATTCCCTTGTTTGTGATGTGGTTTCTCTCTTGCTCTGTTCAAGATTTTCTCTTTGTCTTTATCTTTTAACATTTTGATTGTGATGTGTCTGGCTATGGGTCTCTGCACTTATCCTGCTCAGAGTTTTTGAGTTTCTTGGATGTGTAGATTAATGTTTTTCATCAAATTTGGGAAGCTTTCAGACAGTTTTTCCCTGAATATCTTTTTTCTGCTCCCTTTTTTCTCTCCTGTCCTTCAGATGCTCCCATCGTATGTATGTTGATGAAGTCAGTTGTGTCCCATCTCTCTCTGAGGTTCTGTTCCTTTTTTTCTTAATTCTTTTTTCTTTGTTCTTCCGAGTGTTTAATTTCTATCGGTGTATCTTTAAGTTGGCTGATTCTTCTGCCAGCTCAAATGTACAGTTGAGTCCCTCATTAGTTTTATATTTTAGCTAATGTACTTTTCAACTCCAAAATTTCCATTTGGTTCTTTCTTTTTATTATTATAATTTCTATCTCTTTATAGACATTCTCTATTTGATGAGACATTGTCATCATACTTTCCTTTAATTCTTTAAGCATGGTTTCCTTTAGTTCTCTGAATATATTATAATAGCGGCTTTGGAGTCCTTGTCTGGTAAATCCAATATCTGGGCCCCTCGAAAGCAGTTTCTAGTGTTTGTATTTCTTTCCTTGTGTATGGGTCACACTTCCTATTTCTTTACATCTCATAATTTTTTGTTGAAAACTGGACATTTAAGATAATATATTGTAGCAACTCTGGAAACTGTGATCCCTTACCTCCCCCATCCCCCAGCCAGGATTTTTTGTTATTGGTACTTGATTTTTTGTTATTTAGTGATGTGGGTAGATGAATTCAGTGAGGTCTGTTTTTCCTGTGGTGTGAAGCCTCTGATGTGTACACAAATCTCCCTGCCCCCTGGGATGGCCACAGTGTTAGCTGGGTTCTCATTGACTGTCTTTTCCCCAATCTCTTTTTTTTTTTTTTTTTTTTTTGTCATAATCACTCTTTTTCTTTCTTTCTTTCTTTCTTTTAACATCTTTATTGGGGTATAATTGCTTTACAATGGTGTGTTAGTTTCTGCTTTATAACAAAGTGAATCAGTTATACATATACATATGTTCCCATATCTCTTCCCTCTTGCATCTCCCTCCCTCCCACCCTCCCTATCCCACCCCTCCAGGCGGTCACAAAGCACCAAGCTGATATCCCTGTGCTATGCGGCTGCTTCCCACTAGCTGTCTACCTCCCCAATCTCTTTGTTAACCTCCGGCAGCTTTGCCTCTATTGGTATCACACTGAACTGTTAGGCTCCACTAATTGCTACCTGATTGCTCTGTCATTTTTGACAATGTCCTGGGACATAAACTGCTCCACATCTGATCTGATAAAGTTGGGCCCCTTTGCAGGGGTAGTTCTTCAGACCAGTCTTTGAGGCTTGCTCTGACCCCAGCCGGGTTCTTTTCAGCTGTCTCTCTGTTAAACTCCTGGCTGGTTTGTTTCACTTGTTCCATCAGGGAATGACCAGCCTTCTTTAAGTGACTCACCACCAAGGTCTTCCTTCTTTTCAATAGTGCCCTTAGGCTTGAACTTCCCTGCACTCTGTTCCAAGTGAGCCAGTCCCCTTAGCCTGAGCTACCGAACCCTCTGTTTCTACACCCAAGGCAAAAGCTCCATGCCAACACTCTGGACCTGGGTACAGCAATCTGCTTCTCTTAGAGTGACACATCTTTTCCATGAGTTGGAAGGGGATGGGAGGAGGGGGTAGTAGCCCCTTGTCTTCTCAGTTTGCCTCTCCCTGCACAGAACCTCTACCCTACAGGTGAGCTGGGACAGGAGATTGGGTTAAGGTAACCAAGGCCTGCCACACCTAGATTAGAGCTTCCAGCCTACAAGTGGGGACTGGGTGGAGGTAGGGAGCCACAGGCCTCTCAGCTGTGCTTTTGTGGAACAGAGTTTCTGCACATGAAGCCGTGGGGCAGAGAGAGGGGAGATGAGAAATGCAGTGACCAGCGCCTCCGGAGAGAAGCTATTGTCCTACACTCCCAGATGGGGAGGAGGGGCCCCTTCTTGGCCACGCTCACCTGGAGGTGAGTTTCTGCCACACTGAGCTGGGGGAGGGGACGGGACAGGTTGTGGCTTCAATGCCACAGACTCTCACTGTTCTTAAAGAGATTTAGCAGATTTCTTGAATAAACGTTTTTCCATTTGCTGTGTGCCCTAAGACAATTTTCAGGAATTTTAAATGGGGGAATTCCCTGGTGGTCCAGTGGTTAGGACTCCACACTTCCAATGCTGGGGGCCCGGGCTCGATCCCTGGTCGGGGAACTAAGACCCTGCAAGCAGCGTGGCACAGCCAAATTAAAAAAAAAAAGAAATTTTAAATGTTTTTTTAAAATTTATTTTTTATTGAAGTATAGTTGAAGTACAACGTTGTGTAAATGGTTGTTTTTTATAATTTCCACCAGTTATGATTATTTCACTGGGGAGAAAATTCATAGAGATCCACACACTGTGATTCTTGGAGGTACTTCTCCCTGCCTTATTCCTTCTTTTTTCTCCACTATTCTTTTTCATAGTATTTTATTCTTTTTTATGCTCTTAATCATTTTAAACCTATCGGTATCATAGCCATCATCACCTGAAGTTCCTGGGGGGTCTAATCTTGCTATATGTTTCATACACTGGCTTTCATTCATGATGGGTGATTTCCTTGTGTGTTTTGCAGTTTGGTATCGTGAACTGACTTTTACTGGTGCTTTATCCGTGGGAATCCTCTAAGGCTTGGTTTGACGGTATGTCCCCCCAGAACTGTTTTGTATTTGCTTTCGCTAGGTATCCATGGTTATTACCAGCCTACCGCCAATATTTATGTTACTTTCTCAGCCCGAGATTGTGCAAATCTCAAATCTATGGGCGGTATAGTCCAATGGTTATGAATTCCCAGGAGAGATTTTTATGCCACTTCAAGCCTAGGTCAATGCTTATTCATTTGCCTGTGGCCTGCCTGTTTGGGTGGGAGATCTATTTTTCTGTTCGCCCTTTCACTGAGTCCTGGATTTATGCAGGAAGCTCAGCCCTGTGCTCTTGTCTCATTTGGCTTGAATGCCAGGTGTCCACGTGCCCACCAGTGCTGCCCAAGAGGACATGCCACAGTGATGCCATTGCTCTGTATCTGCTGTTCCGGGTAGTAGCCACCAGTCACATGGGGCTTCTGAGAGCTTGAAATGTGGCGAGTGAGACTGAGGAACTGAATTTGAAATTTTAACTTATTTCAAATGATGTTTATTTATTTATTTATAATTATTATTATTATTTATTCATCTATTTACCTTTGGCCTCGCCATGCAGCTGTAGGATCTTAGTTCCTTGACCAGGGACTGAACCCGGGCCCCTGCAGTGGAAGCGTGGAGCTCTAACCACTGGATGGCCAGGGAAGTCCCAGTTGATATTTATTTAAATACATTCCGATTTAGGTAGCTGCTCGTGGCTGGTCCCCGCTGTATCAGACCAACCACACATCTGGAGCGTCATGTACTTCACTCGCCGTTCCAGCTTCCTCTTCATGGACGGCCCCCAGGGTTCATCTTACTCTCTTAACTGTGCACTTAGACTGTTCGGTTTTACCTGGTGTTTTCGGTAAGCTGGGAGGTCTTACGCATTTTGTTCACAATATGGCCAGAATGGAACACAGTCTCTGCTTCCATTTTCTCCCCCCTCCAGCCCATTGGTTCTGCTGCAAAGTAATTTTTCTATGACGCAAATCTGTCCATGTGACATGTCTGCTTTCAAGAGGTCCCTGTTCTCCTGGAATGTAGCCCAAGCTCAGCCTGGCCCCCGAGGTCCTCTGTGACCTGGCCCTGCCTATCCCCTCCGTTTACCCATCATGCCCTTCTCCTTGTACTTCATACTGAAGCCAAGCATCCGGAACTCCTCGGCGTTGCCTGGCGACGTCACACTGTGTGTCCTCCGTCTGTCCTGCTCCTCCCTGAAATGCCCACCAGTCCCGAGTCCACGTCCCAGCTGCTAACCAGCCTCTGCTTTCCCTTCCCAACAGTGCTCATGTCCTTTGCTCCTCTAGGCCCCATATAGAATTTGGCCATAACCTTCACAATACTTGACTGTGCTTTCTTGTTTATGTGTCTGTTCCCCTCCCAGCCTGGACTCCTAGGAAAGGACTTGCTGTTTTTAGCCTCTGGAGCCCTGGCACCCAGGCCAGGGGCTCAGTGACACTTGCAGGCACTGATGCCGGACCTTCTCCTTTGCCCGCGAGGGTAGCGCCTCGCTGTGGGCCGTCCATGGGGTGGTCCAAGCCACAGCCTGGCTCCGGGCCTTAGGGGCGCTCTGCAGTGGGGTAGCTGGAGTGTTATCGTCACAGACTCTCCAAGGAGTTCTGAGGCTTCAGCTCCTAGTACGCCGAAGCTTCGCAGACCCGTCCTGCTCCGGCCACAGCCCCCTGCCCACTTCCCCTCCACTTCTGGCAGTCGGCACCGTGACTGTGAGATTGGGCCCCAGAGGGCCTGCTGGGCCTTTCCACGGGGGGCCCCGGTGAGGCCCCACATGCTCATCGACAGCGCCCTTCGGCCCTGCCCTTCATTCTCGCTGTGGAAGGAAGAGGGCAGGCTGACAAACAGACGGTGGGTCCGTGAGGACTGGGCCTTGGTTCGGTGCTGGGAGGGCTGGCCCTGCCCGCTGCGCTTTCCCGGGCTGCTGAGATGACGGGGGCGTCTCTCCTCCCTCCCGGCCCATCTGCCGCTGCCCCAGGAGGATGAGGGTGTCAGGTCTCCAGACGAGCCTTACCCAATGACAGGTAAGGTTTAACAGGTGCTCAGGGAAATGATGTTTGGATTGAAAACTGCTTAGTTTTTCCCTGACTCCCAGGATGCCATCCTAGGCTTGTGAGAAGGAGCGTGGTAGGTGGGTGAGAGTACTGGGCTGGGAGCCAGAGGCCTGCCCGTGACGAGCTGTGTGGCTGGGAGCAGGGCACCCTCCTTCTGTCTCCGTCCCCAGGTATCGCACGTAAGATGTAAGCACAGAACTCGGGGGCTTAGGAGCTGCTCGGTGACTGTGTTTTCCCTTTTCCAGATCCTTGAGGGATGTTTGTACTTACTTTATATACGAGAAAGTCTTAACTTCCTTCTTCTCATCCTAGCCACATCTTTGTCAAGCCCAGCACGGGCTGAAGCGAAGGGTCTCTGTGATTGTGTGTGTGCGAGTATGCGCCCAAGTGTGTACACAGATTTAGACATAACCCAGTGCAAAGCCGAGGTCCCTCTGGTACCCAGACCACCAGCATACTCTGTCGTGTGCCCTGAGTTCTTCCCCTTATTGTCTGTGGTCTTTTTATTCAGAGCCTCAGACCTGAAAGAAATTGGGTTAAAGAATCTCATACAGAAGTTACTCTGAGCAATTGAAGTTCATTTCCCAGAAATGCAAGGATGACTTCAAACGGCTGGTACAACCCAAGTTCCCAGGGAGGAAACCTGTCCTCAGGAGGTACCCTGGGCGAGGGCTGGCCTGATGGGCAAGGGCAGGAGGGAGCTGGGCGGGTGGCCAGGGCAGCAGGTCTGGGGTGGGGTGGGGACAGATTCGCCAGCGTCCCCTCGGCAGCCCAGTTCTCAGCCTGCGTCAGCTGCTCCCGCTTCTTCTACTGCTTCGTTGACGTGAGCAGGAGTTGTGGGCCAGCTTTCAGGTTAGCGGCTGGCTGGTGTCCTCCCTGGGGGAGAGCTGGGAGCCAGGCTGTAATCTGTCCCATTAGCAGTTGGCAGCTCCCAGCCCGCTTTTTCACCTGGACCGGCTCCGTGCTGACATCGCCGGACCCGCTGTGACGCTCATGGATGCGGGCCACGTGCGCTGTTCGCTCCCCCTTGCCCCGTGTGGGTGGCCTTGGCGCCAGCGGGCAGGGCTGAATCTCTCACACCGTGAAGCCTGTGACCAGCTCCAAGAACCGCTGCTCCCAGCGAGAGCTGCTCTGCTCCCTGGCGCGTCGCGAAGCACAGAGCTGTCGGGGAGCTGAGCTCGGAACGCGGCCTCGGGAAGGGCTCCAGCCCAGAAAACAGTCATTAGTAGCCTGTGCTGTGAGTAAATGTTCCCGGGGCTTGAGACACGAGCTAAATGGAATTGCGACGATCACACCAGCTACCTTTAACACACTCCGTGACAGGCATTGGGCCAAACCCTTTGAACTCGTGACCTTTCTTAATACAACAGCCTGGGAAGGTAGATGTTGGTCCCTTTTTACAGTTGGATAATCCTAGGGTCAGAGAGGTGAAACAACCGGTGCGAGATCACACAGGCCACGTGGCAGAGCTGAGACCACACCCCGGAGCTCAGCTGCCCCCCACACCTGCTGCACTGCATGGCGACTGGACACGGACCCGGTGTGTGCCCGGGGCGGGCTGCGGGTGCCAAACCCCACATCTGCCGTGGATTGGCTGTACAGAGCTCTGCACTTGTAGCTGCAGGGCTGCTGTGTTCCCGTCCACGGCCCCGTCTGTAGCATTCACCATCGCAGCTTTGGGCCTATTTTCCACGGAGGCACCTCTAGGTGTTTAATTTCCTCTGCTAGCTGCCTCTTCCTATTGTTTCCCATTCCCGCTTTAAGAACGTCAGAGAATACTGAAAACCTTCTTGGCTGGGGCCACACGCACCGTCCTTTTCCTGCTCCTTTCTTCCCAAGCATTTATATTCAGAGAGCTGCTCCATTCACTGGAAATTGCTCCCTCCCCCCCGGGCCGGTCACTGAACCGAGAGCAGGGCACATGAATATGTAGAAATATGTGTTTGGGGCTCCCGGTCCTGGTCTTTTAATCAGTGCGGCCTGGTTCCTCCTTCGGTTTTCAAGGGCCTTAGGGAGATGCAGGACGGCCCAGCGGAAAGGGCACCGGACGAAGTAGAGGCTAAAGCTGCCCTGGTGCCTGCGGAGGTCCCAGCCTGGTGCTCAAAGGCATGGCCTACACTGAGACCAAGGCCACCCGGTCCCTCACGCCCCAGGGGTTCAGCTGGTGGGACCTCGCCGACCACCTCCCATCCGGCCGCCGGGATCCCATCGCTTCCCTCGGATTCCGACGCTGCGTCCTCCCCGCCCCAACTCCGCGCCCCGGCACCCCTCCCCTTCCTCCTGCCGACACGGCGGCCGGGCTTTCCCGCCTCCAGGCCCCGAATCCAATCCCGGTTTCCCCGCCCCGCCCCCAGCTCTCGGCTGGGCCGCCCCGCGCGCCGTCACCGCCGCCGTCACCGCGCGTCGGCAGCAGCCCGCGCGCGCCCGGCCACGGGGCTCGGCTCCGGTGCGCGGCTCCGGCCGGGTAGGCGGGAGGGAGCCGAGGACAATGCGCCCCGCGCCCGGCGCCCCCCGCGCGGCCCCGCCCCCCGCCCGGCTGCAGCCCCGGTTCCCGCGCGGCCGGAGCGGCTCGGGCAGCAGCAGCGGCGGCGACACCGGCAGCGGCAGCGGCAGCAGCAGCAGCAGCGCGGGCGCCGAGCGGGAGGACGACGACGAGAGCGCCAGCATCAGCAGGCCGCTGGTGCCCGCCGGGCCCCCGGGGAGCGCCGCCGCCTCCTGCGCCTCCACGCCCACCTCCCCGCGTAGCATGACCGCCGCCGACCTGGGCGCGGGCGCCGTCGCCGGGGCCGTCGGGGGCGCGGGCGGCGCCAGCCCCGGCCCCTCCTGCCGTTCGTGTTGCTGCTGCTGCGGTCGCCGGGCTCGGCCGGGCCGCGGCGGTGGGCGCCGCGGCTGCGCCCCCGGCCCGGGCTGCCGCTGGGGCTACCAGGCGCTGTCCGTGGCGCTGCTGCTGGCGCAGGGCGGCCTGCTGGACGTGTACCTCATCGCTGTCACCGACCTGTACTGGTGCTCCTGGGTCGCCACCGACCTGGTGGTCGCGGCGGGCTGGGCCATCTTCTTCGCCAAGAACAGCCGGGGCCGTCGGGGCGCCGCGCACACCCACCACCCGCACCACCCGCACGCCGCGCCCCTGCACCTGCCCGCCGCCCCCGCCGCCGCTGCCGGGGCTGCGGGAGCCAAGGCGCGCGGCGGCCGCGGGGGCGCGGGCGGCCCGGGGCCGGCGGGGGCGGCCGGCGCGGCCAGCGAGTTCGCCTTCGCCTACTTGGCCTGGCTCATCTACTCCATCGCCTTCACGCCCAAGGTGGTGCTCATCCTGGGCACGTCCATCCTGGACCTCATCGAGCTGCGCGCGCCCTTCGGCACCACGGGCTTCCGCCTCACCCTGGCGCTGTCGGCGCCGCTGCTCTACTGCCTGGTGCGGGCCATCGGCGAGGCGGGCGCCACCCCCGGCTCCGCGGGCCCCCTGCTCCTGCAGCCCCAGCGGCACCGCGCCGCCGGCTGCTTCCTGGGCACGTGCCTGGACCTGCTGGACAGCTCCGCCCTGGTGGAGCTGATGCTGGACGGCCGCGCGCCGCTGCCCGCGCACCTGCGCTACCTGCTCCTCGCCGCCTACTTCCTCGCGCTCGCCTCGCCGGTGCTCTGGCTCCACGAGCTCCACGCCGCTGCCGCCTCGCCCCGGGGCCGGGCCTCGCGGCCGGGAGGCTGCAGCCGCCTGCTGCGCCTGCTGGGCGGCTGCCTCGTGGACGTACCCTTGCTGGCGCTGCGCTGCCTGCTGGCCGTGAGCTACCAGCAACCGCTCTCCGTCTTCATGCTCAAGAACCTCTTCTTCCTCGGCTGCCGCGGCCTGGAGGCCCTGGAGGGCTGCTGGGACAGGGAGACCCCGGCGTCCCCGAGTCGGGCTTGGGCAGGCTACGGCGCTCCGCCCTCCGCCCCGTTGGTGCCGGGAGCCCCCCAGCTGGGCCACTGCGTCTCGGAGGACGAGGGGGGCGCCCACGGCTACGTCAACACCCTGGCTGTGGCTTCCCAAAACTGAGGGGTCTGGGGGCTTGCTCTGGAGTTGGGAGACCCCGCTCCCTGTCCTGCGACCTTCCCTCACCCAGACTGGATCAGCCTCTGTTTGGGGGAGGTAACTGTAAACAGGGCTGAGAGCCAGCGCACCCCTCTGAACCCTTTGGGTCAAGACTGCTTGGAAGGAGCCAGCCGCTAAAGAGAGGGAGGAGGGTCGCCGGCTCTCTTCTTCTCTCAACGCCCTTCCCCAATCCTTTCCTCCAGGGGTGGGGCACCTCTGCTTCTTGCTTCTCCCACCTCCTCTGATTCCTCTCCCTTGCGGGGCAGAATGGAGGAAAGGGGGGCCCAGGGCCTTCGGCCACCCCCCTTGCTTGGACGTGCCAGCTTCTTTTAGGCTGTGGTTAGTGGTCCTTGACCCACACCTTGAAATGACCCAGAATCCCATGCTCCCCTGATGTGTCCATTGCATTTCTTCCAGATGGTAGATGCAAAGTGTGTGTGTGTGTGCGCGCACACCCGTGCGCATTCACGCGTGTGTTGTCTCGTGTCCAACCCGTGCCCCTCACAATCAGTAGGAGATCTGGGGAGGCCCGGTCCTCCCCACCACACACTCCTCATTCCTACCTGAATCTGTGGCCATGAATTCCCAGACAGAGTTGGGCTCCTGGGGGCTGCCCAGTGGCCCTCCTCCGAGGGAGAAGCTCACCCAGGATCTTCCTCAATGCCACTCCTTTCCTCTCAGCTGGGGGGAGGGGAGGGCCCATACTCTAAGGACCAAACTACACCTTTTCTTGGGTGTTACTACCTCCGTGCTTTCCACTTGTGTCACATCACACACTGATGCTGCTTGCAAAAAATAAGGACAAATACTCAGATGTTGCATTCAACGTGGCCACTGGATCCAGCTGGGCTTCGGTGCCAGTGTTATTACAGGGTCTGCGGAGGGTCAGCCATTGGCTGCCCTCCCTCTCTCCCTCCAAATGTGCCCATGACTCTTATCCTTCCTGCAGCTGGTTGCTGGCTGGGTCAGATCTTGGCTCAGAACAGCTTTGGTGGGGTTTCTGGATAGAAAACCATGTGAGCTGGGCCTCCCATGGGCCCACAGGAGTAGGAAATCCACCTCCCCACCTGTCCTTCCTTTAGGAAGCATGGTATACATGAGAAAGGGCGGTGGTGACCGCTGTCCTCTGCTCTGGTCACGGGAGCCTCTAGGGAAAAGCAGTATGCGTGGAGTAGGGTGTCTAAGCCCCACCCGGCCCAGCCTCCCTCCCTAGTGACGGGTCACATCCAGGGGCTGCCCACGTACAGTCTTGATGTAGGACCTCTCTCGGCAATCTTTGAGGCAGGATGAGTATTTTGGGGGGAGGTCAGAGTGCAGGAAGAGTTGAGAGCCAGGCCAGGGGCACCTACTCCCCTCCACTCTGCGGGAGGATGGGGCTGGGGGAGGTTGTAGGAATCTGTTTCCCTCTCTCCTTGTGCCTGGGGAACTCTGTGTGGTGTAATAAACTCTGGACAGAGGGTCAGAGGTCATGGGTTGTGGCTTTTACTCTGTCACCCACTAGCTTCAGTGACACATGACTTTCGCTTTCTGGGCCTCCGTTCTGCACATAGGGCTCCTCTCTCTCAATTTCTTGGGGGCTGTTGACAGAAGACAGACACACAGACGGGGCTGATGGCCTGAACCTCCCTGCTCTCATGGGTGGGGGGGGCGGGGAGGGAGGAACATGTTTGCACTCGATGTCCCTGCTCCCAGCCCCTTGCCCACCGGGTCCAGGATCAGCTGGTGGATTTTGAAACTAATTGTTCTTTTCCTGCCTTCTCTCCTCCCCAGGATCCCCCTTCTTGCCCTTTGAATTTCATGTGGTCAAAGTTCTGGGGCCCAGACTCTGGGGGTCCCAGGAACTGCTCCCTCTGTTCCCACACCCTCTCTCCAGCTTTGCTGTTTCTCTGCTACCTAATCTCAGTGACAGAAGGACTTTGTGTCCGAGCCATGGCCCCAGGCCGGCCCCCTGCCCCACCCCCTTCTCCTGTTTGGATGGCCGTCTCCCTGCTGAGTGACCGCTGCTGCGACACCTCCAGGGTGTCGGGTATTCTGGTGGGAGGCTGTGGTGGGTTCCGGTGAGCTGCACTTCCCGGCACCCGGCTGGTCTGGCAGAGGCCAGGCCTGTTCCGGTCCGGCTGCCAGCCGCACTCACCCCGGGACAGATGTCCTCTTCCCGACACTTGGTGCCAGCACTTGTGCTCAGGGCGTCAGCCCCTTCCTTCTGGTGTGTTTTTCTTGAGTCCTTTTACTTACTTCCCTTGCCTCATTCACAGAAAGAAATGCCCCGAAAGTTTCATTTTTCTTGTTTTCTAGGAACACCTGTAGCGCGGGGTCCAACCAGAGATGCTGTGGTGTGTCTAGTGTCCCCGGGCCCGCGCCCGCGCCCGCCGTGCCGGTCACGGAGGAGAAGAAGCTGGGCTCGGGTCCCGGGCTGCCCGCCTCTAACGTTGGGCAGGTCAGGCCGTCCTCCCCTGGGCCTCGGACTCCGTATCTTTTTGGAAAGGGCTTGGGCCAGACCTTCTCTAAGGACGGCTCCGAGTCCATGAGTTTTCGTGGAAGAGAGCGAGCTGGCAGTCAGAGCCTGGAGGACGGAAGTGGCACCTCACTGGCATTTATCACGTTCTTTTCTCCTTCTCTTTTTAAAAATAAAACCAGCTTCTGTTCTGAAAATAAAAAACTTGAGACTTGTGACAAGCTTCCTGTGTAGTTTCTTTTAAGATCTTTCCTGTCCTGGTTTCCTTACTAAACCCTTAAATGTCACCGTGGCATCTGTCATCATTTTGCGGGTCTGCGTTAACGTTATGGGTGCACCTTGGCTACTTCCTTCCAGGCGGTTGGCGGGCTCTTGACCCGGCCGGCCTGGTGTGGCCCAGCCAGGCTTCCTCAGCATAGCCAAGTCCCCTGGGCTCTCAGCCCGAGGGTGATTCCCCAGCTCCTGAGCTCTCGCTCCTTCTTTCTGAGAATAACTCGTTAGTGGGGGAAGGGCTGAGAAGTGACTTTTAAAATGCTCTGCCCTTCTCTCCCCAGCCAGGAGCAGAAATGCTTATCACAAAGGAGAACAGGCCATGCTTGTTTTGTTTTCAACACAACGGGGTCTGGGGAGTCTAAGAGAACATGGGGTCTGCATAAAAATAAGACTACAGTCGGACTGCCCTGGTGGCGCAGTGGTTAAGAATCCGCCTGCCAGTGCAGGGGACGTGGGTTCGAGCCCTGGTCCAGGAAGATCCCACATGCCACGGAGCAACTAAGCCTGTGCGCCACAACTACTGAGCCTGTGCTCGAGCCCGTGCTCCGCAACAACGAAGACCCAACGCAGCCAAGAATAAATTAAAAAAAAAGACTACGGGGGCTTCCCCGGTGGCGCAGTGGTTGAGAGTCCGCCTGCCGATGCAGGGGACACGGGTTCGTGCCCCGGTCCGGGAAGATCCCACATGCCGCGGAGCGGCTGGGCCCGTGAGCCATGGCCGCTGGGCCTGCGCGTCCGGAGCCTGTGCTCCACAACGGGAGAGGCCACGGCAGTGAGAGCCCCGCGTACCGCGAAAAAAAAAAAGACTACGGTCGTTGGTCTTTAGCACAGAAACAGCTGGTGCTATTCAGGGGCTATTCAAACGGTGAGGCCAAGGGCCCACCTCACTTGCCCTGCCTGCCCCCCGCAGCTGGGCGCTGGCACCACCTGGCCTCCAGGGCCTTCCCTCACTTATAAGACAGCAGCGACGTCCCCTCCCTCACAGGCTGCGGTAATGGGGCGATATGTGCAAAAACGGTCCTTTCCGTCAAGACATTCACAATCATGACGGGGACAAAACTTACACATACAATAGTTTCAGAACAGCAAAGACCGTGTCTTCATTTCTTCCTAAATGCGGATGGACGGTAAGGTGACCACCCTGACTACGTTTCTCGTGGCTGAGCTGCCCCTCACCTGCTCAAGAGGGGAGGTCGTGTCGGGTGAGTCTGGCCCTGCAGCCGGCCTGGGGTCGGGGGACTCGGGGGCCTGTGCTCCGCTGGCCGGCCCCTCCGGGTCCTCGCAGCCCCTCTGGGGGGCTTCCCCTCCATCCCCGAGCCCAGAAGGATGGAGCCACTTGCTGGAGGCTGCACTGCGGTCAGGAAGGGAATCCGGGTCTGAACCACGTCCGTCGGCCGCGGGCAGCCTTTGGATATGGCCTCCCTTCTGTTGTGCGGCTCTGGCTAAAAAGCAGGGGCTGGATCCACACCCTTTGAGTCCCGCAGGCCCCCAGTCGGGCCGCAGGCAGACGCTCTTCTCAGGAAGGTAAGGAGCCAGGACACTGCGTCACACGTAGGCGTGAACAACCGAAGGTGACTCCCCCCAGGAAAGGGTGCCTGGGTGTGGGGGGCATTGGACTAGGCTTCTCCCTTCCTTCCCCGTTCCTCTGACAGGCAAGGCTGCTCGGTACACTTGGGCCCTCACCGGGCAGGTCTTCGCAGGAAGGCCCCTCCGTTGTTTACCTGGGAGGGGAGACTGCCCCCCGCGGAGTGCAAAGGCTGTAGGATGGAAACCGCCATCGTTCTGTGAGCCTCGTACTCCCCCTTCTTTCCGATTCAAAGGTAAGCAGGCAATCAGTAAAATCCATCACACCTGGCGTTCAGAGGCCCGGCTCAACCTGCCGAGTGGACATTTAAGGGATGAACAAAAGCCCCTCCAAAACCTGAGCAGAAAAGAGAAGCTGACTCAGAACCAACGAATCCGGCAAGGTCCATAGCCCCACGCAATCATTCCTCGTCTTCCTACAGGAAAAGCCGTGGCCATCCACGAGGGTCATGTGGCCGGGCGTCCTCTTGCCTCCTCGAGTCCCTTCTGTCACTCTGTCCAAGAGAGGAGTCCAGGGGTGGCGGTCACAGACCGCAGGACGTGCGCTCTTGGAGGACCTCTCTGGGTGAGGCAGGATTGTATTAGCCGAGGTTCAGAGCAGCACGAGAAAAGAGGCCTGGCTTTATTCACACTTGATGCTCTTGGGGTTTGGCAAATGGCTGACACCACATTCAGGCTGATGGAATCTCCAGCACTTGCGCCAGCTGAGACCAGTGTGAGACTGGGGGCTCTGCGGGAGGGGAGGGAGAGTGGGCAGAACCAGGTTGAGCACCTGGGGAACTTCACAACTCCGTTCACACCCGCCACGCCCACGCAGGCACACCACGGAAGGGAAATTAGTGCTTGCCTAGCAACGGGAGGTTGGGGGTTGGGGTGATGATTAGGGGCTGCGTTTCTTTGGGGGCATAAGAAGAATATCCCAAAGCTGATTATGGGGAAGGTTGCTGAACTCTGAGCCCCTAGAGCCTTGAACTGTACAGGGTCCGTGGTGAGTTGTATGAGCTGTGAATCCTATCTCAGTAAAGCTGTTAGGAAAAAAGGCAGGAGCCCTGCTGATAAAGGGAACATAGTGGACAATGCCAACTGGGGACATCTGGCCTCAAAGGCCAGCGAAATAAGAATCTGAGGTCTGTGGGGAAGGCGATCCACATGGAGAGTGTGCTCCCGGGACCAGGACCACGTGGGCTGGCCATCCTGCCACACGGCAGAGCCCCGGCTCCGGCTGTGGAATCCACACTCTGCATGTTGAACACGCGCCGACTGGAAGCAGGGGGAATGTCTCAGAAAGCCTGTGGGAGTCTGGACCCAATGACACCCACCTGCATCGTCAGAGGAATGGTGCCTCAGAGGCTGGTGGATGGGAAGGCTCAGCTCCTCTGTCCCCGCCTCTGTCCGCTCGGGCTGCTGTAACGGAACACTGCAGACTGGGCAGCTTATCAACGACAGAAACACCCCTCACGGTGCTGGAGACTGGAAGTAAGTCCAAGGTCAAGGTGCCGGCAGATTCCTGCTTCACAGACGGCCATCTCGCGGTGTCCTCGCACGGCAGAAGGTCGAGGGGGCCCTGTGGGGTCTCCCAGAAGGGCACTCGTCCCATCCACGAGGCCCCACCCGTGCCCTCACCTCCTCCCAGAGGTCCTCCCCAACACCATCACACAGGGGATTAGGTGTCAACCTCAGGATCTGCGGGGACACTGACGCCAGTCTATAGCACTCCCGCACCTGGTCCTCTGCTACCAGTGGGCTGGCCGTGAGCTAAGCACCGTCCGGGGCCTGGGCCTCGAAGGCCTGCTGCTACCAGCCACAACCTCACCACGAGAAAGGCCTCTGCCACGAGGAACTTCTTGACCTATAGCAACGTGTGACTCGACCGCCAGGAATTCTGGGTTAACAAATGTATTCATTCCTTCATTGATAAGCTCTTTCACACACGCGCGTGCGCACACCCTGGTATCTGATTTCCCACCGAACTTCAGAATCCTCTCCTCCGTGCAGGAGCCTGGAGCTCCAGTTCAGGACTCAGGTACAGGCAAAGAGAACCCTGAACCCCAGGGTGGGGACCCCAGCGTGCACAGGGCTGGGGGCTCCCTGTGCTTCCCGAGCTCGGGCGCTGCAGCCCAGGGACCCAGCCTGCGGCCCCGAAAGAGTCCTCAGCCGTAGGTCTGCCGCTGACCGAGGCCACGCTGGGCTCACGCCATGCTGATGCCGTCAGGCGTCACGACCCTCACTTCTATCTGGTCTCTTTCCGAAAATGACTGGGTGTGTTTGGCCCTCAGCCTCCTGACGGCAGCAGCTCATCCTGGTGAAGGAGCCCCAGCTGCACCCAGCCTGGCACCGAGGCCTCCCCAGGCTGCGCCCACTGCCCCGCCTTCCGCGGCAGGCTCGGTTACGGCCCTGCCCCACTCGCCCGCAGCCCTCGGCCCGAGAAATGAGCTGCTCCTTCGGCTCAGACACGTCCTCCTCCAGAAGCTTGCCCCTGGGCCAGGCGCCCCTTCTGCGGACTTCACGGCCCCGGGCGAGCTTCTGGCAGCCTCTGCATCTCGCGCCCCACCCTGTGTGCTACCCCGTCCCTCTCACTGGAGGGACAGCTCCCTGATGGTCAGGGCAATGCGGGGCACAAAATAAAGGCTGAAGGAACGAATGACGGACACCCAAGGACACCGCCATTAGCTCCTGGGAACAGGCTGTGGGTTCTCGTGGGGATGGTCACGGGAAGAAAGGTTAAGGGGACAGAGCCAAGATGTTTACTTTTTTTTTTTTTTTTTGTGGTACGCGGGCCTCTCACTGTTGTGGCCTCTCCCGTTGCGGAGCACAGGCTCCGGACGCGCAGGCTCAGCGGCCACGGCTCACGGGCCCAGCCGCTCCGCGGCATGCGGGATCCTCCCGGACCGGGGCACGAACCCGCGTCCCCTGCATCAGCAGGCGGACTCTCAACCACTGCGCCACCAGGGAAGCCCCAAGATGTTTACGTTTTAAAGGTACACATCTCACACGAGCATACACATGTCCACACGTGCACACCTACGGACACACGTGCTCACCACCCTGGGCAGGGGAGGCCCCACGCGGCGGCCCCTTGGGCTCCAGGCCAGGGTTCTTGCGGAGCTCCTGGAGGAAGAGCAGCAGCTGGAGGCTCCGCAGGCTCTCCAGGCCCTCGGGACACAGCGGCTGCCCGCCCGGCCCCCCACCCCGGTCCCCGTCGTCATCATCCGGGAGCTGCGGGGAGCTCCTGGAGATGTAGCCCTGGTCGGACTGCACGGACCGCCGCTGCTCCCCCCCAGGGGGCGTGCGCACATCCTGGCAGCGCGGGCTCTGCTGCAGGGACGGCAGCATGGAGCCGTCTGGCCGCCCCGCGGGGCTGCTGCAGACGGGCGGGTCCTCGGGGTGCATGGGGAGGAAGAGGATGCTGTTCCGCCCAGGGCCCCAGCCGCCCAGAAGCGGGCAGGCCTCGTCTCCCCCAACCAGGGCCAGCCGGCTGGCGGCACGGCTCCTGACGGCCCGAAGGATGGGCTCCACCGCCTGCGCCGGAGGGGCCCCGTCCACCGGGACCACCGTGGTCTGGAGCGGCTGGGCCGCCGGCTGCTCCTGGGGCCAAGGCTGGAGCTCCAGCCGCGACGGGCCCCCTCCTTCCCCCGCGAGGAGCAGCTCCACCAGCAGGCTGCCCTGGGAGGCGGGTTCCAGCACCAGCGGCTCCTGCCGGACGATCCCTCCTCCCGGCGGCGGCTCCTCGAAGGCCTCCTCGTCCAGGGACGGGAGGTCCTGGCCGTCTGCCAGGCAGAGGTTCTCGAGCTTGAACCAGTCGGGGCGCTGGGCCTGCCAGCGGCGGAAGCGCTGCACGGCCTCGTGGAGCTGCTGGCCGCTGGGGCTCTGCAGGTAGTTCTGGGCCGTGAGCGCCCCGACGCGGTGCATGCGGCCCGGCCCGAACATCTCCAGGTCCTGGATGCGGAAGTAGACCTCCTCAAACTTGTCCATGAGCGCGTAGCAGGAGGTGATGTTGAAGAGCTCGGGGATGTCAGCCTCGCAGCTGATGTCACTGAAGTAGCAGACGATGTAGGTGCCGAAGCAGGCCGGCCTCTTAAAGTCCGGCAGGATCATGTTCATGGCCGCCGTGAACAGGTCCCCCGCAGGCTTCCCGCGGTCACAGCGAAGCTGGACGGTGGCGTCCTCCCAGCCGAGGATGGCCTGCCACTTGGCCCGGGTGCCTCGGGAGCACAGGACGATGATCTTGGAGTTGCCCTCCACCACCTCCTGCTTCCGGCGGCCCACCCAGGTCATGACCCCCGCCTCCGAGATGGCCTGTTCCTCCAGCAGGTCGAGGGCCACTTCGGTGCCGCACACGGTGAGCAGGAACTGGGCGAACTTTAGGACCACGTCCACGTAGAGGGGGTGATCAGCCGAGTAAACGATCCAGACCTTCCTGGGCTTCAGGGGTGGGGGGCTCAGGGCTGGTGGCAGCGGGCAGGACGTCTGAGGGAAACAAGGGAAGCCAGGCCGAGGGTTCAGGCATGTCGGCGCTGACCACACACCACAGGCCGGGGACAGCCCCGCCCGGCTGGCCGGAAGACTCCCGAGCCCCAAAATGCAGCCGAGACCTCAGAATAAGCCCAAGGCGGCTGCCTCGATGTGCTGGCTGCCTGCGAAAACAGCCTGTGCCTTCGGGGAAGAGTCTCTCACTTTTTATCTGGCCTTTGGCCTCCATGTTAATTAAAATTGCTTTTTTCTTACAAGACACAAAGGCCCGTTTACACACAGCTGCTTTCGGGAGGACCTCTTTCACAAAACACAGTGCCTTTACCTTCCCCTCCTCGTTCAGCGATGGGCAACTGTTAAGCCCAGCCTCACTGTTTGAGGTCCCCTCTGTTCGGAGCTAGAGGTGGGTCCCCGGCAGGTGCCATCTCCTGAGAGACAGGAGCTGACTGGGTAGCCCCTCCAGGCCGCTGTGAACAGACTCACCCCAAACCCAGGCTGCCCAAGCCGGGAGGTGCCCACCTGTGCATTGGTGCCATTTTCGTATTTTCTGTGATGGGACCCTGAAAGGAAATGAAATGCCAGAAGTAACACTCCAGAAGTGTCCTTGCAGGAAGCACAAATCTTACAAGATGGCTCAGAACGGCTCTTTTGAAGAGAAACAGGGACCAGCTCACAGGGGGCACCTGCTGGGAGCTCTGCCCACTCCCGACCGAGGGAGGGGTCGAGGTAGCACTTCTTAGACGCTCTGGGCCTCTGCAGGGAGGACCGTCCCTCCCAAGACTGCTGTGTGACCTGCGGGAGGTATCAACGCTTCTGAAACTCAGTTTTCTTCCTCTGTGAAATGGGTCTGTGTGTGAAGTGCCCGGCACACCCCACCAGCTGGGTCACAAGTATTCTGCAGCACTGACATGGCTGGGACCCCCAGAATGGTGCCTGGGAGGTTACACCCCAACAGTGCCATCCCCAAGCAGAGCTCCCTTCAGGGAAAGCCCTTCACCAGACGTGTCCTTTCAGGAGGCAAAAGTCTTCCGAGATGCCTCCAGAAAGTAGTGCCACTGGGCCCCTTAAATTTTCTCCTGGTATTTTTCTTTTCTTTGGCCCGCGCCTCGTGGCTTGTGGGATCTTAGTTACCCAACCAGAGAGTGAAGCCAGGCCCTTGGCAATGAGAATTGAAGAGGCCTAGCCACTGAACCGCCAGGGAAGTCCCTCCTGCTGGTGTTCTGGGGTGAGGAGGTAAACCAGCGTGCTTAAGTGACCACTCCGTCCTGGAGGCAGCGAAGGGCCCCGTGGAGCAGGGCTGACTCACCAGAGCCATGTGCCAAGGAGGACGTTTGGAACCTTGATTTCAAGCCCCACCCTTTGGGCCTCTGCCTAGAACTCTGAGGTCCTCCCTCGCCCGAGGAGGTGGCCGCTTCGGGAAAAGGTCAGACGTGTAGCACGAGAAGCAGACGGCCTCCCGACGCCTGCAGAGACCTGGACGGCGGGACCCTCCCAGGGAAGGACCCTCTCGACAGGTCTCGCGCCCGGCTGGTGATCTCCCCCAGCATGAGCTGTGGTCACAGGGGAAACGGCCTCCCAGATCGGGGTCGTGGAGGGGCAGGGAGAGGCTAAGTCCCCACCCTAAAGACCCATGTTTCCTCCTGCTTAGAACGTGGCCAGAGAGGGCCGCAGCCGGAGGGAACCGATGCTTATTAGCAGGCTGAAGGGCGGGGATGCGTGGGGGCTGTGAGCACAGTCCCCCAGCTGGTGCAGGGACCGAGGGGCACGGGAAGAGAGGCGGGGCAGAGGGCAAGCCCCAGGTGGGCCCACAGCCCCTGGCCTTACCCGGTAGCCGCCAGGCCAGGCAGACGGTCAGCAGGACGACGGAACCCACGAGCAGGATGGAGAGGCCGG
Organism: Phocoena sinus; assembly: GCF_008692025.1. NCBI lineage: Eukaryota > Metazoa > Chordata > Mammalia > Artiodactyla > Phocoenidae > Phocoena > Phocoena sinus. The sequence goes on along the minus strand of NC_045772.1, from coordinate 101,982,905 downwards.
GGATGCACCTGGACACCCACAGGGGCATGCGGTCTGTGGCAGGAGAACAGCGTGATGGCGTGGCAGGGAGGCCTGTGACACCAGCCCCGGGGGCCCGCCCGCTGCCCTCCCTGAGCTGCCCTCTCTGCTGTGCCAGCCCTGGGGTCCTCAACCAACCGCCCACCCTGGGGGGTCTTCCCTGACACCAAGATGGGCCATGGTCCCACCACCCAGGGCCGCCTCCTGGTACAGCCTTTCTGCCTGGCTCCACTCCAGGACACAGGGACCTCTGTGTCCCCTGAGGCGGCAAAGCCTGGAAGGAGTCGGCCTTACCTTCAACGGCGTCTGCAATAAGAACCAAGGGACAGACTCTCAGTTACTAGCAGCAGTCACCACAAACCCAGCACCCAGCGTGCCGTGCCGGGGCCTGCTGACGGCCTGGCCCGACGCCCAGCCCTTTGTACAGGTTATTAAACTTAGGCGACACCACCTACAGGGGACACCTGAGCTGGTGGCCTACTGGGAGACGCCTGCCTCCACCTGGAGGCCGGGTTCTGTCCAGGCCAGTGCAATGCCTGCCGCTTTTTTTTTTTTTTCTTTTTGCGGTACGCGGGCCTCACTGCTGTGGCCTCTCCCGTTGCAGAGCACAGGCTCCGGACGCGCAGGTTCAGCGGCCATGGCTCACGGGCCCAGCCGCCCCACGGCAGGTGGGATCTTCCCAGACTGGAGCATGAACCCGTGTCCCCTGCGTCGGCAGGCGGACTCTCAACCACTGCGCCACCAGGGAAGCCCCTCCGCTGCTTTTGATCGGCGTCTGCTGCAGGAGGCTTCTGACGGGAAGTGGGCAGCACGCTGGAGGCTCAGGTCAGAACCGGGGCTCTGCCACTTCCTCGGTGTGTGACCTTGGACAAGGTGCCTGGACATCTCTGTGCCTCAGTTTCCTCACCTATGAGCCTGGGGGAGGGAGTCTCCACTTCATGGTATATATTACATAGTACACAGTGCACAGTACTTAGTACACAGCACTCAGTAGAAGGTACACAGTACACACTTAGTACAAAGTATATAGTCCCCAGAACCCAGTACGCAGTACTTAGTACACAGTAAAATATACTTAGCTCTACAGTACACAGTACTTATACACAGTACGTAGCAGGTAGTACTATGACTCACAGTTTGTGAGAATTGGAAACGGACACGTTAGAGCACCCTGTTCACTACATGGTCCTTAACTGTAACTATGACGATAAGAATCCCCATTTTTCAAGTCACGCAAGTTTTGAAAGGTTAAGTGCTTTGCCACACAGCTAACGAAAGGCAGTCAGGAGTCCAACCTGGAGTCTCTCTGAGGCCCCACAGCGCAGGCCTGGACAACTTCTGCCCCCCCCCCCCCACCCCTGCCCCAGGACGACGTCAGGGTTCGGGTCGGGCGGCTGACCTCACCCGCCCTCCCCCCGGGGGCGCCCCGGCAGCCGTGCGTCTCACCTGGGGTGTGCGGGACCTCTGGGCAGGGCACGGCCACCGAGTGTCGGAGGCAGTCGTTGAGGCAGCTGCTGAAGAAGGGCTGGATCTGCAAGGACAGAGTGCAGGGAGGAAAGGCGGGGGGGACGTGGCCCACCTCGGACCCCGCCGGCCCCTCCGGGACGTCCCCGCAGCTGCTGGGCAGGAGGGGGCAAAGGGCCCTGCCCAGGTGGGGCCGGGGGCCGGGCAGGAAATCCCAGGCGGTAGCGGTGCTGGGTCCCTGGGGAGCACGAGCCCCGGGCTGCCCACCTGCACCCATGCCCACCCCGTCTCCACCCCAGTCCCCACCTGCACGTGGTGACGGCAGCACCAGCTGAAGTCTGGCAGGGTGAGCGTGACGTTGCAGCACTGCCGGGTGGCCTCCTCTGCAGGCTGCAGGGCAGAGGGGCAGTGAGGCCCTGGCCTCTGCTGGGATGCACCCCCAGGAGGCCCCGGGGAGAGAGGCTGGCGGGTCCCGCTCCAGGAGGAGCGGCCCCTCCCCAGGGCCGTGGCTGTGTTGACTCAGGACTGCATCCAGCACCCAGCTGCCCCTCTTGGCTTTGGCCGCTGGGGATCTTGGGGACAGACACACCTGTCCTGCACTGGCCCTACCCTGGCTTCATCTTATTTCCTCACCTTTACTTCCCTTTGTCTTCACTTCCACATTTTAAAGTCTTCAAATCCTTTTTGCAATAATGGAATTAACAAGGCTGAACGAAAAGAGGACCAGGAAAACGTGGGGGAGGGGAGGACAGAGGGCCGGGTGTGCAGGGCAGAGATAGCCGTTTCCCGTCAGCTGTCGGAGCAACTACACACCAGCCACACTCCGGTTACACATGGGAAGGGAGGACGGCAGCCCAGGTCACGCCCTCCAGCACAGCCTGAGCGCCTGGGCCTCGAGGCTTGGAGAGGTGGCTCTGAGCCAAGCTGGGGGGTTAGGAGAGCGGCAGAGAGAGCAGTTACCACGTCCAGATCCACGACGTGCCAGAAGCAGCTGCGGTTCTCCGCGGGTAGAAAGCTGTCCAGCAGGATCTGGTATTTGGTGGACTCGTTCCACGGCGTGAAGCTCAGCCGCAGCTGGTGGGCCTCGAGGGTCTCCACAGTGATGCTGGGGTCCCACAGGCTGCCTGTCCCACAGAGGCACAGACGTGGCCGGGAGTGAGGGGTGAGCACGTGTGCAGGTGTGCGTGTGCACCCAAGTGAAGCCCCCCACAGGGCTGCCCGCCAGTTACCTGAGCTCACGCAGGGCGTGGTCATCTTCATCCTGGGGTCCTCGCAGTCTGTGGACCGGGAAAAAGGGCAACCGTTACGCGCCTCCCCTGGAAAGCTGGCTCCTGCAGGGCCTCTGACACCAGAGCTAACAGCCTTCTGCCTCTGGGGAGCCTGTCCAAAGCTGGCCCTTCAGAGAAGCCCCAGGACAGACACTGCCATGGGCCAGAGGCCCCACAGGCCTGGGACCGTCCTGGCCGTCTCAGCCCTCCTCCGTCCAGGAACCTTCTAGATCCAGGTGTAAGCTCCCTGGACTTGCTCTGGGACCAAGGGGTCCTGGTCCACTCCTGCTTCCTCTCCCCCGGGGCTCCCTCTCCTGAGCCGCCTCTGCCCTTGAGGAGAGATGGACTGTGTCCCCCTCAGCGAACGGCAGCGTTTCTCCAACTCTCCCATGTCCTCACAGTAGTCTTGGGTTCAGCCCCCTCTGGGGTGGGCCTGGGAAGCTGCATTTCTGACAAATTCCCAGGTGATTCCATGGTGCTGCAGGGAGCCCGTGGGGACCACTACTCTGGAGATGTCTTCTTGATCCCTCCATTTCTTTTACTGCAACGTTTTTACTTTGGTTTCAGAAGGCACGTGAGAGGCGAGATTCACCGCGAGTGACAGGGGCTGAGCCAGTCCGCTTTAGGGACAGGGGAGGGGGCGGGGGGGGGTCACTCATTTGACAAATACTGGCTGAGCCCCCAATATGTGCCAGGCCCTGTGTTAGGCCCTGGAGATACGGTGGTGAGTGAGACAAAGTCCCTGCCCTCCGAGGATGACATTCCAGCGGGAGAGACCGTAAAAGCAAATAGCGTAATATCACGTCACGAATATGTCAAGATGATGGAATGTCAGGGAGCAGGGAGTGACACGAGGGGCAAGAAAGCCGGGTGAACAGATCGTGTGTGCACGTGTGTGAGCAGGGGGTGCTCTGGAGATGAAGAAGGCTTCAACAGGCATTTCCCGATCACCTCCCACATGCAGGGCCATTTGTGGGGGTCTGGAGGCTGCACAGGCGGGTGTGGGGTCCAGGCCCTGTTCTCAAGGGGCCGGGCATCTAGGTGTGCTTGGCTCTTAACAATGAGAAAAGCAGGCAGTGGCAGAGATGCTGGGGAGGACAGAGACGCGCCCCAGAGGTGCACACACATCAAATGATGCTTTGGAAGATGAGCCCGCCAGGCCTCCCAGGAGGAAGGAGTAGTGGCAAGAGGGGAAGGCGTGGGATAAATGCAGGTGGGACGTGGGGGAAGAACGAGGAACTGAGAGCTGGGGCGGGGCTGGGAGCAGGGCCACAGATCTCCTGGGACTGGCCTGTGCTCCTGACACGTTCTGGGCAGGAAACGTGCATTTTCAGCCACGCGGAGGGACTCCGGGTCCCGTGAAGCTCCTGGGGTCGTGGGCCAACACCCACTGTTTGTGTCGCAAGAACGGGCTCCGCCTTCAGGGAGTGGAGGCTGTGACCACTCAGCAAAGAACCTGGCCCTGCACCTGTTTGTCCCGTGGGTCCCACAGGCTGACAGCAAAGTGAGGGGTGAAGGCAAGGCGGGGGGGGCGCTCTTACCGGGCACCAGGAAGTTTCTGGACTGGTGGTTTGGGTCCCCGTCAGGGATGGGCTTAGGCAGGTGGTGGACGGTCACCTCGTACTCCTGGCCGGGTTCCACCACGAAGTGGCTGAAGGCAAAACGCCACTAGGAGGTGGGAGAAGGGGAGGGCAAACAGGTCACGGCTCTCACCCACCTGGGCCCAAAGTGCACCCCATCCACCCCCAAAGGATCAGTCAAAAGAGGGAGAAAACAACCACTACAGCAAGCTCCCAAGTCGGAGGCATCTGTTTCTCTGTTCTTCGTTTCTTCTGGTCTTTCTTGCTTATTATTATTATTTTTTATTAATTAATTAATTTTATTTTTGGCTGCATTGGGTCTTCGTTGCTGCGCACAGGCTTTCTCTAGTTGCGGCGAGCGGGGGCTACTCTCGGTTGTGGTGTGCGGGCTTCTCATTGTTGTGGCTTCTCTTGTTGCGGAGCACGGGCTCTAGGCACGCAGGCTTCAGTAGTTGTGGCACGTGGGCTCAGTAGTTGTGAGTCACGGGCTCTAGAACGCAGGCTCAGTAGTTGTGGTGCACGGGCTTAGTTGCTCCGCAGCATGTGGGATCTTCCCGGACTGGGGCTCGAACCCGTGTCCCCTGCACTAGCAGGCGGATTCTTAACCACTGCGCCACCAGGGAAGTCCCTTTCTTGCCTATTTTAAAAAACCTAGATCTGGCCTCATCAGGAGACAGTAGGGGCCAAAAGCAAGAGAATTTGGGGAAAGATGAAAGAGCCCCCTCCCTCATCGGCCCTCTCCAACTCCAGAGCACGCAAGGGGCAGCTGAAAATTACTTGTTAAGTGACTCTGCCTCCTTAAATGGGAAAGCCAGGGGTCTCTTGAGAATGTCCTGGAGCACAGAAGTGCAGCGAGAGGGCTACGAGGTCCCCCCCGCTCCCCTGCCCAGGCCTGACAGCATCTTCCTTGCGCAAACATTTTCTGGATGGTGTAGGTGACACACGCTGACTCCAACTTCCCTGGTGGACTCCGTGGGGGTCCCTGGTCCTCACCACCCTCCAGCAGTAGTTTGGGGGGCCCCACTAAACACGGGACAGGGGATCTGTCTTTGCTGCTTGTGTTTGTGGGAGCCCTGCCAGCGGCCACTTTTCAGACGTAAAGCAGCAGTGTTCAGACGAGCCTGGGTCAGGACCGCCTGGATGGCTTGTCATCACCAACTGCTGCTGTTTAAACACCCACAGCCTCTGATTCAGGAAGCCTGGGTGGGGCCCTAGCACCTGCATTTCTAACAGCTCCCAGGTGATGCTGCTGGTCTTGGGACCACGCGCTGAGTATCAGTGCTTTAACCAAACTCAAAGAGAATCCACTTCTGGCTCTGGGCAGCAACAGGGGCAGCAGCTGCAGCAGGAACCATGGCAGCTCCGGTCTGGGCAGAGCCTCTCCTCCCGGAGGCCCCGGGCTGACCCAGGTGCAGGGCAGGCCGGCAGGCGTGGGTCGCGGAGCCGCAACAGTGAGCGGCGACATAGGTCGGAAGGAAGAGCAGCGTGTGCGTGCGTGCGTGCTGTCCCCCGATGGTCACCACCACCCCCGCCCCGCCCCCGCCCCCGCCCCCGCTGGGGTCCTACCCGCTTGCGATGATGCTTCAGTGTGGACAGAAACTCAAACTTGACACACAGACGTTCGTTGGTGTTCAGCTGCAAGACGGACAGTTCTGCTCCCTCCAGGTAGAGGATGCTGGCTGGAGGGCAGAGGGAGGGGAGGGGCCGCAGCTGCAGATCAAGGTGACTAACCGCCGGGGTGGGGGCGGGCACGTCCCATCTGGGACGCTTGCCCGTCTTACCCACCCTCCGCTTCCTGCTCCTTCCAGGCTCCCTTTGGGCTGGATTAGCCACTGCCTCGTGGACAGCTACCCCTGCTGGACACGGACAGCGACACTTTACCCAGGGCTCTGCAAATTCGTGGCTAGGGCGTTGGCGACACGCTGTGGGTGTCAAAGGGCGTCCCCGAACTTGAAGAGGACGCAGCAGCCAGCGGGGCTGGAGTCTCAGGAAGAGGGCTCCCCCAGGCCATCCACAGGGCTGGGCGCCCTGGTCACCCACCCCTGAGAGGCTGGGGCACTGCTGTCAGGAAGGCCAGCCCCGCAGTCAGACAATTCACGACCTGACGCCTTTTCCGGGGTGACGAAGATTTTAGGCTGAAGAAAGGCCGTCCTTGAAGGATCGTGGGTTAACATCCAAACACTGAAAAAGGACTCACTGCGTGAAACGATGGGTCCTCTCACTAAACTGGCCCCTCGTGTCTGAGCACAGGGCTGGGAGCCCAGTTCTGAGTCTGGGGGGAGGGCCGGGGGGTCCAATCTGTGGGCTCACCCGGAGGTGGGCAGCACGCCCAGACACCCACTCACCGTCTGTCTGAAGCGTCCACTCGACGTGAGCCACGGGGAGCAGGTGTCCTTGCTGTGTGTGGACAAAGCGCAGCTGGGTCTGCACGTCTTTGGGGGGCGAGGGGGTCAGGCTTCGAGGGTGGATCCAGGTGTCGTCTAGGCAGGTACCTGGGGGCCAGGAAAGGCAGAAAGCAGAGGCTTGCAGGCTCTGCAAGAAACCAAAGATGCAGACCAAAGAAGACACCTCACGGGGGCCCAGGGAGCCAGGCCTTCACGGTCAGGCCGTGACCCTGAGACCGCGGCTGTGCTCGCAGCTGCCCAGCCCTGCTCGCTCTCCTGACGCCTGTCTGGGGTCACGGCAAAGCTCTGATGTCTAAAGGGCACCTTAGGAGAGACGACAAAGCATGCCCTTGGCTTTGAGAGGAGGCAGTGGCTGGAAGTGGGGCAGGAGAGCGGGGCAACCATAAGAGCTGCTCTATTGTCATGTGCGGGGTCCCTAACGAGCACGGACACTTGAACTGTGCGCCTCCTCCTTGAATTAAAACACGAAACAAGGTCCCACCCCAGATGTCGCCCACTTCGGGGTGACAGCTCTGGCGAAAGAGTCGTATTACACATTCACCAGGGTAGCACCCCAGAGAAAATCCTAATGACAGGCCTGCGCCTCCCATCCTGACTGCCGCACGATGAACGTCCTTGACGGAGGTGCAGGTGCGGCCCCAAATCTCAGGGGTCCTCCTGCTGGGCTGGGGGCTGGGACCCTCGTCAGCTCAGCGCGGGGTCAGCGCTTCATCGCGGCAACATGAGAAAAACAAAAACCGGTGACTTACTGTTCTTGACTGTGCAGTTCAACCCCTGCGGAAAAGAGAAGCAGGTAATCACAGACAAGAAAGAACTTGAATCCACAAGCCGGGCTCTGGCGTCCCCGGGCTCATTCTCAAGAATGAAACACAGGCACCCTCCCTTTCTCTTTGAGGGACGCTCTCGGGGGGTGGACCACACTTCCCTCCTGTCAACTGAGGAGACGCAGGGTGAGAAGTGGGCATAGCACGTGGCAAATGGAACTGGCATTTTCTGAGTGCCTTTAGGAGCTGGGAGGCACTTTAGCCTCTTTCCCTGCCCTGATATCAGAATGCTGGCATGGGGACTTCCCTGGTGGTCCAGTGGTTAAGACTCCACACTCCCAGTGCACGGGGGCCTGGGTTCGATCCCTGCTCGGGGAACTAAGATCCCACATACTGCAACTAAGCCCGCGTGCCGCAACTAGAGAACCCTGTGCACCGCAACTAGAGGTGCCACAACGAAGACCCAGTGCAGCCAAAAAAAAAAAAGAATGCTGGCAGCCAGGCCCAGAGGAAAGACCTCTGGATTTTGACACCTGAGAGTCGCCCAACAGACAGGCCACGTTCACCACCAGCCTGACCCTCCCAGTAAGTTCAGCGATCAAAACGCCCATCTACACAGGGCATGCAGTCAGCCTTTAGGACCTCAGTCTTGAAATATTCTCAGACAGCCAAAGGGTACCAGATATCTGAGAAGGATTTCCTGTGTTCACCGAGCTCTCCTTCTGTGCCAGGCATCACGCTAACACTTTGTACGCACGTCTCATTTAATCTTAACGACAGTCCTATGAGGTCGGTACCATCATTCCCTTCTTATTCATGAAAAAACTGAGGCACTGGGAGGTCAGCTAAGTGGCCCAAGGCTCCACAGAGCTGACACTCACACCCACGCAGTTTTGCTCCAGAATCCCACTCTTAATCACGGCCACATGGCCTCTACATAAAAAGGGGTGCTCGCAACAGGTGGGCCCACCCTCTCCATCCGCGGCGGTGAAGATTACAAGGAAGACTCAGACAGTCCCACGGACATCGACGAGAGCCCGGTAGAGAGAAGTGGGCTGGGCGGTCACACACAGCTCTGCTGTGGTCCACCTTGGCCGGCCGCCCAGCGTCTCCGAGACAGGTGCGTGGTGCTGGCCCGGCAGCCCACTGAGAGCTCTGAATGAAGGTATGCCTGCCACCCCGGCACAGAGGCCGCACGAAGCTGCAGGCCACTGTTCCTGCCCCAGCACACCCAGCGCACAAGCCCCTGGTCCGCCCAGCGTGCTATGTGCTCTCCCCACAACCCGTGAGGCAAGAGTCATCCCTGAATGGCCGGGAACACTGGGTCACGGCGGCGGAGGGACTGGCCGGGGCTGCAGGGCGGCTCAGAGACAAGCTCCACCCGAGGCCGAGGCCTGACTCAGCCGCGTCCCCTGCTGCTGATGCTACGTGCACATCTCACACAGAGGCTGGCAGCCAGCGGAGGAGCCCATGAACTCTGCGGTGATGCCCTGACCGCAGCCCCGACCGCCCGGTGCCCACACGACACAGCTTGACACTCGGGGAGGGGCACGGTGGAAAGCTGTGGCGACCAGAAGATGGGGTTAAACCCACGGCTGTTCCACCCCCAGTCAGAGCTGCAAGTGCTTGGGGAAAAGAAGAATTTGTGGAACACACATCCTGTCTAGAAACTTCTGCGTTAACACTCCCGCCGACCACCTCCAAGTTGCGGGCTTTCCTCTGCGCTGGCGGTCATGGTCATGGGAAGCTGAGAAGGCCCAGCTGGGAAGGGTCCCCCAGGGAAACACAGTTTCTCCAGTAAGGATCGGATGGGTGGGGGGGACTCAGAGTCCCCCGGGTTTTGAGGCACTAAATCCAAGCAACCAGAACCCAGCTTGCTTGGTCTCCGCCTGTCACTGCTTCGTGGGCGGAGCTGGCTTCGCCATTCATCTGCTCACCCTCCCCTTCGTCCTTTCGGTCCACAACCATCCGTCAGCCCCCAAGTCCCGCGCTTGCAGCACTGGGCTGTAGGTGGTGGAGTCAGGATGCAAACCCAGGTCCTCCGGGGTCAAGTGCGGGCTTCCCCTGACACTACGTGGTGCTCTATCCACTGAGGCGCCAGCGGAGGGAGAGAAATCTGGAGGGCGTTGCTCCTCTCTTTTCAGGGCTCGGGCCGTGGGGGGCGTGCGTCTGTGGCCAGGTGTACGGCGGGGGCGGGAAGGCAGAGCCCGGGGGTGCAGACGAATCTGCCAGGGGATCCCTCTCTGCCAACCCCACACCCCCATCAGGCCAAGCCCCCCTGCTCCCGCCGAGCAACTGAGGTCAAGCCGTTTCAGCACAGCTCAGGGGAGCCCCTCCCTCATTTCCCGATGCTTCTCTCGCTTTCCTGCCACTCAGACCCCTCAGTCCTCATCCTGCCCACCCATGGGCCTTGGCTCAGGCCTTTCCACTTCCTGGAACGCTCCAGACCTCTGTCTTGGAGGGCCGGCCACGTGTCTTCTCTGCCGCAAAGAACACCCTAGGCTGCAGGAGTTTCTCTTTTCCCTGGAATTCTGTACACTCACTGGTCGCACCGAGAGCACTGGCTCCTGTCTCCTGGGTGACTCACCACCCCTCTGGTCATCATCAGGGAGTGTGGCTCTGTCGTTTCAGGACCTTGTATGTTGCAGGCGCCTGGCAAGTGGCCATTGAGAAATGAACCGAGTCCAAGGGAAGGACCTGCTGAGTGGGTCTCACGCTTTGCCCAGGAGTGGGAGTCACAAGGACGGTCCCCAAATCATTCACGTTAAAAGAAAAGTTTCTGCTAAACAGTCGCTGACCCTCCTCCACCCTCTTGTGGTGAATCCTCGACAAAATTAGGTCAGGAGGAATACCGCTTCGGTTGTTTCACATCCTCTGACTCAGATACTGAGGGTTATTTCTTGGCGCCAGTGGTGGAGGGGAGTGGACCGAGGAAAACAAGAGGAGCGGAGGGGAGTCTTTTCCCTGAAGCCGGGCCTCCACCCCAAGGCCACTACCCGGCGGTGGGTGTGTCGCTTCCTGTGGGCACAGCGGCGCAGCTGCCCGGCGGATACAGACCAGCGGGACCCCAGACCCGGGCGGTGGCGGCCGCAGGGGCGGCGTCCTGAGGGTCCGCGCGGCCCCCAGGGCTCGCGCCGGAGGGGTCACCGCTCTGCCCTCACAACTCTCCCCGGAAGCTGCCCCCGCAGCCCCGGGGCCCGTGCGCCAGGCGCTGCGGCCGCAGGGTCCCCGAAGCGCGGGCCCCGGCGGAGGAGGGCTCCAGGACCCGGGCTGGAACCGGGCTCGCTCCCGCCTCGCCCTCCGTAGGCCTCTCCCCACCCTTTACAAACCAGCGCGCCCCACCTCCGGCCGGCCGCGCCTCCTCCGAGGCCCTCCCCAAGTGTGGGACGCCGCTGGGACGCCGGCCCAGGTTGTGCAACCGGCGCTGCGCGATCTTTCCCAGCAACTCCGTGTTTTCCCGGGTCCGCGTAGCAACTCCCGCCGCTCTGGGAGTCCTCCCCACGGCGGCCCGCTCTGTGCCCGAGCCTCGGAACCCCCGAGACCCTGCGCGGACCTCCTGTCCCTCGGCAGCCCCGCGCCCCCGGCCCCCGGCCCCCGGGATGCGTCGGGGTCTCACCTGCTGGGTGCACACGGGCGCCGGGTGGTCCAAGAGCCTCAGGGAGGCGCGACCCAGGCCCGGGCCGCACAGGAGCAGGAGGAGAAGCAGGAGCGACGGCACCGGCGGGGGCCCGCGGGACGCGCGCGGCCGGCGGCGCGGAGCCCCCATGGCTCCGGCCTTCGCGGAGGGCTCGTGCCCGGGCTGGGGGCACAGCGAGGGCGCGCCCCTGGCTTCACCTCGGCTGAGTCCCGAGTTAGCTCCCACACGGCCGCTTCCGGCTTCCAGCCCTGCCCCGGGCGGGCAGCGCAGAGGGGAGGGCTCGGGCCAGGACAGTCCTTCCGCGCGTCCCGCCCCGACGTGCGTCCCAGGTGCGCGCTCCTCCCCGCGCTCCTCCCCGCGCTCCTCCCCGCGCTCCTTCAGCCCCGCCGGCGCCGCGAATCCCGGGCCAGCGTTTCCTGCGCTCCAGCTCAGTTCGCTACCGTATTTCATCCCTGCTCTTACCGTCAGGCTGTAAAACTCTATTTTAATACCTTCCCCGAGCTCTCGACCCCGGTCTTATTCTTTTCTTTTTCTTCTCCTTTTTCTCAGTCCCTGTCTCTCTGTATTCTCACCCTCTTACCCAGATTTTGCTTTCTTGGCTTTCCGTCCTCCTTCTCGAGGTCGGGACAACTCCGCGCTCCGACAACGCTGGCCCCCCGAGGAGGTGGGAGCACTGGTCCCCACGCACCTGCGCGGGCTCTGGGCCTCCCTTGCCCTCGGCCGTCTGTGTCCCCAGCGCTGAGCCTGCGCGTTCGCCAGAGACCCGCCCCACGTCTGCTGAGGGTCCGCCTGGCTGATCACCTCTTATTAGTCTCCAGTCCAGAGGAGCCTGCCTTTGGAGCCTGCGGACTAAGTCCCTCCTCCCCGGCCTTCCAAGACCCCCAGTCCCCTGGGCGGCCCCCTTCTTGGGTCCCCGTCACCCCCTGTCCCAGACCTTGCCCTCCCGTTTCATCCTACACGCCGCTGACGAGTGTGCCTCCCGGAAGTGCACTTTTCCTTCTTTTCCTTCCTTCATCCTAAGCCCAGCGTCGTCTGCATTTCCTTCCCTGACAACTGACCGCCTCTTTTGGCCCCCGACACCCGCGGACCCAGACGCGCTCAGCCCTTGTAATGCAGACAGGCTTCCCAGGTCTGGGGAGGTGGACCTTCTCGCTGTCCAAAGGCCCTTTGCCCTTTGCCCGCTGTTGGCAGACCCCTGGCGACCGTCTGACCCCCCTCTGCCCGACAGGACCCAGCTGCATTAGGCCTGGAGCTCCGCCACTCCAAACACTTTTACTTATTGTAAAAGAATTTTGGAAAACTCTGCATCCTTCCATACATTTTTAAGATGACCCCCGAAAATGTTCATCCTAAGTGTAAACAGATGTGGAGGCTGTAATTACTAAAATTGGACATTTGGAGTCGGCAGCTTCCGAGATGGCCCCCACCCCATCCCACCTCCCGATATTTGCTTTCTTCTGTATCTCCCTCCCTTGAGTGTGCGCTCGGCCTTGTGACCTGTTTCCAGCAATAGCATATACGGGCTGTAGGTGTGCGGGCTTCAGTAGTTGTGGCACGTGGGCTTCAGTAGTTGTGGCTCGCAGGCTCTAGAGCGCAGGCTCAGTAGTTGTGGCGCATGGGCTTAGTTGCTCCGCGGCTTGTGGGATCTTCCCGGACCAGGGATCGAACCTGTGTCCCCTGCATTGGCAGGCGGATTCTTAACCACTGCACCACCAGGGAAGTCCTTGAACTTCACTTCTTAATGAGATGCATGGCTTTTCCTCCAAATGAGTTCATGTATCTGTGGACAAAAACTGCTTATTCACAGAATGGGACATTCAGCATTTTAAATATTTCAGCTGTAAAACTCAAAAAACCTTGTTTACATAATTATGTCACTAGCTCTGTCATAACCATGTTACTCAATTCTTTGAGCGCCTTCTGACTTATGTGCCTAAAATCACATAGCCATCTGTCACCAAATATTTTTAATGATTTGGCAGCTGGAAACTTGATGGAGTCGTGTTCAGTTTTGGTAAAGCAATATTTGGAACCCTCCTGACTCGAAAACGTGTCATCGGAATCTTACTAGACTCGGATATTTGGAACTGTTCCTTTGCTTAGGAGGTTTTTATGCCCCGGGGCTGGTGAGAGGCCTCCCTCTCTTTTGAAAGTGAGAGAAGGGCAGGTGGGAAGAAGAGGTGGGAAAGGAGGAGGATCTCCCCGCATCTGACCCTCGACCTCTGGCACCTTCCCAGATGGGTAAGTTCTTGGAAGACAACACAGGGGGGCTGGGCTCTGGAGACCCATTCCCTTCAAGCTGGGGTCAGCAAGCTCTTTCTGCAAAGGGTCGGAGAGTAGATGTTTTAGGCTTTGCAGCCATATGTTTGACTTTGCCCTACAGCCCCAAAGCCGCCAGAGACAGTAGGTAAACGCAGGATTGTGGCTATGTTCCAAGAAAATGTTACTTATGGAGACTGATGTTTGAATTTCATGTACTTTTCGTGTGTCCCAAGGTATTATTCCTCTTTTTTTTGATATTTTCCCCCGACCACTGAGAAGTGTAAAAACCATCTCAGCTCCTCTGGTGGCCAGATTTGGAACAAAGCCCTCGTTTGCCGGCCCCGCTCCCAGGCTCCGAGGGGCCTATGCAGCTGCGCCCTCACAGGGTGCTGCCCCACCCACTCCACACTGATTGACTTGGTCTGGGCGGGGGTCTGCTCGTGAGGGTGACTCTAAGGTGTGGCCTGTCCTCGTTGCGGCAGACTCTACACAGTTCTCAGGGCACGGTGCTGCTTTGTGCCATAGTTACTGTCTTTCAGCCAGTGGAAAGCATCACCGACGTGAGCTAAAGTTCACTTTGTTAATTGAGATATAGTTGATTTACAATATTGTATTAGTTTCAGGTGTACAGCGCAGTGAGTCTCCATTTTTATACATTATGGTCACAACAGTAAGCGCAGTTACCATCCATCACCACGAAGCTGTTACAATATTGCCGACTATATTTCAATACAATTAATACCAATAACGTGGTCGTCATGAATATATCCTACATAATCATCTGTTTCATGACTTGAAATTTCCTTCTAGTACATTTGATGTTTCCCCCTTCTGGAGTACCATTACAGGCTCATGAGTTTTCTCAGGTTTGTTCCAATGAAATATAACGATTATTTCCTCTTTAGTGTTCAAATCGTAACACCTCGGCCAGCTGATGATCCTTTGAGCTTGTTCTTGTGTTCTCAGTGCCACCAGGTGGTCTGAAAGCATCTTGCTTTCCAGGAATAAGGTGTTTCAGGCAACAAGGTACGGAATTAGCTACTTTTCACCAAGCTTTGGTTCTTCTAGTGGTGTATTAGGGACCCCGTTCAGGGTCCTAGGGCTGCATGCTGTGAAAATAAGTAAAGGGCAACCTCACTAAAATAGAGTTGGGAGGACAGAAGGGAGAGCTCTCACGCAGGTACCACTTGAGGCCAATTATGGGAAAGAATCATCAGTCACAGCCCCCAACAGGAAAAGACATGCGTTGCATCCCGTATAAGAAATCACGTGGCAACCCAGCCAGTGAGCACCGACGCGTCATCGCCTTGGACTCTCACTTTTCTTCAAAAGGCTTTTGTTCAAAACGACCCGTTCCAACTTCCTCCTTTTTCTTTATGAATGTTTCATTCCTCTCCTTCATTGGATTTACCTATGGCTTTTGCTATAGCTTGCTTCTTCCAAAGTACAATTCCTTTGCTATTCCTGAATAAACCCCTTTTAGCAGGAAAAATAGCAGTTTTATTTTTAAGGTCAGCATTACCAAATTGTCCCATGAGTCTGAACTGGCGATGTTTCTGTGGATCAGTTTCAGTGATAGAGCTAGAAAAAGTTATACTCTTGAAAGATTTCGCAACGATGTTTGAATAGAATTCCTACTTTACTCAATTTAATTGTTGTTCTGATAGGAAAAGATTTCAAAATGATTTTATTTACATGTCTATTTAAATTCAACACAACAGCCCCAACTAGATTTAGCAAATCTGAATTTCCAAATTGCTAAACATTTTATGGAACAGATTGAAAGATGGGGAGAGATTATCTGAGGGGAGGGGTCCATCAGATTCTACAAGTGATTAGCTTTCATTTCCGGGAGGCAAATAAACAGCTATACGGGGCTTTCTGGCCTAAATCGCTTATCTTCATAGCATAGGGATTTTCCAGAATCCTGGCCATCAGAACATGTGGTGAGGGATGGCAGCACCATTCTTGGGGGTATGTTTTAGCAAGGATGGAAATTGCTACTTTCCTGTTTCCATTTCTAAGAAGACTTAGAACCAGAGAGAGCCACTGGAAAAAAAAAAAGGCATTTAGCCCCAGGGATTGTTAAACTGAAGCCCATGGATAGTCTGTAGGAAGTTGGTAAACTCTTGGAAATGATTTGCCAAATGTTTATTGGTGAATGTGCTTTTCCCTGGATAAAGAGTTCATAATCTTCATCAGATTCTTTTTTTTTTTTTTTTTTTTTTTTTTTTTGCGGTACGTGGGCCTCTCACTGTTGTGGCCTCTCCCGTTGGGGAGCACAGGCTCCGGACGCGCAGCCTCAGCGGCCATGGCTCACGGGCCCAGCCGCTCCGCGGCATGTGGCATCTTCCCGGACCGGGGCACGAACCCGCGTCCCCCGCATCGGCAGGCGGACTCTCAACCACTGCGCCACCAGGGAAGCCCTAATCCCTCCCTTTTGAGCTCAGTCAGGAACCGTGAGTTGCTTTTAACCCACCAGATGTCACGTCTATGAGATAGAAGACTCCCCCTTACTGGCTTTGAAGGGAGGGACCTTGGGGGGAGGAGCACGGCAAGGAAGTGCAGGCGTCCTCTTCAAGGTGAGAGGGGCCCCCAGCTGATGGCCAGCAGCAAAACGGGGACCTCAGTCCTGAAACCGAGAGAGGCCCTATGGTCCCCCATCTCTTGTAGGCAAGGTTCTAGCCTCCATGACCTTCCCCGGGTTCCAAAGGGCGGATTTGAACAGTTGCTCATCAAGGAAGGGGCAGCCTGGGGCGAGACTAAAGGGACCAGAGCAGCTCGTCAGGGTTGGAAGACCACCTGAGACCCTGCGCACCCCCCATCTGCCAGCGCCCCAGGCGGGAGCCATTGTTGTAAAACCCCTCATCCAGTCCTCTGGGGCCGGGACACAGTTTTCGAGGCAGGAGCCCACCGTGTCCCCCTTTGCCCGGCAAAGCAATAAAGCTGTTCTTTTCTGCTTCGCCCAAAACTCTGTCTCTGAGATTCGATGTGGCACTCATGCCGACAAGCTGAGCTTTCGGCATTAGTCCTACAACCACAAAGGAATCGAATTCTGCTCACAGCTTAAATGAACTTGGAAGGGGCTTCTTCCCGTCAAGCCCCCAGATGGGAGCACAGCCCAGTGTGGTAGTTTCAGGAGATGCCAGAGGACTCAGCCTGGGCTCCTGACCCACAGAAACTGTGGGATAATACAAGTGTGTTGTAAGCTGTTAAGTTTGTGGAAATCTGTTGCCCAGCATAGAAAACGAGCACACTGACAGCAGGGCCCCACCTGGTACAGGAGCCAGCAGAAGCTGGGTGGTCTCAGCTTCAATGCGTCTGTGGAGGCGTGCTTCTCTTCCATCCCAGGAGACAATTCTCCTTTGCTCTCTCCAGCAGCTGGCCCAGCCCTAGCCTAAGCGGCTTGTGCCAGGGACCGAGGCCACTGCTGCTTCTGCCCCTTCTCCCTGGATAAGGGAGCCCCTGCATAGGCCAGCTCAGCGTCCTGGATGACCCACTGGCTCTGCGCTGGGCCCAGCACCTTCCGTTGCACATACTCTCACAGATACGTGACCTTGCTGGGCTCACACCCCACCCCACCCCCGCTCCCAGGCACAAAGCCTCCAGCTGCACCTTGACTCCCACCCCAGGCTGGGCGTCTTTGTGCAGACTGTGTGCAGGGCCTGTGCAGCCCCCCTTAGAACCTCAGCTGGGCTGTGGGGAGAACCTAGCCTGTGGGTGAGGCTTCGCCCGGTGCATTCTTGGTGTTGTTAGAAGAAGGGTTACTCCTGGGACGGGTGGGGCATCATAGGGCAGAACCAGAGCCAAGCATTGCTCTCTGCCCAGCGCCCAGAACAGTGTCAGGTACATACTAGGGACTCAAGAAGTACTTTTTTGGACCATGGGGGTAGAAGCACGTGGTCTCAGAGAATCTGGGCCTGTTTCTGGGCCTTGTAGGCAGTGGTGACACGGCTCTCAGTCAGGTTCACAGAATTGGAGTCAAGGTCTGGCTTGTATCACAAGCAGGCCTCTCACCCCCACTGTCCTGGGCTCATCTGGTTGCAGGCGATGGTGCCCAGTGGTCAGGTCTGTGCCTCTTGTTTCAAAGAAAAGACGGAGGCTGCTCAGGGCTTCAGCTTAACCACAGGAAGGACTGGACGCCGAGTGGTCAGTGCATAGCCACGTCTGAGTATTTACTCACCCAGGTGACGACTATTCCAGGCAGCGGGACGAGCAAGGGCCCCGCGGGGGTTACTGGTATGTTCAGTCAGGGGCAGAACCCACTCCAGTCATTTGAACAGGGAGAGGCTAACACAAAGACTGGTTAACGAGTCAGAGGTGGTTAACACCTACAGGGGTTGAGAGAGGACTCTAGGTTTATGGAAGCACCGGAGGGCAGCTTCTGCCGCGAGGGCCGAGGCAGTCTGGACGTGGAGGACGGTGGGGCTGCACAGGGCCGAGCCATCTGCGGGGGACGGAGAGACCGGCCAGAGCGGGCAGGGAGCCGGCTCACGGGGCCCCCAAGGTGGCCGCTGCTGGCCCCGTACCCCCAGCAGTGGCTGCTGCACTAAGAAGCAGCCCATTGGGAGGAATCCCCGTCTTTCCCCATGGCCTCCTGGGCCCTTCCAGGACATCCGTCCTGTCTCCTGACAAACCCAACCTCAAGGCATCCAGCAAAGGAGAAACGCCACAGGGTCCAGCCCAGGGTCATAAAAAAAGCAGGGGGAAAAGTGTGGCCCTGGGGCTGACAGCTGGCTCGGTCCCCCCCCCGGGCCACTCAGCGTCTGTGTGAGCTCCTAGCCCGTGGGACTTCCGAAGGACAGTGGGCACCTCTGCTCAGGGAAGGGGCCTGCACGCCGTCCCAGAAGCGGGGGCCGTCCCAGCAGCACCCTGGCCGGCGCTGGCTGCATTCAGTGCTTCCAAATGGAGCCACGGCTCCAGGGGAATTTTTAACCTGATGACTGCATTAGAAAGGAAATTATGTACGAGGAGCTGCAGCCCATGAAAAGCATAGGTGCCTTTTGTTATTAGCTGGAAAGGTGTCTGGTAATGTTCACGGTGGGCCTCTGCCAAGGCTGGGCTGAGCCCCTCACTCGGCTTACGGGCAGCCGAGGGTCTTCCAGACCCACTTCCTGCGACCTGACCTTTGGGCTGATGGGTCCAGATGGGCCTCTGAGAGCGGGGGCTTGAGACCCTGCCGAGCCCGCCTACCTGGCAAACCGCGTGCAAACAGGGAGCAAGACGGGGATACACAGAAAGAAGGCGGGAAAAAGCAAGAGCAGGAGAGAGTGGCAGGTGTGTCCACTGACTTTCCACCACACAGCCATCCCGCCCCCTTGTAACGGGCCCAATGCATATCGACTTCTCTGGGCAGTCAGACCAACAATCGCATCCCCTTGTGGGGAGAAAGGAGGAAGCGGGCAGAAGCAGACCTGAGGATGGGGAGGGGCCGGCCAGGCCTACACGCTGACCCAGAGAGCAGAGGAGCAGGGAGGCCGTCCATGCGTGAGGACTGCTCGCGTGGTGACCACTCCCAGGGCGAAGCCTGGCTCCTTCCGTCCCACTCGAGGAAGCATTGAAAATGCCAGCAGAGCAGATTCATCACAGGGCAAGTCTCCAATCTGTTCCGGATGATCGAAAGCATCCTTCTCAAACTTCGGCACTTCAGTCATTGCTGCTACCTAGTGATACCTCACAGCTGACCGTGACCCGAGGTCCCAGCTCCTGCTCTGGAAGCTGGACAAGTAGCCTCCACGCGTGTTCCTCTCCTTCGAGCCTGGACTCCAGAGCCCAGGGTCCAGGTCGGGGGGCAGGGTTGGGGCCGAGGGGGCTCCAGCAGAGGAGGAGGGAGGGCGGCGATGACTCGTAATTCCCGGAATGGACTCAGTCATCCACGGGGACGATCTCGTAACTGTATCCAACTAAGACGTTATTTCTGGGACAAGTTATTTTTACACAGGGAATTATTCTGAAGGGTTTGTCTGAGTCTGTTTAATAATCAAAAAAAAAAAAAAAGGAAACAACTTGCCTATTTATAGCCTTCAAAGTATTGTTATTATTTTTTAAATATTTTGGCCGTGCCATGAGGCTTGCGGGGTCTTAGTTCCCTGACCTCGGACTGAACCTGTGCCCCTCGGCAGTGAAAGCGTGCGGTTCTAACCACTGGACCGCCAGGAAAGTCCCCAAAGTACTTTCACATACATGCTCTCATCCCCCGACTTCTCTCCCCTTCCTTCCCCCCTCCCTCTCCTTCATTCAAAACCAATTTTGTGCCTTTCCCGATTTTGGGGTGGGGGCAGCTCTTGTCTTCTGCGGATCAACCATTTAATTTCTCCTATTGTCCCTTGTCAACCTTTGACCATTCTTCTGTTAACCTTTTCACTGGAAGGTCAACCTTTGACCATTTTTCTGTTAACCTTTTCACTGGAAGGAAGACCTGAGTGATGAGACGAGTTGCTGAAATGAGGTCAGAGACCATCCCCGGGGTCTGATTCCCCGGGGTCAGGTTCCCCGCGTTCCCCTGGCCGTCCTCCCCTTTGGAGGATGAGAGTGTCGTCTGAGAGTTAAAGGCGTTTCTGTGAGTCTAGGAAACGGGACGAGAAGGCGAGAGGGGTGACCCGACCGAACCAACGTAGACATTGTTAAGAAATTTATTTGCAATTCTTGTTTTTTGTTTTTTTTTTGGTTTGTTTTTTAAATAACATCATTCCTTAGATAAAAATGCAATCTTACAGGAATATACATAGCGTCTCACACAGAGGTGGCCCTGAAGCTCTTCTCGATTCCCTGGTCTTTCTCGGGGTGAGAAGGGACCCAGGCGAGGCCGCTGACTTGGGGTGATTTGATGATTACAAACTGTACAACAGTATTTACAACATGAGGCTGTGAAGCCGCAGGGCCCGGAGGGAGGTGTACGGGACGCAGGGGGTGGGGAAGGGACGGGTGCAGGGGCGATGGCGGTGGGGGCCCCGACCTCTGAGAACGAGCATGATTCGGTGGGTCGGAGGATGAAGGGGGTCCGAGCCGGGACGAGAGGCGAGGCGGGTGGAGGGGCTGCGTCCGTACCTCCCGCACGGGGGACCTCGTCTTGGTAGCTCAGGGGCGTCAAAATAAAACAGGGAAATTGTGACAGCGATAGACACTCTGGAGCTTCACCAGCCAATGGGGGGCCCGTCACCCTGATTCTTAGTGGACGTGTGTTTTCCACGGTGGTTCTTGCTGCTCTATCACAGACTAGTCCAGACCTGCTTGTGCCTTGGACATCCCAGCCTCCAGAGCCAGACCTTATTCCCTCAAGGCTCTGGGAGAACAGTGGACGGGGGCAGGCAGGGAGGTCAAGGCCAGACTCGGAGGGTGGGTGGGATGCCATCCACCTGACGTGCAGGCAGTAAGGGGCCTCGGCATCGGGGTCTCCAGGGCCGCCTTCTGAAGGAGACCTTGGTGCTGGATTGTTTCTTTAAAAACCGTCTACCCTTGAGTCCCAAGTTCTGTTTTTCCCTTTCAAGCCTCAGCATGGTGTCACCACGGTGGGACATCTTGGGGGAGGGGGGCTTGGAACCCAGTGACCCGTCTAGGGACAGGGCCTCCCCTGCCCCCTGC
Organism: Phocoena sinus; assembly: GCF_008692025.1. Classification (NCBI taxonomy): domain Eukaryota; kingdom Metazoa; phylum Chordata; class Mammalia; order Artiodactyla; family Phocoenidae; genus Phocoena; species Phocoena sinus. The sequence continues at coordinate 101,961,926 of NC_045772.1, read as the reverse complement.
TCTGGGCTTTGGGGCCCCGCAGGCCACGCCCTCAGGAGCCAGGGCAGCGGGTGGCGACCGAGGCCGGGCCCCCTTCTCCCTTGCGCCGGCCCACAAACCCAGGGGCACCAAGGATGGCGGGGCGGGAGCCTCCGGGCCGCCCCGTGACTAGGAAGCGCTGTGCCCACCTCCGCGTCTCCTACAGACATGGGCTCCCCTGAAACAGGCGGCCTCTGGCCCAGAGCGGCTCAGACGTGAGCTCGGTGAAGCATTTTCTCACTCACGAGTCCTCCCAGGTGGTGAATTGTTGTAAATGTCTGATTCATGTGGACTAAGTGTCACGCTACCTTTCCAGGAGCCGCATCCAAGTCACATTACTTATTCTGGAACCTGGGTGCCTGGATGCCCCACAAAAGGGGAGGCGCCTGCAGCAAGGCAGCCCCAACCCCCAGGAGGCTGTGGGCTCGGCTGATGCGACCTCCGAACCCTTGTTCCGCCCTCTAGTCCCCATCTGGGCGTCCCTGATTTAGGGGAGAAAGGGAATGTCCACGGATGGCCCCACCTCCGACTGCTCTCGGGGTTCAGCGATTTGCCCAACTCAGCCTAACGGTGTATTCCATATATCCCACTGCATCGCCAGTTCCCCTTCAGAGGGCCCACAAGGAGGCTGTTCTAAGACACCAGGGAGCCTCAGGGCCTTCGCCACCCACCTGCTGTGGACCAAACCTCCTAAAATCATGGCAAGAAAAAATCTTGGCTTTAAGAGTGGTGGTATTTTCTCCATGAAGAGAAATGATATTTAGTTCGTAGCAGAATTCAGTCCGGACGGCACATTTCCACCCGGGGGAGCACCGCTGCTTCTCTCTCCAGTCAGCACGCCGCCTTCTGAGAGGAGGACAGAGCCAGGCGTCCTGGTCCCAGCCCGAGGGCCAGCGCCTGCTCCGTCGGGGTGCGTGCGCGTGTGCGAGAGCACGTGTTGGCGTGCGCGCGTGTGGGGTGCGGGTCTCTCCCCGGCGATGTGGAACCCTGGCAGGAACGCATTTACCTGATGGTTTGCTGCCTGGCCTCACAAAGCAGGGTCTCGTTGGAAGCAAAAATAAATAAATAAATAAAGTTAAAACCAGAAATGGCTTCACGAAGAAACTATGTTAGAATCTGCTCACAGGCCCCCTCTCACTGAACCGGGGGAAGAGGGAAGACGGGGGGCTGGGGAAAGGGGGGGAGGCCCACCCCAATGCGGGCGCAGCTGCCAGGAGAGCTGGGCGCTGGCTTCCTGTGGTGACCTCGGGGTATCCCCCCAGCCCGCCTGTCGTCCCACTGGAGCCCGTGGCCCACACGCGGGAGGAGTGTCCGCAGAGAGGGGGACAGGGTGGCAGACACCCCTACCGGCCAGAGACAATGGTTTGGCTGGGAAAACAGCACCAGAGCACTTTTATTTTTCTCTTCTTCTACGGTCGATCTTGAGGTCTCCGCCTCTCCGCTGTCCCGGCCACGGCGGGCAGTCACACCGGACACTTCCTTCCGCAAAATGGGAGCAGACACAGGGGGTCAAAACATGCCCCCTTTTGCCCCAGTTTCCCTTCGGTTCAGTACTGGTACTTTCCGCAGACCAGAGCCTGGTCTTTAAAAAAACAGACCTGGCCTGGGCTCTGGTTCGACTGAGCAGCGGCTTAGAGGGTCGACACTAGGTCACCCGGCCCTTGGCCTCTTGGACAGCGACACGCCCGTCCTTCCAGGTCTCGCTGGGTGCGGAGCTGCCACTCCCGTGCCTAGCAATGCCTGTGACGATGGTCTGACGAGGCTGCAGGCCTCAACCACGCGGCCTCCTCCCTGTGCTGGTCTAAGTTCCGCTCTGTTGCTTGGCCTATGGGGTGGGGGACACATATTGTCAACTGGCCCCTGGAAAGCAGCCCTCACCCCCTCAATGACCTCCAAGCTCCTCCCTTTCAGGGGCTCTTCTTCCTCAGAAAGACATTACATTGGCCTTGGAGGGTGTGGTGCCCTCAGCTAACTGATGGGGAGACGGTGTGGCGGGAGGACGGCCGGCAGGAAGTGATGGACAGCTCAGGACGAGGCCCCGCAGCTCGGAAGCCGCGTGGAGGAGGATAAAGACGGGTAAGGCAGACCCTTGGGTCCCAGTCAGACTGAGAAGATGAGGGAAGAGACTGGACGAAGAGCTTCTGAAGCAAAGCAGAGAAAAATGCACGGATCAAGCCAAAATCTGGGGGAAATGCCTGCATCTTAACCCAAGACCCAGTAGAACCTTCTAGGAGGGGGGTGGAAAGGAAACAGCTGGGAATCAAGTCAAGCACGTGAGTAACTGTGAGATTGAGCTGGAAACAAGAGGCTGGTCCGTCGGGGGCCAAACACAGACCAGCTTCACCAAGCCCTGAGCCTAACCTCCTCACAGACCAGCTTCACCAAGCCCTGAGCCTAACCTCCTCAAGTGCCTCAGGTCCTTGGCCATCATGGCTTTTCTCCTGCTGCTCAAGGGCTTCAGAAGACATAACAGTTCTGCTTTCCAGGGTCACGGGAAGATTCTGTTTTGGGTGCAGAGGTGGAGACCACGCCACAGATGAGGCTTGGGAGGATGGGTGCCGCGTGTCCGTCCCACCCTTGCTGGTCCTGACCTCTGGCCCGGGAAGACCGCCCCCCCCCCCCCCACACCGGATGGGTCTTCCCGACAGAGACAGAGCTGACGGCAAAGGAGAAGCACGCCTGCGGTGCGCGCGGTGATGGGGGGGGATGCGCTTGGTGGAGCCCTGGGAGTAGCTGGCATAAGCCCAGCACAAGCCGGTCACTGAGATTCGGTGACACAGACGAAAAGCCCAGAAGGAAAACAGAAGACAGCACGAGAAGGCCAAGTGTGTGCCGGCGTGTGTGAGGTCAGCTAAGAGTCCATGGCTCTATCCAGGGGCCAAATGCACAGCAAGAGCTGGGGATCAACCCCAAAGGGCTCCGCTCTCCATCAGAACTAAGACCCTAGCAGCCGCGGCAGACATCCAGGGAAACGGGACAAGGGACCTGAATGTAACTCCTACAAGACCTCGATGGCACCAAGAAGGAGCCCAGAGACTGGAAGGGCTGGGCTTGGAGGAATAGGGAGCAGCCCTTGTATGTGTTCACCTGGGGGCGTGCGCATCGGTCCACCACAGGAAAACTCATCTTCACGGAGCAGCGGGCGCTGCCCGGCTTTGACTTCTAAGTTGCTCATGTAAGTCAGCGCCAAGAAGGGCTGAGCGAGCCCGGGGCTGGAAGAGACTCAACGGGGAAGGTCTGGATCAACAGTTGGGTCCTGCTTCCCCCGAATCAGTCACTGTTGGAACCTGTTTGAAGGATGTAGCACCCGGGTGATGTCCAGGTGGGTGCAGGGGCATAGAGACGCCCCCACAATGCCTCCGGCCCTGCCCTCACCACGAGTTCCCCACGCACCGCCCGCCCCCGGTCCTTGTCCCTCCGTGGCTGCCGTACCGCGAGGGGTGGGCTGGAGGACATCCTGTTCCAGAATGAGTGAAAGATGGAGAAGCGAGCAGGACGGACTTGGCTTTGGACGGACAGGATGCACCTGCTGCCTGGCTCCGGCCCCTGCTGTCGGCTGAGGACCCCTCCCCTCTGCCCTCCCGGTCAGTGGGCACTTCCCTAAGGAACGCTTGTGCCAGGGCGGGGGGTGGTGAAGGGTAAGGTCAGCCACCTTTCCCAGGGGGGACCCGGTGACGAAAGAGGCGGCTTAGGGCGCCTCACGGCCCCTCACAGTGCAGGGCTCTCCCCGGAGAAATTCCAACTCTGAAAACCAGGGCAGAGCAGACAGAGTGACGTGGGAAAAAGACGGGTCCTGGTCTCTCAAAGCAAGACACGGATGCACCTATTACCCCGTCTGGGGAAAACTGAGGGAAATGGAAGAGAACACAAGACATGCAAAACAGTGATGCCCAAGCTTGCATCGGGACCCACACGGGTAGTGCCGGCACTTGTCACACAAATGACAAGAAAAGCTGTCCCCTTTTTCCCCAGCCACACGTAGAGAAGCACTTAAGAGCTCAAAGGTGAAGCCTGTCACACTCCAAATACAAAATGATTTACTTACATGCAGCAAATATACAAGAAGTGAATCCAAAAACAAACTTAATTCATTGTACTCGCCTGGCACAATTGCAATTCAGTTTTAAAAAAATATTTGTAAAATACTGAGACTGACCTGAATTCAAGTATAACGGTCTCTTCAGCAGAAACACCATCAATGCAGTGAAACGTTACACGGAACAAATCGAGGCAAAACGCCTTCTGAGTTTCCCCCTTAAATTTCTGTGTGGTTTTTTTAAACACGGTTTTAATGCCAACACAACTCACAACTGTGTTTTTAAAATGAATATTATTGCATTGTTTTTGCATATCTTGTGGGACAGAAAATGCCATTACTGATTCCCGTTTCAGAAGCAGAGACAGTGGTTTGCTTTTGCTTTCAAACGGCCCCAGATTTACAGCTCCCCACCCTCAAGCCCCAAGGGGAACTGCGGGCGGACTGGCGGCCCGGGCTCAGCCCACGCCCGCACACACGCACCCCACCGTACACACGGCACACACACTCGCTGAGACCCCGTGCTGCTTCCTCTCTCGGTCGCGCGCTACTACACACGTTTGTGCAAAAGACCCTACCAAGTGCGTTGCTGATCACCTTTAAATTATGGAACCAAACCGAAGAAATCTTGTCACACCTAAGGAAATGATAACAAACTATTGGGCACACACCACGGCTGGTAAAACTCTCCCACGGCGGCTCTGTTGAATCCTCCGTAGAAAAGGAAACCACGACCGTTAAATAATACAACAGAACTGAACCTGATTTACATTTGCAAAAGTGAAAACGGTAAGGTGGGTGGCTGCAAAACTTTGTAAACACTCTTCTCCCTCCCCTCCCCCGGGAAAACAAAAGTATAGAAAAACAAAACCCCCCAAATGAAAACTGCAACATGCTGTGAAGAAAAATGTCAAATCCCCAAACAAAAGAGCGCTGGACGGACGCTCAGCACCCCCGGTCTTGTCCCGGCGGGCGTGCCCGCTCCCCCGGCGCCAACGGTGCGGCGTGGCCGTGACCGTGGCCGGGTGGGAAGGGGGTCCAGACACGGGTGGCGCAGGGGGCGGTGGCCAGCCTTGGCTTGGAGCTGCAGCGCCCTCCCCTCCCCAGGGCCTGGCCGGGGCCTCCTTCCTTCTGTGAAGGCACAGGGCCCTGGCTCTATGGGGACGGTGAGGCTCGTACAGAATATGTGCAAAACGAGTTCTTGACAAGCAGAGTTGAAAGACACCCGTTTGGCGTAGGGTCCTTTGGGTGAGGGCTGAGGGAGCCGAGGCGGCCGCCGGGGGTGGGGGGCCCTCCCTGGTGCCCGCGCCCTCCCCCCACCGCTCCCCGCCGGACACGGACCGCGGCTGCTTCTCTCCTGGCCGCCGACTCGGTCTTGTCCCTACGAAGTGAATGAAGACGCTGTTCCGGTTAACTCCAGGTCACGGGAACAGTGAGGCACTTCTGAAACGGACCCATTAGGAACATGGAGACAAATAAAAACCCGGCATCTCCGGCCCGGCTGCTACAGGCTGCTGGCGAAGGCCCTGCTGTCCCGGGGCTCCTCTCCGCCCTGGCGGGGCTCGGGGCTGGGCGCCCAGGCCGCGTCCTCCGCGCCCCCCTCTCGGTCTGGCCCTGGGTCCCTGCAGTTTGCACACGGGAGCAGGGTACCGTTGGGGCTCTGCCGGGCGCCCCCGCTAAGGATGTTGTCGGCCGCGCTCTCCATCTCCTCGATGGTCATGTCGCAGGCGTCGGCCAGCTCCTGGGTGGTGGCCTCGAGGAACCTGCGATCCTGAGCAAACTGCCCCAGTCCTTCTGAGATCAAGACCTGGGGGAGAGGGGCCGGGACGGCGTTACTCCTGAGCCCGGCTCTTCCCTTCGGGGCCGGCGCAGGGGCTTCCGACTGGTCACTTTGGGAGGAGAGTGTGTGTACGCGTGTGCGTGTACTCGTGTGTGTGCGCGTGTGAGTACACGTGTGTGTGCTGCGCACCGGGCAGGAGTGGGACGGAGCACCCCTGCGGGCATCAGGGGCATGCGGGCCAGAGGAGAGACGGCGGGGCTAGGGGCACCGTCCTCAAACGCAGGCAACCTGGGCGCATGGAGGCCACAGGGGCCCTGGTCCTTCCCTCCCACCCACCCGGCGCCCCAGGACACCCATATGACTCTTTCCAGGAGTCTTCAGTCTCCTCTGGTGACACTTGGCCCAGTGCCGCTGGCTGCGTTCCTGGGGGTGAGGATCCCAGGGACGATGTGCGCGCGCGCGCGCGCGCGTGTGTGTGTGTGTGTGTGTGTGTGCATGCAAGCGTGTATGTGCAGGACACACCCGGCCCCTGCCCGCTCTGTCCCGAAGCATCTGCCCCCTTCCTGGCGGCCTCGGGGAGGCAGCAGGTGAGCCTGGAATACACCCCAGCCCCCGCCCGCGGCTCCCACCCCACGTGCCCTCACAGCCCCCGCCGTGGCTCCCCTGCTCCCTGGCCAGTGTGACCGTCCTTCCTCGGCTGGGCTGGGCGCTCACGTGGACTTGAGACCTGACTGAGGGTCTTTCTGGCCAGGACACTTGACACCCCACAGGGCCCCTCCATTCTGCCCGTGGGGCCCCTGCCTGGCCCGCGTGGCTCGGCCTACTCACCGCCTCCACCAGGCTGCTGGCGCTGCCGTGGAAGGGCCGGCCCTGGGGCCCTGCCGGGCTGGGCACAGTGAGGGACATGGGCCGGGCCCTCCGGATGCCGCCGCTGGCCCCGCAGGGCGTGGGCTCCCCGGCCCAGGGGCCGCAGTGGACGGATGGGAAGCTGCTGGTGAGCTTGTCGCTGGACTCGGCCCCCTCCAGCCGCAGGGTGGGCACAGGCCGCAGGGGCCAGGCCGGGCCAGGCGTGGCAGGGGGCGTTGCATGCGGCGGGGGGAGGGCGCCAGGGGGATGGCTTCTCTGCAGGAGGGGGCTCAGGCCCGCCACTGCCAGCGCCTGTGGACACGACACGAGAGTGCGGGTCAGGGGGCCTCAGCCGTGTCCCACTGCCCAATGCTCGCACCCTCTCGGTCAGGCACCTGGACCTGGAGCCGGTCTCAACCGCCCTAAATAGACTCTGTGACCGTCAGTCTGCAGGGATCTTTCTCCTCTAAGCTCAGAAAGCCACGGGCCAGTGGGATCCAGGTCACCTGCTCTCTAGTCCTGGCCCCGTCCCCCGTGAGCCACGGATCCTCTCCACCTGCTCTGACGTGAGTCCAAGGAAGCAACCCTGCCTGGTGGGGAGGCTCAGCCCGAGGGGCAGAGAGGGTGGGACGTGGCCGCAAGGGTCAGAGGGCAGCTCAGAAGCATAGGGGGAGGCTGTAAATTGAGGGAGGTTTTCCTTCCAGCACGATAAGCAGAGACGGGTGAAATCAGCTTCTAGAAATCTCTCAGAGAAGCACACGCGGTGTCCCCCAGCCTGCTGGCCTCCCTGCCCACTGCTCTCAAGGGCCCCCAGTCTGGGGTCCTGGGTCCCTGGGCATCTGAGGGAAGCGTAAGGCTCTGCTCGACATTCCAGAAAGCCCTGTGGAGACCACGCGTGTTCGTGCGATGGCACACAGGCCGAGCAAAATCGTGTATTTCCTTGAGCAGAAATACCATCGCCCTGGCAGAGCCACGCTGGCTGTCTTATGCCGACTGTAAGCTGTGATTGGCACTGAATGCCTTTGGGGATAAAAAAGTCATTTAAAGCAGAGGCCCGTGGTAAGGGAGTGTGTAATCACAGAGGGAAGAAGGTGGGAGAAACTAGTTCAGCCCCTAATTGTTGGAAATCTCCGTCAGTTCTATGGTCCTAAGAGCAGCTTGGTGCTGGGGTCTTGGATCTCGCCATCTTTTGGCATCACCCAGGCCAAGAGCCGGTTCAACTGCTGAATCTGCCTGGACCCGCCTTCCTGACATCATCCCTGTCCCTGACCACGCTGCTGGAACACTCTCTGGTCAT